>NC_141685.1:1209230050-1209859050 GCF_964263255.1 Lissotriton vulgaris
GAGATCAGCACCATCTGCACCAACTTTGGCGAAACACTCCACAACATTTCTACGAGGCGAACTACCAGAGACTGCATTACCCAGAATGCCAGGGGCGAACCTTGCCTGATAGGTGAGCGGTGTGCTCTCAGACCTGCTGTTTATTTAAAAGTTCTCCCGTGAGTCATGGAGCTGACGAGCTCGTGTACGAAGCACCTGCACGCCAGTGAGCGATACCTGACCTGATACGATTTTGGCAACCTACTCAGCAAACCCCTAAAACTAAGTCTGTAATCTCTACTGACGAAGGTTAATGAACCAGAAACACCGGTGTCTAGAGATCAGCACCATCTGCGCCAACATTGGCGAAACACTCGACAACATTTCTACTAGGCGAAATACCAGAGACTGCATTACCCAGAATGCCAGGGGCGAACCTTGCCTGATAGGTGAGCGGTGTGCTCCCAGACCTGCTGTTTATTTAAAAGTACTTCCGTGAGTCATGGAGCTGACAAGCTCGTGGACGAAGCACCTGCGTGCTAGTGAGCGGTACCTGACCTGATACGATTTTGGCAACCTACTCAGCAAACCCCTAAAACTAGGTCTGTAATCTCTACTGACGAAGGTTAATGAACCAGAAACACTGGTGTCTAGAGATCAGCACCATCTGCGCCAACTTTGGCGAAACACTCAACAACATTTCTATGAGGCGAACTACCGGAGACTGCATTACCCAGAATGCCTGGGGCGAACCTTGCCTGATAGGTGAGCGGTGTGCTCCCAGACCTGCTGTTTATTTAAAAGTACTCCCGTGAGTCATGGAGCTGACGAGCTCGTGGACGAAGCACCTGCGCGCCAGTGAGCAGTGCCTGACCTGATCCGATTTTGGCAACCTACTCAGCAAACCCTTAAAACTAAGTCTGTAATCTCTACTGACGAAGGTTAATGAACCAGAAACACCGGTGTCTAGAGATCCGCACCATCTGCACCAACTTTGGCGAAACACTTTACAACATTTCTACGAGGCGAACTACCAGAGACTGCATTACCCAGAATGCCAGGGGCAAACCTTGCCTGATAGGTGAGCGGTGTGCTCTCAGACCTGCTGTTTATTTAAAAATTCTCCCGTGAGTCATGGAGCTGACGAGCTCGTGTACGAAGCACCTTCACGCCAGTGAGCGGTACCTGACCTGATACGATTTTGGCAACCTACTCAGCAAACCCCTAAAACTAAGTCTTTAATCTCTACTGACGAAGTTTAAGGAACCAGAAACACCGGTGTCTAGAGATCAACACCATATGCGCCAACTCTGGCAAAACACTCAACAGCATTTCTACGAGGCGAACTAAAAGAGACTGCATTACCCAGAATGCCAGGGGCGAACCTTGCCTGATAGGTGAGCGGTGTACTCCCAGACCTGCTGTTTATTTAAAAGTACTCCAATGAGTCATGGAGCTGATGAGCTCGTGGACGAAGTACCTGCGCGCCAGTGAGCGGTGCCTGACCTGATACGATTTTGGCAACCTACTCAGCAAACCCCTAAAACTAAGTCTGTAATCTCTACTGACGAAGGTTAATGAACCAGAAAAACCGGTGTCTAGAGATCAGCACCATCTGCACCAACTTTGGCGAAACACTCGACAACATTTCTGCGAGGCGAACTACCAGAGACTGCATTACCCAGAATGCCAGTGGCGAACCTTGCCTGATAGGTGAGCGGTGTGCTCCCAGACCTGCTGTTTATTTAAAAGTACTCCCGTGAGTCATGGAGCTGACGAGCTTGTGGACGAAGCCTCTGCGCGCCAGTGAGCTGTACCTGACCTGATACGATTTTAGCAACCTACTCAGCAAACCCCTAAAACTAAGTCTGTAATCTCTACTGACGAAGGTTAATGAACCAGAAAAACCGGTGTCTAGAGATCAGCACCATCTGCGCCAACTTTGGCGAAACACTCAACAACATTTCTACGAGGCGAACTACCAGAGACTTCATTTCCCAGAATGCCTGGGGCGAACCATGCCTGATAGGTGAGCGGTGTGTTCCCAGACCTGCTGTTTATTTAAAAGCACTCCGGTGAGTCATGGAGCTGACGAGCTCGTGGACGAAGCACCTGCGCGCCAGTGAGCTTTACCTGACCTGATGCGATTTTCGCAACCTACTCAGCAAACCCCTAAAACTAAGTCTGTAATCTCTACTGACGAAGGTTAATGAACCAGAAACACCGGTGTCTAGAGATCAGCACCATCTGCGCCAACTTTGGCGAAACACTCGACAACATTTCTACGAGGCGAACTACCAGAGACTGCATTACCCAGAATGCCAGGGGCCAACCTTGCCTGATAGGTGAGCGTTGTGCTCCCAGACCTGCTGCTTATTTAAAAGGACTTCCGTGAGTCATGGAGCTGACGAGCTCGTGGACGAAGCACTTGCGCGCCAGTGAGCGGTACCTGACCTGATACGATTTTGGCAACCTACTCAGCCAACCCCTAAAACTAAGTCTGTAATCTCTACTGACAAAGGTTAATGAACCAGAAACACCGGTGTCTAGAGATCAGCACCATCTGCGCCAACTTTGGCGAAACACTCAACAACATTTCTAAGAGGCGAACTACCAGAGACTGCATTACCCAGAATGCCAGGGGCGAACCTTGCCTGATAGGTTAGTGGTGTCCTCCCAGACCTGCTGTTTTTATAAAAGTACTTCAGTGAGTCATGGAGCTGATGAGCTCGTGGACGAAGCACCTGCGCGCCAGTGAGCTTTACCTGACCTGATACGATTTTCGCAACCTACTCAGCAAACCCCTAAAACTAAGTCTGTAATCTCTACTCACGAAGGTTAATGAACCAGAAACACCGGTGTCTAGAGATCAGCACCATCTGCGCCAACTTTGGCGAAACACTCGACAACATTTCTACGAGGCGAACTACCAGAGACTGCATTACCCAGAATGCCAGGGGCCAACCTTGCCTGATAGGTGAGCGTTGTGCTCCCAGACCTGCTGCTTATTTAAAAGGACTTCCGTGAGTCATGGAGCTGACGAGCTCGTGGGCGAAGCACCTGCGCGCCAGTGAGCGGTACCTGACCTGATACGATTTTGGCAACCTACTCAGCAAACCCCTAAAACTAAGTCTGTAATCTCTACTGACAAAGGTTAATGAACCAGAAACACCGGTGTCTAGAGATTAGCACCATCTGCGCCAACTTTGGCGAAACACTCGACAACATTTCTAAGAGGCGAACTACCAGAGACTGCATTACCCAGAATGCCAGGGGCGAACCTTGCCTGATAGGTGAGTGGCGTGCTCCCAGACCTGCTGTTTTTTTAAAAGTACTTCCGTGAGTCATGGAGCTGATGAGCTCGTGGACGAAGCACCTGCGTGCCAGTGAGCGGTACCTGACCTGACACGATTTTGGCAACCTACTCAGCAAACCCCTAAAACGAAGTCTGTAATCTCTATTGACAAAGGTTAATGAACCAGAAACACCGGTGTCTAGAGATCAGCACCATCTGCGCCAACTTTGGCGAAACACTCGACAACATTTCTATGAGGCGAACTACCAGAGACTGCATTACCCAGAATGCCAGGGGCACACCTTGCGTGATAGGTGAGCGGTGTGCTCCCAGACCTGCTGTTTATTTAAAAGTACTCCCGTGAGTCATGGAGCTGATGAGCTCGTGGACGAAGCAGATGCGCACCAGTGAGCGGTACCTGACCTGATACGATTTTGGCAACCTACTCAGCAAACCCCTAAAACTAAGTCCGTAATCTCTACTGACGAAGGTTAATGAACCAGAAACACCGGTGTCTAGAGATCCGCACCATCTGCACCAACTTTGGCGAAACACTCCACAACATTTCTACGAGGCGAATTACCAGAGACTGCATTACCCAGAATGCCAGGGGCGAACCTTGCCTGATAGGTGAGCGGTGTGCTCTCAGACCTGCTGTTTATTTAAAAGTTCTCCCGTGAGTCATGGAGCTGACGAGCTCATGTACGAAGCACCTGCACGCCAGTGAGTGGTACCTGACCTGATACGATTTTGGCAACCTACTCAGCAAACCCCTAAAACTAAGTCTTTAATCTCTAGTGACGAAGTTTAAGGAACCAGAAACACCGGTGTCTAGAGATCAGCACCATATTCGCCAACTTTGGCGAAACACTCGACAGCATTTCTACGAGGCGAACTACCAGAGACTGCATTACCCAGAATGCCAGGGGCGAACCTTGCCTGATAGGTGAGCGGTGTGCTCCCAGACCTGCTGTTTATTTAAAAGTACTCCAATGAGTCATGGAGCTGATGAGCTCGTGGACGAAGTACCTGCGCGAAAGTGAGCGGTACCTGACCTGATACGATTTTGGCAACCTACTCAGCAAACCCCTAAAACTAAGTCTTTAATCTCTAGTGACGAAGTTTAATGAACCAGAAACACCGGTGTCTAGAGATCAGCACCATCTGCGCCAACTTTGGCGAAACACTCGACAACATTTCTGCGAGGCGAACTACCAGAGACTGCATTACCCAGAATGCCAGTGGCGAACCTTGCCTGATAGGTGAGCGGTGTGCTCCCAGACCTGCTGTTTATTTAAAAGTACTCCCGTTAATCATGGAGCTGACGAGCTTGTGGACAAAGCCTCTGCGCGCTAGTGAGCGGTACCTGACCTGATACGATGTTGGCAACCTACTCAGCAAACCCCTAAAACTAAGTCTGTAATCTCTACTGAGGAAGGTTAATGAACCAGAAACACTGGTGTCTAGAGATCAGCACCATCTGCGCCAACTTTGGCGAAACACTCAACAACATTTCTACGAGGCGAACTACCAGAGACTGCATTACCCAGAATGCCAGGGGCGAACCATGCCTGATAGGTGAGCAGTGTGCTCCCAGACCTGCTGTTTATTTAAAAGTACCCCCGTGAGTCATGGAGCTGACGAGCTCGTGGACGAAGCACCTGCGCGCCAGTGAGCGGTACCTGACCTGATACGATTTTAGCAACCTACTCAGCAAACCCCTAAAACTAAGTCTGTAATCTCTACTGACGAAGGTTAATGAACCAGAAACACCAGTCTCTAGAGATCAGCACCATCTGCGCCAACTTTGGCGAAACACTCAACAACATTTCTACGAGGCGAACTACCAGAGACTTCATTACCCAGAATGCCAGGGGGGAACCTTGCCTATTAGGTGAGCGGTGTGCTCCCAGACCTGCTGTTTATTTAAAAGTACTCCAGTGAGTCATGGAGCTGACAAGCTCGTGGACGAAGCACCTGCGCGACAGTGAGCTTTACCTGACCTGATACGATTTTCGCAACCTACTCAGCAAACCCCTAAAACTAAGTCTGTAATCTCTACTGACAAAGGTTAATGAACCAGAAACACCGGTGTCTAGAAATCAGCACCATCTGTGCCAACTTTGGCGAAACACTCGACAACATTTCTAGGAGGCGAACTACCAGAGACTGCATTACCCAGAATGCCAGGGGCGAACCTTGCCTGATAGGTGAGCGGTGTGCTCCCAGACCTGCTGTTTATTTAAAAGTACTCCTGTGAGTCATGGAGCTGACGAGCTCGTAGACGAAGCACCTGCGCGCCAGTGAGCAGTACCTGACCTGATACGATTTTGGCAACCTACTCAGCAAACCCCTAAAACTAAGTCTGTAATCTCTACTGACGAAGGTTAATGAACCAGAATCACCGGTGTCTAGAGATCAGCACCATCTGCGCCAACTTTGGCGAAACACTCAACAACATTTCTAAGAGGCGAACTACCAGAGACTGCATTACCCAGAATGCCAGGGGCCAACCTTGCCTGATAGGTGAGCGTTGTGCTCCCAGACCTGCTGCTTATTTAAAAGTACTTCCGTGAGTCATGGAGCTGACGAGCTCGTGGACGAAGCACCTGCGCGCCAGTGAGCGGTACCTGACCTGATACGATTTTGGCAACCTACTCAGCAAACCCCTAAAACTAAGTCTGTAATCTCTACTGACAAAGGTAAATGAACCAGAAACACCGGTGTCTAGAGATCAGCACCATCTGCACCAACTTTGGCGAAACACTCGACAACATTTCTACTAGGCGAACTACCAGAGACTGCATTACCCAGAATGCCAGGGGCGAACCTTGCCTGATAGGTGAGTGGTGTGCTCCCAGACCTGCTGTTTATTTTAAAGTACTTCCGTGAGTCATGGAGCTGATGAGCTCGTGGACGAAGCACCTGCGCGCCAGTGAACGGTACCTGACCTGATAATATTTTGGCAACCTACTCAGCAAACCCCTAAAACTAAGTCTGTAATCTCTACTGACGAAGGTTAATGAACCAGAAACACCGGTGTCTAGAGATCAGCACCATCTGCGCCAACTTTGGCGAAACACTCAACAACATTTCTATGAGGCGAACTACCAGAGACTGCATTACCCAGAATGCCAGGGGCACACCTTGCGTGATAGGTGAGCGGTGTGCTCCCAGACCTGCTGTTTATTTAAAAGTACTCCCGTGAGTCATGGAGCTGACGAGCTCGTGGACGAAGCACCTGCGCGCCAGTGAGCGGTACCTGACCTGATACGATTTTGGCAACCTACTCAGCAAACCCCTAAAACTAAGTCTGTAATCTCTACTGACGAAGGTTAATGAACCAGAAACACCGGTGTCTAGAGATCAGCACCATCTGCGCCAACTTTGGCGAAACACTCAACAACATTTCTATGAGGCGAACTACCAGAGACTGCATTACCCAGAATGCCAGGGGCACACCTTGCGTGATAGGTGAGCGGTGTGTTCCCAGACCTGCTGTTTATTTAAAAGTACTCCCGTGAGTCATGGAGCTGACGAGCTCGTGGACGAAGCACCTGCGCGCCAGTGAGCGGTACCTGACCTGATACAATTTTGGCAACCTACTCAGCAAACCCCTAAAACTAAGTCTGTAATCTCTACTGACGAAGGTTAATGAACCAGAAACACTGGTGTCTAGAGATCAGTACCATCTGCGCCAACTTTGGCTAAACACTCGACAACATTTCTACGAGGCGAACTTCCAGAGACTGCATTACCCAGAATGCCAGGGGTGAACCTTGCCTGATAGGTGAGCGGTGTACTCCCAGACCTGCTGTTTATTTAAAAGTACTCCCGTGAGTCATGGAGCTGACTAGCTCGTGGACGAAGCACCTGCGCGCCAGTGAGCGGTACCTGACCTGATACAATTTTGGCAACCTACTCAGCAAACCCCGAACACTAAGTCTGTAATCTCTACTGACGAAGGTTAATGAACCAGAAACTCCGGTGTCTAGAGATCAGCACCATCTGCGCCAACTTTGGCGAAACACTCGACAACATTTCTACTAGGCGAACTACCAGAGACTGCATTACCCAGAATGCCAGGGGCGAACCTTGCCTGATAGGTGAGCAGTGTGCTCCCAGACCTGCTGTTTATTTAAAAGTACCCCCGTGAGTCATGGAGCTGACGAGCTCGTGGACGAAGCACCTGCGCGCCAGTGAGCGGTACCTGACCTGATACGATTTTAGCAACCTACTCAGCAAACCCCTAAAACTAAGTCTGTAATCTCTACTGACGAAGGTTAATGAACCAGAAACACCAGTCTCTAGAGATCAGCACCATCTGCGCCAACTTTGGCGAAACACTCAACAACATTTCTACGAGGCGAACTACCAGAGACTTCATTACCCAGAATGCCAGGGGGGAACCTTGCCTATTAGGTGAGCGGTGTGCTCCCAGACCTGCTGTTTATTTAAAAGGACTCCAGTGAGTCATGGAGCTGACAAGCTCGTGGACGAAGCACCTGCGCGCCAGTGAGCTTTACCTGACCTGATACGATTTTCGCAACCTACTCAGCAAACCCCTAAAACTAAGTTTGTAATCTCTACTGACAAAGGTTAATGAACCAGAAACACCGGTGTCTAGAAATCAGCACCATCTGTGCCAACTTTGGCGAAACACTCAACAACATTTCTACGAGGCGAACTACCAGAGACTGCATTACCCAGAATGCCAGGGGCGAACCTTGCCTGATAGGTGAGCGGTGTGCTCCCAGACCTGCTGTTTATTTAAAAGTACTCCTGTGAGTCATGGAGCTGACGAGCTCGTAGACGAAGCACCTGCGCGCCAGTGAGCAGTACCTGACCTGATACGATTTTGGCAACCTACTCAGCAAACCCCTAAAACTAAGTCTGTAATCTCTACTGACGAAGGTTAATGAACCAGAATCACCGGTGTCTAGAGATCATCACCATCTGCGCCAACTTTGGCGAAACACTCAACAACATTTCTACGAGGCGAACTACCAGAGACTGCATTACCCAGAATGCCAGGGGCCAACCTTGCCTGATAGGTGAGCGTTGTGCTCCCAGACCTGCTGCTTATTTAAAAGTACTTCCGTGAGTCATGGAGCTGACGAGCTCGTGGACGAAGCACCTGCGCGCCAGTGAGCGGTACCTGACCTGATACGATTTTGGCAACCTACTCAGCAAACCCCTAAAACTAAGTCTGTAATCTCTACTGACAAAGGTTAATGAACCAGAAACACCGGTGTCTAGAGATCAGCACCATCTGCGCCAACTTTGGCGAAACACTCGACAACATTTCTACTAGGCGAACTACCAGAGACTGCATTACCCAGAATGCCAGGGGCGAACCTTGCCTGATAGGTGAGTGGTGTGCTCCCAGACCTGCTGTTTATTTTAAAGTACTTCCGTGAGTCATGGAGCTGATGAGCTCGTGGACGAAGCACCTGCGCGCCAGTGAACGGTACCTGACCTGATAATATTTTGGCAACCTACTCAGCAAACCCCTAAAACTAAGTCTGTAATCTCTACTGACGAAGGTTAATGAACCAGAAACACCGGTGTCTAGAGATCAGCACCATCTGCGCCAACTTTGGCGAAACACTCAACAACATTTCTATGAGGCGAACTACCAGAGACTGCATTACCCAGAATGCCAGGGGCACACCTTGCGTGATAGGTGAGCGGTGTGCTCCCAGACCTGCTGTTTATTTAAAAGTACTCCCGTGAGTCATGGAGCTGACGAGCTCGTGGACGAAGCACCTGCGCGCCAGTGAGCGGTACCTGACCTGATACGATTTTGGCAACCTACTCAGCAAACCCCTAAAACTAAGTCTGGTATCTCTACTGACTAAGGTTAATGAACCAGAAACACCGGTGTCTAGAGATCAGCACCATCTGCGCCAACTTTGGCGAAACACTCGACAACATTTCTATGAGGCGAACTACCAGAGACTGCATTACCCAGAATGCCAGGGGCACACCTTGCGTGATAGGTGAGCGGTGTGTTCCCAGACCTGCTGTTTATTTAAAAGTACTCCCGTGAGTCATGGAGCTGACGAGCTCGTGGACGAAGCACCTGCGCGCCAGTGAGCGGTACCTGACCTGATACGATTTTGGCAACCTACTCAGCAAACCCCTAAAACTAAGTCTGTAATCTCTACTGACGAAGGTTAATGAACCAGAAACACTGGTGTCTAGAGATCAGTACCATCTGCGCCAACTTTGGCGAAACACTCAACAACATTTCTAAGAGGCGAACTACCAGAGACTGCATTACCCAGAATGCCAGGGGCCAACCTTGCCTGATAGGTGAGCGTTGTGCTCCCAGACCTGCTGCTTATTTAAAAGTACTTCCGTGAGTCATGGAGCTGACGAGCTCGTGGGCGAAGCACCTGCGCGCCAGTGAGCGGTACCTGACCTGATACGATTTTGGCAACCTACTCAGCAAACCCCTAAAACTAAGTCTGTAATCTCTACTGACAAAGGTTAATGAACCAGAAACACCGGTGTCTAGAGATCAGCACCATCTGCGCCAACTTTGGCGAAACACTCGACAACATTTCTAAGAGGCGAACTACCAGAGACTGCATTACCCAGAATGCCAGGGGCGAACCTTGCCTGATAGGTGAGTGGTGTGCTCCCAGACCTGCTGTTTTTTTAAAAGTACTTCCGTGAGTCATGGAGCTGATGAGCTCGTGGACGAAGCACCTGGGTGCCAGTGAGCGGTACCTGACCTGACACGATTTTGGCAACCTACTCAGCAAACCACTAAAACTAAGTCTGTAATCTCTATTGACAAAGGTTAATGAACCAGAAACACCGGTGTCTAGAGATCAGCACCATCTGTTCCAACTTTGGCGAAACACTCGACAACATTTCTATGAGGCGAACTACCAGAGACTGCATTACCCAGAATGCCAGGGGCACACCTTGCGTGATAGGTGAGCGGTGTGCTCCCAGACCTGCTGTTTATTTAAAAGTACTCCCGTGAGTCATGGAGCTGATGAGCTCGTGGACGAAGCAGATGCGCGCCAGTGAGCGGTACCTGACCTGATACGATTTTGGCAACCTACTCAGCAAACCCCTAAAACTAAGTCTGTAATCTCTACTGACGAAGGTTAATGAACCAGAAACACTGGTGTCTAGAGATCAGCACCATATTCGCCAACTTTGGCGAAACACTCGACAGCATTTCTACGAGGCGAACTACCAGAGACTGCATTACCCAGAATGCCAGGGGCGAACCTTGCCTGATAGGTGAGCGGTGTGCTCCCAGACCTGCTGTTTATTTAAAAGTACTCCAATGAGTCATGGAGCTGATGAGCTCGTGGACGAAGTACCTGCGCGACAGTGAGCGGTACCTGACCTGATACGATTTTGGCAACCTACTCAGCAAACCCCTAAAACTAAGTCTGTAATCTCTACTGACGAAGGTTAATGAACCAGAAACACCGGTGTCTAGAGATCAGCACCATCTGCACCAACTTTGGCGAAACACTCGACAACATTTCTGCGAGGCGAACTACCAGAGACTGCATTACCCAGAATGCCAGTGGCGAACCTTGCCTGATAGGTGAGCGGCGTGCTCCCAGACCTGCTGTTTATTTAAAAGTACTCCCGTGAGTCATGGAGCTGACGAGCTTGTGGACGAAGCCTCTGCGCGCCAGTGAGCGGTACCTGACCTGATACGATGTTGGCAACCTACTCAGCAAACCCCTAAAACTAAGTCTGTAATCTCTACTGAGGAAGGTTAATGAACCAGAAACACCGGTGTCTAGAGATCAGCACCATCTGCGCCAACTTTGGCGAAACACTCGACAACATTTCTACGAGGCGAACTACCAGAGACTGCATTACCCAGAATGCCAGGGGCGAACCTTGCCTGATAGGTGAGCAGTGTGCTCCCAGACCTGCTGTTTATTTAAAAGTACCCCCGTGAGTCATGGAGCTGACGAGCTCGTGGACGAAGCACCTGCGCGCCAGTGAGCGGTACCTGACCTGATACGATTTTAGCAACCTACTCAGCAAACCCCTAAAACTAAGTCTGTAATCTCTACTGACGAAGGTTAATGAACCAGAAACACCAGTCTCTAGAGATCAGCACCATCTGCGCCAACTTTGGCGAAACACTCAACAACATTTCTACGAGGCGAACTACCAGAGACTTCATTACCCAGAATGCCAGGGGGGAACCTTGCCTATTAGGTGAGCGGTGTGCTCCCAGACCTGCTGTTTATTTAAAAGTACTCCAGTGAGTCATGGAGCTGACAAGCTCGTGGACGAAGCACCTGCGCGCCAGTGAGCTTTACCTGACCTGATACGATTTTCGCAACCTACTCAGCAAACCCCTAAAACTAAGTCTGTAATCTCTACTGACAAAGGTTAATGAACCAGAAACACCGGTGTCTAGAAATTGGCACCATCTGTGCCAACTTTGGCGAAACACTCGACAACATTTCTACGAGGCGAACTACCAGAGACTGCATTACCCAGAATGCCAGGGGCGAACCTTGCCTGATAGGTGAGCGGTGTGCTCCCAGACCTGCTGCTTATTTAAAAGTACTTCCGTGAGTCATGGAGCTGACGAGCTCGTGGACGAAGCACCTGCGCGCCAGTGAGCGGTACCTGACCTGATACGATTTTGGCAACCTACTCAGCAAACCCCTAAAACTAAGTCTGTAATCTCTACTGACAAAGGTTAATGAACCAGAAACACCGGTGTCTAGAGATCAGCACCATCTGCGCCAACTTTGGCGAAACACTCGACAACATTTCTACTAGGCGAACTACCAGAGACTGCATTACCCAGAATGCCAGGGGCGAACCTTGCCTGATAGGTGAGTGGTGTGCTCCCAGACCTGCTGTTTATTTTAAAGTACTTCCGTGAGTCATGGAGCTGATGAGCTCGTGGACGAAGCACCTGCGCGCCAGTGAACGGTACCTGACCTGATAATATTTTGGCAACCTACTCAGCAAACCCCTAAAACTAAGTCTGTAATCTCTACTGACGAAGGTTAATGAACCAGAAACACTGGTGTCTAGAGATCAGTACCATCTGCGCCAACTTTGGCTAAACACTCGACAACATTTCTACGAGGCGAACTACCAGAGACTGCATTACCCAGAATGCCAGGGGTGAACCTTGCCTGATAGGTGAGCGGTGTACTCCCAGACCTGCTGTTTATTTAAAAGTACTCCCGTGAGTCATGGAGCTGACTAGCTCGTGGACGAAGCACCTGCGCGCCAGTGAGCGGTACCTGACCTGATACAATTTTGGCAACCTACTCAGCAAACCCCGAACACTAAGTCTGTAATCTCTACTGACGAAGGTTAATGAACCAGAAACTCCGGTGTCTAGAGATCAGCACCATCTGCGCCAACTTTGGCGAAACACTCAACAACATTTCTATGAGGTGAACTACCAGAGACTGCATTACCCAGAATGCCAGGGGCACACCTTGCGTGATAGGTGAGCGGTGTGTTCCCAGACCTGCTGTTTATTTAAAAGTACTCCCATGAGTCATGGAGCTGACGAGCTCGTGGACGAAGCACCTGCGCGCCAGTGAGCGGTACCTGACCTGATACGATTTTGGCAACCTACTCAGCAAACCCCTAAAACTAAGTCTGTAATCTCTACTGACGAAGGTTAATGAACCAGAAACACTGGTGTCTAGAGATCAGTACCATCTGCGCCAACTTTGGCTAAACACTCGACAACATTTCTACGAGGCGAACTACCAGAGACTGCATTACCCAGAATGCCAGGGGTGAACCTTGCCTGATAGGTGAGCGGTGTACTCCCAGACCTGCTGTTTATTTAAAAGTACTCCCGTGAGTCATGGAGCTGACTAGCTCGTGGACGAAGCACCTGCGCGCCAGTGAGCGGTACCTGACCTGATACAATTTTGGCAACCTACTCAGCAAACCCCGAACACTAAGTCTGTAATCTCTACTGACGAAGGTTAATGAACCAGAAACTCCGGTGTCTAGAGATCAGCACCATCTGCGCCAACTTTGGCGAAACACTCAACAACATTTCTACTAGGCGAACTACCAGAGACTGCATTACCCAGAATTCCAGGGGCGAACCTTGCCTGATAGGTGAGCAGTGTGCTCCCAGACCTGCTGTTTATTTAAAAGTACCCCCGTGAGTCATGGAGCTGACGAGCTCGTGGACGAAGCACCTGCGCGCCAGTGAGCGGTACCTGACCTGATACGATTTTAGCAACCTACTCAGCAAACCCCTAAAACTAAGTCTGTAATCTCTATTGACGAAGGTTAATGAACCAGAAACACCAGTCTCTAGAGATCAGCACCATCTGCGCCAACTTTGGCGAAACACTCAACAACATTTCTACGAGGAGAACTACCAGAGACTTCATTACCCAGAATGCCAGGGGGGAACCTTGCCTATTAGGTGAGCGGTGTGCTCCCAGACCTGCTGTTTATTTAAAAGTACTCCAGTGAGTCATGGAGCTGACAAGCTCGTGGACGAAGCACCTGCGCGCCAGTGAGCTTTACCTGACCTGATACGATTTTCGCAACCTACTCAGCAAACCCCTAAAACTAAGTTTGTAATCTCTACTGACAAAGGTTAATGAACCAGAAACACCGGTGTCTAGAAATCAGCACCATCTGTGCCAACTTTGGCGAAACACTCGACAACATTTCTACGAGGCGAACTACCAGAGACTGCATTACCCAGAATGCCAGGGGCGAACCTTGCCTGATAGGTGAGCGGTGTGCTCCCAGACCTGCTGTTTATTTAAAAGTACTCCAATGAGTCATGGAGCTGATGAGCTCGTGGACGAAGTACCTGCGCGACAGTGAGCGGTACCTGACCTGATACGATTTTGGCAACCTACTCAGCAAACCCCTAAAACTAAGTCTGTAATCTCTACTGACGAAGGTTAATGAACCAGAAACACCGGTGTCTAGAGATCAGCACCATCTGCACCAACTTTGGCGAAACACTCGACAACATTTCTGCGAGGCGAACTACCAGAGACTGCATTACCCAGAATGCCAGTGGCGAACCTTGCCTGATAGGTGAGCGGTGTGCTCCCAGACCTGCTGTTTATTTAAAAGTACTCCCGTGAGTCATGGAGCTGACGAGCTTGTGGACGAAGCCTCTGCGCGCCAGTGAGCGGTACCTGACCTGATACGATGTTGGCAACTTACTCAGCAAACCCCTAAAACTAAGTCTGTAATCTCTACTGAGGAAGGTTAATGAACCAGAAACACCGGTGTCTAGAGATCAGCACCATCTGCGCCAACTTTGGCGAAACACTCGACAACATTTCTACGAGGCGAACTACCAGAGACTGCATTACCCAGAATGCCAGGGGCGAACCTTGCCTGATAGGTGAGCAGTGTGCTCCCAGACCTGCTGTTTATTTAAAAGTACCCCCGTGAGTCATGGAGCTGACGAGCTCGTGGACGAAGCACCTGCGCGCCAGTGAGCGGTACCTGACCTGATACGATTTTAGCAACCTACTCAGCAAACCCCTAAAACTAAGTCTGTAATCTCTACTGACGAAGGTTAATGAACCAGAAACACCAGTCTCTAGAGATCAGCACCATCTGCGCCAACTTTGGCGAAACACTCAACAACATTTCTACGAGGCGAACTACCAGAGACTTCATTACCCAGAATGCCAGGGGGGAACCTTGCCTATTAGGTGAGCGGTGTGCTCCCAGACCTGCTGTTTATTTAAAAGTACTCCAGTGAGTCATGGAGCTGACAAGCTCGTGGACGAAGCACCTGCGCGCCAGTGAGCTTTACCTGACCTGATACGATTTTCGCAACCTACTCAGCAAACCCCTAAAACTAAGTCTCTAATCTCTACTGACAAAGGTTAATGAACCAGAAACACCGGTGTCTAGAAATCAGCACCATCTGTGCCAACTTTGGCGAAACACTCGACAACATTTCTACGAGGCGAACTACCAGAGACTGCATTACCCAGAATGCCAGGGGCGAACCTTGCCTGATAGGTGAGCGGTGTGCTCCCAGACCTGCTGTTTATTTAAAAGTACTCCTGTGAGTCATGGAGCTGACGAGCTCGTAGACGAAGCACCTGCGCGCCAGTGAGCAGTACCTGACCTGATACGATTTTGGCAACCTACTCAGCAAACCCCTAAAACTAAGTCTGTAATCTCTACTGACGAAGGTTAATGAACCAGAATCACCGGTGTCTAGAGATCAGCACCATCTGCGCCAACTTTGGCGAAACACTCAACAACATTTCTACGAGGCGAACTACCAGAGACTGCATTACCCAGAATGCCAGGGGCCAACCTTGCCTGATAGGTGAGCGTTGTGCTCCCAGACCTGCTGCTTATTTAAAAGTACTTCCGTGAGTCATGGAGCTGACGAGCTCGTGGACGAAGCACCTGCGCGCCAGTGAGCGGTACCTGACCTGATACGATTTTGGCAACCTACTCAGCAAACCCCTAAAACTAAGTCTGTAATCTCTACTGACAAAGGTTAATGAACCAGAAACACCGGTGTCTAGAGATCAGCACCATCTGCGCCAACTTTGGCGAAACACTCGACAACATTTCTACTAGGCGAACTACCAGAGACTGCATTACCCAGAATGCCAGGGGCGAACCTTGCCTGATAGGTGAGTGGTGTGCTCCCAGACCTGCTGTTTATTTTAAAGTACTTCCGTGAGTCATGGAGCTGATGAGCTCGTGGACGAAGCACCTGCGCGCCAGTGAACGGTACCTGACCTGATAATATTTTGGCAACCTACTCAGCAAACCCCTAAAACTAAGTCTGTAATCTCTACTGACGAAGGTTAATGAACCAGAAACACCGGTGTCTAGAGATCAGCACCATCTGCGCCTACTTTGGCGAAACACTCAACAACATTTCTATGAGGCGCACTACCAGAGACTGCATTACCCAGAATGCCAGGGGCACACCTTGCGTGATAGGTGAGCGGTGTGTTCCCAGACCTGCTGTTTATTTAAAAGTACTCCCGTGAGTCATGGAGCTGACGAGCTCGTGGACGAAGCACCTGCGCGCCAGTGAGCGGTACCTGACCTGATACGATTTTGGCAACCTACTCAGCAAACCCCTAAAACTAAGTCTGTAATCTCTACTGACGAAGGTTAATGAACCAGAAACACTGGTGTCTAGAGATCAGTACCCTCTGCGCCAACTTTGGCTAAACACTCGACAACATTTCTACGAGGCGAACTACCAGAGACTGCATTACCCAGAATGCCAGGGGTGAACCTTGCCTGATAGGTGAGCGGTGTACTCCCAGACCTGCTGTTTATTTAAAAGTACTCCCGTGAGTCATGGAGCTGACTAGCTCGTGGACGAAGCACCTGCGCGCCAGTGAGCGGTACCTGACCTGATACAATTTTGGCAACCTACTCAGCAAACCCCGAACACTAAGTCTGTAATCTCTACTGACGAAGGTTAATGAACCAGAAACTCCGGTGTCTAGAGATCAGCACCATCTGCGCCAACTTTGGCGAAACACTCGACAACATTTCTACTAGGCGAACTACCAGAGACTGCATTACCCAGAATGCCAGGGGCGAACCTTGCCTGATAGGTGAGCAGTGTGCTCCCAGACCTGCTGTTTATTTAAAAGTACCCCCGTGAGTCATGGAGCTGACGAGCTCGTGGACGAAGCACCTGCGCGCCAGTGAGCGGTACCTGACGTGATACGATTTTAGCAACCTACTCAGCAAACCCCTAAAACTAAGTCTGTAATCTCTATTGACGAAGGTTAATGAACCAGAATCACCAGTCTCTAGAGATCAGCACCATCTGCGCCAACTTTGGCGAAACACTCAACAACATTTCTACGAGGCGAACTACCAGAGACTTCATTACCCAGAATGCCAGGGGGGAACCTTGCCTATTAGGTGAGCGGTGTGCTCCCAGACCTGCTGTTTATTTAAAAGTACTCCAGTGAGTCATGGAGCTGACAAGCTCGTGGACGAAGCACCTGCGCGCCAGTGAGCTTTACCTGACCTGATACGATTTTCGCAACCTACTCAGCAAACCCCTAAAACTAAGTTTGTAATCTCTACTGACAAAGGTTAATGAACCAGAAACACCGGTGTCTAGAAATCAGCACCATCTGTGCCAACTTTGGCGAAACACTCGACAACATTTCTACGAGGCGAACTACCAGAGACTGCATTACCCAGAATGCCAGGGGTGAACCTTGCCTGATAGGTGAGCGGTGTGCTCCCAGACCTGCTGTTTATTTAAAAGTACTCCTGTGAGTCATGGAGCTGACAAGCTCGAAGACGAAGCACCTGCGCGCCAGTGAGCAGTACCTGACCTGATACGATTTTGGCAACCTACTCAGCAAACCCCTAAAACTAAGTCTGTAATCTCTACTGACGAAGGTTAATGAACCAGAATCACCGGTGTCTAGAGATCAGCACCATCTGCGCCAACTTTGGCGAAACACTCAACAACATTTCTACGAGGCGAACTACCAGAGACTGCATTACCCAGAATGCCAGGGGCCAACCTTGCCTGATAGGTGAGCGTTGTGCTCCCAGACCTGCTGCTTATTTAAAAGTACTTCCGTGAGTCATGGAGCTGACGAGCTCGTGGACGAAGCACCTGCGCGCCAGTGAGCGGTACCTGACCTGATACGATTTTGGCAACCTACTCAGCAAACCCCTAAAACTAAGTCTTTAATCTCTACTGACAAAGGTTAATGAACCAGAAACACCGGTGTCTGGAGATCAGCACCATCTGCGCCAACTTTGGCGAAACACTCGACAACATTTCTACTAGGCGAACTACCAGAGACTGCATTACCCAGAATGCCAGGGGCGAACCTTGCCTGATAGGTGAGTGGTGTGCTCCCAGACCTGCTGTTTATTTTAAAGTACTTCCGTGAGTCATGGAGCTGATGAGCTCGTGGACGAAGCACCTGCGCGCCAGTGAACGGTACCTGACCTGATAATATTTTGGCAACCTACTCAGCAAACCCCTAAAACTAAGTCTGTAATCTCTACTGACGAAGGTTAATGAACCAGAAACACCGGTGTCTAGAGATCAGCACCATCTGCGCCAACTTTGGCGAAACACTCAACAACATTTCTATGAGGCGAACTACCAGAGACTGCATTACCCAGAATGCCAGGGGCACACCTTGCGTGATAGGTGAGCGGTGTGCTCCCAGACCTGCTGTTTATTTAAAAGTACTCCCGTGAGTCATGGAGCTGACGAGCTCGTGGACGAAGCACCTGCGCGCCAGTGAGCGGTACCTGACCTGATACGATTTTGGCAACCTACTCAGCAAACCCCTAAAACTAAGTCTGTAATCTCTACTGACGAAGGTTAATGAACCAGAAACACCGGTGTCTAGAGATCAGCACCATCTGCGCCAACTTTGGCGAAACACTCAACAACATTTCTATGAGGCGAACTACCAGAGACTGCATTACCCAGAATGCCAAGGGCACACCTTGCGTGATAGGTGAGCGGTGTGTTCCCAGACCTGCTGTTTATTTAAAAGTACTCCCGTGAGTCATGGAGCTGACGAGCTCGTGGACGAAGCACCTGCGCGCCAGTGAGCGGTACCTGACCTGATACGATTTTGGCAACCTACTCAGCAAACCCCTAAAACTAAGTCTGTAATCTCTACTGACGAAGGTTAATGAACCAGAAACACTGGTGTCTAGAGATCAGTACCATCTGCGCCAACTTTGGCTAAACACTCGACAACATTTCTACGAGGCGAACTACCAGAGACTGCATTACCCAGAATGCCAGGGGTGAACCTTGCCTGATAGGTGAGCGGTGTACTCCCAGACCTGCTGTTTATTTAAAAGTACTCCCGTGAGTCATGGAGCTGACTAGCTCTGGGACGAAGCACCTGCGCGCCAGTGAGCGGTACCTGACCTGATACAATTTTGGCAACCTACTCAGCAAACCCCGAACACTAAGTCTGTAATCTCTACTGACGAAGGTTAATGAACCAGAAACTCCGGTGTCTAGAGATCAGCTCCATCTGCGCCAACTTTGGCGAAACACTCGACAACATTTCTACTAGGCGAACTACCAGAGACTGCATTACCCAGAATGCCAGGGGCGAACCTTGCCTGATAGGTGAGCGGTGTGCTCCCAGACCTGCTGTTTATTTCAAAGTACTCCCGTGAGTCATGGAGCTGACAAGCTCGTGGACGAAGCACCTGCGTGCTAGTGAGCGGTACCTGACCTGATACGATTTTGGCAACCTACTCAGCAAACCCCTAAAACTAAGTCTGTAATCTCTACTGACGAAGGTTAATGAACCAGAAACACTGGTGTCTAGAGATCAGTACCATCTGCGCCAACTTTGGCTAAACACTCGACAACATTTCTACGAGGCGAACTACCAGAGACTGCATTACCCAGAATGCCAGGGGTGAACCTTGCCTGATAGGTGAGCGGTGTACTCCCAGACCTGCTGTTTATTTGAAAGTACTCCCGTGAGTCATGGAGCTGACTAGCTCGTGGACGAAGCACCTGCGCGCCAGTGAGCGGTACCTGACCTGATACAATTTTGGCAACCTACTCAGCAAACCCCGAACACTAAGTCTGTAATCTCTACTGACGAAGGTTAATGAACCAGAAACTCCGGTGTCTAGAGATCAGCACCATCTGCGCCAACTTTGGCGAAACACTCGACAACATTTCTACTAGGCGAACTACCAGAGACTGCATTACCCAGAATGCCAGGGGCGAACCTTGCCTGATAGGTGAGCGGTGTGCTCCCAGACCTGCTGTTTATTTCAAAGTACTCCCGTGAGTCATGGAGCTGACAAGCTCGTGGACGAAGCACCTGCGTGCTAGTGAGCGGTACCTGACCTGATACGATTTTGGCAACCTACTCAGCAAACCCCTAAAACTAAGTCTGTAATCTCTACTGACGAAGGTTAATGAACCAGAAACACCGGTGTCTAGAGATCCGCACCATCTGCACCAACTTTGGCGAAACACTCCACAACATTTCTACGAGGCGAACTACCAGGGACTGCATTACCCAGAATGCCAGGGGGGAACCTTGCCTGATAGGTGAGCGGTGTGCTCTCAGACCTGCTGTTTATTTAAAAGTTCTCCCGTGAGTCATGGAGCTGACGGGCTCGTGTACGAAGCACCTGCACGCCAGTGAGTGGTACCTGACCTGATACGATTTTGGCAACCTACTCAGCAAACCCCTAAAACTAAGTCTTTATTCTCTACTGACGAAGTTTAAGGAACCAGAAACACCGGTGTCTAGAGATTAGCACTATATGCGCCAACTTTGGCGAAACACTCGACAACATTTCTACGAGGCGAACTACCAGAGACTGCATTACCCAGAATGCCAGGGGCGAACCTTGCCTGATAGGTGAGCGGTGTGCTCCCAGACCTGCTGTTTATTTAAAAGTACTCCCGTGAGTCATGGAGCTGACGAGCTCGTGGACGAAGCACCTGCGCGCCAGTGAGCAGTACCTGACCTAATACAATTTTGGCAACCTACTCAGCAAACCCCTAAAACTAAGTCTGTAATCTCTACTGACGAAGGTTAATGAACCAGAAACACCGGTGTCTAGAGATCCGCACCATCTGCACCAACTTTGGCGAAACACTCCACAACATTTCTACGAGGCGAACTACCAGAGACTGCATTACCCAGAATGCCAGGGGCGAACCTTGCCTGATAGGTGAGCGGTGTGCTCCCAGACCTGCTGTTTATTTAAAAGTACTCCCGTGAGTCATGGAGCTGACGAGTTCGTGGACGAAGCACCTGCGCGCCAGTGAGCAGTACCTGACCTGATACAATTTTGGCAACCTACTCAGCAAACCCCTAAAACTAAGTCTTTAATCTCTACTGACGAAGTTTAAGGAACCAGAAACACCGGTGTCTAGAGATTAGCACTATATGCGCCAACTTTGGCGAAACACTCGACAACATTTCTACGTGGCGAACTACCAGAGACTGCATTACCCAGAATGCCAGGGGCAAACCTTGCCTGATAGGTGAGCGGTGTGCTCCCAGACCTGCTGTTTATTTAAAACTACTCCAATGAGTCATGGAGCTGATGAGCTCGTGGACGAAGTACCTGCGCGCCAGTGAGCGGTACCTGACCTGATACGATTTTGGCAACCTACTCAGCAAACCCCTAAAACTAAGTCTGTAATCTCTACTGACGAAGGTTAATGAACCAGAAACACCAGTGTCTAGAGATCAGCACCATCTGCACCAACTTTGGCGAAACACTCGACAACATTTCTGCGAGGCAAACTACCAGAGACTGCATTACCCAGAATGCCAGTGGCGAACCTTGCCTTATAGGTGAGCGGTGTGCTCCCAGACCTGCTGTTTATTTAAAAGTACTCCGGTGAGTCATGGAGCTGACGAGCTTGTGGAGGAAGCCTCTGCGCGCCAGTGAGCGGTACCTGACCTGATACGATGTTGGCAACCTACTCAGCAAACCCCTAAAACTAAGTCTGTAATCTCTACTGAGGAAGGTTAATGAACCAGAAACACCGGTGTCTAGAGATCAGCACCATCTGCGCCAACTTTGGCGAAACACTCTACAACATTTCTATGAGGCGAACTACCAGAGACTGCATTACTCAGAATGCCAGGGGCGAACCTTGCCTTACAGGTGAGCGGTGTGCTCCCAGACCTGCTGTTTATTTAAAAGTACTCCAATGAGTCATGGAGCTGATGAGCTCGTGGACGAAGTACCTGCGCGCCAGTGAGCGGTACCTGACCTGATACAATTTTGGCAACCTACTCAGCAAACCCCTAAAACTAAGTCTGTAATCTCTACTGACGAAGGTTAATGAACCAGAAACACCGGTGTCTAGAGATCAGCACCATCTGCACCAACTTTGGCGAAACACTCGACAACATTTCTGCGAGGGGAACTACCAGAGACTGCATTACCCAGAATGCCAGTGGCGAACCTTGCCTGATAGGTGAGCGGTGTGCTCCCAGACCTGCTGTTTATTTAAAAGTACTCCCGTGAGTCATGGAGCTGACGAGCTTGTGGACGAAGCCTCTGCGCGCCAGTGAGCGGTACCTGACCTGATACGATGTTGGCAACCTACTCAGCAAACCCCTAAAACTAAGTCTGTAATCTCTACTGAGGAAGGTTAATGAACCAGAAACACCGGTGTCTAGAGATCAGCACCATCTGCGCCAACTTTGGCGAAACACTCGACAACATTTCTATGAGGCGAACTACCAGAGACTGCATTACCCAGAATGCCAGGGGCGAACCTTACCTGATAGGTGAGCGGTGTGCTCCCAGACCTGCTGTATGGTTGACTAAATATAGTTGTGGCTCCGGCTTCCCATATGTGGCCAACACAGTCCATCCATGTTTTTTATTTGCTGTGGCAGCTTTATCTGCTGCCCATGATATTTGCTTTCCTGCTGCGTTAGTCTCTTTTTTGAACGCCACAAATGATTGATTTGTGTTCCTTGCCTTTTCCATATTAAGGCTAGAAACGGCGATCTCCCATACCATTTTACATGAATTTTTTGTCTTTTTCTGGTTATTTATCTCAGTCCAACAATGGCCCATAAGGGTGTCCTCTTCAGCAGCTCTTAGTTTCCAGCTTTTTTTTAATATGGCTGCTTGTCTCATTTGGTGCTGGTTTAGTAGACCGAATTCCAAGCAGATCTGGGATTGAGATACAAACCTCGGAATATGAAAGATGTATTTGAACAACTCTGATTGTTGTGTGTTCAAAAAGTTGCATCTTTTCCCTTGTACAACTCCGATCCCTACGTGAGAGATGGGAGAAATTTTGCAGATATTATCTTCAACAAATGCAAATTGGATGGACAATTCATTTTTCTTTTAACAAGTTTAGGGCGAAGCGTAGTTTGATAGCCTGTGCCTTTCTTTAAGACTGATGATCTTTCAGCGACCACCTAGCAAGTATTTGTACGTGGAGGTCTGCTCTAATATTTTGCCTGCAATTTGCCATTTTAAGGATTTCCTCCCTGGCCGAGCGGCAAAACAGACAATCTTCGTTTTTTTATAATTAATTTGGTGCCCTTGTGCACAGATGTAATCGTTGAGCTTTGTGATGGAACGTTGAAGGCCCAACGGGGTCTGACTGTAGAGTACGATGTCATCTGCGTACTGCATGCTCCTGATTTTGTGGTTGGCTAGCGTTGGTGGATCGCTTTCTGTTTCCGCAATGCACTTGTCCAGGTCCGCTGTGAAAATATTAAAGAGCGTTGGTGCCAATACACAGTCCTGTTTGAGGCCAACATGGGTGAAGATTTTACCTGTCGTTCTATCGCCGTTGGCTAGTTTTATTCTAACCCAGGTATTCGAGTATAGGTTTATAATGGCCAACAGCAGCTTTGTTGTTATTCCCCAGTTGGCCATCTTTCGCCATAGTGTCTCCCTCGGAATTGTGTCGAACGCTGCTTTGAGGTCTACAAAGCATGTGTACAGTTTCGCTGAGTTTTCCCTACTTTTTTCCACCATGAGATTTAGCACCAGCCGGTTGCATGATGTACTGGTTCCTGGCCTGAATCCTGTCTGTGTGATCTGCAGAATCTTATTCGCACTCACCCAATCTTCCAGGTCCCTCAGAAGATTCGAGGCATAGATTTTGGCCTCGACATCTATGAGTGCAATGAGGCGGTAATTGCCTGGGTAGGACCTTGAGCCTGCCTTAAAAATAGGATGTAAAATGCTACCTCTCAATGACTCGGGAATGCTTCCAGTTTGAAATACATCATTATATAGTGGGGTGAGGTATTCTGCCCAAAACTGTTGGTCTTGTTTGAACAAACCGTTCTGTAGGCCATTTGGGCCTGGGGCGCCTTTGGCCCTCTAGTTTTTCAGGACCATTGCTACCTGAGATGGCGTTATCCAGTTTCCGTATGATTGTGGCTCCACTTCTTGGGTATTTATTAGTAGCGAAGTCTGCTGGTCAGTGCACCAAGCCGGGATATTTTTCATTTGGGATTGCTCGATGTGTTGTATCCAATCGCCCTCGAGAATGTTTGCGTTGAAGACCTGTGCCACTCCATTTGCCACTTTGTTAATTTGAGCCCAAAATTTCCTCTTGTTATTAGATTTACTAGATGCTAGTAGTGATTGCCAGATGTCATTTTGGTATTTCGCTTTTTCTAACCACACTTCTTTTTTGTAGTTTTATCTCAAGCTATAAATTTGTTTGCCAATATCTTCACCCATTGTCTTGGCTATTGCATGTAGCTTTCTGATTTCTCGATTGAGTGACCTTTTCTTACGCAATATAGGGCCAAAAGGCACATGCAGTGATTTTACAGTTTTCCTTTTGATGATTTGGGTTTGTGTCGAAAATCTCTCCATTAAATTTGTAATCAGACTTTCCAAGTTGTTCCGGAGGGTGGATGCATCTGCTTCGGACACTTCAGTGTGTACTTTTTTCACGTACATTATTATTTCTTTGATGTTGTTGCCATTCCAAACTAGTCTCTTAAGATTGTAGAGACTTGAAGGTTCGATGAGTGCTTTGCATGCGGTGGCCCTTTTGTATTGGACACTGAATTCGAAAGCTTGTAGGCTGTGGTCGCTCTCCAGTTTGTGGATGATTTTGAAACTCACAATAGTTTGCAGGGTCTTTAAGTCCACCATAGTGTAATCCAGGACTGACTGAGCCTGTTTAGCAATTCTAGTGGGGGCCACTGGTTGATCTTGTGAAAACCGGCCGTTCAAAGCAATCATTCCGACCTTGGCAAACATTGATGCACACTGTAGACCGAACTTATCCTTTTTCCGGTGATTTGTAATGATGCTTGGGATGAATCTGCCGTTCCATTTGTTATGAGTCATGGTTTGGGCCTGGTTCTTTTCAAGCAAGAACATGTTTAAATCGCCTGACACGACCAGCCCTGCCTGTGGGTAGACAGATTGCATAGATTTAATGAAGGCTTTGAGAATCAAAATCTTTTCCACTCTGGATGTAAATATACGTTACAGATTATCATTGGCGAGGAATTTTGCGCACTCTGTGTGATTTTGCAGGGGTCTTTCTTTATATCAAGTTTAATGCACTGGATCCATTGTTGTCCTGTGTCAATGGTGAGGGGAGTCCAAACAATGCTAGTGTTGAGGTAGATGGATAAGCCTCCGGCTGCCATTCCAGAGGAGCCTCTTTTAATCGCTTGTAGTTGAACTTCCTTAAAACCATCTATGTGCTGGGGAGCCGTTAACCAGGTTTCTTGAAGTAGAATGATGTCAAAATCTTTTTAAAATGCCATTAATTCTAAGTCATTAGTTTTTCCCCCAAGACCGTTGATATTCCACGAACAGGCTCTCAGGGTCGGTTTTCACGCTTCCGCCATCCTTGCCACTGATATGTTTCGTGTTGGGGCTAGGATTGTCCGTCCCTCTTTGGACCCCCCTAGCTGGCCTTGATCAGACCCCCAGGATATAGCGACATGGATTCGCAAATTTAGCGGCACAAAAATGGAAATTTAGCGGCACAAATATGGAAATTTAGCGGCAATTTTGCGGCATTTTATTTGGCCATTTTTCCTACAATAAACAAAGATATCTTAGCGTTTTTAGTTATTTAACAACATGAAGCTATGTATATTTGGTTTAATTACAATGTAGACACTTTGTTTCCCTCGAAAAGCATGTACAGATATTCGTGTGTATCTCTGGATATTATTATTATTATTATATCTGATTTTGTAGAGCGCGCAGCTACCCGTGGGTTTCCCGGCGCTGGGAGAACAGAAGTAATAGAGGGCAAACGGGAGTGTAAGGAACAGGTTACAGAGAGAACAGCCAGGTTTTCACTCCTTTGCGGAACTTAAGATAACATGTTTCTGACCGCAAAGGGATGGGAAGCGAGTTCCAGAGCGTCGGTGCCAGGTAGGAAAAAGAGCGCCCACCGACTCTAGCACGCTTGAAACGGGGGACGGAGAATCTGCAGTGAGTGGAGGATCTAAGGGTGCGGGAGGAACAATATTGTTGGACTAAAGTGGATAGATAGTGAGGGGATTTTCCAGCTTTGATACTGTGCATAAAGCATAGTGCTTTAAATTTGGACCTAGATTCTATGCGCAGACAATGCAGGCTACGCATGGAAGAAGAGACTGAGGTAGTTCTAGGCAAATTACAAAGTAGACGGGCAGCCATGTTCTGCACCACTTGGAGCTTCCGGGTGACCTCCTTGCAGGCACCCAGAAGAAGTACATTACCGTAGTCCAGCCGCAATGTCACTAGGGCCTGGACCACTGACTTCTGGGTGTCTGGAGGAAGCATCCATGTGATCTTCCTCAACCACCTGATGATGGTAGTACAGGTGGCTGAGACTTTGACCACATGTTGTCTCATGGATAACTGATTATCAAAGAGGACCTGAGATTGCGTGCTGTAGTTGCTGGGGCCGGCAATGGTCCCATTTGCTGAGGCCAATGTTGCGGGCCCCAGAGAGCAGAGTCCGGCCCAAACAAGAGAAGCTCTGTTTTATCGCCATTCAGCTTTAGTTTGTTTGTCAGCATCCAGTTGGCAATGTCAGTGAGTCCAGAACGAAGAGAGGAGGAGGGGGAGTGCTGATTAGAAGAAAGAGAAAAAATGATTTGAGTGTCATCAGCATAAGAAAAAATAGAAAGTCCAGCCTGTTCAGCAAGGAAAGCAAGAGGTCTAACGTAAAGGTTAAAGAATAAAGGACTGAGAATAGAGCCTTGGGGAACACCATACGGAGAATTGTGAACAGTGGACACAGAAGAGGGGGAAAAGACCTGAAAAGTGCGATTAGAAAGGAAATTAGAGATCCAAGCAAGAGCGGAGCCGCAGATACCAACGGACTTCAAGGCAGAAAGAAGGATGTTGTGGGAGACGGTGTCAAAAGCGGCACTCAAATCAAAAGGATGAGTGCCACTGTCTCCCCTCTATCTACCTGGCGCCTGACTATCTCCGAGACTCCCAAAAGGGTGGACTCCGTAGAGAAGCCCGCCCGGAAACCTGACTGGAGGGGTGGAGGACGTTCGCTGATTCAATGTGGCTGGTGAGGTGACGGTTAACATGCTTCTCCAACACCTTCGAGAGGCAGGGAAGCAGGGAAATAGGCCGGAAGTTGGCAGGGTTGCAAACATCCGCATTAGCTTTCTTCAGAAGTGGAACCACCATCGCATGTTTCCAGATATTAGGAACAATTGCCTCCGTGAGAGAGGCATTCAAGAGAGCCAAGATACAGTCCAGAGGGACGGTGGCTAAAGTACAGAGAATCTGGGGGGGCATGGGATCCAATGGAGAGCCAGATTTGATCTCTGCCAACAGTTTCGGGAAAACGGGCATAGAACTACGTTCCCACTTATCTAATAGAGGAGAAGAGGGTCGTTCAGGGTAGTCCTGTATGGATGGTCGGTCGTATTGCTGAATGGATGACCTGGGTGAAGCAGATGGTGAAGCTCTAAAGCCCGCATAGATGCTGTCAATTTTCATTGTAAAGAAGTCTGCCAAAGAATTACATTGGTTGCTATCCAGACAGGGGGCTTTGGGGGCACATGACATACCAGATAGTTCCTGAACTGCCTTAAAGAGGGCTTTAGGACGATTCTGGGCTTTCAGTATCGTGTTGTTAACATGATTGGCCCAGGCAGTATTACATAGAGTGTGATATTTATGTAATGCAAGTTTGTAGTTTTCTTTGTCAGCCGAAAAGTAGTTGGATCTCCAGATACGCTCCAATCTTTTGCAGCGGGACTTTTCCATTTTAAGTTCTTCATTAAACCAAGGGGCAGGTGGGTGCAGGAACTTTTGTTTACATTTACGTGTCGGAAGGCAAGAATCAATAGCAGAGGTAAGCCAGGTGCTGATTTTACCCACATCATCCGTAGAGATATTAGCAAGAGGAGGTAAGGTTTTTTCTAAGGAATTATTGAGTTGCTCCAGATTAAGTCTTTGCCAGTTTCTACTTGTTCTAAGGGAGTGTGGGCTGCCAAGGGGGCAGGGAGTACACGTTATCTTAATGTGAAACTCTACAATAAAATGATCCGACCAAATAATAGGTCTTGAAGATAGGCAGGTAACAGTGTCTAGATTTGCAAAAATTGGGTCTAGTAAGTTGCCGCCTTTATGAGTAGGACCAGAGTTTAGGAGACTTAAATTTAGGGCGGCAAAGTCCTGTATAAGATGAGTGCTGGTAGGGCATAGAGTGTCGTTGAAATGTATATTCATATCACCTAATAACAAGAAGTTATTAGAGTCCAGCAGAAGGGGGGCAATAAGTTCCGGAAGGGCAGCTGCCCATGTGCCAGCCGCGCCAGGCGGGCGATACAAAAGAGCACCAGACAGTGTGAAATTCGGGGATAGTAGCAATTTAAAACTGCCTGCTTCACAGTTAGGGATGTCGAGGTCTTCCCACTTACAAGAGTAGATCCTTTTGAAAATAATGGCAATGCCTCCTCCATCCCTGAGAGGTCTATTACGTCCCACAAAGGTGTATTCATCAGGGAGGGCGGTGGCAATATCCGGCCCAAAACAGTCCTTGAGCCAAGTTTCAGTTAGAAACAAGGCCGACAGACTAGATGAAGTGAGGAGATCAAATATGTCCCTCTTGTGTTTAGGCAGTGAGCGACAATTTAAACTAATAAAACTAAAAACAGGAGAGGAGTTAGTCAGATGAGCATTCACTGGGATATGGTTTGGGAATTCTCAACGTGTCAAATCCTGGTGCTGGTCGTGGGGAAATGAAGTGGTGAAGTATTCCAGGGGCGTGACGTCATTGGACGGTCCGCACCATTGGTCTATTGAAGTGCGTGCTCTGCTTGTTGTCGAACCAGACCTGGAGTAGGTGATGGCGTGACCGAGCGAGATGTCAAATGCAGAGTTCACCAGAGTCCACCGTGATGCACACCCTTTGGCTCACGGCCGTACTTATGCCTCATCGTGATGCAGGGTGCACTTTCGGTTCTCTGCAGCTATATGTGTACTGTGAATGCCTCTCCTGTTTTTTGGTATTATAATATGCTTCCTGCGTCTCGGACAGCGACATTTTGGCGCTACGTAATACATACAGATAAATATAAACAGGAAACATGATTGCCACAGGGATTAGGCCAGCTTAATGTGCCTGGACTAGGCCTCTGTGGTTCCATTTCTTAATGGGCTTTCGTATATACCCTCTTCATTCATACAAAATGGAGAAAGAATAAAGAGAAAAGTAGGAAAGACGTCACAAGATGGTGGCAAAGAAGGGGTGAAAAAGAATATTTAAGAGTCAGATAAAGAGAGGAAGTGTAGGGTGGCGGAAGAAAGAGGCTTTAATTTATTGAAGACTAGACACCCTTAGTATTCTTCAGAAAAAGAGACAGGAAGTGTAGTGGTGAAAGAAAAAGGCATGAGGTGGAATCAAGACCAGGTAGCCTCAGTATTCATGAGATAAAGAGACAGAAAGTGCAGGGAGGTGGAATGAAGAGGCACCAGGTGGAATCAAGATCAGGCAGCTTTGGTATTCTCCAACCATGGCAGCAGGCTACATAAAACAATTTTGGGCCCTTGCACTGGTTTATTTCTTTTTTTACAAATGAAATAAATGCTACCCTTATCCTTGGCCTGAACCCTAATCCTAGTCTCATTTCTTGCAGCTCCCCCTATGCCTCCCTCTGCGCTCACGCTGGCTGATCCCTGACCTTACTTAACCTTAATGAACTATCCAACCCTGTCCTCCACCTCGACAAATACCTCACCTTTCCTATTTTGAGACAAGACCTTTTGTGGCACAATTGCTTTTTTTTGTTTTTTTACTGTAAAATGAATGGTCATGAGACCTCTGTTCCGGGTGTCACCACCTCATACCTGCTAAGTTTCCATTGTCCTTGCCTGATGTGCTGCTCTTGTCCAAATTTCTTTTTCTTTGAATTCTGGCACTTGTAGTCCCTGTTTTATAAGGGCATAAACAAGACTACAAGTCCCAGAATTAAAAACAAAACCTGGACTGGAGCTGCACTTCACACAAGAACCTGGGAAACTTGTCAGGGCTGCCACCTGAGAGGCTCATCCAGAGTGGCATGGAGGTAAGAAATAGCTAATCACGTAAGATGTTGTTTCTGTGCTCCATCAGTCCCTCCCCCGCACCCTTCCCTCCGAGACTCCTGCATCCTGCCTGTGAACACGAGCACCTGTTCCCCACGGCCTTGTTTCTCGCTTCCATAGAATTTCACACCTCTGCCTGGCTGCTGGACCCCTCCCCCACCCTCCGCGGTGTAACATCTGTGAGGTGGGTGCTAATGAGTCAAGTAGCACATGTTCTTCCCAGGCCCCCAGGCGTCGGCTGCTGCCACACAGAAGCACAGAAACACTGCACTGCCCGTAATAACGCGGATTATATGACTCCCGGGGCTGGGAGCAGTTTTCTCTTGGGTTTGTGCCTATAAACTTCCAAACTTAAGATGCTTTTCTGCTGGAAGTAGATGGTGAGAAAAGTAAGTCCTGTTTTGTGTAATTCGCCTCTGAGCAGAGTTGTTGAGCTCAGCCCTCGGGGAAGGAAGACCACTTGGAGCAGTAATATAAGCTTTTTAGTGCCCCTCAGTCAGACCCCCCAGGATGTGGCATGGATTAGCTTTTGTAAAAATAGCGCGATTTCTACAAAAGTGCCGATTTCGTGGGCACTTTTGTAAAAATCGCGGCATTTTTACAAAAGTGCCGATTTCGCGGCAAATCGCGAAATCGCGATATCCTGGAGGGTCTGCTTGATGTGTTATGCGGAGGTTGGCCCATCCCCCCTTGTTCATGTCTGTGCCTCGACGGCCCCCCGGAGAAGTCCACCTTCTGGTTTTGGTCTTTCTTTCACAGATATTGGTAAAGGGCCCGGATATCTTTCTGGCGCCACTGACCTAATTTCAATTCCCCAGTTGGCGAACTCTTCTCTGTATCGCCAGACTTCTTTGGCTATTTCGGGGTCGTTCCATGTGGCCACTGTCATTTCTTTCCCGTTTGAGTTAGGAATTATTCTGAATTCGATGCTTTCTATGTGATTTGTATTCACATGCGTCTCGAACAAGTTAATGAGTTTTAATATGGCACTCCGATATAAGATATCATGGTTTCCCCTTGAATTGTAATGTGGTATTATTTCGAGCGTGATTGAGCCCGCCGGATAGCTTGTGTCTTGCCTCTCATTGTGCTTTAAAGGGCAGGTTTGGTTGTTGGATTTTACTGGTCTGGCTCGGGTGCCCTGCTTTGGGTCGATCAGCTCAGTTTTTGGTGTATTTTCAACGACAGCCTGCTGAGGTCTTAGGCCCACCGGAACATGTGAAATCAGTCTCTGTTGTTGCTCGGTTGATGGGAGATTATTTTTATTTTTAGGCGCCGGCTCAATATCACTAATCGTCTGCTGTGGTTTTTGGCCCACCGGGGCTAGTGGAGTTATTCTCTGTTGTTGCCCCAATGCTGGGGGGTAGTCTTTTGGTACCTGTACCAGTTTCGGGAAATAATGCAAAATGTTTTTCTGTGCTACCTGCGGCTTCTGTGGGGGAGAGCTGACCACCGAATGCCTAGTTATTTGAGCTTGTATTGAATTTAAGGTATTTGAATTCTTTGTTTCGGCTGTTACATTGACTTCCTGATGCGGAGTCACTAGAGGGGATGCCTGCCCACAGTCCACATTTTCTTCCTGTTCTGCGATTAGCATGTCCTTATTGCTCGGTCCTTGCGATGACGTTCTTATAATTAAGGTTGGCTTGATGGATCTAGTAGCATCTTTTTTCCCCTGTGCCTTGTTATGTCTTGCTTTCCTTAGTCTCTTACGTTCACGTTTTGTCAGCGGCATGTTTTGTTTTATTTGCCCCTTTGATGTTGTCCCCGGTTCTTCTCTAGGCGGATTTTCCAATTCAACCATAGATCTGTTTGTTTGGTGCCCATTTATTTGCGATGGCCAAGGGACTTCGTTTCCTGAGTGAGCTAGGATCGGAATATCTTTTTGATGTAGTATGATGGCTTCAGTAGTTGTAGTCTGTTTGACTAAGACAGCGGAACAGGCTACCTTCTATTTCATCCACCATCAGATCCTCCCTGGATATAATGGCGTTGCTCATTGAGCTTGTCAAGTTTCCGGGCGAGCTTTCAATCCCTGGAATTTCAGATGAATCATGGGCATTGTTTGGTTTGCTTTGTATCTCTGCTAGGATGTCAGTTAAGATGACCGGTAAGACTTTAAGCTGATTCATTGTATCAGAGCACTTACATTCATGATACGTTGTGCGTGGGTCTTTCTGGACTCGTTCGATAAAGGAATTTAACTCGAGAATCTTATTGCCGATGCCCACGACATGTGAGGCCAAAATTTGCAAGATATCTATCTGTAATTCCAGCTTTTCTGAGTGTTGGAGTAAGGCTGCGGATATAGTTTCCATCATATTTATGAACGGTGGCCACAGCTGTGCGTGCACTGATAGGCTGTTATCCGCTTGATATCTAAGGTCTTGGGGAGTACTCCGAGCATTGCCCCTTAACTTGGCCCTTGCTGAACCCAGAGCTCGTGGATCTCGAAAGTCAGGTGGTACTTGTGCATCTCCTCCTGGACCCATATCTGGGAGGATAGTTTGGCAGGCCATTCTATGCCTTGTATTGAAGCCCTTTGGTGAGGTTATTGGTGTGGTTGTTGGACTTGGTGACGAAATATTGAAGTGGAGCGGGAATAGCCCAGATGGGAGATTTACAGTCTGATTCATCATAGTGCCGTTTTGCGAGTTTGAAATAGCGATTCATAAAGAATCGCTATTCCAGATTCGCAAAACGGCATTCATGTAGGAATCGCAAAAACAAATGCGATTCCTACATATTCCTAATTTGCGATTAGCAATTTGCTAATCGCAAATAAGATAGCGATTTAAAGGGTGCCAGGGGTGTCCAAAGGACACCCTATAGCACCCCTTAAAAGTAAATATGAACAGGTGTTGCGCACACACATGTCCAAAGGACATGTGTGTGTGCAACATGCAACTTAGAAAAATGCTTTTAAAAGCATTTTTCTAAGTTTTCGCTATTTACCACGAGGTTTGACCTCGCGGTAAATAGCGGGCCGAAATTGTGAATTCGCAATTTTAAAATGGATGAAGAATTGCATTTAAGGAATCTCAAATAGAGATTCCTTAAATGTAATTCTTCGCAAAATAGCGAAATCGCTATTACCGATTTTTGCATTTGGGATGATAAATCCCAAATGCAAAAATAGCGCTCGCAAAGATCCAGATTCTCAGAATCTGGCCCTTTGCGAGCCCATTTCGGCTTGATGAATCAGGCTGTAAGTGTTTTACTAGTGATCCTTTAATTAGCTATTGTGTTCAGAGCGTTGGTTAGATTGTGACCCTCCTGCAAGTTTGGTGTTTCGTGGTTTCTCATTGGATTGGTAGTTGAGGTGAGAGTGCTATTCGGGCTGTAATCCTCCTGCAGGTCTACGCCTGCGGACGATTTTGGAGTGACATTGGGCTTAATTTGTACCTCTGTGACCAACAGGCCCTCCATTTGCTGTGTTTGGCCTTTTTGATGTCAAGCTTTCACTTGAAGGCTGATCCTTGTTATCTGCTTCTATGGTGAGCTTAACAATTGGATCCAATAAGGCTTTGTTGTCCGTTCTTAGAGCCGGGCGTATGGGGGTCCCGTGGTCATAGTCGAAGCATGAACCTAAACTTAGGGAGCGCCGTGTCGCTGGCACAGTAGGTGTCATTTGTACATTTGATATTTCCATTGTACTCTCAACGTGCTCATCACTTGTCACTATAATGGAGTTAGTGATGCCCACTTCCTCTCTTATGTTTATTTGGGCATTCACTGTAAATTGATTCATCTTTTTTTTAAAGTTACTTCAAAGAATGTCCCAAGGGTGTTTTTTAATTTCTTGGAAGTTTTTGCTCTGGATGTTATTTTGAAACAGCAAGGTTTTTGCTGGGGAGGTCGCTGACTGCGACATTCTTTTGGTGCTAGTTGCAGTTTTTAAATTCAGCTCCTGCCGCGCTGTCGGGGCGAATGATGTAGAAGGAGTTAAAAAGTCTGTGATCTTAGTGTTTTTAAGACCTACAGTCTTCTGTAGTGTTTTAGCTGTGTCGGCGCTGGCAATGATCTCAGGCGTCTCTAGTATGACCTCTGTTGAATCCTCGTCAGATGAATCATTTAGTTCCTCACTCTTTATCCGGCGTTTTTTGCTTTTGCTTGGTTTAGCGATTGGGTCTGTTCTGAGTCTCCCTGATCTCATGGTGAGGACGAGGATGGAGCTTTGGGGGCACCTGTAACTGCCTTCAGCTCCTTGTGGCCTCTCAAGTGCTCTCGGGTACTCTATTGCGTATTCCTGCGTGTTCGTAGCAGTGGGGTCTCAGCTGAGGACTTGGCTAGTGTGGTCTTAATGGATCTACGACGATCCCACCCACGCCTAGGGTTTAGTTTGACTAAACTTTTTAAGCGATTCGCCTATGCTGAGCACCCGGCACCCCAGCACCCGGCACCCAGCTCGCTGCCGCCTCTCACCTTGTCAGCGGGTGCACTGTGGCACATAGGGGAAGCCCAAAAATCCTCATTTTTCACGTTTTTGCAAGATTGACCCGGACAGTTGGGTGTTAGCTTCCACCGTCCCCAAGCTCCCTGTTGCTTTATCCAGTGCCGGCTTGTTCCTCCCGGCAACCGCGTCTGCTCTAACAGCCGCAATCGCTGCTTTATCTGCCTCAGCTCCGCAGTGGCTCCTCACGGCGCCCGCCGCCCCCGTGCCAATAGGTGCAACTGGGCCACTGCTGTCCGCTGCTGTCCGCGGCAGTCCACTCGCAAACCACTCGCTCCAGGCGAGCCAGCAAGGGACCAGAAGAGGAAACTGTGAGGGGGGCTCGGCAGGTGCAACAGGTTCAGCAGGCCCCCCTGTGCAGGCTTCCGTGAGCTAATGTCTGCTGTCGTCTGCCGGGGGCCTTTTGTAAGCAAAGCGGGGAGGAATGCTGGGGCCTCTAGTAGGCAGAGTGGGAGGAATACCATGAACCGTGGGCTGTTTTTTCGCGGTTTTGCGATCCGATTTTGCGATCTGCTCCCACGATCCGCTCCCACGACCGTGAACTGCACGCTGCACGTTTCTGGCGTTCTCTGGCATTCTCTGGCGGTTACAACTCTCTAGCAGTGGAGGCTGGTAGAGACCGTATGGCGTTAAACGTTTAGGCGATCAGCATTCTCCACTCTCCTCTCTTTCACTGAGCCACCGCTCCTGTAGCTTCTGTTGCGGTCACATTCGCAGCGAGACGCTGGAGAGCTGAGGCGGCACGGTCAAGCCCCTTGCTCCTTACTCGCACAACTCAACTGGGCACTGGCACTGGCAACCAGCATCAAAACACGGCCTGGAGACTGGAAACAGGAAAAGATTCTGGCTTCTGAAATGCTCCTTCCGCTGTGGAGCATCGCTGGAGTCACTGCCTCACTGCAATCCCCCACTGCCTTCCGGACAGGACTGTCCCAAAGCTTTTCAAGAGCTCCCGTGGCCCCAGCCAAATGCTTGCAGAGAACCTGCAAAGAGCCTCACAGCGGCTCTCGCCGCTACCGGGCCGCTCCCGTTTTTTGCCCGGCGCAGCGGCTAAGGAGACTGCAAGCTCTTGCGCCTCCTGCGCTCACGTCCCCCGCACTCCGCGCCTCACTGCACGGGGGGCAGGGTACAGGCACAGGGTACAGGCAGGGTACAGCAGGCAGCAGGCAGATCGTCAGCCGGTCGGCGGTCGCACCAGGAAGAGGCGGAGGGGCAGAAGACGGTGAAAACCACGCACTGCCTGCCAACGCGTCCTCCTCTCACACGATTTAAGCAGTATGCCGCCTGGTTCCTCAAAGGAGCAGGTCTCTGAAAGAGAAGAGCATGACCGTTTCTTCTTGCTGCTGCACCACCAGTATATCATGCCAAGGCTGCTTGTGACCTCTTTGAGATGTTGCTTCTGATTTTGTCTTGGTGCAGTTCCAAGATAGGTGTTTGAATCATTGGTGTTTAAGTTGTATTTTTCTGAACCTACCCGCCCCTTGTGAATATACCTGTGTATTGAGACCCCACATTCCTGATGTTCTATTATACTTTTCTTCCCTTCACCTAACCAATGTGCTCCACATGTCTTCATTTCTAAGTATGCCTTGTTGCTTTAAGGTCCACTTTAATGCCAGCCGAGGTTCGCCTTCCTATCCCTGTAGCTTTTCATTTTCTATGTGGGGATTATTTAGTGTTCATCTCTCTTTTTATTGAAAGTTAAATGTTTCCTCTATTTGTAGGCGGCCCGTCTGTTTTTGTCCTCTTCTCCTTTGATTCTAAGTTATCTTCTATACCTGATGCTCATGCCCCTGATACCATCCTTCACATTCGCATGTTCCCGGGCTCAGGGCTGCTTGCAGCGTTTCTTCTTATGCGTTTGTAATTGTTTTACCAGGGCCTGCTGTGGTGCTGTTGTATGTGAAACACAGCTGTTAACCGTGTGTGCTGTTTCATATAGAGGTACAAAAGGGGGTGGTGATGGACGGGAGTTCGCGCTGGACTGTTCCCATGAGGCACAGGGTCAGACTGATTTGCATATAGCCATGTCTTGACTGGGGTGGCAGTGTGGGCTAAAGAACGGTGATGGATTAAACCCAGATCTGTTGACTGGGTGTGAGTGTTTGATTGATCCAGATGCTCCGTCCATCACCACCCCCTTTGGTACCGTTTCCTATAGAGAACACCTAGTGATGTCTAATACAAACAGCACAGAAAACACGTAGATATTTTCCTATTTGTGGAGCTGGGAAAACCCGCAGAACCTACATTGTCTCATAACTCTCTATAAATATCATTACCCATTAAGGAGCCAGAAGCCAACTCGGTCATTTCTTCAACGCTTCCTCATTAGGTCATGATTTTACATGTAAGTTCCACGTTGTATTGCCTTTATTATATTTTATGGTGTTAACATGTATGACAGTACACAATCTACTGCTCTGATTTCTAATGTAGGTGTTTTTTACCCAATGCACATATTTTCATGTTGCTTCTTTAAGTATCTTACTTATGTTTTTTAGCTACACAAGCCAAATAAGGCATCTGAAATCTTTCCAAGAAGGAACCATCGCGCCATCTCTAGCTATTCTTTGCCAGAATCAGTGGAGTACTGATTCCAAGGCCTGAACACCTGCACTCCACTTCAGTATGGGCATGCGAAGGCCCTGAAGACATTGAACACGCCCTGAACTCAAATCTTGCTTACCCCACTGGCTGCCAAGATTCCACTCTGCCTGACATCGACGCACCCTGCCCTTTAAATGAATGCCAGCGGTCATTTACCGAGAACAGGACGAGGGCAGAGCGGAAACCATGCCCTAAAGGGTATGAACACCATTGCTGCTGGAATCCAATTGCAAAGTGCAATCTCTTCTTCTAATGAAGTCTCTCCGATTATTAGGTATTACCTCAAATGTACACATATTTAACAGGCTGCACAAATACGAGGTGCAAACACAGTTTTGCATCGCACGCCTTTCTGATTAGTATTCTTACAGAGTGCAATTTAAATCACTGCAGCTCGCAGTTCACTTATGCCACATGCTGTATATTTTAGACAAGACAGTAGACTAAATATAATCTAATTAATAATTTGAATTATTCAACAAGAGCAATTAGAGAGTTGCTGAGAAGCCTGCAATCAGGCACAAGACGTTGAACAAGGCACAGTTAAATGATTTTCACCCCCAGGGAGTCCTAATTTTATAGCAGCCAGACATAAGAATGTTTATCTTAATATTGTAAAAAATAAATTTGGAATTGCATTGCAACTGTTGCATAATATGAAAAAGGCTTTGAAAACATGTATTTGAATTTTAGATAGGGTATTTATTAATTTTATATCGGCTATTGATGTAGCGCTGATCCAGATAAAAGGAGCAGACGAGCAATTTACAGTGAAAGTTTGTATTGCCGCAGTAGAATGTCATCAATATGTTGCTCTAAATAGAACGATTTTGAGTACGTGGGTCTTGTATGCAGTGTCCGATTTGTTAAAGGATAAGTGAGGTTTCCCCCGGCCACCGTTATAGGGGATCTGGGTGTTGGATTGGCGATCGGATATTGGATAGCAAGACCGTGTAGTCTTGGTTCAAACTCCTGTCTCCTTTTGGCACCACTAGACACTGTCTGCCTCTTTATTCCCCTCTTGCAGTTTCCTTTTCATCCCTGCGTTCTACCTTTGTCACAGTTTTTCTTTCTTTCTGTACCTTTTTCTTTCCCCTTGTGCTTTCCTCTCTCTTGCTCTCAATCAAGGGCTGTTGAGGAAAACAATTGCTGGGTCCCAAAAAAGAGTGCCAGCGGCCCTCACCTGGAACCACGGCTCGTTTTAAGCACTGTAGCAGGCAAAAAGGTTACATAAACTAGGAGGAGACGAGACTTGAACTGTACATTTGTCTTTTTTTGAGACTGACACATATTTTGATAAAGTTGTAGGTGCTCACGTGTCGTTAAACAATTTGAGGCACCAAAAGATAAAGTATTTTGACCAGAATCATAAGAGGTCCTTTGAGGTGCTGAAGCCTAGGTTAGATCCTAGATCTCCTGGTCAAAGTCCCTCTTTTAGAATCTCTTTTAGAGTGGGGTGGTAAGCATGGGCCTCATGTGATAGTGCGACCCCTGGTTTGCTCCTTGCGACCCCTGACACTATCTTTGCTACCCCTACACTCTGAGGTTGCAAAAACAGCACCATAAGCAAAGGTAATCAGATGCATCTACTGTGCAACTCTGGCAGTAGAGCTGCAGTGCCAGTAATGCTGGGCTTGGCAATATTGCTCAGCTAAGATCACAAGGTGTATTCTATTGATGACTTCTGACTAAGGGCCTGATTATGGGTTTGGCGGTCAGACCTTCCAAGAACTGCATGCGCAACGTCCACGCCACAGCTGTTGCGGCGCCTGAACTGCTGCTGTAATATGAATTATGCAGTCTGAAACACAGACTGCCACCACGCCGGTCTACACAGTGTTACCACAGAAATGCAAAATGTTGGCGGTGTGTCGGTGGATGCCGCCATGTCCGTGGTCCAATGATGAGCTTATTACCACTACACTGTCATAAGGACAGACTCCCAGTGATGCTCAACAAACGGCGGGCGTCATATACTTCATGGCAGGAAAAAAAAAACTCCTTCACAGAGAAAGAGTTAACAGTCATGGTGGATGAACTCCTCAAAGTAGAGATTCACATTTTTGGAGCACAAGTCCTGCATACTCCTCAGAGTCGGGAAGCAGAATTTTGGGACAGGATAGTCAACAGAGCGAGTGCACACAGAGAGACATCAGGAAAACATGGAACTGCCTCAGTCAGGAGGTGCAATGCAAGTACAACACCCACAGCTGGAGGCACAAAGCACTGGCGGTGGCCCTTCCAGTGCACCATTACAAGTTTTATCCAGGGAGGAGAAGGTCTTGGACCATCCTGCATAAAGTAGTCCAACAGTAGGAAACGCCTTAGACTCAGAAGGGACAACATTTACTATTCACACTCCATTCTCTGGTACAGTACAGAGAGAGTACTTCACTTTAAGAAAATAATATATTTTCTTAACTCTATTAAATACCCAACAACATACCATTCTAAATATAAAAATGAAATGTCTTAATTTTAACAAAAATTAAAATAATAACATAAATATTCAAATGTTTTGTAAATATTAGCAATTAACACACATATTAGCAATATAATTAAAAGGCCATACTATATTCCCACAAACATAACAGCAAACAGTTAAAATGTAAACAAAATAAACAAGGTATAACAAAATTAACATCTTAAATATTACAAAATATTTTTAAATAAATGAATACAATTTTTCTCATTTATAATTACTTAATTAACTTCCCCCATTCCTCTTAGAACTAAACAACACACACCAAAAATATAACCTAAAAAATATAATAAGTTCACAAATAAAACAATTGTCAATTGCTCATAAATAATACCGTAATAACAAATTATCAATACATTATTTCTTAACTTACTTCCCACCCTGTAACTCTAAAAACACAACAGCCCACATCTGCGATATCATTTTAAAACATATCTTAATTGCATAATTTACATAATGATTTATCAACTAAATAATTTCAAATAATTTAAATTCGTTTTTAGTTAAATATAAGGAACTAACCTCCCACCTTGTACCCCTATAATCCCCACAACCGGCACCTAAAACAACCTAAAACATAAATTAATTACCTAATGTACATAATTAATTATCAATTAAATAATTAATTAATTAAAATTAATTTGCTTCCAACCCTGTATACCTACAAACCCCGCTACCTGCACCTAAAACATAACTTAACCTCATCAGAGCTCCGAACGTTCAGCACCCAGTGCTGAACGTTCGGAGAACGAATGCTGGCCCGTCGGCCAACGGTCGTGCGCAGCACTGGGGAGGTAGTGCACGTGACGACCGTTGGCCGACGGCAGCAGTTAAGGGGTTAAAACATAAATTAATTGCATAATTTACATTATTAGTTAACAATTAAATAATTAATTATAATTACAAATGTAGGCCCTCATTATGATGTTGGACTTTTGGATCACTGACCGTCACCTTAATGGGCAGGTGACTGTCCGACAATGAGTCGGCGGTCCCATCCTGCCTATTACGACCAGACTGCCATGCAGGCGGTCAGAAAGGGCCTTTTTCTAGTGTGGATTGTGCTGTAGCCCGAGAAAAGGGCGGCAGCTCAAGCCGCAGTAGAAAAAGGCACTTTGTGCACATCCATGCACCAAATCCCAGGCACCACATGGTGCCTGGCACACATTGCATATATGTGTGGGAGGGGCACTAGATGTGCCCCTGGCCACTTAGCAGCAGCCCAAAGGGGATGGGGGCCCTGCCTGGGGCCCCCAAGGTCAGTTTCTTTCTGCCTGTTAATGGCTGTGGATCATCATGAAAAGACAGTTGGAAAGGGGCACTGCCTCCATTATGGATATAGGATTCCGACCTCCACCCGGACGGGAACTTGGATGCTGTCGGAGGCAGCGATCTTTCCCCTGACCTCTTACTCCAACCTTCGATATTTTAATTACCCAGACAGGCAAATGGCCTGGATGTTGGGTGGATAATCACCAGCTACGGCCTGTCAGTGGCAGTGTGCCTGCCATCGTATTGAGGCCCACAATTGTTAAAAAATTATAACTACTTTGCTTCTGACTATATAACCCTACATTCCCATCAACCCAAACATAAAAATGTACTTAAAAAATACATTAAATACACAATTAACTTAACTATCGATTAAATAATTAATAATTATAAATGAATGACTAATTAATTAAAATGAAATTACTTCCCACTCTATACTCCAACACAACCCACAACCCGCTAAGACACTAGCAATTACGATAAACAATTACATAAATTAAAAAACAACATAAAATGCACAAACTATATTAAAAAACATTATATACAATTGAAATATATACTAAAATACATAAAAATAATCAAAAAACCATAATATTACCAATGATATTGTTTTAACGATATTAGCAACATAGTTTTTTCTACATTGATAGTACTTACCTTAAAAAATTGATATTCTTATCAACGAAATTCCTGCATCAAAATATTTGTGGAGCATGATATTAAAACCTCGATTTTTCTGTATTTCAATATTTTTTAGTAAATAATTTGTACGAATGCAAAATGTTACATGTAATTTGTATACTATACCTTTGTCAATCGAATTGGCGCCGAAACTGAGTGAGTATATATAGCAGTTTCCCCACAGGTGCAAAGTAGACATTGAAAAAATACTCTTGCATTAATGAAATGCACTGATGTTCCTCTGTTGTAAAGTGTAACTGTTCTCTAAATGTACACATAGGCATTATCACGCTGTCATCATTACAACAAATCCAACATTTGCACTATTTACAATGTCTACACAATACATGAAATAACTAAATATCTGCAAGTTTGATTTTTTTACGGACCCAGCAACATCATGCCTCTCTTCGTTTCATGTGCATAAACACGTACATTATTAAACCCTGTCAATGTCACCTGCCCAAATGGGAACATTTAAAATATATGCACACAGGGCCCTCGATCGCTCAGAAACTGTGTCTTAAAACATCCGATAAAAATCGTGCTACAGAATGTCACCGCATTTTGATTGAAGACTACCCCAAATCTGGCATTTTCAGAAGGCCTGGGTCACAGGTTAAGCATTCTATGATCTGTGTTAAATGCCAAGAGAGCAAAAATAATTAATGCCCTATTGTCCTCGCATAAACCAAATTGATGTCCTCAGGAGACAATGGGGCATAGTGATTTATGACAGCATACCAAGGCCAAAATAAACACACATTGTGGTTTTCCAACCTAAATACTGGCCAGCAGGTGCGTGCTCAGGCCCCCACAACACTACGACCCCCATGAGGCAACTTGGCAGGCTGCTAAGTTACGGAAGTCTGTGGGCTGTGATCCATTCATGAGCCAATTTTATTAGTCCAATCCATTGGGGCAAAAACAAAATGATGAAAAGAAAATCAAATAATGCCTTTAAAAGGGAAAAAGAAGGCTCAAAGTTCTGATCAGTATTCAGGTATTCAGAACTGAAAAATAATGTAATCAGGCCAAGGAGACCAATAAACTAAAACTGGATATGCCACACAGCTCTCACTGCTTTCACATTGGCATCCATGATGCCCAATCACCAGAGGGCACCAGACTCCTGGGTAAGGCATTTCTAGCTGTGGAAATACAAACGGCGTGCAGGCAGTAATGAATACCGCCCACTACGGGTTCCTGGTCTCCTCACTGCTGTCATCCTTAGTCCTCTTCCTCAACTACTCTGGGGCTTCACCTTTAGCATTTCCATACTCCTCCAAAAAGTCATGGTCAGAAGGAAGAACCTCAAACGACTGTTGGTACGTGGACAGGATTTAGACCGCTAACGCTGAATTAAATAAACAACCAGTCCTGCTCCCAAAGAAGAAGGCACAAAAACAAATATATATATATATATACATATATGAACAGAATCTTCATACCAGCAACTCCTGCAATGAAGACACGGACCCAAGGCTGCAGTAAGGGAGATTTTATTCAACCTCTCAGGTGACGCGTTTCGAGCAACTCGTGCTCTTGATCACACACCACACACCTGGTCAGCAAACAATTAAATACTTTTTTTTGGTACGTGATGCTCCACCTCCTTAGTGAATCACATGATACATAAACATAGATGAAATACTCATCTAAACACCATATGGGTGCAAACCCATACAAACATAAAGGGCACGAAAAACAATATAACTGCATGAATGCACAGTCCATTTCTCTATCATACTGAATATTGAATTATAAAGTCATGAAATTAACATCATTATTGCACTGATCCAGCCAAAAATGAAACAATGTATATACAAATAAATAAATATATATACATTCTTATTTACACAATTTTACATATGATATATCTATATACATGAATTTAACGAAATTTAATATTTCCCAATCCAAAATTCATAACTGTATTCCACTATGCTAAATAATAACATCTATACTGGATATCAATAATCATGTATGATAACGCAATTTAATTCATGTTCATTGCGCCAAAAGTGCTTCGATTGCCCATAATGCCTGCCTAATCCTAAGTGATTACAAAAGTAAAAATACAAATAAATGTGATAATGTGAAGAAAGTGAAAGGAAAAAACTTTTTTTTCTATACAAAAAGTTAATACTCATCATTATGTACATATTTTTGGTTTGAGAGTATAACAACTACGGATCATGATCTCAGCTATGAATTTCATCTTAGTTGAATTTTTCAACTGGTTCACCCATGGTGCAACTTGAGGCAATCAGTTTTTCTACATTTCGTACGGAGATTTGGTTCTGGAAGACCTTAAAAAATAGATGAAAAGAACATAAAGTTTTGTTTTGTATCTACCAGTGATGTAGCCTATGACACATATACAATGAACTTATATCATATGAACAATTATAAAAAATGATGTAAATCTTCCGTGGTGTTAAGTCCATTAGGATATTTACTATCAAGCTTCACTATATATTCTGTTTCTTTTTTCCTCAGTAATCTCTCTCTGTCTCCTCCCCGTTTGAGAGGAGCCACCACATCTATGACAAAATATGTCAAATTAGACAGATCATTGTTGTGGGTTGATCTGAAGTGGCGCGCTACCGGGTACGTGTTGTCATTATTTACTATTGCCCGTAAGTGTTGCAGAATCCTGACATGCACCTGTAATTTGGTACTACCTATGTACCGTAGGCCACAGGTGCATGTCAGGACATAAACTGCAAAATCACTATGACAATTGTAATTACCCCGGATAGCTTTACTGATGGAACTGAAGGGTGTGCTGTAGTGCGTAGTATTTACACCAAATTTGCACGCCCTACATGTGGAGCATTTAAAAAAACCTTTCTGTTTGAGCCAGGTATTGCCACTACCTAGCTCTGGACTCGTTTTCACCAAGCTGTTGTGCATGCTCTGAGATTTTTTATAGGTTATTGTAGGTGTGAAGAAACCATCGGTCATAAGAATAGGCCAATGTTTCTTTACAATAGACCTAATTTGTCTTTCCTGTTTGCTATAAGTCAGAATTAAGCGAGGAGTATTGTTATCAGTAACTTGCTCAGGTGCATCAGATCTTAACAGAGACTCCCTAGATTTTTCACGGCTACGTCTCAGAGCACTGTTCAAAATGTTATCATTGTATACATATATATATACATATATATATTACCTATAGGTATATATAGTTAGGACCTAGTTTCCATAGGAAATCCACAACATTCTATTGGGAATAACTTTGGCGTGGTTGATGAATCTCCGCAAATTTCTCAAAGAAGATGGCCCGCTCCGCTGCTTCCCTGAAAGTTTGGGGGTGATTCGTCAAGTGGGGGCTGAGAAAAAAGGGGGGTCCCAAAACGTGTTTTCCCCATGTTAATTTCCATAGGACGTTTAGTCACAGCTACAGCCCGAACCGCTGAACGGAATTACACCATACTTGGCAAAATGGTAGGGACTGGTACGCAGTAGGGCCTTTTGTTTAAATGGTGTAAATCCCTCCAGTAGTTCCTGAGAAAATCAAAAGAGAAAACATGTATATATCTATAGCAGCTTACTGTAAGATTACTGTAAGCTTACTGTACTCTGTACCTTTACGAGCACGAGCTGAATGCTAATTGGCTGTCAACTGTCTGTCAACACTTCAAACCAGAAAGTGTTGGCAGCCATCTTGTGCGTCGGTAGACTGAGGCACAGGAAAGCAGAAAAACTAGTGTGTAGAACTCAAAAAGGGGGCATGGTAGAAGCACCCTGACCCACTAGGCCTGTTCAGGGGGTCCCACAGGGACCCCCCAGGCCCCAAAATATTATTTTTTAAATTACGGGGTACGTGCACCGCACGTGTACCGTACGCATACCGTGCGCGTAGGTACGCGTAAGGTGCGCGTACCCCGCGATTTAAAAAAATAAATAAAACATTTGGGTGGCCTGGGGGGTCATTGTGGGACCCCTAGAGGAGGCCTAGGGGGTCAGGGTGCTCCTACCCTGCTCCCTTTGCGTGTTTTGCACCTTTGTTTCACTGCTTTCTTGTGCCTTGGTTCTACTAAGGCACAAGATGGCTGCCAACACTTCCTGGTTTGGAGTGTTGACAGACAGTGGCAGCCAATTAGCATGCCTTCCCGAGAAAGCTGCATGCTCATTGGCTGTCAACACTTCTAATCAGGAAGTGTTGGCATCCATCTTGTGCTAGTGTTGACAGACAGTGGCAGCCAATCAGCATGCCTTCCCGAGAAACCTGCATGCTCATTGGCTGTCAACACTTCTAACCAGGAAGTGTTGGCATCCATCTTGTGCTCGATAGACCGAGGCACCAAAAAGCAGAAAAACAAACGTGAAGAACACAAAAAGGGGGCAGGGTAGATACACTCTGACCCCCTAGGCCTGCCGAGGTGGTCCCCCAAGGACAAAAAAGGCCCACATTTTTTATTAAAAAAACCTGGTCTGTTTTAAAAAAAAATTACCCCCCAGGGGGACCAAATCGCGGTGGCATAGTGAAAAAGAAGTATGAAGGGTCCACAATCCCCCCCACACTTCCCCGGGGACCGCCAACCCCGGGGCAAAGCAACGCAGCCCCTGGGCACATACTGGAGGCTCCACGTGGGCTAGTTGGCCCCCAGGGACCCCCAGTATGCAAGGGGAATTAGTTCCTACTCTGCAAACATGCCAGGTGTTGTGCTGCAGAGAGGTGTAAAAAAAGGTGTGGCCTCATTACACCTCTCTGCAATGCAGCCCCCTGGCTTATTCTGGAGGCTCCTGGTGGGCTAGTTGCCCCCCAGGGACCCCCAGTATGCAAAGGGAATTATTTCTTCCTCTGCAAATGCGCATGGGGTTGCGCTGCAGAGTGTTGTAATAAGAGGGGCGTGCCCTATGAACACCTGCCTTAAAAAATGTAGTGAATCAGTATAAAAAAAAGTAATACATTTAAAAATTGTCATTTTAAAAACCGTCGAAAATCAATGAAAAAACCATAGGTTTCATGCCTTATATAGTTAGGAATTAGCATTTTAAAAACTTTGCAAATTCAATTAAAAACAATAGGCTTCAGGTCTTATATAGTTAGGAATTAGCATTTAAAAAATCTTGCAAATTCACTGAAAAAAACATAAGTTTCAGGCCTTATATAGTTAGGAATTAGCATTTAAAAAACCTTGCAAATTCACTGAAAAAACCATAGGTTACAGGCCTTATATAGTTAGGAATTAGCTTTTAAAAAACCTATGAAATTCACTCAAAAAACTATAAGTTTTACGGGCATTATAGTTAGCTGGACATTTCACTCATACAAAACCATTGAAATTGTCATCAGTGATGTCATTTGAGATGTCATCAGTGATGTCACTGACCATGTCATGAATGATCTAATATGTGACATCATCAGCAGTGGATTGCGGGTGCGTGAAATATAGTTAGTACAATTGACTATATAGGAGCAATTTCAATGGTTTTGTATGAGTGAAATGTCCAGCTAACTATAACACCCGTAAAACTTATAGTTTTTTGAGTGAATTTCAAAGGTTTTTTAAAAGCTAATTCCTAACTATATAAGGCCTGTAACATATGGTTTTTTCAGTGAATTTGCAAGGTTTTTTAAATGCTCATTCCTAACTATATAAGGCCTGAAACCTATGGTTTTTTCAGTGAATATATATATATATATATATATATATATATATATATATATATATATATATATATATATATATTCACTGAAAAAAACATGGGTTATAGACCATATATAGTTAGGAATTAGCATTTACGAAACCTTATTTTACTCACACAAAACCATTGAAATTCCATATATAGTTAGTTGCACTAACTATATATCGCGCACCCGCAATCCACTGCTGATGATGTCACATATTACATCATTCATGACATGGTCAGTGACATCACTGATGACATCACTGATGACGATGCTAATTCCTAACTATATATGGTCTATAACCCATGTTTTTTTCAGTGAATTTTCAAGGTTTTGTAAATGCTAATTCCTAACTATATATGGTCTATAACCTATGGTTTTTTCAGTGAATTTCAATGGTTTTTTAATAGCAAATATCAAAAGCTGTAAAATGTCAAGTACGTGGTAGGTAAAAACATTTTCGTGTCTATGCACGCTGATGTGCTTTAAACGCTGCCCCCCCCCTCTTTTCTTTTAGGAGTATTCTCTCTTTGCAGATAGTGAAGGGTAGGTAACGCAGGCCTTTGCCCCCGTTGTAATCCATCGTGCCTGCTTCCCTCTCCATTTGATTGATTGTTATCCAAGCATTTACTGTTTTGGAATTGGTTCTCTTTGGTTCATTCTCTATTTACAAACAAGCACAGAGTCGCAATACTCTGTTTAGTCTTTGCAGATAGTGAAAAATCGTTAGAAAAAACAAAAGGAATCAAGCAAAATCAGTAGGCCACTAATGGGATCTCTTTTTGACCTCGCTAAAATAGAAACATTAGGAACAACCCCTCATGAGAAATATGAAACTAGTGAGAGGAACTGAGCTCGACGCCATGATGGCTGCAAGACAGCTCGGCTCCGCCGCCCACCCCGCCCCAAAACAACGACAAACCCTATGCAAATATTATAAATATATACAACACACCAGCAAAGTAACAGGGTAAAACGTTTTATTAAATAACTATTTACATGGCAGCCTGCTGCAACATCGATCCAAATGCATGCCGTCGTTCCCGGGATTTCTCCCCGACTACTCTGCGGCCTACGAGATGGAGAGGCCGAGGCGTTGACTAGGCGGGGCCTCCGGCCGCAACCACAGCGCCAATGATCGCTGCTGACGGAGGGGAGCCTTGCCGGTGACAGCCACTGATCTGAAGAACCGCTGCCTGCGGTGCCTCCCTGAGCCGCTTGACGGGGGCCCCCGAGGGGAGGTGTGCTGGCGCGGACTCGGAGGGGGCGATTGACTCCTGCCCCCTCCCCAAGTCTTGTTGCCCTGGTGTGGCCTGAGATCGCCCCCGACATAGGCAGTCGGCTCCCGGGGTCAGGCGGAACTTGTTGCCTTTTGGTGACTCTTCCATTCTGGACCTTGTCCCACAATCCGTTTGACCTGAAGACACGTCCTGCGGTGTCCTGGCCCACCATCACATATACCTGCGCCAGGAGACGGCGTGGGGTGCACTGGAAGGGAGAGGTGGTGCAAACGAGCCTCCCCCACCTCCCCAGGTGGAGGTTTCTCAACTACACGCCAGCGCTTCACTCGGCCACCTGAGTTGCACCCGCTCCTGCGGCACAGGGCCTCGCTCGGCCAGCTGAATTGCGCCTGCTCTTGTTATTACAGCGTCTCACCCGCCATCCGGATGAATTGCACCCACTCTTGCGGTACAGCGACAGGCGGCTGCCACGGAGCTCAGGAAATGGCGGTCGGCTCCACAGACTTGGGCCTGGCCTGCAAGGATGGCTCTGGGCAACTCTGGAACTCAGATGCTTGACTGCTAGGGCATGGGCCCCATTCCCAAAAGCGTCCCCTCAGCCTTGAAGATTCTACGAGAGTCGCCGGGGCCCCCGACTCCCGCAGACTTCTGGTGGGGAGCGACTGCCATGATTGCTCGTGGAATGGCCACGACGTAGCCACCGAATGCTCTCATGCTGACGCCAGCTTCAGTCTGAGACATCCAGAAACACTGTAGACTATCAATTTGATCAGCTCCGGTGGAGCCCCAACGTGACCCGGTAGAGAAGAACTTGCCCTCCCCTCTTTGACTGATGGTTCTTGTTGCCTCTCCCTTCTGTCATATGACGCGCAGCGTTAGCGCACCCGGAAGTGCTCCGGTGCGCTAACGCTCCGGTGTTACTTAGCCTTGACGTTATGGGGGATGTATGCGGTCTTTCTTGTGGCCACAACAAGAGGAACAATAAACTGTTTTCCATAACAAGGATTCCACTCCATTGCAAATTTCTTTCTGGGCACATCGCTATCTATTGACTTTGAAACATTGTTGATGTGCATTCTCTACTATTGTTACCACAAACAGAAACCACTGAGATTTTATTGCTTTTTTCCTAGAGCAGGGGCTTCTGTTGTTCTTGAAAAACTGGTTTTCAGTTTGTACATTCTTCAGGATTTTTCCATCCAAGGCTGGTTGAGAGTTTGTAGAACAATGGCTTCAGATTTTCAACATACTACTCTTCAACATTCTTCATAAATGTAATTCTGGTCCTGCCGCTACTTATTGGAGACATTAAACTATACTCTGGACCTGCCTGGCCTCGACCAAAATGGCGCCAGTATGGGAGCGACTTGCATCTCCTTATGACGTTCTAGTTACTTAGCCTTGTTGTTATGGGGGATGTATGCGGTCTTTGTGCACATGGCGGGCGGGGAAGGGTACTGACTGGGAATACGGACAACCCTATTGATGTCGATTTTTCATTATTAATTATTGTATTAATAAAGCTTCGAAGTAATGTTACCCATGATACTCGCCCATGGTGTGCGTATGAACGATTTTATTGTAACTGATCCTGTTATACTTTCAATTAAAAAATCAACCTTCACTGATCCTACAACCGTTTGTCACGTTTAGTTTTTTCAATTAAATGGCTCGCTTGTTACATACTCCTATACCCCTGGCTTTTGACCCTTTCCTACGCGCGGTCTGTACTACCGCCCTCGGGCGATCTATGTAATGAACAGACTACCATTGCCGAAACACAAGGGAATGCATCTCAGAGAGATAAGTCAAGTACGTGGTAGATAAAAACATTTTCGTGTTTATGCACGCTGATGTGCTTTGAACGATGCCCCCCCTCCTCATCATTTAGATTACCACCACCCATTGCACAAAAGCGTACCGGGCACTCCCCACGCAAAAAAAACGATATTTTTTTTTGCCCCGCGGGGCCCTTTTAAAGCCTCCGCATCAAACCTAGGGGGTCAGGGAGGATCTATTATGCCCCCTTATGGTCATTTCCCCCTTCGTTCTGGCCTCCTCTTGTCTCTCGATCCTACCGAGAGACAAGATGGCGGCCGCTCCGGACTGTTTAGAATGTTGACAGACACCGGAGAGCCAATCAGCTTCGCTTCGCGAAGTTCCGTTACGCGTCAAGTACGCGAACCGGAGCGCTACCCGGAGCGCTGTCACAGATATATATATTTTTTTGAACGTTAATTTATCAAAATCCACTGGAGCACATATATTGAGACCTAGCAAAGGCACATCGGGCTAACAGTCCCTACAATTTTGCCAAGTTTCATGCAAATCCATTCAGCCGTTCGAGCTAAAAGTGAGGCCAACCGCCCTATTGAAATTAACATGGGAAAAACGCATTTTGGGACCCCCCTTTTTTCTCAGCCCCCCCTTGACGAACCCCCCCCCCCAATTTTCAGGGGCTGCTCAGAAACAAAATGTGCCATTTTCCTGAAAATTTCAGCCAATTCCGTCCACAAACGCCAAAGTTATTAGACATTGAATTTTCAAAAATCCCATAGAGAAAAAATCCTAACTATATATACCTACTGGCGACTGCCAGTAGGTAATATATATATATATATATATATATATATATTACCTGCTGGCGATAGCTAGTAGGTATATATAGTTAGGATTTTTTCTCTATGGGACTTTTGAAAATTCTATGTCTAATAACTTTGGCGTTTGTGGACGGAATCGGCTGAAATTTTCAGGAAAATGGCACATTTTGTTTCTGAGCAGCCCCTGAATATTTGGGGGGTTTCGTTAAGGGGGGGCCGAGAAAAAAGGGGGGTCCCAAAACGCGTTTTTCCCATGTTAATTTCCATAGGGCCTTTGGCCTCACTTTTAGCTCGAACGGCTGAATGGATTTGCACGAAACTTGGCAAAATTGTAGGGACTGTTAGCCCGATGTGCCTTTGCTGGGTCTCAATATATGTGCTCCAGTGGATTTTGAGAAATTAACGTTTTAAAAAATGTATATATCTGTGACAGCGTCCCAGATAGCGCTCCAGATCGCGTACTTTTCGCGTCATGGAGCTTTGCAAAGCGATGCTGATTGGCTCTCCGGTGTCTGTCAACATTCTAAACAGTCCGGTGCGGCCGCCATCTTGTCTCTCGGTAGGATCGAGAGACAAGAAGAGGTGAAAAACGAAGGGGGAATTTAATGAAAGGGGGCAAGGTAGACCCCTCTTGACCCCCTAGGAATGATGTTGGGGTTATTAAAGGGTCCCGTGGGGAAAATTAAAAAAAAATTGATTTTTCACGGTAGAAGCGCTTCCCGGATCGCGAACCGGGCCGCAAACTGGTAGCGAAACGGGCATTCGCCATTTTGTGTTTCGATTTAATTAAATTACTAGGTATAAGGGGTTACGGGAGAAGTATCCTGATCCCTAATGTTTTCTGAGGGTGGCTGAGGAGGCTCATATATGTTGATACATGTCTTCCAGCGGCTGTGCGTGAGCGTTTTATTTTTTTTGCTGCGTGACGTCTGTTAACGTTCGATTCGATGGAAATCAGGAAGTGTTGACCGCCATTTTGTCACTGCGATAAAATATTTTGTTATAAATTAATCCTTATTGATAAACATTGTCTGCGCCGGTACACAGTCAAAATATCGATTTTTTTTATTTCGACTTACACTAATATCGAGTTGGTAATATCGATGGGACAGAATATCGATGTCCAGAATATCGATGGCCAGAATATCGACTCTAAGGTAAGTAGTATCGAAATTACTTATATCGATAGCATATATATCGATGTAAGTAATATCGACATTACTTATATCGATAGCATATATATCGATGTAAGTAATTTCAATTTACTAATATGTGTTAGAAATATTAGTTAAGTATTTAAATTAATTGTTATAATATGTGTTTAATATGTTTTTATAAAAAAAAATATATAAAAGTAAATAATATATTTTACTACCAGAGCGGGTTGTGGGTTTATAGGGGAATAGGGTGGGAAGTAATTTATTTGTAATTAAATAATTATTTTTTAATGATTAATTTATTTTGCTATTCAATAGTAATTGGCAATTCATTATTTTAATTGATTAATTGATTAATTAATTGCTAATTTATGTATTTTTTTAAGTAAATTATAAGTTTTACTACTGCAGCGGGTTGTGGGTTTGTAGGGGAATAGGGTGGGAAGTAATTTATTTGTAATGAAAAAATTATTTTTTAACGATTACTTTATTTTGGTATGGAATATTAATTGGCAATGATTTATTTTAATTGATTAATAGAATAATTAATTGATAATTTATCTATATTTTTAACTAAATTATATGTTTTACTGCTGGAGCAGGTTGTGGGTTTATAGGGGAATAGGGTGGGAAGTAATTTAATTGTAATATTAATTTATTTTGGGTAAATGATTATTTTTAGGGTTCGGGGTCAGTTTTGGGTTTTTGGGTAAAGGTGTATTTTTTGGGTTCAGGGTCAGTTTTCAGTTTGTTGGTAAAGGGTTTTTTTAAGGGTTCAGGGTCAGTTTTTAGTTTTTGGGTAAAGGGGTATTTTTAGGGTTCAGGGTCAGTTTTCAGTTTGTGTGTAAAGAGATTTTTAAGGGTTCAGGGTCAGTTTTCAGTTCTTGGGTAAAGGTGTATTTTTTGTGTTCAGGGTCAGTTTTCAGTTTGTTGGTAAAGGGGTTTTTTAAGGGTTCAGGGTCAGTTTTTCGTTTTTGGGTAAAGGGGTATTTTTAGGGTTCAGGGTCAGTTTTCAGTTTTTGGGTAAAGGGGTATTTTTTGTGTTCAGGGTCAGTTTTCAGTTTGTGGGTAAAGAGATTTTTAAGGGTTCAGGGTCAGTTTTCAGTTCTTGGGTAAAGGTGTATTTTTTGTGTTCAGGGTCAGTTTTCAGTTTGTTGGTAAAGGTGTTTTTTAAGGGTTCAGGGTCAGTTTTTAGTTTTTGGGTAAAGGGGTATTTTTAGGGTTCAGGGTCAGTTTTCAGTTTTTGGGTAAAGGGGTATTTTTGGTGTTCAGGGTCAGTTTTCAGTTTTTGGGTAAAGGGGTATTTTTAGGGTTCAGTGTCCGTTTTTAGTTTTTGGGTAAAGGGGTATTTTTAGGGTTCAGGGTCAGTTTTAGGTTTTTGGGTAAAGGGGTATTTTTAGGGTTCAGGGTCAGTTTTCCCTACTGTTGCACCCACTGGAGTGGGAATAGTAATTATTGTTAAGTAATTATATATTATATATGATTTTTAATTATTATTTTTAAAATTAAATATGTATTATTATTTGTTTAACCATTATTATATATATTTAAATATGTTTAAGTAATTAATAACTATTATTTACAGTATTTTTTATGTTATTTAAAAAAAAAAATCGATATATTTAACAACGATATTTTTAACATCGATATTTTTTTTCTCGATATTTTGGTACTTACCATGTTGTACATAGGGCGTCGATATTTTTGCTATCGATATAATCACGCCGATATTTGTGTAGGTCGAAATTCTGTCTGTCGAAATTCTGTCATAGATTCGTCTGCGCCATCTTGCCTTTTTTCCAATGCCACAATTTTGTCGTGCACTGCAGCCATTTTAGATGCCTTGACCAGACCCACTCTCTGCACGCCGTCGATTCTCAGCACGGCTCCCCACCCTCGCAAGCATCTCCCCCACGCACTGGTCATCCCCGCTCTCTCTCTCATGCATGGGCCATAAACCTCCCCCCATCTGCGCTGCTCTTCCCTGAGAATCACACCCCGTGCCCGCCCGACACCTCCCTTTCACCCTATTCACTATCGCACCCTCTGACACTCCTCTTCCTCTGTGTCCGATTGTCCAGGCCGGTCCCAGGCTATCACCTAGCCCTGCGGATGTAGTTTATGGCCCCAGCTGTAGAGAATCCAGACATGCCAACCCTCCCGATTCAGGCGTGAGACTACCGATTTCAGTGCTAGTCTCCCGCCTCCCGATTCCTGCAAGCAAAAACCCGATTCCTCGGGGGTTTCAGCTGACAGGGCTTGGTATTGTGTTACGTGCTAATTCTTCCAGGAAATGTCAGAGGGCCGATGCAGGGGCTCTAGAAGGGGTGATAAACCATTTAAGCCTCATTAACAAGCGCATGGTCTTTTAAAGATGTGTGAAGTACTCGGGGCGGCGGTGTGTGTGCCCTGTTTCAGGAGTGGGCGGGGGGCAGGGGGGGGCACTGCCAGCAACTTGCCAGGCCAGGCATTGTTCAACACTTGCATCACCCTTTCTCTGCCTGCTATTGGGCTCCATGCTTCGGAAAGGTAAGAAAAAGAACGTGCATTTGAGTTTGAAATGTCCGATCCTGCAGCAGCACACTTCCAAAGCCCACACATGACAATAACCCGATTCAAGGCCCCATTCTCCCGATTTTTTTTAAAAAAATCTCCCACTTTGCTCTTCTGAAATGTTGGCATGTATGAGAATCATCCCTCTTCAAAGGAGTTACAGTAGATGAAGGCCCCCACCCCATGAGATCCGTCACACCATACGGGTTCCTACTATCTGATAACCATCCTGTATTGTGCTTGGGGAGGGGATTCTCACTGTGAGGGTGTGTGGGACCGAGCCTGAAGCGGAACATTCCAGGGATGCCTCTTTGTACATCAAATTTTTTACAATTATGTGTCACATTAAAAATATACTCCAACAAAGTAGTAGGATTATAACACTTTAATAACTTATAAATATATAGAACGCAACAAAAACAGTAAATACATTTAAACATTTTTTTGAAAAAAGAAGCAACAATGGTCAGTAGCTGTGTTTTGTGCGAATAGTCCCAAGGCAGCACAACGTGCTGAGTTCTGGACGGCACCCAGGTGATGTTACCTGGGTGCCGCACTGGTTTTTGGTATCCTACAATGCAGCTCCGAAAAACGGCGTGGGGCGTCCCGGGGGTGCCTCGTCAGTAGCGGTCTGTTGTGCGAATAGTCCCAAGGCAGTAGAACGCGCTGAGATGTGGATGGCACCCAGGTGATGTCCAGTAAGTTGTCGCACTGGTTTTGGCATCCTACAATGCTGCTCCGAAAAATGGCGTGGGGCGCCCCGGGGGGGGGGGGGGAGGCGGCGTGAACGGGCCTCCCCAGGTGGCGGCTCGTGTGCTGTAGTGGGGCGCCCCTTTACCGTTTCAGTTGCCATTCCGCCCGCTTTTGGTACACTGTGCCAAAATCCGCCATTCAGCTGAGTTGTGCCTACTCTTGCAGTTCAGTGATAGGCGGCTGCCACAGGACTCTCAAAATGGCGGCAGGCTCTTTCCTTTTTGGGCCTGGTCCACTAAAATGGCCCTGGGACACCTTGGAACTCGGACGCTTGTCTGCTAGGTCTTGGACCCCATTCTCGAAAGCGTCCCCTCAGACGTGAAGATTCTACAAAAGTCTTGGGGGCCCTCGACTCCTGCAGGCTTCCGGTGGGGAGCGGCTGCCATGATTGCTCGCGGAATGACCACGAGGGAGCCACGAGATGGTGGTGCTTTCATGCTGACGCCAGCTTCAGTCTGAAACATCCAGAAACAAGGTGGGGCTTTCATCGTTTGGGAAAAAAAATGTTCTAAACCAATGAAAAGTGTTATTTTTAGGTCATATGACCACGCCTTCCATCATTAGGAAACCAAATGTAAAATGAACCAATGAAAAGTTTTATAAACAAGTCACATGACCTGTTATGCGGCATAGGGCTATAAAAAGCGTAGAAAATCCGTTGGCACGTGAAGCGGCGTCAGTAGCGGACCGATGTGCGAATAGGCCGAAGGCAGCACAACGCGCAGAGATCCGGATGGCACCGAGGTGGTGTCCAGCAAGTTGCTGCACTGGTATGGCTATCCTACAATGCTGCGCCGAAAGTCGGCGTGGGGCGCCCCGTTGGCCTGTGAGGTCGCGTCAGTCAGTGGGGGCTGTGCGTCTCCCCCAAGATGGAGGCTCCTCAGCTGCAGTGGGGCGCCCCTTAGCGTTTCACTCGCCGTCCAACTGAGTTGCGTCTGCACTTGCGGCTACAGTAGGCCGAAGGCAGCACAGCGCGCCGAGATCTGGATGGCACCGAGGTGGTGTCCAGCAAGTTGCCGCACTGGTGTGGCCATCCTACAATGCTGCGCCGAAAGTCGGCGTGGGGTGCCCCGTTGGCCTGTGAGGTGGTGTCAGTAGCGGACCGATGTGTGAATAGGCCGGAACCAGCACAAGGCGCCAAGATCCGGATGGCACCGAGGTGGTGTCATAGTTGAGAGTTCTGAGAAGTGCTTGTAACACTGTCTGAAGCTTATTTGCACCTGCTGCAGCTTCACTATCGCCCTGGTGTGGCCAAAGATCGCCCATGACATAGGCGGCCGGCTCCCGGGGTCCGGCGGAACTTTTTTCCTTTTCCTTTCTGCATCTTGTCCCACAATCCGTTTGACCTGAAGACACGACCAGGTCCCTGAATGTGTGCAGGGGGACGTTATTGATTGAATCAAAATGGCGGCTTCACACAAAGCTGAGTCAAGCGTTGCTGTTGATGCTATACAGACAAAAATTGGTTTTCAGTTTGTACATTCTTCAGGATTTTTTTTTCCATCCAAGGCTGGTTGAGAGTTTGTAGAACAATGGCTTCAGATTTTCAACATACTACTCTTCAACATTCTTCCTAAATGTAACAATGTGAGACTCACTAGGAGAACAGCTGTTTATCTTGTAGCATAAAGGGCCGAAAGGGGTTCTGGTCTGGCCGATGGTTGGTGGAGACATTTTGACTATATCCTGGACCTGCCCGGCCTCGCCCAAAATGGCGCCGGTATAAATGGGACTCGTAACTCCTTGTTGTGTACTGGTTGAACAACCTTGATATCACGAGATATGAATGCAGTTTTGATGCTCATGGCGGGCGGGGACGAGAATTGATTGAATATTTCGACATCCCTATTGATATTAAGTTCTGATGTGTTATTGATTACTGTACTATTGAAAGTTTGAATTAACGTCACCCATGGTACTTGCCCGCAAATGTATATCTAGATAATTTTATTGAAAGTGGCCCTGTCGTATTTTAATTACAAAATGTACGTCCACCGATTCCGCAACTGTTAGACACCTTAGTTCTTGCAACCTAATGGCCCGCTCGTTACGTTCCTCTACAATGTAAATGTCTCCTCATCATATACGATTTCAGTTTGCTCCGTGGCCGGCCCACGTTGTTATAGGCCCGTATTTGTATACTGACATTTTCACAATAAAGGTTTTTAAAACAAAACATGGTAGTAGTATTTACATTGGTAAAGTTTTTAATTTTAGTCACTGTTTTCGAATCAGTAAAAGGCAAGTGAAATAAAGCAGTCCAATTACATGACGGATAAAAGGTATAATACGCAGGAACGCAGTAAAGATAAATGTTCAAGGGCAGTTGTGTTTTCCACTCCTGCAACATAAAGTGATCGATAAGAATCTGATAATCAGGCGTATCGGCGACTAAGACAGCAGGCCAAGCCTCTTTTACTCAACGGCTCCGTCATGGGACGAAGAAACGCCCTTTTTCTCGAAAAAGGAATATATTTTACTTGCAGGACAGTTGTAAATTTTCCGGGAAAGTACATTAGCCTGGAACATTATAACATATATGTTTAAGAAAAAATAATGTTCGAAACCAATAAAAAGCGTAATTTTTAGGTCATATGACCAAGCTTTTCATCATTAAAATAACAAAAATAAAATGAACCAATGAAAAGTTTTATTAACAAGTCACATGACCTGTTAGGCTTACGTTGCGCGCTGCGCGCCGCGCCCCGTATCGCTTCCGGGAAGCTGCGCTTCGCGCACCGGAGCACTTCCAGGTGCGCTAACGCGGCGTGTCATATAACGCATTACGCGACAACGTAGGTCCAGAATATAGTCAAAATGTCTCCACCAACCAGCGTTCGGAACACAACCCCTTTCAGCAGTCTAAAAAGTTCTGTTAAATGACAACAGAAGGGACAGGCAACAAGAACCATCAGTCAAAGAGGGGAGGGCAAGTTCTTCTCTACCGGGTCATGTTGGGGCGCTACCGGAACTGATCGAATTGGTAGTCTACAGTGTTTCTGGATGTTTCCGACTGAAGCTGGCGTCAGCATGAGAGCACCACCATCTCGTAGCTCTGTCGTGGCCATTCCACGAGCAATCATGGCAGCCGCTTCCCACCAGAAGCCTGCGGGAGTCGGGGGCCCCCAAGACTTTTGTAGAATCTTCAAGGCTGAGGGGACGCTTTCGAGAATGGGACCCAAGCCCTATCAGGCAAGCGTCTGAGTTCCAAGGTGTCCCAGGGCCATTTTAGTGGACCACGCCCAAATCTGAAGAGCCGGCCGCCATTTTGAGAGTCCTGTGGCAGCCGCCTATCGTTGCATCGCAAGAGCCGGAGCAACTCAACTACATGGTGAGCGAGACGCTGTAGTCGCAAGAGCGGGTGGTAAACAGCTGAATGGCGGAAGAGGCACAGTGTAGCAAAAGCGGGCGGAATGGCAACTGAAACGGTAAAGGGGCGCCCCACTACAGCGTGTCTTCAGGTCAAACGGATTGTGGGACAAGGTCCAGAATGGAAGAGTCATCAAAAGGCAAAAAGTTCCGCCGGACCCCGGGAGCCGGCCGCCTATGTCGGGGGCGATCTCAGGCCACACCAGGGCAACACGACTTGGGGAGGGGGCAGGAGCTAAGTGCCATCTCACCGCCCCTCGGGGGCCTCCGTCAAGCGGTTCAGGGAGGCACCGCATCACATTGTTTAACAATGCAGTCAAGTCCACAAACGGCCCTCACTTACTTTGAGAATAGTGAAGCTGCAGTAGGTGCAAATAAGCTTCAGACAGTGTTACAAGCGCTGCTCAGAACTCTGAACTATGGCACCCAACATCCAGGACTTATGCCATTTGAGCATGGCAGGACATCAAAGCAACTCAGGGACCAAAACCATGAACGTACACTCACGTATGAAAATCTTACTTGGGGAGGGGGCAGGAGCCAAGCGCCCCCTCCCAGTCCGCGCCACCACACCGTATGTTGAAAATCTGAAGCCATCGTTCTACAAACTCAACCAGCCTTGGATGGAAAAATCTAGAAGAATGTACAAACTGAAAACCAGTTTTGGTCTGCATAGCATCAGCAGCAACGCTTGCTATCAGAGTGCATGAGTTTCATGCTCGATCGATTGAGCTAGCCGGATCGGGCAACAAAAAGTATAAAATAGTTATGTAAATAGTTATTTAATAAAATGTTTTACCCTGTTACTTTGCTGGTGTGTTGTATATATTTATAATATTTGCATAGGGTTTGTCGTTATTTTGGGTGGGGTGGGGTGGGCGGCAGAGTCGAGCTGTCTTGCAGCCATCATGGTGTGGAGCTAAGTTCATCTTACTAGTTTCGTATTTCTCATGAGGGGTTGTTCTTAATGTTTCTATTTTAGCAAGGTCAAAAACAGATCCCATTAGTGGCCTACTGATTTTGCTCGATTCCTTTTGTTTTTTTAAACTATTTTTCACTATGTGCAAAGACTAAACAGAGTATTGCGACTCTGTGCTTGTTTGTAAATACAGAATGAACCAAAGAGAACAAATTCTAAAACAGTAAATGCTTGGATAGCAATCAATCAAATAGAGAGAGAAGCAGGCACGACGGATTACAACGGGGGCAAAGGCCTGCGTTAACTAACCTTCACTATCTGCAAAGAGAGAGTACTGCTAAGAGAAAAGAGGGGGGGGAAGGGGGGGCAGCGTTCAAAGCACATCAGCATGCATAAACACGAAAATGTTTTTACCTATCATGTACTTGACATTTGACAGCATTTGATATTTGCTATTAAAAAACCATTGAAATTCACTGAAAAAACCATAGGTTATAGACCATATATAGTTAGGAATTAGCATTTACAAAACCTTGAAAATTCACTGAAAAAACCATAGGTTATAGATCATATATAGTTAGGGATTAGCATTTACAAAACCTTATTTTACTCGCATAAAACCATTGAAATTCGCATATATAGTTAGTTGCGCTAACTATATATCACGCACCCGCAATCCACTGCTGATGATGTCACATATTACATCATTCATGACATGGTCAGTGACATCACTGATGACATCACTGATGACAGCTCTAATGACATCACTGATGACATCACTGATGACATCTCAAATGACATCACTGATGACATCACTGATGACATCTCAAATAATATCACTGATAACATCACTGATGACATCTCATTTGACATTACTGATCACATCAATGATGACATCATTCATGTGATAATACGATTAACCTCTTCAGACTCTAATATAACCTTAGATACACTCAGAGTAAACAGACACTCACAGACTGTCACTCATCCATGGAATTACTCACACACCTAGTCAGTCATGCAAAGAATCAATCACACCTCCATTTGCTCAACTATACAGTTATACACACCTTACTTATTCAAACATATTCTAACACATATTTACTCTCTTATACAATCACTGATACAAGTTTTCAATGATCCATGCAGCCACTCACACATTCACTGGCTCTTATGCACAGTAATTTATATATGTCAACTCTCACATGTACTGTGTTTTACATATGTACTTACTTTGACATGTAGCACTGAGATATCCATTCACTCACCAATACACTCATGCACACAGTCAACCGCCCATACAGCTGTTTCCACATGCACTTTTGAACCCATAGATCTAGTGAATCAACTGCTTACACATGTATGCACAGAATCACACACCTCCCAGCCACCCCCACACACACAAACACTCACTCTCCCATACAAATACTTGGACAACCAATCAATAACCCATATAGTTACTCATATAGCTACTGATCAACACATGCAGCAGTTTACAGAACAACAGACATAATGATGCACACATTAAGACAGTTTAGTCACTAACCCATGCACTCAGTGAGACACATTTAATCACTCTCTCATACAGTCAGTCATGCACCTACTAAATCCTTCATCCAGACACTTATACATCCACTCATTCTTCAATATGTAAGATATATTTTAACTTTACAGAAACAGACAGCCACTGGATGATGTCATCAGTGATGTCATCAGTGATGTCACTGACCATGTCATGAATGATGTAATATGTGACATCATCAGCAGTGGATTGCGGGTGCGCGATATATAGTTAGCGCAACTAACTATATATGTGAATTTCAATGGTTTTATGCGAGTAAAATAAGGTTTTGTAAATGCTAATCCCTAACTATATATGATCTATAACCTATGGTTTTTTCAGTGAATTTTCAAGGTTTTGTAAATGCTAATTCCTAACTATATATGGTCTATAACCTATGGTTTTTTCAGTGAATATATATATATATATATATATATATATATATATATATATATATATATATATATATATTACCTACTGGCGGTCGCCAGTAGGTATATATAGTTAGGATTTTTTCTCTATGGGATGTTTGAAAATTCTATGTCTAATAACTTTGGCGTTTGTGGACGGAATTGGCTGAAATTTTCAGAAAAATTGAACATTTTGTTTCTGAGCAGCCCCTGACAATTTGGGGGGGTTTCATCAAGGGGGGGCTGAGAAAAAAAGGGGGTCCCAAAACGCGTTTTTCCCATGTTAATTTCCATAGGGCGGTTGGCCTCACTTTTAGCTCGAACGGCTGAATGGATTTGCACGAAACTTGGCAAAATTGTAGGGACTGTTAGCCCCATGTGCCTTTGCTAGGTCTCAATATATGTGCTCCAGTGGATTTTGAGTAATTTAGGTTCAAAAAAAGATATATATCTGGGCGGAGCCTAACCACACATCTGATCTGATTGGCTGTCAGCACTTCATCCAAGAAGTGTTGGCAGCCATCTTGGGACCAATATACATGATAGCACCTCATTAAAAAGCATTGTAGTTAATAGAGGGTTTTAGGACTTTAGTTACATTATAAATCATTTGTTGATGGTACCATACTCGTTTTAGGAATTGTGGTGGGTTCTAAGGTGATTTTACCATGTGAAAAAACCTTATGCTGTGATATCATGAATATTGTTTGAAAGAAAACTAATATCTCATGATTTTCCCACAGTGGTTTGGAAGGGGATCTATAAGCTAAACTGAAAGCATATTTTCTGTAAATTCACATTATCTTTCTCAGTCATGTGAAAATGAAGTCTGACATTCTCAGTAAAACATGTACATCCAACAAGGACAGAGACTGTCAGTTGATTCCTTTGTGTTCTACTGCAGCCTCCTAGAGTGTTCTAAAGAACAACTAGAGCGCTAACAGTCCTACTTATTACAAAGGTATGGCACACCTGAAGCCATCTTGATTGGAATAAAGTGGTAACTCTTAAAACATTTAATTTAAAAAGAAACAACATGAGGGGGTATATTTTGCCATAGAAAGTATGATTGGTGCTGCAGAATGAAAAATTAGGGCACATTTTGAGTGACTTCTCAAATCCTTTTCTATTTCATTAAAACATTCTGACATGCAGTCTCCCAAAATGGCCACCAGAGACAAAAGAGCCCAAATATCACCCAGATGTAGCCCAAGTATAGCCCAATGACAGAATGTCCCAGAGTGTTCTAAAGAACAACTAGAGCGCTAACAGTCCTACTTATTACAAAGGTATAACACACCTGGAGCCATTGTGATGGGAATAAAGTGGTAACTCTTAAAACATTTAATTTAAAAAGGAACAAAATGAGGGGGTATATTATGCAATAGAAGGTATTATTAGTGCTGCAGAAAGAAAAATTAGGGCACATTTTGAGTGACTTTTCAAATCCTCTTCTATTTCATTAAAACATTCTGACATGCAGTCTCCCAAAATGGCCACCAGAGACAAAAGAGCCCAAATGTAGCCCAAATATCACCCAGATGTAGCCCAAGTATAGCCCAATGACAGAATGTCCCAGAGTGTTCTAAAGAACAACTAGAGCGCTAACAGTCCTACTTATTACAAAGGTATGGCACACCTGAAGCCATCTTGATTGGAATAAAGTGGTAACTCTTAAAACATTTAATTTAAAAAGGAACAAAATGAGGGGGTATATTTTGCCATATGAATTATGATTAGTGCTACAGAAAGAAAAATTAGGGCACATTTTGAGTGACTTCTCAAACCCTCTTCAATTTCATTAAAACATTCTGACATACAGTCTCCCAAGATGGCCACCAGAGACAAAAGAGCCTAAATGTAGCCCAAATATCACCCAGATGTACCCCAAGTATAGCCCAATGACAGAATGTCCCAGAGTGTTCTAAAGAACAACTAGAGCGCTAACAGTCTTACTTATGACAAAAGTATGGCACAACAGAAGCCATCTTGATTGGAATGAAGTGGTAAGTCTGAAAACACTCAATTTAAAAAGGAACAACATGAGGGGGTTAATTTTGCCATAGAAAATATGATTAGTGCTTCAGAAAGAAAAATTAGGGATCATTTTGAGTGACTTCTCAAATCCTCTTCTATTTCATTAAAAAAATTCTGACATGCAGACTGAAACATGCACTTTGAATACCAGCAGCAGACGTCCCTGGTGAGCAGTAGCTTTACTACAGTGATCTAATGTGCAACTAGAGAGCTAACATTCAGAATTTATGGCAAATGTGTGACACATCTGAATGCCTTCTTGATGGAACCAAAGTAAACAAGCATTGAAAATGCAATAGATCTCGCCCTCGTTTAAGTTAAAGCCATTCTGTTTGTAATGAGGTGGCTTTTTAGCTTAGCTTTTGTTAGTGTTTTTTCAACTTTCATGTAATTAACATGCATCTGTATGCATATAAGTATATGTATGCATGCATTTATGTTTGTATTTATATAGATATACAGATGATATATGTTTATATATGTATGTATATATATATATTCACTGAAAAAACCATAGGCTATAGACCATATATAGTTAGGAATTAGCATTTACAAAACCTTGAAAATTCACTGAAAAAACCATAGGTTATAGACCATATATAGTTAGGAATTAGCATTTACAAAACCTTGAAAATTCACTGAAAAAACCATAGGTTATAGACCATATATAGTTAGGAATTCGCATTTACAAAACCTTATTTTACTCACACAAAACCATTGAAATTCCATATATAGTTAGTTGCACTAACTATATATCGCGCACCCGCAATCCACTGCTGATGATGTCACATATTACATCATTCATGACATGGTCAGTGACATCACTGATGACATCACTGATGACATCTCAAATTACATCACTGATGACATCTCAAATGACATCACTGATGACATCACTGATGACATCTCAGTTGACATTACTGATCACATCACTGATGATATCATTCATGTGATAATACGATGAACCTCTTCAGACTCTAATATAACCTTAGATACAATCAGTGTAAGCAGACACTCACAGACTGTCACTCATCCATGGAGTTACTCACACACCTAGTCAGTCATGCAAAGAATCAATCACACCTCCATTTCCTCAACTATACAGTTATACAAACTTTACTTATTCAAACATATACTAACACATATTTACTCTCTTATACAATCCCTGATACAAGTTCACAATGATCCATACTGCCACTCACACATTCACTGGCTCTTATGCACAGTTATTTATATATGTCAACTCTCACATGTACTGTGTTTTACATATGTACTGACTTTGACATGTAGCACTGAGATATCCATTCACTCACCAATACACTCATGCACACAGTCAACCGCCCATACAGCTGTTTCCACATGCACTTTTGAAACCATACATCTAGTGAATCAACTGCTCACACATCTATGCACAGAGTCATACACCTCCCAGCCACCCACACACACATTCAGTCTCCCATACAAATACTTGGGCAACCAATCAATAACCCATATAGTTACTCATATAGCTACTTATCAACACATGTACCAGTTTACAGAACAACAGACATAATGATGCACAAATTAAGACAGTTTAGTCACTAACCCATGCACTCAGTGAGACACATTTAATCACTCACTCATACAGTCAGTCATGCACCTACTAAATCCTTCATCCAGACACTTATACATCCACTCATTCTTCAATATGTAAGACATATTTTAACTTTACAGAAACATACAGTCACTGGATGTTGTCATCAGTGATGTCATCAGTGATGTCATTTGAGATGTCATCAGTGATGTCATCAGTGATGTCACTGACCATGTCATGAATGATGTAATATGTGACATCATCAGCAGTGGATTGCGGGTGCACGATATATAGTTAGTGCAACTAACTATATAGGAATTTCAATGGTTTTGTGTGAGTAAAATAAGGTTTTGTAAATGCGAATTCCTAACTATATATGGTCTATAACCTATGGTTTTTTTCAGTGAATATATATATATATATATATTCACTGAAAAAACCATAGGTTTCACACCAGTTATAGTTAGGAATTAGCATTTAAAAAACCTATGAAATTCACTGAAAAAACCATAGGTTTCACACCGGTTATAGTTAGGAATTAGCATTTAAAAAACCTATTAAATTCACTGAAAAAACCATAGGTTTCACACCAGTTATAGTTAGCTGGAAATTTTACTGATATAAAACCATTGAAATTCCCACGTTATAGTTAGTTGGACTCACTATAACTTGCGCGTGCAATGCACTGCTGATGACATCACATATTACATCACTCATGACATGGTCAGTGACATCACTCATGACATCACTGATGACATCTCAAATGACATCACTGATGACATCGTCCAGTGAATGTGTGTCTTTCTGAAAAATAAATATATTTTATATATGTATATGTTAAGATCGATGGAAGAATAAATGTTTAAATAAGTGTCTAAATGGATGTTTTTTTTAAAACAATTGATTGGTTAACTGGCTTATTAAGTGTATCTTAGTGAATACATATATTAGCGAGTAATGTTTAAATATTTAAATATATGTATCAGTGTTTTACTTTGTGTATAAGTGCCTGCATGGGTTGGTGAGTAGCTACATGTGTGTGTATATGGGTTATTAGATGTTTTTTTAGTATCAGTATGAGTGTCTGTATGGTTTGGTGGGACTGTTACTTAGCACATAGATGCATCAATGACTGACTCACTGTTTGTATTTGTTTTGAAGACAGCATTTGTGTAGGATTGTATGGGTGGATGAGTGTGTATATGTGTGTGTTAGAGAGTGAATGCCTCTCTCACTAGTGTCTTTATGAGTAACTACATATGTTTTAATCTTGTATATATGAGAATTGATGTATATAAGTAAGTATATGTGAGAGTGAGAGATTGAAAGAGTTCCTGTTTAAATAAGTATGTGTTTCTATAAGTGATTGTTTAAGAGAGTAAGTATGTGTAAGTTTCCTTAGAAGTAATGTGCTAATGTGTGTATAGTTGTATATGCAAATAAATGGATGTTTATTAGTTGCATGTGTGAGTATATGTATGAGTAAGTTTTTGATGACTGTCAGTGTGTAACAGAATGAATAGGGGTATCACTACATATGATGAGTGAGTATATGTATGAGTGAATACATAAAACTGTTGGTGAATGTGTGAATTTGTATATAGATGGTGAAATTACTGAATTGGTTGTTGTAACTGGTATGGGTATATCCTCTTTTTTGTTAATGTTAGTTTCTATTTTTGAATATGTGTTTCAAAGGTTACTTTACAGTGAAAGGAGGTCTGTCACTGTGTTACAAGGATGGTGTCATCAGTGATGTCATGAGTGATGTCACTGACCATGTCATGAGTGATGTAATATGTGATGTCATCAGCAGTGCATTGCACGCGCAAGTTATAGTGAGTCCAACTAACTATAACGTGGGAATTTCAATGGTTTTATATCAGTAAAATTTCCAGCTAACTATAACTGGTGTGAAACCTATGGTTTTTTCAGTGAATTTCATAGGTTTTTTAAATGCTAATTCCTAACTATAACCGGTGTGAAACCTATGGTTTTTTCAGTGAATTTCATAGGTTTTTTAAATGCTAATTCCTAACTATAACTGGTGTGAAACCTATGGTTTTTTCAGTGAATTTCATAGGTTTTTTTAATGCTAATTCCTAACTATAAGTCTCACTTTATAAATAAGACTGTTAGCACTCTAGTTGTTCTTTAGAACACTCTGGTACATTCTGTCATCGGGCTACAGTTGGGCTACATCTAGTTGAAATTTGGGCTACATTTACATTTTTTGGTCTCTGGTGGCCATCTTTGGGCTACATTGGGCTACATTGGACTACATTTGGGTTACATTTTGGCATTTTGGCATATATATATAGCCCAATGTAGTTAATTTTCGTAAAAAACACTTAAGAATAGGGCTACCAGTCCCTACAATTTTTCCCATTTAAATTTTTTTTTATTTTTTGCTTTGGAGCGCTCCCGGTGCGCTTCCTGGGGAGCGCCCCGAAAAGCGTACTTTTATAAAGCGCCCCCGGGCGCGCTCCGAGGAGCGTCCCGTAAGCGCCAATATCGCGAACGAAAACATGATCATGACGTATCGCGTAGCCGCGTCCGCGTGATACGCACGGCGTAAGCGCACCCGGAAGTACTCGAGCGAATACGATCGCGCAACGTAAACATCCGACGCGCTTACGCTACGTGACCCGAAGCGCCCCCGGGCGCGCCCCGGGGCGCGTAGCGTAAGCGCGTCGGGTCATGTGACCTGAAAATAACACTTTTCATTGGTTCATAACAGTTTTAGTTTCATAATGATGAAGCCCCTGGTCTTGTGACCTGAAAATAACACTTCTCATTGGTTCAGGACAGTTTTTTTTCTAAATGATGAAAGACCCCACCTTTTTTCCTTATTCTGACTTTGTCCTTTGACTGAGGAAGACCTGTTTGTACATCTCTGTACCTTTTTGATATTAATAATGGCTTCAATAGCAGCAGCAGCTGGTGCATCTGCCCCACCACCACCACCACAACCACCAAGAGGACCACCTCAAGATTATATTGGTGGTCAAGAACAGGAGGAGGAGGAAGAGGAAGAGGAGGAGGGGAGGAGAAGATGGCTGCCTGAAGAAAATACTCCATACAAACCCAAGCCACACATTGTATGGGAGTTTTTTTCAATCCCAGAGGGCAAGAAAAAAGTGAATGCGCCCAAGGTAACTTGCCTAATCTGCAATGATGAACTTTCACGGGGCAACCCAAACAAAAAATACTCATTTGGTAACTATACCATGATTCGTCATATGACCAGAAAGCACCCAAACAACTACTCTCGTGCTGAGTTCAGGGAACTGGCCAGTAACCTCCCCCAGTCGTCAAGGACCACCTCCCAAACAAACCAACCCACTTCATCGGGACCAGAAACATCCGAGATGATGCCTTGCATTCAGCCAAGATTTGCTGATTTTAAAATCACTTGTTCTGCATGTGGCAAGCTTATCGCCTATGGTGAAAAAAGCGTTAAGCTCATCGTCCTTGCAGGTGATAATCACAAGTGCCCCAAAAAGAAGTAATTTTTTGGGTTTTTTATTTTTTTGCTCCAGTTGAGCCAGTTTCAATTCCCTTTTTTTGTTTCTCCCCCTAAAAAAATACAAAAAAAATATAAAACTGTTTTGAAAAGCCAAAAAAAGTTCAAAAAGTACAAAAAACACAAAAAAAATATAAAACAACAAAAAGAAGAAAAAAAAAAGTTCTTTTTAGAACTACCTCCAATTTCTAAATAAAAACTTCATTTTTTAAAAACTCTGTCATCTTTTTTCCTCAGAGTACGCTCCCCGGGCCGCTCCCCGGTGCGCGTACCGGGCGCTTCCCCCGCGCAAAACGAAAAAAAAAAAAATATTTTAAATGCCCCGCGGGGCCCTTTTATAGCCCCCACATCAAACCTAGGGGGTCAAGGGGGGGTCTACCCTGCCCCCTTATGGTCATTTCCCTCTTTGTTTCGCCCACCTCTCGTGTCTCGATCCTACCGAGACACAAGATGGCGGCCGCTCCGGACTGTTTAGAATGTTTACAGACAACTGAGAGCCAATCAGCTTTCTGCGCGCAAGTCGCGTGGCGCGCCTGGAGCGCTCTCCGGTGCGCGTACCGGAGCGCGGCTCTAGATATATATTTTTTTTTGAACCTAAATTACTCAAAATCCACTGGAGCACATATCTTGAGACATAGCAAAGGCACATCGGGCTACCAGTCCCTACAATTTTGCCAAGTTTGATGGAAATCCATTCAGCCGTTCGGGCTAAAAGTGAAATCGACCGCCCTATGGAAATTAACATGGGGAAAACGCGTTTTGGGACCCCCTTTTATCTCGGCCCCCGCTTGACGTATCCCCCCCAAACTTTCAAGGAAGAACCGGAGCTCGACGAGGCCATTTTCAGGAAATTTTCAGGCAGGCGGTCGCCAGTATGTAGTTATAGTTAGGATTTTTTTCAATGCAAAATCTCAAAATTCTATTTTGAATAACTTTTGCGCCGGTTGACAAATCTGCCTGAAAATTTCCTCAAATTTGCCTCGTCGAGATCCGGTCCTTCCCTGAAAGTTTGGGGGGGATTCGTCAAGCGGTGGGCCGAGATGAAGGGGGGTCCCAAAACGTGTTTTCCCCATGTTAATTTCCACAGGGCGGTCGAACTCACTTTTAGCCCAAACGGCTGAATGGATTTGCACCAAACGTGGCAAAATTGTAGGGACTGGTAGCCCGATGTGCCTTTGCTATGTCTCAAGATATGTGCTGCAGTGGATTTTGAGTAATTTAGGTTCAAAAAAATATATATATCTATGGCAGTGCCCCGGTACGCGCTCCGGGGAGTGCCACGTGAGGTGCGCACGGAAAGCTGATTGGCTCTCGGGTGTCTGTAAACATTCGAAACAGTCTGGACCGGCCGCCATCTTGTGTCTCGGCAGGATAGAGACACAAGAGGTGGAAAAAAAAGGGGGAAATAGACCCCCCCTGACCCCCTAGGTTTGATGTGGGGGCCATAAAAGGGCCCAGCGGGGCAAAAAAAATAAAAAATAAATTGATTTGCGCGGGGGAGCGGACCATGGGGAAAAAAGAATTACAGAGTTTTAAAAAAATGTAGCCTTTTTTAATAAATTGGAGGTAGTTCTAAAAAGAACTGTTTTTTTTTCTTCTTTTTGTTATTTTATATTTTTTTATTGTTTTTTTGAACATTTTAAACTTTTTTGGGGTTTTCTGAACTGTTTTATATTTTTTTTGTAATTTTCATGGGGAGAAACGAAAAAACAGGTAATTGAAAATGTCTCAACTGGAGCAAAAAAAAAAAGAAAAGAAATAATTAGGGTTTATTGGGGCATTTGTGGTTGTCCCCAGCAAGGACGATGAGCTTTACGCTCTGTTCTCCGTAGGAGATGGTCTTCCCACAATATTTACAGATAATTCGGAAATCTACAAACCGTGGCTGAATGCAAGGCATCGTCTCTCTTGCCTCGTGTCTCGACGGAGTACGTTCCTTTCTTTTGGAGGAGGTGCTTGTAGTTTGTTGAGGGTTTCTGGCCAGTTCCCTCATCTCTGCAGCAGAATAGTTTATTGGATGCTTGCGCTGCATGTGCCTAATCATTGTGTTGTTTCCAAATGAATATTTTTTATTAGGGTTCCCCCTAGAAAGTTCCATGCCACAGATTAGGCAAGTCACCTTGGCTGCATTTACTTTTTTCTTCCCCTCTGGGATCGAAAAAAACTCCCATATAATGTGTGGTCTTGGCTGGTATGGGGTATTGTTTTCTTCAAGCCATCTTCTCCTCCCCTCCTCCTCCTCCTCCTCCTATTCCTCCTCTTGTTGACCACCAATGTAATCTTGTGGTGGTCCTCTTGGTGGTTGTGGTGGTGGTGGTGGTGGTGCAGATGCACCAGCTGCTGCTGCTACTGAAGCCATTATATAGATCAAAAAGGTACAGAGAGATACAAACAGGTCTTCCTAAGTCAAAGGACAAAGTCAGAATAAGGAAAAAAGGTGGGGTCTTTCATCATTTGGAAAAAAAAACTGTCCTGAACCAATGAGAAGTGTTATTTTCCGGTCACAAGACCAGGGGCTTCATCATTATGAAACCAATACTGTTATAAACCAATGAAAAGTGTTATTTTCAGGTCAAATGACCCGACGCGCTTACGCTATGCACCGCGCCCCGGGTCGCGTCGCGTAAGCGCGTCGGATGTTTACGTTGCACGATCGTATTCGCTCGAGTGCTTCCAGGCGCGCTTACGCCGTGCGTATCACACAGACGTGGCTACGCGATACGTCACGATCATGTTTTTGCTCGCGATATTGGCGCTTACGGGACGCTCCCCGGGACGTGCCCCGGGGCGCTTCATAATACTATGCTTTCCGGGGCGCTCACCGGGGCGCGCACCAGGAGCGCTCCAAGGCAAAAAAAAAAAAGAATATACAAAAAAAAAATGGCAAAATTGTAAGGACTGGTAGCCCGATGTGCCTTTGCTATTTCTCAAGATATATGCTCAAGTGGTTTTTACGAAAATTAACTTTGAAAAAATATATATTGGGCTACATTGGGCTGTATATATGTTAGAGCCCAAATGTAGCCCAATGTAGCCCAATGTAGCCCAATGTAGCACAAAGATGGCCACCAGAGACAAAAAAAACAAATGTAGCCCAAATATCAGCCAGATGTAGCCCAACTATAGCCCAATGACAGAATGTCCCAGAGTGTTGTAAAGAACAACTAGAGCGCTAACAGTCTTACTTATAAACTGAGACTTATACTTAGAATTAGCATTTAAAAAACCTATGAAATTCCCTGAAAAAAACATAGGTTTCACACCAGTTATGGTTAGGAATTAGCATTTAAAAAACCTATTAAATTCACTGAAAAAACCATAGGTTTCACACCAGTTATAGTTAGCTTGAAATTTTACTGATATAAAACCATTGAAATACCCACGTTATAGTTAGTTGGACTCACTATAACTTGTGCGCCTGCAATGCACTGCTGATGACGTCACATATTACATCACTCATGACATGGTCAGTGACATCACTCATGACATCACTGATGACACCATCCTTGTGAGAAAGTGACAGATATCCTTTCAGTGTAATGTAACCCTTGAAACACATATTGAAAAATAGAAACTAACATTTTCAAAAAAATGGAGATACCCATACCAGTTACAACAACCAATTCAGTAATTCCACCATCTATATACACATACACTCATTCACCAACAGTTCTATATAGTCACTCATACATATACTCACTCATCATATGTAGTGACACACCTATACATCCTGTTACACACCGACAGTCATCCAAAAGTTACTCACACATGCAAATAAACTATTGAACATCCATTTATTTGCATATACAGCTATACACACACTACCACCTTACTTCTAAGGAAACATACACATACTTACTCACTTAAACAATCACTTATAGAAACACACACTTATTTAAATAGGAACTCTTACAATCTATCACTCATTCATATACTCACTTATATACATCAATACTCACATATACTAGATTAAAACATATCTTGTTACTGATAAAGACACTAGTGAGACAGTCATTCACTCACTAACACACACATATATACACACTCATCCACTCATACAGTCCTGCACATATGCCCTCTTCAAAACACATACAAACAGTGAGTCAGTCACCAACCCATGCAGCCACTTAAACACAAAGTGAAACACTGATACATATATTACATTATTTAAAAGTTACTCGCTAATATATGTATTCACTAAGATACACTTAATAAGGCAGTTAACCAATCAATTCTTTTAAAAAAAAAACATCCATTTACACACTTATTTAACCATTTATTCTTCCGTTGTCCTTTACAAATACATATATAAAACATATTTATTTTTCAGAAAGAGTCATATTCAATGGATGGTGTCATCAGTGATGTCATGAGTGATGTCACTGACCATGTCATGAGTGATGTAATATGTGACGTCATCAGCAGTGAATTGCAGGCGCGCAAGTTATATCAGTAAAATTTCAAGCTAACTATAACTGGTGTGAAACCTTTGGTTTTTTCAGTGAATATATATATATATATATATATATAGATATATTACCTACTGGCGGTCGCCAGTAGGTATATATAGTTAGGATTTTTTCTCTATGGGACTTTTGAAAATTCTATGTCTAATAACTTTGGCGTTTGTGGACGGAATCGGCTGAAATTGTCAGGAAAATGGCACATTTTGTTTCTGAGCAGCCCCTGAAAATTTGGGGGGGTTTCGTCAAGGGGGGGCCGAGAAAAAAGGGGGGTCCCAAAATGCGTTTTTCCCATTCATTTTTCCATAGGGCGGTTGGCCTCACTTTTAGCTCGAACGGCTGAATGGATTTGCACGAAACTTGGCAAAATTGTAGGGACCGATGTGCCTTTGCTAGGTCTCAATATATGTGCTCCAGTGGATTTTGAGAAATTAACGTTTTAAAAAACAGATATATCTGTGACAGCGTCCCGGGTAGCGCTCCGGTTCGCGTACTTTTCGCGTAACGGAACTTTGCGAAGCGAAGCTGATTGGCACTCCAGTGTCTGTCAACATTCTAAACAGTCCGGAACGGCCGTCATCTTGTCTCTCGGTAGGATCGAGAGACAAGAGGAGGAGAAAAACGAAGGGGGAATTTAATGAAAGGGGGCAAGGTAGACCCCTCTTGACCCCCTAGGAATGATGTTGGGGTTATTAAAGGGTCCTGTGGGGCAAATTAAAAAAAATTGATTTTTCGCGGTAGAAGCGCTTCCCGGTTCGCGAACCGGGTCACGAACCCATAGCGAAACGGGAATTCGCCATTTTGTGTTTTGTTTCAATTAAATTACAAGATGGAGGAAAAACAATGTGGGAAATGGGTATAAGGGGGTACGGGAGACGTATCCTGACCCCCTATGTTTTCTGAGGGTGGCTGAGGATGCTCATATATGTTGATACATGTCTTCCAGCGGCTGCGCGTGAGCGGATTTGTTTTTTTGCTGCGTGACGTCTGTTAACATTCGATTCGAAGGAAATCAGGAAGTGTTGACCACCATTTTGTCACTGCGAGTAAATATATTGTTAAAAACAATTGTTATAAATTAATCCGTATTGATAAACATTGTCTGCGCCATCTTGCCTTTTTTCCAATGCCACACTTTTGTCGTGCACGGCAGCCATTTTAGATGCCTTGACCAGACCCACTCTCTGCACGCCGACACTCTCTTGCGGCTACAGCGTCTCGCCCACCATCCAGTTGAATTGTGCCCACTCTTGCGGTGCAGCGATAGGCGGCTGCCACAGGATTCTCAAAATGGCGGCCGGCTCTTCGGATTTGGGCCTGGTCCACTAAAATGGCCCTGGGACACATTTGAACTCTGACATTTGCCTGCTAGGGCATGGGCCCCATTCCCGAAAGCGTCCCCTCAGCCTTGAAGATTCTACAAAAGTCATCGGGGCCCCCGACTCCCACAGGATTCCGGTGGGGAGCGGCTGCCATGATTGCTTGTGGAATGGCCACGACGGAGCCACAAGATGGTGGTGCTCTCATGCTGACGCCAGCTTCAGTCTGAAACATCCAGAAACACTGTAGACTACCAATTCGATGACTTCCGGTGGAGCCCCAACGTGACCCGGTAGGGAAGAACTTGCCCTCCCCTCTTTTGACTGATGGTTCTTGTTGCCTCTCCCCTCTGTTGTCATCTAACGGAACCTTTTTGGACTGCCGAGTTAGAAAAAAAAAGGTGGGGCTTTCATCATTTGGGGAAAAAAAATGTTCCAATCCAATGAAAAGTGTTATTTTTAGGTCATATGATCAAGCCTTCCATCATTAGGAAACCAAAAGCAAAATGAACCAATGAAAAGTTTTATAAACAAGTCACATGACCTGTTATGCGGCTTTGGGCTATAAAAAGCCTACAAAATCCATTGGCTTGTGAGGCAGCGTCAGTAGCGGACCGATGTGCGAATAGGCCGAAGGCAGCACAACGCGCCGAGATCCGGATGGCACCGAGGTGGTGTCCAGCAAGTTGCACTGGTGTGGCCATCCTACAATGCTGCGCCGAAAGATGGCGTGGGGTGCCCGGGGGGGGGGGGGGAGGCAGCGCGAACGGGCCTCTCCCGCTTCCCCAGGTGGAGGCAACTCAGCTGCAGTGGGGCGCCCCTTGGCGTTTCACTCGCTATCCAGCTGAGTTGCGCCCGCTCTTGCGGCACAGTGCCTCACCTGCCATCCAGCTGAATTGCGCCCGCTCTTGCGGCACAGTGCCTCACCCACCATCCAGCTGAATTGCGCCCGCTCTTGCGGCACAGTGCCTCACCCGCCATCCAGCTGAGTTGCGCCCGCTCTTGCAGCTACAGCGTCTCGCCCACCATCCAGCTGAATTGAGCCCACTCTTGCGGTGCAGCGATAGGTGGCTGCAACAGGACTCTCAAAATGGCGGCTGGCTCTTTGGATTTGGGCCTGGTCCACTAAAATGGCCCTGGGACACCTTGGAACTCGGACGCTTGCCTGCTAGGGCATGGGCCCCATTCCCGAAAGCGTCCCCTCTTTTGACTGATGGTTCTTGTTGCCTATCTCTTCTGTTGTCATTTAACAGAACATTTTTGGACTGCCGAAAGGGGTTCTGGTCCGACCGCTGGCTGGTGGAGACATTTTGACTATATCCTGGACCTGCCCGGCCTCGCCCAAAATGGCGCCGGTATAAATGGGACTCGTAACTCCTTGTTGTGTACTGGTTGCCCAGCCTTGATATCACGAGATACGTATGCAGTTTTGAAGCACATGGCGGGCGGGGACGAGTACTGATTGAACATTTGGAAATCCCTATTGATATTAAGTTCTGATGTGTTATTGATTACTGTACTATTGAAAGTTCGAATTAACGTCACCCATGGTACTTGCCCGCAAATGTATATCTAGATAATTTTATTGTAACTAGCCCTGTCGTACTTTAATTATAAAATGTACGTCCACCGATTCCGCAACTGTTTGACACCTTAGTTCTTGCAACCTAATGGCCCGCCCGTTACGTTCTTCTACAGTGTAAATGTCCCCTCATCATATACGATTACAGTTTGCTCCGTGGCCGGCCCACGTGGTTATAGGCCCGTATTTGTATACTGACATTTTCACAATAAAGGTTTTTAAAACAAAACATGGTAGTAGTACCTAGATTGGTAACGTTTTGAATAATAGCCACTGTTTTCGAATCAGTAAAAGGCAAGTGAAATAAAGCAGCCCGATTACATGACGGTTAAAAGGTATAATACGCAGGAAAGCAGTAAAGATAAATGGTCAAGGGCTGTTGTGTTTTCCACTCCTGCAACATAAAGTGATCGATAAGAATCCGATATTCATGCCTATCAGCGACTAAGACAGCAGTCGAGCCTCTTTTGTTCAACGGCTCCCTCATGGGACGAAAAAACGCCCTTTTTCTCGAAATAGGAATATTTTACTTGCAGGACAGTTGTAAATTTCCCGGGAAAATACATTAGTCTGGAACATTGTTAGTGATAAACTGTAAATGCATCTGGGTCATTTTCTTTACAAGTCAGAGTGAGAAAAAAAAAGGTGGGGCTTTCATCATTTGGGAAAAAAAATGTTCTAAACCAATGAAAAGTGTTATTTTTAGGTCATATGACCAAGCCTTCCATCATTAAAAAAACAAAAGTAAAATGAACCAATGAAAAGTTTTATTAACAAGTCACATGACCTGTTATGCTTACGTTACGCGCTGCGTGCCGCGCCGCGCCCTGGATCGCTTCCGGGAAGCTGCGCCTCGCGCACTGGAGCACTTCCGGGTGCGCTAACGGGCGCGTCATATGACGCATTACGTGACAACGCAGGTCCAGAATATAGTCAAAATGTCTCCACCAACCAGCGGTCGGAACACAACCCCTTTCAGCAGTCCAAAAGTTCTGTTAAATGACAACAGAAGGGACAGGCAACAAGAACCATCAGTCAAAGAGGGGAGGGCAAGTTCTTCTCTACCGGGTCATGTTGGAGCTCCACCGGAACTGATCAAATTGGTAGTCTACAGTGTTTCTGGATGTTTCAGACTGAAGCTGGCGTCAGCATGAGAGCACCCCGTGGCTACGTCGTGGCCATTCCGCGAGCAATCATGGCAGTCGCTCCCCACCGGAAGTCTGCGGGAGTCGGGGGTCCCGGTGACTTTTGTAGAATCTTCAAGGCTGAGGGGACTCTTTTGGGAATGGGGCCCATGCCCTAGCAGTCAAGCGCCCAGGTTCCACGGTTGCCCAGAGCCATTCTTGCAGGCCAGGCCCAAGTCTGTGGAGCCGACCGCCATTTCGTGAGCTCCGTAGCAGCCGTCTGTCGCTGTACCGCAAGATTGGGTGCAATTCCGTTGTATGGCGGGTGAGACGTTGTAATAGCAAGAGCAGGCGCAATTCAGCTGGCCGAGCGAGGCACTGTTCCGGAAGAGCAGGCGCAAGTCAGCTGGTTGCGTGAAGCGCTGGGGTGTAGCTGAGAAACCTCCACCTGGGGAGGTGGGGAGGCTCGTTCGCGCCGCCTCTCCCTTCTAGTGCACCCCACGCCGTCTCCTGGCGCAGGAATATGTGATGGTCGGACTAGGGCACCGCAGGACGTGTCTTCAGGTCAAACGGATTGTGAGACAAGGTCCAGAATGGAAGAGTCACTAAAAGGCAAAAAGTTCCGCCTGACCCCGGGAGCCGGCCGCCTATGTCGGGGGCGATCTTAGGCCACACCAGGGCAACAAGACTTGGGGAGGGGGCAGGAGCCAAGCGCCCCCTCCGAGTCCGCGCCATCACACCGCCCCTCGGGGGCCTCCGTCAAGCGGTTTAGGGAGGCAATGCATCACATTGTTTTCCAATGCAGTCAGGTCCACAAACAGCCCCCACTTACTTTGAGAATAGTGAAGCTGCAGCAGGTGCAAATAAGCTTCAGACAGTGTTACAAGCGCTGCTCGGAACCCTCAACTATGGCACCCAACATCCAGGACTTATGCCATTTGTGCAAGGCAGTGACATCGAAGCATCTCAGGGACCAAGCAACATACCATATCCAGAGTCCTTCCCACAGCCTCTGCTTTCCTTCTTACCTAGTTATGGATCAGACACTATGGATCAGACAAGGAGTATTATTTCAAGAATCAAATCAGGTTCTGCATTAGACCCGTGTCCGCTCAAAGTTCTTATGTCAGTTATGGACACGTTGATATCGGCTATAACTCATGTTTGCAACACTATGTTTAGCTCCGGAATTTTCCCGGCTTCTCTGAAACATACGTTGGTCAAACCCCTCTTAAAGAAAGCTAATTTGAATAAAGATGACCTGAAAAACTATCGTCCGATAGCCAGTCTTCCTTTCCTGGCTAAGGTAATAGAAAAAGCCATGAATCAGCAACTGTTGGAATTTGTGGAGCAGCACCAGTTGCTCGACAACACCCAGTTCGGATTCCGCAAATGTCATGGCACGGAAACTGCCCTTCTAAAGGCTGCGGATGACATCAGAGCCATACGAGACCAGGGGGGGACAGCACTCCTGGTACTGCTGGATCTTTCGGCGGCCTTCGACACGGTCGACCACAAGATCTTAGTCGACCGTGTCGAATGACTGGGGGTCCAGAAAACTGCTCTGGACCTGCTTGTATCGTTTCTGGCCAATAGATCACAAGCAGTATCTCTAGGACCCTACCAATCATCGAAGGTGTCTCTGCCGTGTGGGGTCCCTCAAGGCTCATCCCTGAGTCCGACACTATTTAATATCTACGTGTCAGACCTTGCAAATGTCATCAAAGCCTTTGGGATGAGCCTGACCTCCTACGCCGATGACACCCAATTGGTACTGGCTATCAAAGGGGACGGGGAGGAAGTGGCCAATCGATTCACGAGAGGAATGATGGCAATAGGTGACTGGATGGCCACGAATTGTCTGAAACTCAATTCAGAAAAAACTGAAGTGGTCATCTTCGGTCACCTCTTCCCGGGCTGGTCACCTGTCTGGTGGCCACCATCTTTCGTTCCCCCGCCGAGTCCAGCTAGCAAAGTGAGAAATCTAGGCGTCATCTTCGATGCTGGCCTCAATTTCATGGCACATGCGAATAAAACTGCGGCTTCAGCTCATATGAAATTGAGAATGATTAGGAAAATACTACCTTTCCTACCGAACACGGCCGGGAAAACACTGGTCAGCTCACTAGTCCTGTCCTCCTTGGACTATTGTAACGCTCTATTCTTATATGCCCAAGTCCGAGTGACAAATAAGATGCAGTCAATCCAAAATGCAGCCGCACGAATGCTGGCTGGGATCCCCAAGTTCGCACCAGTTACAAACATCATTAGCGATCTCCATTGGCTCCCGATACGCAGCCGTATCAAATTCAAATCGCTGTGTATTGTTTACAAGTCACTCAATAATCAAGGTCCCCACTTTCTCAAACAGAATCTTCTCCATCATGTCCCAACCCGATCTCTTCGTTCCTCTATTCAGAACTTCTTGGCTGTGCCTCGCACTAGAACAGTCACCTGGGGCGACAGGCGTTTCCTGGTTGCCGCCCCTAGACTCTGGAACACCCTTCCTGCACATATCGAGCAAGTCCCTCCCTGTTCACATTCCGCAAACAGCTAAAGACGTGGTTATTTGACCAATAGCCTTGTATATCTTCTTTACCCCAGTTGCTGATCCATCCCTTAACTAGCGCCGAGACGCCCACGGGTATTCGCCGCGCTCTACAAATGTCAATAAATAAATAAATAAATAAATATTGTTCTTTCACTCCCACTCCAGGCTTTTAGTCTGTGGATGGAAAACCATGAACCTACACTCACCTATGAAAATCTTACTATTGATGGTTGATTTTGAGCCCCAAATACAAAGGCTTGTTTGGATCGATGTTGCAGCAGGCTGCCATGTAAATAGTTATTTAATAAAACGTTTTACCCTGTTACTTGTTGATTTTGAGCCCCAAATACAAAGGTTTGTTTGGATCGATGTTGCAGCAGGCTGCCATGTAAATAGTTATTTAATAAAACGTTTTACCCTGTTACTTTGCTGATGTGTTGTATATATTTATAATATTTGCATAGGGTTTGTCGTTGTTTTGGGTGGGGTGGGCGGCGGAGCCGAGCTGTCTTGCAGCCATCATGGTGTCGAGCTCAGTTCCTCTCACTAGTTTCATATTTCTCATGAGGGGTTGTTCCTAATGTTTCTATTTTAGCGAGGTCAAAAAGAGATCCCATTAGTGGCCTACTGATTTTGCTTGATTCCTTTTGTTGTTTCTAACGATTTTTCACTATCTGCAAAAACTAAACAGAGTATTGCGACTCTGTACTTGTTTGTAAATAGAGAATGAACCAAAGAGAACCAATTCTAAAACAGTAAATGCTTGGATAACAATCAATCAAATGGAGAGGGAAGCAGGCACGACGGATTACAACGGGGGCAAAGGCCTGCATTACCTACCCTTCACTATCTGCAAAGAGAGAATACTCCTAAAAGAAAAGAGGGGGGGAGGGGGCAGCGTTCAAAGCACATCAGCGGGCATAGACACGAAAATGTTTTTACCTACCACGTACTTGACATTTTAAAGCTTTTGATATTTGCTATTAAAAAACTATTGAAATTCACTGAAAAAACCATAGGTTATAGACCATATATAGTTAGGAATTAGCATTTACAAAACCTTGAAAATTCACTGAAAAAAACATGGGTTATAGACCATATATAGTTAGGAATTAGCATTTACAAAACCTTATTTTACTCACACAAAACCATTAAAATTCCATATATAGTTAGTTGCACTAACTATATATCGCGCACCCGCAATCCACTGCTGATGATGTCACATATTACATCATTCATGACATGGTCAGTGACATCACTGATGACATCACTGATGACAACTCAAATGACATCACTGACAACATCACTGATAATATCATTCATGTGATAATACGATGAACCTCTTCAGACTCTAATATAACCTTAGATACAATCAGTGTAAACAGACACTCACAGATTGTCACTCATCCATGGAGTTACTCATACATCTAGTCAGTCATGCAAAGAATCAATCACACCTCCATTTCCTCAACTATACAGTTATACACACCTTACTAATTCAAACATATTCTAACACATATTTACTCTCCTATACGATCCCTGATACAAGTTCACAATGATCCATACAGCCACTCACACATTCATTGGCTCTTATGCACGGTTATATATGTCAACTCTCACATGTACTGTGTTTTACATATGTATTTACTTTGACATGTTGCACTGAGATATCCATTCACTCACCAATACACTCATGCACACAGTCAACCGCCCATGCAGCTGTTTCCACATGCACTTTTGAACCCATACATCTAGTGAATCAACTGCTCACACATCTATGCACAGAGTCATACACCTCCCAGCCACTCACACACATACTCAGTCTCCTATACAAATACTTGGGCAACCAATGAATATCCCATATAGTTACTCATATAGCTACTGATTAACACATTCAGCAGTTTACAGAACAACAGACATAATGATGCACAAATTAAGACAGTTTAGTCACTAACCCATGCACTCAGTGAGACACATTTAATCACTCTCTCATACAGTCAGTCATGCACCTACTACATTCTTCATCCAGACACTTATACATCCACTCATTCTTCAATATGTAAGACATATTTTAACTTTACAGAAACATACAGTCATTGGATAATGTCATCAGTGATGTCATTTGAGTTGTCATCAGTGATGTCATCAGTGATGTCACTGACCATGTCATGAATGATGTAATATGTGACATCATCAGCAGTGGATTGCGGGTGCACGATATATAGTTAGTGCAACTAACTATATATGGAATTTCAATGGTTTTCTGTGAGTAAAATAAGGTTTTGTAAATGCTAATTCCTAACTATATATGGTCTATAACCCATGGTTTTTTCAGTGAATATATATATAGATTTATATATATAACTCTTACTTCAGGAAGATAACCAGGGACACTGCGGGGCTTTTCACAGATGATTTATTCAGGATACATAGGCAGACCGGTTTCGGCTTGTGCCTTCTTCAATGCCGTAGTCCTTAAGCAGCAATAACACCCACTTAACAATTTATATGGCTCCTCCTTCCTAGTGGTGGCAGGGCTCACCTGCAACATATTCTCTCTGCTCGCATCCAGTATTAGGGACTACCAGTCCCGACATGCAGCGTGCTTGAAAAATACAGATGCAGGAAAGTGGGGCTTCGTTTATAATATATATATATTACAGCTCACTACCCTCTTGGTTGCGAAGATATATGGACGACACCAGTAGTACTAGCAAAATGTCTTTATTACAGTCACACAGCAACGCGTTTCAGCGTTACACCTTACACAGTGCCAAGCGAATCGGAGGTCAGCTCAGGAGCAGAATCGCACCCCGGGATCTCTGGCAACACAGGCCAGCGGCGCATAGTTCCAACACCTGTGGTAAATTTAAATTACCTATACTTAATTTATGCGGTAAAGTTCAATAAGAATAACTCAGAAAAAATAAGAGGCAGAGTCCGTGGCATCTGAGGTTTTAAAAGGGGTTTTATTCCTTAAAAAGGAATTGGTTCGAACCAGGCAAATCGTATTCCATCACCACGAAGGTTCAGGAAGGGATAGACAATACTTTATTGACAGAATATCATATATATAGTCAATGCATTACAGTGGTGATGGATGCAGAAGGCGTAACAGCTGAGAGGAGAGATAAGAAAACATATACGTAATGAAAAAGGTGGAACAGAAGGTGTGCACAAGGGTGTTTACTAGAAACGTCACATAAAGGTGTCACAAGTGGGTGGATCCATAAGAGAATCCTGCAGTGTCAGCAGAAATACATGGCAGAGATGCGCGCGCAGCACCATGACGTGCAATTGACGTGGAACTGGAGGGTGAAGGGGACTTGACATTTAGCCTTACATGAGGAGACAGAAGTCTGGGGTGTCAGAACAACCTAATCCCAAATCATATCTAATATCGGGTGTTTGGAGAACTGTATTATCTAGAGGGAAAGGTCTCTTGGGCAGAGGCTATTCTATACTGACTGTTAGTGCGTGTATATGCGTCTACGTGTCTACATGTAGTGTGGGGGCCATGGGCCTACCATGGTAACAGGAGCAATGAATTACTTGCATGGAGACAGAAAGGCCGGGCCCTTTACTCTGCAGCTGGGAAGGATGTTTACCTAAACTACTAGACAGGAATGTATTTTCGAGGAGCGGAGCAGATAACTTGAAGGCAAAATACAGTCTTGGCAGGCAAGCAGGCCGAGCCGGGCACCGCTAGCCGCGCAGGGAGTAAGACAAAGGTCAGGGATACAGATGCAGGTCCAGGCTGAAGCATCCAGAGACAGAAGGCAGGAAAAGACTCGATGACAGAAATCAGGGCCTAACTCGCCAGAGCTAGGGGAAACGTGAAAAGTGCACCATGTAAAGACGTTGGCAAGGCACACTTAAGAACGGAATATCCGACCCATTCATGGTGGATCTGCAAGAGGACATGTTAACGTTGGACGCAAATGTATTTGCGTCTTCATAGCTAAAAGTGGAGGGAACATACATGTACTTGAAGCACGTACATGGAGCCGTTGGGGTTTACGATAGGGGACATAATTGACCATAAAAATTCATATTTCCTCATTCCCTCCTTGTCCCCTACGGACCCTTCATGATATATCAATCCTCATTAATCTATCAATCTGTTCATGTAACATCATTTGCTCTTCTTTCTTCTTACGGTGTTTTGAACGTGGACTTGAATGAGGAATACATGATGTGGCGCACAAGCTGCAAATCGCTGGCCCACATTGTAAACATAGGCAACAACTGAATACTATGAGAAGGGCAATACCTAGGAAGGATAGGATCTTCCATCCCCAGGCTGACAACACGCTCCAGAACCAACCGGACCAAGTCCAGGTGCCTGGATTCTGGTGTATCTGACTTGCAATCTTGTGAAGACGGGTTATGGCTCTATATACTGATGGCTAACAGTAAATATATTCCCCCTTGACCTCAAAATTTATAACGGTATATATCCAACACTTTAATTTTAAGACTTTAGTACATAAGGGCAAACAACAAGAAAGAGTTTTTTTTATATAACTTTGTCATTTTATTCTTTTTTTCTTTTTTAGTTATATTTCTTAGTACAAAAATAATTTTTCCATTTGTCAATTTATCATATCAATTCATATATATTATCAAAAAAACACATAGTATAAAACACATCATTTTGTAATCTCATCAGTAAGAAAACTATTTTATGCAGGGAAAACAATATGCAAAACAATCAACACTCTCACAAATACAAACATCCCTTATTCATCATACATGCTGCATTCATTCTTAGATTCTGCGTCTGAGGGATCGCAGATGGACGTGCAAATGGTACGCATATATACTGATGGCGCATTTTCTGGAATGAAAACACAGCAACTCGATCCGATGACCCTACAGGCTCCGCCCCTATCGGCCAGGATGACGTCAAGGACGAGACGATTTTGAAGAACAACAATCCGCATAGCAGACTGCTCCTCCGTTAAGTTGCCTAGGGCGGAAGTAGTCTCATTCACTACTGCTTCGAGGGTTCTTGTTAATCTACGTATCAGTTTACTATTAAAGACAGCACCTAAGTAGGGAAAGAAACCTTTATTGAAGTCTGTGTATTGCTCCCATGCCGTTTCAGTGTAGTCGACAATCGGGAGATCTCTCTGGGGTCTATTGTGTACTAGATGAGTATTCCTATGATAATCAGGAGGGGCTAGGAAAACAGGTGGCAGAAGGAATGCAATGTAACAGGTGCCATCCCAATCTGGAGGTAAGCGTATGTATGCGGTATGACCACAAATGAAATAGGAATGACGGGAAGCCTTAAACGTAGACTTGCCTTTATCACTGAATTCGATCACAGTAGTACATTTACTATGACCCAGGTGTACTGAACCATTCTTTCTAACACATAATTCACCTTTGACTGGTAATACTGACATAGCAGGCAAGACTGGTGCTGTTTCAGATTCAACATTCAGAATCATGAGGTTAAGTGTAAAGTTACCTAATCCATATACTTCATTTTCTAGATCAGTCCCTGTCCTTTTGGGGAGACCCTCCTTGTCAGGGAAACATACTTTATGCAAAACGGTGTTCAGATTTCCCCATACCCAGTTGCCCTGGTAAACTACGGAATTGGAATCTAAGGAATTGATCAAACTAAACCATGCACCACAGGAACCATTGTGTGTGAACGGGTACGGAAAGAGAGGCAGAACTCCCTTGTATTTCTGATAGGGAGGGAGTCGGCCACATATCCAACAATTTGTAGCGTTGCTGGTCTGATGGGAATGATGTAACATACTAATGAATGTGTTGTTGCGCAGCGCAAGTCGGTAAGACAATTCATGCGGGGGTAATTCACTGAAAGAGTGTTCTGCAGTAACATTAAAGAGAGAATGTGCACGTTTGAAAATAGGGTAGTATATATGCAACAGTATACTTGCAGCAATAATCAAAAGACTCAGAAAAAACATAATCAATAGTGTCACGATACAGTGGCTGCGAAGTGATTTACAATATTCACGTTTCTTGAGCTGTTTCTGTCTATCTCTCTCTCTATTGGGGTCTAGGGGATACATGTCAGAGACTCGTCTAACCGATTCACCTAGGGGAGGACTTAAACAATTAAACTGTCTGACTTGCTAGACCTCAATTTCAACTTATATTCCTGGGAAGAAGTTTTCTCGACCAGAGGGAGTTTTGTATCAGTCTGTGGAGGAGGGCAAGGCTGAGAGTTCAAATCTGGCGGTAGTCCATGAAACTTTTTGACATGACTCGAATGCAGCCAGCCCTTGCGGCCCTCCACTTTTATCGCGGTCCTTGTGGTCAAAAGTACTAGCTTCGGCGTCTGCCAACGGGGCTCCAGCGGACTCCTCCTATCGAAATTTCTTACGAAGACGAAATCGCCTGGAACAACTTCATGGGGCTTCACCTCGGTGTTGTCGGGAAAGGCTGCAGCGACCTGTGAACGACATGATTGTAGTGCAGACATCAAGGAGGCAAGGTAATCTGTCAGCATATTACAGTCAACATCGGTAATTTTTCGAGGAAGAGGCGTCCCCCACATATTTGGTGGCCTACCAAAGACCACCTCGTACGGGGATAGCCCTGTTCTGGAGTGTGCGATCATTCTCATGTAAAAGAGTGCGACTGGTAGAGCTACTATCCAGTCGACGCCTTTCTCTCTACAGATTTTGGCAAGACGAATTTTCAGAGTCTGATTGTGACGCTCCACGAGACCTGCTGCCTCGGGATGTCGGACACAATGGAACTTCCACTGATAGCCGAGCAGGAGTGTAACCTGTTTCACAAGCTCGGACGAGAATGGCTGACCGTTATCTGAGTATACGATACGGGGCAAACCATACCTGGGGAAGAATTCACGCACCAGCTGCTTGGCAGTGGTCGGAGCAGTGTAATCTAGGACTGGATATGCTTCTGTCCAACGGGAAAGTGCACATACAACTACGAGGACATATTTGAATCCTCGACAACGTTCCATCTGGATATAATCCATCTGGAGGACTTCAAAAGGGTGATCGGGAGGATGAAATCCACCTTGCTCTACAGGAATGCTTTTACCTGGGTTGAACTGACAACAAATCATGCAAGTACGCACTTTCTGTTTGGCTGCTGCTCGTAAATGTTTATTGAACCAGATGTTTTGAACACTGTCTAACATGGCTTTTTCTCCTAGATGTGCAGGACTATGTACTGTGTTAATGATAACTTGAACCATAGAGTCGGGGAGAAACCATGTAGATTTTCCCTTCGTCATCCATCCCTGATCTGTTTGGATCCCTCCTAGTTCAGTCCATTTCTTGATTTCATCTGGTGTAGCATGTGTCTGTATGTCAATTACATCAAGGGCGGGATCCCTAACTGTCATGCAGTGTGTCGGTGTCGAGACTATTGTCTTTGTCAAGTCAGTTGCGTAAGTCTGATTCTGAGCTGTCTGCTTGGCTGTTCGGTCTGCCAGGTCGTTACCCTGGGAAATGATATCAGTGACTTTCGTATGTGCCTTGCACTTCATGATGGATATGGCTGTAGGCAGATGTATTGCATCTAATAGTGCTTGAATGAGAGGACCGTGTTGAATTTTGGCACCCTGAGAAGTCAAATAACCTCTCTCTCACCAGAGGACACCGAAGTCGTGTACGACTCCGAATGCATAACGTGAATCTGTATATATGTTAACTCTCTTATTTCTGGCTTGACGACAGGCTTGTGTCAGAGCGATGAGCTCTGCTGCTTGAGCTGACAGGGTGTCAATACAATTAGTTTCTATGACGTCAGTTTCTGTCGTGACTGCGTAGGCGGCCACTAACTCTCCTGTACTTGTTCTCATGCATGAACCATCCACATAAAGGGTCAGGTCTGGATCTGGTAATGGAGTGTCTGTTAAGTCTTGTCTGGGTTTCGTCGTAATAGTAATGATTTCAATACAATCATGTGCCAATGGGTCGGTTACACTTAATGGCAGAAGTGTAGCGGGATTCAATGTATTACAGCGTCTGATTTCTATGTGTGGCTGAAACAATGTCAATTCATAACCTGTCAGTCGTGCTATAGTCAAGTGCTGAGTCTGTGTTCGGTTTAAAAGAACTTCCACGGAATGTGGAACTTGTACTGTCAATTGGTGTCCTAACACTATGGAATCACTTTGTCTGATTGCTAAAGCTGTCGCTGCTACTGATTTCAAGCACGCAGGCAGCGCCTGGGCTACTGGATCTAATGTGCTAGAAAAGTAAGCACACGGTTTGTGTGAACCTGCTTGTTCCTGAGTGAGTACTGACAATGCAGTACCTTCACGTTCTGTAACAAAAAGTGTAAAAGGCTTGCTGTAACATGGTGTTGCTAAAACAGGTGCTTGACATAAAGCTTTCTTTAAGTCTTCAAAAGCTTGTGTATGTTCCTGAGTCCAAGGGAGGACAGTCGAAGACGCTGCCTCCTGAGTTGTTAACTGTATGAGTGGCTTTGCTAGAAATGCGTACTGGGGAATCCATTGTCTGCAATAAGAAGTGAGGCCTATGAAGGCCCGCACCTCCTTTTGTGTCTTCGGTGGTGACATGTTTACAATTAACTGGATACAGTCAGGCGTGAGCTGTCTCCCCCCTTTGGACAGCAAGTGCCCAAGGTACACAACTTGCTGAACACAGAATTGTAACTTTGAAGGGGACACCTTGTGCCCCTTGTCGGCCAGAAAATGTAAAACCGTCAGTGATGCTCGTTCACATTCGGGTTCGCTTCGGGCAGTGATCAGTATATCATCGACATACTGAAGCAGGGCAGTGTTTTCAGGCATGTGAATACTGTCAAGTTGTCTTTTCAGTGCTTGGCTATAGATGCTGGGGCTTTCTGTGAATCCTTGAGGTGCGCGTGCAAATTTGAAGCTTCGTCCATTTAAACAGAATCCAAAAAGATATTGGCTTTCCGGATCAATTGGGACACTAAAGAAGGCGTTCTTGAGGTCAATTACAGTAAAGAACGTTGCTTCTGAATCAATGGCAGTCAATAATGAAGAGATATCTGGGACCACAGGATACTGTGGTACAATGCATTTATTCAATTCGCGTAAATCGATAACTAATCGATAAACTGGGGGTGCATTTGGATCAGTACGTTTAAGAATCGGGATGATGGGGGAATTACAGAGATTGGAGTCGGTTTCCACAACCACTCCTTGTGCAATGAGCTCGTCAATGATTTTCAGTAAAGCCACTACAGCATCTGGGGGTAACTTGTATTGTCGCATTCGTGGCAATACCACTCCTGACTTGAGCGTGACTCGATATGGTGTAATGTGCATACAACCTACATCAGTGGGGCCTTGTGCCCATAAATGTGCAGGAACATTCTGTAATCTGGGATCAATATCTCTCAACACATAGTGACCCTTAAAGTCACGTAGGAACAATCTTACTCCTTCCGGAGAACAGCAAATCACAGCTCCTAGAGCTTTCAGTGTCTTTATACCTAACAAGTTTTCTGGACATGATTTTGTAAGTAGTAAATCTGTAGTACGTGTCAATGGACCAACTGCGAGGGGAAGTGGTTGCGATACTTCATTAACAATAGGCTTTCCTGAAAATCCAAGGGAAACATTCTGTGAGCCTGAGAGGGGTGCCCCTGGAACCTCGTCGTGACTTATAGTTGTCCTGCTTGCCCCTGTATCAATTAAAAACTTTCTGTCTTTCCCTAATACTTGACTATGTACATAAGGACCCTCTTGATCTACAGGAACCTCAATAAGAGGCAAGCCAACCTCCCTCTCTAGGCTGTTTCATGTGTATCGCTGATAATCAGGATAATCATTTTGTGCATACTGGTACATCTGTTGTGTCGTGTTTTGTGTTGCGGTAATGGGCTGTGACTGTGGTACTGCTACGGTCTGTACTGTCTGTTGTGAAGCATGCATAGGCTGTACGTTCTGGGGTACTTGTTGTTGGGCTTGATCTTGTCTAGGTGGACGCGGTCTCTCTTTGGTTTTACCCATAGAGATATTATGTTTCAAAACTGCACAATTGTTTATATAGTGACCTGGCTGCTTACAGTAGTTACATGTCCCTTTAACAGGAGCTGCTGAATTATTGGACTGTGTCATACCCTTTTTATTACCGTCAGCTGGAACTGACTGAGCAACTAGCATTTTCATTTTCGTGTCTTTCATACGTCTTTGTTCGTGTTCATGTTCTTCTCTAATTCTATTCTGGTGGTACTGTAACATTTGTAACATTTGTGAAGGGGTATTAGCTTGCCAGGTGCTCTCGACTTTCAGTACTCGGTTCTTAACCTGGGGCAGGGAATTCTCGACTAATTTGGATACAAAAAGATGTGGATATGACTCGCTACTTGCTTTCAGGCCACTATTAATAATAAAACATTTCTGAAATCGGGAATAAAAATCACTAGTGTCTTCATCGGGTTTCTGTTTGCAGGCTGAGATTGCATCCCAGTCTTCCTTTTTCGTTGCTAATAAACGTGGCAATACTTGTACTAACAATCCTGGTAATGCTTTAGTTTTGTCCCCAAGCCCTAGGCCTGGAGTTCGAGTGTATTCTTCGTTTTCTAATGCAGCCCAATCAATCTTTTGCTCTCCCACCTCCCATTCTTTTTCTTTGAGTTTCTCGTAAATACCGGCAGGCAATAATACTTTCAATATTTTCATGATATCGGGATAGGTATAATCACCCATGAGTAACATGTCTTTTATTTCACGGTGAAAACCTGCTGGATCTTTATCATGGCTGGGCACTAATTTCTTCATTTCCAATAGTTCTATTTTAGTTATGGGTGTGTATACAAACATGCGTCTAAAAGTATTATCATCATTCCTGACTGGGTGCACTTCTCGTAAGGGATTCTGTCTGTCTATGTAATACGCTTTTCTTTCTATGGGTGGAGCTGGATCAAACTGTGGACACAGGAAGGCACTATATCTGTGTCGATGTTCTAGAATTACTTTAATTAAATCGGTACCTAGGCCTCTCCATTTATTCATGAGTAGTTCTATTAATATATCAGGTAGGGGACCAGGATCAGAGTGTTGGCTTTTATACAATATAAGGAGGTGTTGTATCATGTACATACCAGCTAGACGCTGTTCACCTGGGGAAAGATTCAAAAACGTTTGCGCTAACGCGTCATCACTATATTTATCAGGACTGTCAGCCCATTGTACTGCTGACCTGGCTAATTCTTGTTCATCCATGGAATCGAGTACATGGTACCCCATTCGTTCTTGAAGTATTTTATCGGTAGCCTGAAATAGGTGTTCAGGGGTCTTTGGATTTGACATGGCTGCTTGAAAAACTCTCTTACTTTCTGGACGTACTGGACGCATACTATTATTAAAGTATCTTCCCTTACCTACATATGCTATCATTTCTCTAGCTGGTAACTGCACTGTTCCTGTTGCTGTTTCTGGTTGTTCCTCCTCCGAGGATTCATTCTTGTCTGTATCTATTTCCCTTTCAGGCTGTCTTCTTTCGTGTATTTGTTCTACTGCTTTTCGGATCCGTCGATACATATTTTCTATACAACTTTGTTTATCATGTTTTCCGTCTGCTATATTCTGGCCCCATTTGTTAAGTGCTTTCATTTCTTCCTGGTCTACACCGGGCCTATCTTGGTCTCTTATCAAGCAGTTTATGAAGAAACGTAATATCATTTTTTGAGTGTCAACTTTCTGGTGTGCCATGGCCTCGCCAATACTTTCCGGGCCTTGCCCCGTTTGGACAAAAAGATATATTCTGTCTAGATGCTCAATCATTCCTGGTAGTAACATTAAATAGTTTGCAACTCGTCGTAGACGTACTGATGACAGCATCATTCTGTCGTCTTTACCGGGTACTGGATCATATCTACAGCCTGTAAGAGGCTCTTTAAATATGTCGTAACTCACTGTTTGAGGTGTACGTTGTTGTGCTAAATCCCTATAAGTCATTCGATGTGTTGGTGGCGGTGTCTGGAAACCTCCTGCCGCACCTCCTGAGGTGCCAGGTAAAAAAGGATTTAGTGGATTCATGCCAGGGAGAATAGGTGCAGGAAGGACTGGGGCTGGAGGAACGGGCGCAGGATGTGGACCGGGAGGAGGAGTTTGTTGTTGCGGAAGTGGGTGCAGATTATCTCGGGGTGGGGTGCCGTCAGCAGGTGGTGTGTGTGGCGGTGGAATATTAACATATTCGGGGGCTACATCGTCTAAATAGGAAGAAAGGAATATGTCCTTTGCGGTCTTGTGGTGTAATTTAGTCGGGAGTAATGGAGGTGGCAGGTCTTTTGGTACTTCCTGGGTGGCCTTAGGTAAACCCTCGGTCAGAAGAGGATACATACCATTCATAAGAGTATTTCGTTGTCTGTCTACTTGTTCTGCTTTAACTCGTATACCTTCCTCCACTAATACGTTTTCTCGGGTTTTGTCTGAATCCTCTCTACTTTTTTCTGCTTTTCTGAGTGCTTTCTCTGTGCGTCTATGCGATTCTTTACGCCATAATTCAATGGCATCCTTCTGTGACTGTCTGGCTTTCTTTTTCCATAATGCTTCTTCTACTCTCATGATGCAGTCGGCATCCCATGTCCCCGTAGCGGGCCATTTCTGGTTCTCTTCTAAATCTTTGGTATAGTCCACCCATAAGTCAAGATATAATACAGCATCTAGGCCGTTCTTATGGTACATAAAATATCCGGGAGTGTCCCTGGGTGGGATGGGAACAGCTTCCTCGAGTATCCCTTTTCTAGTTTTTATTTGTCTTAGTTTAGAAAATAAAGGCATCTTGAACCCTGCTACTTGATACTTACTCGAACTTGAACACAGAAAATACAATAAACACAGTAATGAAGATCGAACAATCACTCATACCACGACATTTAAAACACACTGAAACATTTTTAAAAACGAACAATAATGATTAGAATGAAACTAGCTAACTGCATACTGGATATACTGCTAAACAGTACAGATACACCGCTAAAAACAGTGCAGACCGGATATACTGCTAAACAGTACAGATACACCGCTAAAACAGTGCATACCGGGTCTGTGTACCCAAACCCGTCTTGACCGGCACAAATTAATGCGCTCGTCTAGATGCGTTCCCAGCAACGGTACTCACCGGGAAGCACGGAACGGAAGGCCTCGGAAACTTGACACTGGACTGGACCGGACTGGACTCGACTCGTGACGTAGGTACTTCGGGACTTCGGAACCTGGTGGGCCTCTGAATACCTCGGACCTTGCTCTCTCAGCTAGGCTCTGGTCGGGATCCTCCGCACTCATCACCGCCTCGTCTGGGTGTCGATCGCAGCCTCAGTCACCTCCGTTGGCCTGAGGGAGATACAGGAAATCCTGCGGGTACGCGTAGTTGTCCGTCCGGCTGTGGCAGAGGACCGGGCCTGCAACGCACCGCCGGCGCGTAAGGTGGGGGAGGGGTCCCTATTCGGGCGCCAATTATGTGGTAAATTTAAATTACCTATACTTAATTTATGCGGTAAAGTTCAATAAGAATAACTCAGAAAAAATAAGAGGCAGAGTCCGTGGCATCTGAGGTTTTAAAAGGGGTTTTATTCCTTAAAAAGGAATTGGTTCGAACCAGGCAAATCGTATTCCATCACCACGAAGGTTCAGGAAGGGATAGACAATACTTTATTGACAGAATATCATATATATAGTCAATGCATTACAGTGGTGATGGATGCAGAAGGCGTAACAGCTGAGAGGAGAGATAAGAAAACATATACGTAATGAAAAAGGTGGAACAGAAGGTGTGCACAAGGGTGTGTACTAGAAACGTCACATAAAGGTGTCACAAGTGGGTGGATCCATAAGAGAATCCTGCAGTGTCAGCAGAAATACATGGCAGAGATGCGCGCGCAGCACCATGACGTGCAATTGACGTGGAACTGGAGGGTGAAGGGGACTTGACATTTAGCCTTACATGAGGAGACAGAAGTCTGGGGTGTCAGAACAACCTAATCCCAAATCATATCTAATATCGGGTGTTTGGAGAACTGTATTATCTAGAGGGAAAGGTCTCTTGGGCAGAGGCTATTCTATACTGACTGTTAGTGCGTGTATATGCGTCTACGTGTCTACATGTAGTGTGGGGGCCATGGGCCTACCATGGTAACAGGAGCAATGAATTACTTGCATGGAGACAGAAAGGCCGGGCCCTTTACTCTGCAGCTGGGAAGGATGTTTACCTAAACTACTAGACAGGAATGTATTTTCGAGGAGCGGAGCAGATAACTTGAAGGCAAAATACAGTCTTGGCAGGCAAGCAGGCCGAGCCGGGCACCGCTAGCCGCGCAGGGAGTAAGACAAAGGTCAGGGATACAGATGCAGGTCCAGGCTGTAGCATCCAGAGACAGAAGGCAGGAAAAGACTTGATGACAGAAATCAGGGCCTAACTCGCCAGAGCTAGGGGAAACGTGAAAAGTGCACCATGTAAAGACGTTGGCAAGGCACACTTAAGAACGGAATATCCGACCCATTCATGGTGGATCTGAAAGAGGACATGTTAACGTTGGACGCAAATGTATTTGCGTCTTCATAGCTAAAAGTGGAGGGAACATACATGTACTTGAAGCACGTACATGGAGCCGTTGGGGTCTACGATAGGGGACATAATTGACCATAAAAATTCATATTTCCTCACACCCGTGGAAGAATTTGCTTTTTTACGGGAAGACAGCCTGAAAAGTCTCAGGCCACGACAACCGTGACAGGATTACAAAGCAAACAAAACCCCATATCAAGGAGCAGAAAGCGCAAAAACAGGAGATGGGGCAAACACAAATCAACAACAAAAGAAAGAGACATACAGAAAGAACAACAGACGATGAAAGACACAACAGAACAACAACAAAAAAATACAGTCATTAACCTCTCAAACATGGCTCTAACACCCAAAGAAGAAGAAATAGTGACACTTAGCCTCTCCTTTTGTAAAAGAACAAACTTTGATTACACACAGTCTCGCATAGACTTGCATCAATTCACAAGGAAACTTAAATTGCGTAAATACTTTTTCAACACAAGGGACAGGGGCAGGAGTTCAAATAATGAAGAGACAACAAATGATCCACATAGTAATTGGAACATAGCAGACATGGAGTTCATTAGAGAAATGGCAGAACTTGATGCTGAGGAAGAAATGGAAACCATGGGATCACAGGAAGTTGCAACTCATGCAGGCGTCACCATAGGAAGAACCAGCAAAACTCCTTTTAAACCGAGATCCACATTCTGTCCATTAATGCCCAAAGATAATATTGACATCTTTTCAGACAAAGTGATAAAGATCTGAAACAGCTGTCGCTGGAAAGCAGTAACAACTTCACGAAAACTAGACACAATAAGGGAATGGAGTATGAAAAAGTAATGAAAAAAATCAAAGACAGAAGTGACATCATGATACGTTGGTCAGACAAGGGAGGAAACGTGGTCCTATGGCCACATGATATGTATAACAGAGAGGCACTATTGCATCTTTCGGACAGTGAATGCTACAAAAGAATTAGTGCAACCAATATCGCCAACATACAGGAAAGGTATCATAAAAGCCTATATGATTGGAAGACAGCAGGAATCATCAGCAAACAAGAGTTTGATTTTTTGAAAAACAATTACCCTGTGACCCCACACCTGTATCTAATCCCAAAGATACACAAAAATGACGAATGCCCCCCAAGAAGGCCCAGAATATCGGCGATTGGGGGACTCTTTGAAAATACAATCAAATTTATAGTCTACTTTTTGCAACCCTTTGTAAGAAATCTGCCTTCATATACCAAAGACAGTGGATACTTTTTGAAAAAGATTTATGATGTCAATTGGCAAAGTGATTATGTGTTCATGACACTAGATGTGCAAAGTCTGTACACAAGCATCCGACACAGAGACGGTCTAAACGCCATAAGACATTTCTTGGAGAACAGAAATATTTAACACTACCAACATACATAAATGCTACCAAAGAAGACAGAGTGGTGTCTGGAAAACAATACATTTATGTTCGATAAACTGGTATACAAACAGACACAGTGGACGGCCTTGGGAACTTGCTTCGACCCCAGCTATGCTAATTTGCATATGGGCTGGTGGGAGGAGCAAGTACTCATTGAGGGCACATGGCACACATATGTCAGAAAATGTGGCACATTATAGTCGCTACATAGATGACATCTTTCTGGTGTGGAAGGGAAGCGAGGGAAGTGCAGCCGAATTTACAGAAGAGTTAAATCAAAACACACTGAACTGAAAATTCACCTGCACAACCAGCAAAAATACAATCATGTTTCTAGATCTGGAGTTGTTTGTCTCCAATAACAAGATACAATAAAAAACCCACGGCAGGCAACACTATACTGCATGCCACCAGTTTCCACCCCACCAGTCTCATTAATAGCATCCCCTATGCAGAATGTCTCAGGATGAGACGCAACTGCAGCACACAAGACAGCTACGTGGAATCCAAACAGGGGTTATTTGACAGACTACGCACCAGAGGATATCCAAATCACACCCCATGAAAGCAGAACATAAATGCAACACCAAAGCTAGGGAAAGCCTAATTTTTAAACCACCTGCAGACTCCTCACCATCTAAACCACTAGGTGCACCACGCATGATCACAGGATATAGTGCTTATCACACACAGTTGCGCAAAATCCTTTACAGACATTGGCTATTAGTGCGCAATTACCCCACCATATGAACATCTTTTGCCAAACTGCCTCAGGTAGCTTTCAGAAGGGCGAAATCAATGAAGGAAGAAATAGTGTCCAATATACCACGCAAATAAAAGAACCCTCAATGGCTTAAAAGTGCAAAAGGCTTCCACAAATGCACGAAGTGCAAAGCCTGTAGATATGGTGTAAACACAAGCAAAGTCCAGCTCCCTCTCAGGAAAACACAACTAGACATACGAGAAAACTTCACACGCAAAACTGACTTTGCAATCTATGTCTTACACTGTACATGCAGCAAAAAATATGTAGGCAGTACTATACATCCTGTCCATGTAAGGATACTTCAACATCTACGGGCAATCAGTAATGATGACGATGCCTATCCAGTTGCACAACACATTAATACATATCATGGAGGTAGAGCAGAAGACATCCAATACTTTGTGATAGACAGTGTTAAGAAAAACATCAGAGGCGGAAAAAGAAAACTAGCACTCAGGAGACTAGAGTCCAGATATATCCTCTTACTTGACTCCAAGACCACTAATGGCCTGAACAGAGATGAAGCATTGAGTGTAGATCTCTAAGATCTCCAAGTCAGACCCAATTCAGCCCCCCCCCCCTTCTCGAACCCACTCCTCCAAGATCATTCTAACACATGAGTTAGGGAAATACTAATACTAGAAGAAAAATTCCCCCTCTCACTTTTTCTTAGAATATTTGGACACACAATCACTTTATGGCTAGGTGGCATTATCTAATATAATTTGTTAACTTTAATGCACTCTTTTTTAAATAAATAAGAACTCAATCAATCAAAAAGTCTTTATTTTGATTATATTAATCATAAAAGACAGCAATAAAAACAATACAAACATGAGTAAAATATAGGGCACAGAATCAGGCTTGTACAGTAATTTAGTAACAACTCCGACTTAGGAAGAGAGATCAGCAGGGTTTTGGGGCGAACTGCTATCCGTCCTACATACTTAAAAATATAATTTAAATACAATTCATCATACATTTGCTGGTATCGTACATATAAAGTTTAAAAAGTTTTTAAAAAACACAAATATTTCCCTTTACAAAGTTTATCGATAGATTGTGTATACATCAGATGGCTAAAATAATCAACTTGGGCATATTTTTCTAAAGCGGATTCTCCATAACCAATGTAAAAATGTTGCCACTGCAATAACCACAGACTGGGTAGTATCAGTTTTAAGGATCCTCAATGCCTCACAGCCAGTATGCAAATTAAGCTGGATGCAGATCGGTATCAACCAGATCCGTCTAGGGACTTTATACTCCGGGCACATAAACAAGATGTGCCCAGAAAGGACAGGTGGGAGCAAAACCTTCCCTCCATTTGGAAACAAAGGTATTAATTGGTAAGGTTCCGACCCTGAATTGGTGGTATCTCTTTCTAGCCTCAGGGACGGTGATATAATCCCAATAGCCCTCATACCCTGGTGAGTGTTTGAATTCCAAGAAATCTGCAGACATTGACGGACCACAGGTAGAGCCTTATCTCTTCATAATAACCAGGTTCCAGTAAAGATCTCTGAGGGCTTTCTTTAGGGGAAAAGAGTTAGCTGTAGGGTCCTCCCATAGACTGATCAGGCCCATGGTGGAATAAATAAGTTTGACTTCTTGGAACCATTTAATTTTGTGGGCCTTATTGGCGTTCCTAACGTCTAAAAAAGCCCTGGCGTACTGGGAGAGTTCAGGGGTTATCCATAATCTCCTCCAGTATGCTACCGATCTGTAGCGGGCCTTATCCTCCAGTCGCTGTGTACCCAGGTCATTAAAAAAGGGTATCAGCGGGGTCGAATCAGGAAGGCCTGTGACCCCTCGTAGGAACTTATTTTGGGCCCTAGTCAGAGGATCAAGATTACTGAAACACCAGAGTTCCGCCCCATAAAGAACTGCTGTGGCTATCTTAGCGTTATAGATTTTCAACACGGGTGATATTGGCCTTGTGTGGGAGAGGAATAATGCCCTAGTTAGAGCACCTGTCAGCTGGGCGTGCTTGGTAACCAACTGAGTAACATGTGGTTTCCAGTCTAATTTAGATGCAAGGGTGATACCCAGGTAAGAAAAAACCTGGGTCTGTTCAAGTCTAACCCCACTCATAACCACATTGCCTCTAACATATTTAGACTTATGAAGGACCATAAACTTCGTCTTACTTACATTTACCACAAGTCCATGGTCCTCACAAAAGGCTTAAAACACGTTAATGGCCTGTCGAAGGCCCTGCTGCGTTTTTGATATCAGGAGGGTGTCATCTGCAAACATCAACAGGGGGATCAGCTTACCATCCAACTTCGGGGCATCAGTAGGTTGTTTTGTAAAATAGCAGATCACCCTGTTGATGTATAGGGAGAATAGGGTCGGAGCTAGTACGCACCCTTGGTGTACTCCCATTGTTTTAGGGTACCTATCTGTAACGTTACCCTGCTGGTTCCATCTAATTTGGGCAAAATTGTCCTCGGGTAATTTCTTAAGACAGTTCAAGATGCTAAGCGGCATGCCCTGCTCTACAAAACCGCCCACATTTTTTTTTGAGGCACCAAGTCAAATGTCGATGTAGGGTCGACAAATGCCGCAAAGAGCGTACCACCCCCAAGGACTACCACCCGCCTGTAAATTAAAAGAAATCAAAAAACCTGATGTATGGTGCTGCAAAAACCAGTCTGGAGAGATGACAGAACTTCTTCCTCCTCAATCCAGTCTTGAATTCTCTGCAGAACAAGCCTTGCAACCACCTTCTGAATACAATCTATCAGACTAATGGGTCTGTAATTTCCTGGATCAGAGCGCTCCCCCTTTTTGTAGATCGGTATGATCTCCGCACCCTTCCAGGTGGATGGTATGGGCGAGCCATCGGCAATACTGTTTGCTAACAGTTGAATGTGTGGTTCCCAAAGCTCTTTGTCGTGCATAAAAAGGTCGGCTGGAATGCAATCCTGTCCAGGTGCTCTGCCCTTTGGGATGCAGTTCAGTACCTTTCTTATCTCTACTCTTTCAAAGTGTAGGGAAACTGTGCCCAAATTAGGGTGCACAAGCCCCTCAGTATCATTGGTGGTCGTTTCTTGGGATGCGAATTGTGTGGCATAGTGGGAAACCCAGAGGTGGGCCAAACATGATAACTTGGTTCACCCCTTTGTACCCCTCTGCCCCACTTAACCATATCCCAAAATGTACACATTGTGCATTCCCCACTTGCGCGATACAGCTCCCTCCAATAATCCTCATCCCAAGCATGTGTGGCATTGTATTTAGCTTTTTATAAAGTTCACGAGCACTTTTAATGCTAATTTTTTTTATTTTATTGCTATTGACAGAGCTTTATATGCGGACCTGCGCGACTTCCCATACCACTGATCTTCCTTCTTCACAGGACCATTATGCTTAAGAGGACCATATTTATAAAAAAGGCCCTAAGTTCATTGAAAAAATGAATGTGGATCGGATTAAGATCAGCGCCAACCCCCTCCCGATCTATACAATTTTGTAGGTCATTTGTCACCTTTATAGTCAGTTCCCTCATTTCTGCTAGATTTGACTCGCTCTGTGAGCAATTTGCCCAACTGATGCGACTAGCATCGTTTGTTACAGCGATGTCAACCCTGTCACAGGGAATTTCCTCCCTTGGAGACTTGCATAGATTAAGCGTAAGGCAGAGCGGGTCATGATCGCTTTCGACCCTTTCTACTACCACCATGTCTTTTAAGTTGGACCAATTCTCTTTATTGGTGAGCACGTAGTCAATGCGGTTTTTACGCAAACCATTATTAAAAGTAAAAGCCCCATGTTTGTCCAAAGCTGATCTGCCATTAACTGCTCTCAGCCCGAAACCAACACACAAGACCTTGAGCTGTAAGGAAGTTGATCCCTTTAATGCACAACTTTAGTGTATGCTATTGTACATGGTTAAAAATGATGGTAAGGTTAGAGCTAAAGTCTGGGAGAAGATATAGTAAAGAATAGGAAACACGAATTCTTCATTGGGGCAAAAAACAGAGGAAAAAAAAAAAATAGACGTTTGCTTGCAAAACACGCTTCACACACTGGAGTATGAATTGGGAACAGCTAGGGCAAGACAGTAAATTCAGCATGAGCTTGTCACTCAAACTTTGCACTTTACTTTGCTTCAAACAATGAAATACATATGACGATACATTCTGGACACCAATTTGTCTAAAAAGGATGCCAAGCCTGAGGAATGCATGTTTTGGGTTACTAAATGGCACAAAATGACTAACAAGCTCCTGTCTCTTGAGATGAATGTGCCCATTGTCCCTCAGGTCTCTCGTTCCTCTTATGCCACCACTGTGAAAAGTCACATATACTCGATACGAGACTACCAATTTGTAACTTGTCGTCCTCAATCCAACATATATTTGATGCCATATTGTTGCTGCGTTGCTCCAAATGGCTTCCAGGGAGTCGGCTGGCTGTGGAGAAGTGCTCGATTGCAGTTTCTGCACAATTCGTGTGCTACGAGGCTCAGGATAAGGGAACTGGAAGGAGCCCTGCACTACCATGAATCCCTACTGAAAATTAGTCCCAGGTCCGTGACTCTGTGTTCCCAGGAATGAAGTCAGCTGGAGAAAGGAGACAGAGTCCATAACAGAATCTCTACAAGGAAGGAGATGCCAGTGCTTTCTTTTCTTCCATCCTTGCGCACCCCTCACGGTCCACCGCTGTAGGAATAATCTGCCTTGTTGTGCATCACCAGCTTGTTGTCTACAAAGTAGAAACTGTCCGACTGTGTTTCTTAAGGGTGCACGATCATCTCTCGAATAAGATCCTCCGATAGCTGTGGAAACTCATAGATATGCTCACACGTATTTTTACTGCTCGGAATGCAAAAGCCAAATTCAAAGTCGAAGCTCTTCAGAAGCTTCTCCCGGAAGTAATGCCGTTCGATCATACGAAAGTTGTTGATTGGTTTGTCCCCTACTGTGAACTCGACTGTGGCTCCGACTTGGCGCAGCCGGAGGAATGCTGGGGTAAACTGATAGCGAACAAACCGCCCGGCGTTGGGGTCGACATCCTTCTTATCTCCTTGTTCACGTTCAGATGCTGGAGGCTTTGTGATTTCGAACAGCACAGTGCCGGACTCCATGTCTCTTATTTTAAACCTAGTAAAATCTATTTTGTAGATATTTTCTTCTGGTGAACATAAATAATCCGGCGTGATCTTGCGCAGCCCCAGCACGTACTCTGGGGAGATGAGGCTGTGCCCCGTGCCTGGCTCTGCACCTCCTGCCTTCACTTTCATGGCTTCCGGAGTCCTTAGGGTGTCTGTGCCGAGAGACGAAGAAGTCATCCTCCAGAGGGAGGCACCTGCGGCGCCCGCCCGCGCTGAAACCACAACGACGACCACTGTATCCGCCCGCCTGCGTGACAGTGAGAGAGGTCTAAGGGGTGAACCGCACAGACAACTACTATCTCTGCCCGCCCACGTGTCACTCGAGAGGTACCGGCGTGGAGAAACCTAATGACAACTGTTGTCAATGTCCGCCAGAACACCAGCGTCGTTGTAGGTGTCTTTCCGTGTTGAAAGAAGAGAACAATCTGCTTCCGGCCAGATCTGTGCGATTATACGAAGATACGAAGTATGCCAGCCCACCCTGCTCCCTTGGACGGCAACCCTCGGCCTCTGCACAGCACCTAGTCTGTCACCTAACGGTTCTCAGTTCCTCTCTAGAGGATGCGTCTTGATGATCATACTCTTGATGACAGGTTATGTCACCTTGAGCTGTAAGGCAGCCTCTATCCATTTTTTAATTGGCAAGAGTTCCAGCGGAGGAATATTCCATATGCTATCTTCTTTCAAGGTAAGGTCGACATCATTGACATCCAGCGGTTAAAAACAGCAATTAAAATCTCCTGCTACAATAATATTCTCTTTGTTGGAGTACAAATCCAGAAGGGTTTCCAATTCTTCAACAGTTTTGGATGGTTTTCCCCCCTGCATGCCTCTCGAATATACATTAAAAACAAAAAGGTCACTACAGTCGGGGCAACAAATTTGGATTAATAGGATATCACTACTTTTGGAATCCAATTGACTAACATTATATCTGCTATCTTGCCTGACCCACATCAATAAACCCCCTTTTGCTTGACCGTGATTGCTTGGAATCGCGGATACACTGAAGGTAAGAAAGCCAGGTCTGTACTCTGGGGCAAGCAACCAGGTTTCTTGGAGAAGCACTAAATCCCTCCCATCAAAGAATGACAACCACTCTGTAGAGGTCGCCTTATTCATGAAGCTTGCCACGTTCAATGAGACAATTATGTCAAAATATGGTCTACGGCTCTCATTGTGAGGTCTGAGGCGCCCCCTACCATGGGACCCCATCTTCTCTGGTTCTTAAGTGGCCCGCTTCTTTAGGTACAATGTTAATATCTCCTAGACCAGTGGATGACGCGCTGGCCATAAACGTAGAAAGATTGGAGTTCTGTAACCCAAGAACAGTAGGGGATCACGCTCTATGATCGTCCACTGAAGAACTCTTTTTTTGCCCTCACAACTTGCACCACAAACTGTAGTGCAGATATATATGGTCTCACACATACCAAAGCCAGCGTCATAAATACAACCCCGACCTAGGTAAATAGGGTGCAACTGATAGGCCTACGTGGGCATCACCATACGCACATGCATGTCCTGTATTGTGTAGGAATCCGTATACACTTAAGGAATAACACCAGCAGCACACTTACATGGACGTAGTTTTGCACCAGCACACGGGACAGCCCAATGGTACAATACATCGAACATCCAAACCATACACCATATGCACTTTAGGCAGGAATGAAAGTGCATTGGTCCCTCAAGTTTGTTCACGGTTCCAAAGGGAATGTTACTTCCACATCAATAATATGACTACAAACAACCTCATTTTATTACAACGACATGTAGTATCCGCACTCACTCACGGGCAATGGGTAAAAAACAACTAGGCCACTATTTATAGGGCACACCTAGTTGCAATTGAATTTGTAAATATACTTTTCATTATATACAAAGCCGTAAATGTGTCACTTCCATGGATTTAAAATAGAACTGGTATATTATGTGCCATAAACATGTATAATAATATTGCACTAAACACACAAAAGAGCAGACCAGGTCTGGGGGAGGTGTGTACTTGCGGCAGTTACCGTGTGGCACTAGTAGTGAATGCGTGAAAAAAAGGGTTGTTAAAAATAAAGACCTTTGGTAACAAAAAGCTAAAGCAATTCCCATCAGACCACCCATGTGGTGGAGTTTACGTCACGTGGGAGTTGCTAGTCTTACCTTCCCAAGTCCGACCATATAGTGCCGGTACGGAAATGGATATCAAGAGTATAGTCATGATGTGCATCCTAGAGTGATGTGAATGAAAAAAGTGCAGTGCTCAAATAATAAAAAATTGATAAAATGAACTACCCAGACTCCAGAAGACATTTTAGATAGAAGTCCGGGTGTCAAGATTAAAAACACGCCAAGTAGTAAGACTACCCTGTGGCGCTGTGCAGTATGGTCTGCAGTATGGTCGACATGTTTCAGCCTTATGGGCATTTGACCCGGCTTTCTTCAGGACCTATTGCTAAAAAAATTTGCTACTGCAACTATCTACTGAATGTTTGTGTGAAAAATAACAATCACAAGAATGTACTAGAGAAGTTACATTAATACCAGGAACTTAAATACTTACAAGGCGGGAAGGCAAGAATGTGGAAAAAGGTCGACATTCCGGCCTTTCTCCAATTGTTAACCTCGACTTGTCCCTCACTCGATTTGGACATAGAGAAATCAGAAGTAGTCTTCTCCGACTGGCTACTTCAGGCAGCTGAAGTTCACGCCCCCTGCGTTAACTTTTTCCGTTCTCGCCCTAACGATGCTCACAGGTGGTTTACACCTCACCTAAAAGCCCTTAAACTTAAAACTCGTCAAATGGAGCGCAAATGGCGCGCAGCCTACTTAGAGCATGACAGAGCCAACTTCCGTAAGGCCCGCAGGGAATACCAAAATCTCATCCTCAAATGCAAAACTGACTATTTTTCGGATAAGATTTTCAAGGCCCAAAATAAGTCTAAAGAGTTGTTCAACATCGTGGAAAACCTCAGCTCTAGCGACAGAACTTCCCTTCCTATGGTTCCTACCCAAGAGCTCTGCAACACACTCAACTCTTTTTTCTATGATAAAATTTGCATGATCAAGCAAAGCATTTCTACTACTCAGTCCCCTTTATTGTTTGCTGACACCTGTTACAACCCTGCCACTCTAGACTCTTTCCCCCTCATAGACGATATCAAGCTACTCAAACTATTAACCAAAGTTAAAACTGGCTCTCCTGATGACATTTGCCCTCCTCACATCTTGAAAGAGGTGGGCACCAATCTTCCTGAGTGCCTACTCTCTTTACTGAATGGGTCACTTGTACAGGGCAAAGTTCCACGCAAATTGAAAAAAGCTCTTCTCGTTCCCCTCATAAAAAAGGCAGGAGCCAACCCGCTAGACCCCATCAATTACAGACCTATATCGCTGTTGCCATACTGTGCCAAGCTGCTGGAGTCACATGTGTGCGAAACTATCTCCAGCTTCTTGGAAAAGTCTGAATACCTGGCACCGAATCAAGCAGGGTTCCGCCCCTGCCACTCCACCGAGGCGGTCATCCTCTCGGTGTTAAACACTCTGAGGCGGAATGCAGATGCAGGAATCCATCAGGCGCTTGTGCTACTGGACCTCTCTGCTGCGTTCGACACGGTCGACCACACCATCTTGGTCGATCGTGTCGAGCAGGCAGGTCTCAGGGGCCCCGCATTGAGCTGGATCCGCTCTTTCATCTCGGACCGCACACAATCGGTCAGACTCGGCTCCTTCTCCGCTCCCATTATACCTACCACCTGCGGGGTACCACAAGGTTCCTCGTTATCTCCCCTTCTTTTTAATGTTTACTTACGCCCTCTTTTGCACTCCTTGCGTCATGCTAATGTAACCATCTTCAATTATGCGGATGATTTGCAGCTCATCTTCCCTCTTAACAACACTGACTCAGTGGACGTATTCCAAAGAACTATGTCCCACATATTGAGTTGGATGAGCTGCAATCATCTGAAGCTCAACCCGGGCAAGACCGAGCTGGTCCTGCCCGGACAGAGCCCACTAAGCTGGAACCCTAACTTCTGGCCCACTAACATGGGAGCCCCCCCCACTAAATCTTCCGTGGTCAAAAGCCTAGGCATTTTCATCAGCGAGGATCTCTCGCTAAAAAGACAGGTTGGAGTGGTGGTATCTTCCAGCATTTTTCAACTGAAGAAAATAAGAAAAATTGCTCGCTTTTTCTCTTCAGCAGCCCTTACACAGATTGTCCTCTCCTTGGTCCTGTCCAGGCTGGATTTTCTAACAGTCTTTACCTCGGCCTCCAAATTGGTGAGCTTAAACGCCTCCAGCTTGTTCAGAACCAAGCTGCCAGGCTACTGCTGAATATATCCAGGAGGCAATCCATCAGACCTGGCCTTAAGCAACTACACTGGTTGCCAGTTGAGCAACGTGTGGCCTTTAAGGCTGGGTGTATTCTGTTCCGTTCTCTGAACGACTCTGGCCCTTCTTTTATCAGAGATCTTTTCAAAAAATATTGCCCCTCCCGTCACCTTCGATCCACCTACAAATCACTTTTGATTGTTCCTCCATTCAAAAGGAAACGCCTCGGAGGCAGCTGCTTCGACCATCAAGCTGCTGTACTCTGGAATTCTCTTCCTCTCCATATAAAGCAGAATGATAACATCCTCAGCTTTAGGCAATCTCTGAAGACCTGGTTGTTTTCTCAAGCTTACTACTGATAGCACTGCTTATCCTTTGACTGTCTTGTTTGGCTCCTTCTACAGCGCCATGAAGCCTCCGGGCGTACGAGCGCTTAACAAATCCCAACTAACATTAACATTAACATTAAGTGTCCACTGGAGGGAGAGAGATATATCTTCTTCCTATCAAGAAACAAGAAGCAAAAAGACAATGTGTCAAACAACACCAAATTGCACACACATAATATTGCACTCCATGATTTGCCCAAAGTACAACAATTGTCTATATGTAATGTATAAAACACAAACAGTATGTCGATAAATGTAAAATCAAAGAAGGCAGACTACATGAGTGCTCATGACTCATCGTATGTAGCAAGACATAACTCTTCCATGACCATTGAATTTGGGAAGTTTCCATGGCAACACACACACTCACCACCAAGCCAATCACCCCTGTCTGTATATATAGCACTTCTCATTTTGTGTTAAATTGTTGTGATCAAGGCGGTTCTGCTGCCAAAACGCGTTAACCATCCAGATGGAATAAAGAACACTTTTCTTTGATATACCTGGTCCCACGGTGTCAGCGCCTGATTTCGTATGCTTGAATCTAGGATTAAAAACTCTATATATATATATATATATATATATATATATATATATATATATATATATATATATATATATATATATATATATATATATATATATATATATATTACCTACTGGCGGTCGCCAGTAGGTAGTTATAGTTAGGATTTTTTTCAATGTTAAATCTCAAAATTCTATTTGGAATAACTTTGGCACCGGTTGACGAATCTGCCTGAAAATTTCCTGAAAATGGCCTCGTCGAGCTCCGGTCCTTCCTTGAAAGTTTGGGGGGGATTCGTCAAGTGGGGGCCGAGATAAAAGGGGGGTCCCAAAACGCGTTTTCCCCATGTTAATTTCCATAGGGCGGTCGATTTCACTTTTAGCCCGAACGGCTGAATGGATTTACACCAAACTTGGCAAAATTGTAGGGACTGGTAGCCCGATGTGCCTTTGCTATGTCTCAAGATATGTGCTCCAGTGGATTTTGAGTAATTTAGGTTCAAAAAAATATATATATCTATAGCAGCGCACCGGTGCGCGCACCGGAGAGCGCTCCAGGCGCGCCACGCGAGGTGCGCATGGAAAGCTGATTGGCTCTCGGGTGTCTGTAAACATTCGAAACAGTCCAGAGCGGTCGCCATCTTGTGTCTCGGTAAAATCGAGACATAAGAGGTGGCTAAAACAAAGTGGGAACTGACCATAAGGCGTCAGGGATAGACCCCTTTGACCCCCTAGGTTTGATGTGGGGGCTATAAAAGGGCCCCGCGGGGCATTTAAAATATTTTTTTTTTTTCGTTTTGCGCGGGGGAAGCGCACGGTGCGCGCACCGGGGAGCGGCCCTGGGAGCGCACTATGATGAAAAAAGGTGACAGAGTGTTTAAAAAATGAAGTTTTGATTTAGAAATTGGAGGTAGTTCTAAAAAGAACTTTTTTTTTTCTTCTTTTTGTTGTTTTATATTTTTTTTGTGTTTTTTGAACTTTTTGAACTTTTTTTGGCTTTTCAAAACAGTTTTATATATTTTTTTGTATTTTTTTGGGGGGAGAAACAAAAAAAGGGAATTGAAACTGGCTCAACTGGAGCAAAAAAACAAAAAAAACAAAAAATTACTTCTTTTTGGGGCACTTGTGATTATCACCTGCAAGGACGATGAGTTTCACACTTTGTTCCCCATAGGAGATAAGCTTGCCACAAGCAGTGCAAGTAATTTTAAAATCAGCAAATCTCGGCTGAATGCAAGGCATCACCTCGGATGTTTCTGGTTCCGAGGAAGTGGGTTGGTTTCTTTGGGAGGGGGTCCTTGATGAATGGGGGAGGTTACTGGCCAGTTCCCGGAACTATGCACGAGAGTAGTTGTTTGGATGCTTTCTTGTCATGTGCCGAATCATGGTATAGTTACCAAAAGAATATTTCTTATTTGGGTTGCCCCGTGAAAGTTCATCATTGCAGATGAGGCAAGTGACTTTGGGCGCATTCACCTTTTTTTTCCCCTCTGGAATTGAAAAAAACTGCCAAATGAAGTGTGGTTTGGGTTTATAAGGTGTGTTTTCTTCAGGCAGCCATCTTCTTCTCCCCTCCTCCTCTTCCTCTTCCTCTTCCTCCTCCTGTTCTTGACCACCAATATAATTTGGAGCTGGTCCTCTTGGTTGTTGTGGTGGTGGTGGTGGGGCAGATGCACCAGCTGATGCTACTAATGAAGCCATTATTTAGAGCAAAAAAGTAGACAGAGCAACAAACAGGTCTTCCTCAGTCAAAGGACAAAGTCAGAATAAGGAAAAAAGGTGGGGTCTTTCATCATTTAGAAAAAAAAACTGTCCTGAACCAATGAGAAGTGTTATTTTCAGGTCACAAGACCAGGGGCTTCATCATTATGAAACTAAAACTGTTATGAACCAATGAAAAGTGTTATTTTCTGCTCACATGACCCGACGCGCTTACGCTACGCGCCCGGGGCGCGCCCGGGGGCGCGCCCCGGGTCGCGCAGCGTAAGCGCGTCGGAAGTTTACGTTGTGCGATCGTATTCGCTCGAGTACTTCCGGGTGCGCTTACGCCGTGCGTATCACGCGGTCGCGGCTACGCGATACGTCACGATCATGTTTTCGTTTGCGATATTGGCGCTCACGGGGCGCTCCCCGGAGCGCGCCCCGGGGCGCTTTGTAAAAATACGCTTTTCGGGGCGCTCCCCGGGGCGCGCTCCGGGAGCGCTCCCCAAAATAATTTAAAAAAAAAAAAATTGGGATAATTGTAGGGACAGGTAGCCCTATTCTGAAGTGGTTTGTAAAAAACATTAACTTTAGAAAAATATGTATTGTGCTACATTGGGCTTAATATATGTTAGAGCCAAAATGTAGCCCAAATGTAGCCCAAAGTAGCCCAATGTAGCCCAAAGATGGCCACCAGAGATCAAAAATTGAAAATGTAGCCCAAAATTCAACTAGATGTAGCCCAACTGTAGCCCAATGAGAGAATGTACCAGAGTGTTAAAAAGAACAACTAGAGTGCAAACAGTCTTATTTATAAAGTGAAACTTATAGTTAGGAATTAGCATTAAAAAAACCTTTGAAATTCACTGAAAAAACCATAGGTTTCACACCAGTTATAGTTAGGAATTAGCATTTAAAAAACCTATTAAATTCACTGAAAAAACCATAGGTTTCACACCAGTTATAGTTAGCTGGAAATTTTACTGATATAAAACCATTGAAATTCCCACGTTATAGTTAGTCGGACTCACTATAACTTGCGCGTGCAATGCACTGCTGATGACATCACATATTACATCACTCATGACATGGTCAGTGACATCACTCATGACACCATCCTTGTGACATATTGACAGACCTCCTTTCACTATAATGTAACCCTTGAGACACATATTCAAAAATAGAAACTGAAATTTAAATAAAAAAAGGAGATACCTATATCAGTTACAACAAGCAATTCAGTAATTCCACTATCTATATACACATTCACTCATTCACCAACAGTTCTATATAGTCACTCATACATATACTCACTCATCATATGAAGTGATACACCTATACATCCTGTTACACACCGACATTCATCCAAAAGTTACTCACACACATATTCACACGTGCAAATAAACTATTGAACAACGATTTATTTGAATATAGAGTTATACACACACTTCCACCTTACTTCTATTGAAAATTACACATATTTATTCTCTTAAACAATCACTTATAGAAACACATACTTATTTAAACAGGAAATCTTACAATCTCTTACTCTCACATATACTCACTTATATACATCAATATTCATATATACTAGATTAAAACATATGTAGTTACTGATAAAGACACTAGTGAGACAGTCATTCACTCACTAACAAACACATATAGACACTCATCCACCCATACAGTCCTGTACATATGCTGTCTTCAAAACACATACAAACAAAGAGTCAGTCACTCATGCATCTATGTGCTAAGTAATACCTCCACCAAACTATATAGACACTCATACTGATACTAATAAAAATATCAAATAACCCATATACATACGCATGTAGCTACTTACCAACACATGTAGCCACTTATACACAAAGTGAAACACTAATAAATGTATTTAAATATTTAAACATAACTCACTAATATTTATTTTTCAGAAAGACACATATTCACTGGATGGTGTCATCAGTGATGTCATGAGTGATGTCACTGACCATGTCATGAGTGATGTAATATGTGATGTCATCAGCAGTGCATTGCACGCGCAAGTTATAGTGAGTCCGACTAACTATAACGTGGGAATTTCAATGGTTTTATATCAGTAAAATTTCCAGCTAACTATAACTGGTGTGAAACCTATGGTTTTTTCAGTGAATATATATATATATATAATACCTTTCCTACTGGCGGTCGACAGTAGGTGGTTATAGTTAGAACATAGTGCCATTTGACAAATCTTTGCAAAACTTGCAAAACAAATGTGTCGGCCCTCTCAGTTTCTCTGTTCTAAGGTTTTGTGGTAATTCGTGAAGCAGGGGCCGAGAAAAAAGGGGGGTCCCAAAGCGCGTTTTTTCCATATTGATTTCCATAAGACATTTTGGAACAAGCTACAGCCCAAACTGCTGAACCGAATTACACTAAATTTGGCAAAAAGGTAGCTCTTGGTTCAGAAAGTGCATTTATGTAAAATGGTGTACATCCATTCAGTAGTTTTTTAAATATTAAAGGAAAAAAAACATAGATATCTGGGTGGAGCCTGCCCACTCATCTCCCCCTAAGCATGAGCTTCTTTCTAATTGGATGTTACCACTCCAAACCAGGAAGTGTTGGCAGCCATCTTGTGACTGGGTAACCGAGTCACAATAAAAAGGTTTAAAAAAAAGGTAAAAAAACAAGAAAAGGGGGCAGGGTAGAAACACCCTGACCCCCTAGGACTGCTCAGGTGGTCCCACAAGGACCCCAGGCCCAGCATGTTATTGTTAAAACCAGACAAATTCATGCTGGATGAGCAAATTCGGCCAACATTTTTTTTTTAAATAACGGGCAGCTACCGCGCTTCATTTTATATTAGCCCTGGGTGGGCCAGGTCCCAGGGGCAATGCGTAATTAATTTGTGGAGACCCAGGACTGCCATCTCTCCGGGGCTTATTTAATTGTATGCGGAGGCAAGTGGCCCCCCTCAGACTTGGGGACTGCCACCTCCCCAGGGCTTTAAAAAGAAATGTGTGGGAGGCCTCAACCCCCATACTGCCCCAGGGACCGCCACCTCCCCGGGGCTTATTTATTTGTATGCGGGGACACGCAGCCTCCCGCAGCCCCAGGGACCACCACCTCCTCAGGGCTCGTTTTAAAAAAAAAGATGTGTGGGGGGAAGAGCCCCCCACATGCCCCTGGAACCACCATCTCCCCGGGGCACATACTCATTTCAATGCGGGGTCCGTAGGAGCCCTTGATGCCCTTGATGGACCTTGATGGCCCTGGGGACCACCACCCCTCAGGGTTGGCTCCTGCAATCACCCAGGCATTATCCATGCATTCCTCCAATCAACCATGCACTACCCATGCTCTCATTCAAACATTCCGCCAATATTGAATCACCATAGACTACCTTTGTACTCATGCAGTCACTCAGGCACTACCCATTCACTCATGCAATGACCCAGGCATTACCCATACATTTGTCCAATCATGCAGGCACTACCCTTTCACTCATGCAAGCACCTACGTACTACTGATGCAATCACCTAGGCACTACCCATGCACTGTTTCAATCACTTCAGCACTACTCATGTACTCATGCAATCACCCAGGCACTACTCAGGTACGTATAAAATTACCCAGGCATTACCCATGCACTCATGCAATCACTCAGGCACTATCCATGAACTCATGCAATCACCCAGGCATTACCCAGGCACTCATCCAATAACGCAGGCATTATCCATGCACTCATTGAAGCACCTACTTACTACTGATGCACTCATGCAATCACCAAGGCACTACCATGCACTCTTTTAATCACTCAAGCACTACTCATGTAGTCATGCAATCACCCAGACACTACACGGAGGCATTACCTATGCACTCGCCCAATCATGCAGGCACTATCCTGTTGTGTGTCGTTTAGAGCGCCAGTGAATTTTCCCGATTCAAGCCCTTATATAGGCACAATTCACATTGCCCTTATATAGGCATAGAAATTAATCCCTTATTTAGACATAGCCCATGCAGACCAAATACAGGCATGGCTACTTCCACCCATACCAAACGTCACAACGATTTCTTGGGAAATTGGTTTAAGCAGCTTGGGAACTTCCCCTTGCTTGAATATTGATTTGTCCAAGAACTCATGTACTTTGCAAAGAACAACTATTCCCTAGAGGTTCTTTCCTGACGTTATTATGCCCGACTTTACGTCAATCTATGACATTGCTAAACACCTTCAAGGTATAAATATACCTTTATTTGCTATGGGAAACTACAGTGGTTCGGATCAGTTCGACTATCTACTTGCCCGACACAGCTCACTACAGCAAGTGCAGAAGGAAGCCGACCCTCCAGCTGATGCACTGATCAAGAGGCTGCTATTCTCTCACTGAGAATCCAGCTCTGGCGTTTCCAAGCTCCCCTTGCGGGGTGTTGGGAAATCGAGTCCTGAGACAGAGATACCAGACCTCCTTCATTCTAAACCAAGGTATGGAGCTGATTAGAACCTAGAGAAACCTTTGTTAGATTCTTGGCAAAAACAACTAAACCTATGCTACACAACACTTACTTCTTCCTGCGTATTAGACTTAGGTTAGGTACATTGGGGTAGCTGCATTTAGAAACACCAGTTGAGTATTTTTAGTCAATGTATTTTTGTACGTATTTTTATATGGCTTAGAAACCATACAATGTTTTTACAGTATTATTTTATAATACTATTCTTGCTGTACGCATAACTTTGCAGTCTGCTAAACGATTGTAGCAGTTCACTACTTGTGCATGAGAAAGAAGACTGTTCAATAAACCTTTTTATTGAAAACGCCTGTCTACCTATTTCTCTGCAAACGAAGCATGCACGATTGACCGAGTGAAATACTTATCTATTGTTTCCGTGACTCTAGAGATATATTTCTTATTCTTGGTAAACAAAGTTGGCATGCTCTTGCGGTTGTCAGAAACTAATACCTTCTTGTGAATTCGAGAACGTTTCTAGTGACCTCTGAGCTAGCTGGCACTCTCTATAAAGTTTCTATATTCGATAGAGACCTAGTCGACCTCAGTCCTGCGTCTAATCTATAGGATATATTATTCCAATGCACAGAGCCTATTGGGAATATAGGAACTACACTACAATCCCCGCACTCATCCAAGCACCTAAATACTACTGATGCACTCATGCAATCACCCAGGCACTACCCATGCACTCTTTTAACCACTCAAGCTCTACACATGTACTCATGCAATCACCCAGGCATTACCTGCACTTATTTCTCTTTTTTAAACAGAATAGGTGGTTCTAAAGAGAAACAGTTTTTCTTTTTTAAAGTTTTTTTGTGTTTTTTAACTATTTTATATATTTTTTTTTAAAAAGGAAAAATAACAGAACGCACTATAAAACTTTGCAACAAAAAAAAATAGCAAGTGTGATTTCTAGCAGCAGAAACCACAGCATCAACAGACTGCTCTGCATAACAAAGGACAGTCTTACATTTGATGCAGTGCTGCTCTAACTTGGCAAATTCGAAACAAATGTCAGGATCACAAGATGAGGAACTTGAGGCTTCCAAGCTGCTTGGACCAGCAACCTGGTCATCCTGCTGCAAAAGTTATTGCACGCGACAATGTTGTTCATGGGCCAGATAATGAGGGTAGATAGTTTGAAGATGTTTCATCATGCTGGAAGTGCCACAGGAATATTTTTGTCACATACGCGTGACCACACCCTTGGGCACAGTGTGCTGCTCACTTTCCTGATGTTGACATTCTTTTCCCCATTTGGTATGGTGAAGAACGCCCACACGACAGACTTTTTTCTTTTCTTCATCAGTTCCTCCAAATCTTCTTCATCAAATGGTAAATCCACTTGAGGAATTGAAGAAGCCATTTTATATGATGTAAATAATACCACCAAATAGCTACGAAAACACAGCAGGTGTATCTCCTCTGACGGTGTTGAAGGAATGAAAAAAATGGGTGGGATGTATCAAGTTTTAGACTCAAAATATTTTAAACCAAATAAATGCTTTCTTTTGTAGTCACTTGGGAGCCGCGCCCCGGGCGTACAACCAGCGCGCACCCAACGCAACTTGCGGAAAATATATTTAAGAATAATATACCTTTATTGCAATTACAAATATATGATTTTTATAATTAGTTTAGATAATCTTTTGCTTTAATATGCAAATTAAGGTTATATACATATACTTTTAAAAATAAACATTTCACGGTAATCACGCACCCGATGCAAACCCATACATATATGACATTACGCAGGGCCAGACAACACACACCCATCGCATACCAAACACGCACTGACCCGACTTCCGGAAAATATATTTAACAATAATATAACTTTATTGCACTTACAAATATAAGATTTTGATAATTAGTTTATATAAGCTTTTACTCTGGTATAAAGATTAAAGTTACATAAATATACTTTTAAAACATAAACATTTTAGGGAAGTTGCGCACCCGGCTCCGGCCCCAGAAATACCTATATATGACTTTAAGTGGGGCCGTGCACCGCGCACCCATCGCATACCAAAGGCGCATCCTACACAACTTTAGCAATATGGCGGCTTGAATCCGCACACCTACCGAGATAGGTATATGTTTGGTACACAACTCGACTTTTTTGCAAAAAAAGTATATTTATATTTTAGAAAAGAGAAAACATTATATTATTTTTATAACAAAATAAAAACCTAAGAAAAATATTTTTTCGATATTAGAGTTACAAAATATCGCTTAAAAAGCTTTGAGATTCACAGAAAAAGACATAGGTTTCAGGGACGTTATAGTTAGAAATCAGCATTTAAAAAACTTTGAAATTCACTGAAAAAGCATAGGTTTCAAGGACGTTATAGTTAGAAATTAGCTGCACTCGAATGAAACTGTAGTAAGTAATCATTTTGTTTTGTATTAGACTAATAGTGAGACCAGAGGAAAGAGAGTAGTCAGCAGGCAAAGAGTACAACTGTGAAAGGAGCAGATATGTACCTAATTGTATGAAGACCGGGATTTAGGGGGTATACTGACTCCCAACAAATGCAAATATGGGATTGCCCTATTACTTCCCTGTAATCTTCATACTTCATTACTCCTGGTCCCATTGTCCCCATCCTATTCATTACAAGTAAGAAAAAAAGAACAAAGGAATGCGGAACCCTACATCTTCACCCCCTTTCACCGGGAGTACATAAACGTACTTACCGAGCATTCCTCCTGAACTTCCAAGCTCCCTAGATGAAGGACAGGGAGGGAGGGAAGAGAGAAATTAATGGAACGGAACCAGGAGTAATGAAGATTACAGGTAAGTAACAGGGCATTATCCCTAGGTCCCTACTGTCCCTGTCTTATTCATTACAATTGAGAATACCCAAGCAGCATATCGGCATTCATCAACAACAAACCACCGGGAGAAAGAGAAACAGCAACACCCAGTGATTTATTGGAATACAGAGACATGAAGTCAGAAGCGCACAGCCTGCAACACTCATTACCCAAAATTAGCATTTTGGATCCGATGATGCCTCACAAATGTGTTAGAGGACACCTCAAGTAGCTGCCCTACAGATCTTAGACAGGAGAACCCCTTTCACCTCAGCCCAGGAAACCGCCATCCCACGAGTAGAACGACCCTGCACCACAACATGAGGAGGTGAACCGGACAGGGAGTAAGCCAACTCAATGACATGCCACAACCAAAGATCACTGGGTGAAGAAGAAGCCTTCCTGCCCCGAGAGACAACCGACTTCCGGAAAGGACGAATCCAATCCAGATAAATGTGCAAGGCATGACTGACATCCAACAAGGACCAAGGAAGATCCCCGTCCCACAAATGATCCCCAAAAAGGCAGCCAACACCAACTCTTGAGAACAATGGAACTGCAAAGGAACCTTCGGACAAGAGAGGAATCCAAATGCAAGACCATCCCATCATCAGGAAAGTCTCCCTCACCTTCAGAGCCCCCAACTCACCAAGGAGCCTGGCCGAAGTGATAGCCACCAAAAAAACACCTTGAAGGTGAGAAACTAAAGATCCACTTCAGCCAAAGGGTCAAACAGAGCAGCCAACAATGCACATAACACAAGGGGAAGGTCCCACAAAGGGAAAAGGGGCTTCACCAAAAGACAGAACAACGAAAAACAGCAACCGGGAAACCAAGTCATCCCCAGCTAACAAATTCCCCAAAGGGGAATGAATTGCCCTAAAGGCTGCCCAATAAACTTGCAAGGTGGACACAGGAAAATGCTTCTTGAATACCGCTCAGAAAAACTGCACCACCACCAGCAGGGAACACTCAAGTGTAGACAACCCCAGAGCATGACACCAGCACTGAAAGTTCCCCTTATGTTTATCATAGGACTTCATCGTCAAAGGCTGACAAGACTGCTGAATAACCTAAGTAATTGGGGAGACCGTGATATCACAGACCCTGCCTCTCAACCTCCAGACTGACAGTTGCAGCCTCAGGAGAGGCAACCTAGGAGCCGACCTCAGAGGACACAGAAAGCAGGGAAGAAACCATGGGCCAGGAAAACCAACAGCTTCAGAATGGGGAACAAAGACCTGCGGGCCAAATCTGTACTATCACCACCACCTCCTGAGACTCCCACACCAGACAAGCAAGGAACTGGGGTACCAGGGCAATGGGATAAAATGCATATAAAAGACAGGCTGGTCAAGGAAGAGTCAACACATCTGAGGAACCCTGGAACAAAAGCAAAGAAGTTGAGCATTGTGCTGGGATGCAAAGAGGTCCAGGAAGGGAAGACCAAACCTCCGGCAGATCACCTGAAATATCACTGGAGACAGAGATAATTCATGGGAGGGGGGAATGACAGAGGGCATCCGCCACCCCACTGTCCACCCCCCTTATGTGAACTGCCAAAAGAAACAACAGGTGCTCCTTTGCACAATAAAACAAGGGAACCACCACTGTATTCAGAGACTGTGACAGGATTCACTCCATATGATTTAGGTAGGCAACAGTCACCATGTGTTCAGAAGGCAAAACCACATTCAGCCCCAACAACAACTGCCGTAACCCCCTGGCAGCCAGAGACACTGACATCAGGCCACTGGAGGAGAGGACTGCATTGGCAACCCACTGGAAAGGTTGGACGAAACCGTTCACCAGCACTGAGCCAGGATGCGACCACCAGATCCCAAGACTGAGGAGCCCAATGGGACAACAGATGCACCCACAGAGGACAGAGATAAAATTGTGCCCAAGGGACCACAAACACCTTAGCCACCATGAGCCCCAGAAGCCGCAACCAAAGGCAAAAAGTAAAGGACCCCCCCTGCAGGAAGCACCGAGCCAGAGAACCCAAGGTCAAAGCCTGAAAGTCCGGCAAGAACACCCAGTTTAAATCCATTCTAAAGTGTGCCCCGATAAATGTCAGGTCCTGAGAGGGCACCATATGACATTTGGAAAGGTTCAGTAGAAACCCATAAGCCCTCAAAGCGAAACACACCACCCTCAGATTGAGGAACAGCTGATCCCAAGAAGGAGCATGTACCAGCCGCCAATCATTTAGGTAAGGGAAAAGCATGATCCTCCAAAGATGCAGGTAAGCTACTGATGGAGCCACCATCGTTGTGAACACCCTTAGGGCAGACTGCAGACCAAATGCAGGACACAAAACTGACAATGACTGCCCCAGAGGCAAAACCTCAGGACCCTGTGGCAGGAAGAATGAACAGGGACATGGTAGTAAATGTCCTGCAGATCCAGGGTACTCATGAAATCCCCAGGAGAACCAATGGAATTACCCTCTGAAGAGTCTCCATTTTGAAGGGCAGGCAAACCACACATTTGTTTAGATCCTTTAAATCTAGAATCAGATGGAACCCCTCTCTCAACTGGGGCACCAGAAATATCAGAGAGTAAACCCCCTCCTCTTAAACCCGTCCCTTTCAGCAGGAGAGACTGGCTTCTCAGAGACAACTCTATCCTCTTGGACTGACAGGACGGCCAAGGAGTTGGATGAACTCCGGAATCCAGCGTGGGCACCCTGAACTTGTACGATATCCCCAGCGCACAATGACCAAAACTCACACATTGAAGGTAGACTGCAACCAGGACGGGAGAAAGTACTGAATCTGACCACCTACCAACAATCCCTTGACGTCCATCATATAGTCAGGACCAAGGCTTTGGCTGGGGGGACTTTGCCTTCCTATCCTGATCCCATCCAGAAGAAAACCTCCCATCCCCCCTAGAAAACTGCCGCCTGGAAGGTGGATAAACGGGGGACTTGTTATGTTATGTTATTTCATTTTTTAAGGCGCACAGCTACGCTGAGGAGTTTCCCGGCGCCAGCCTGAGAAGAAAGAAGGGTGTAAATGGACCTTAAGGTTAAACAACCAAATTTTCAGGCATTTACGAAAGTTACCATAAACCGTTTCTTTACATAAAGAAATGGGAAAAGATTTCCACAGGGAAGGTCCTAAGTAGGCAAAAGATTGGCAGCGCATATGCCTCAGTCTGATTCTAGGAACAGAAAATTTAAACTGACTAGTTGAGCTCTAAGTACGTGAAGGTAGATAGGGTTGGACTAAAGACTGCAGGTACTGTGGGGCTGAACCCATTTTGACTTTAAATATGTAGCTCAAGGCTTTGAATTTAATACGATTCTCCACCTTAAGCCAGTGAAGGTTGCGAAGAAAGTCTGAAATGGAGGCTGTCCTAGTAACCTGGCAAAGCAATCTGGCCGCCTCGTTTGCACCATCTGCAATCTTTGTATCACATCCTTAATGCAACCCAGATAGAAAATGTTACTATAGTTTAGCCTGGATGTAACAAGGGCCTGGACTACAGTTCTCTGAGTACAGAGGGACAGCATCCAAAGAATCTATTTCAACTATTTAAGAATGGTGTAACAGACTGAAGCCACCTTCACAACTTGATGTTTCATAGATAACTGGCCATGAATAATCACATCGAGGTTACGTACTTGATGGGAAGGCTGGAGTAAGATTACCATTTCCAGGAGCCAATGTTGAGGACCCCGAAGGTCTCGTTTTTTCACCAAGAGCAGAACTTCAGTTTTTTCTCCATTTAATTTGAGTAGATTGTCCTGCATCCAAGACGCATTCTTCCTCAAACCAAACTGGAAAGTCGAGGATTCAGATTCATTGCTGAAGAAAGGGGAAAAATAAGCTGAATATCATCAGCATAAGAAAAAAATGGACAGCCCTGCTTCATAGGTAATATCTGCCAGAGGGCGAACATAGATATTAAACAAAAGAGAGCTCAAGACCGAACCCTGGGGCACTCCATACAGGGAACAAAGAATTTTAGAACTGGCCATGGAGGAGAAAACCTTAAACGTATGGTTGGTAAGAAAGAAGTCAATCCATTGGAGCACAAGCCCTCAATACCAAAGGATTGCAAAGCTTTAAATAACACGGTGTGAGACACTGTGTCGAATGCTGCACTCAAGTCAAGAAGAATGAGGGCCATGGTGTCACCAGTGTCGAAACGATGTCTCAACATTTCCGTGACTCCTAATAAGGTAGCTTCAGTAGAAAAACCTGCTCTAAAACTAGATTATGAAAAGTGTAAAAGGTTCTCGACAAAGGAGAATAGCTGTTTTCATGTTTTTTCTAAAAGTTTGGAAAAAGCCGGGGGAGGAGAAATTGTTGCAAAGTTAGAAAGCTGCGAAGGATCAGCATTGATCTTCAAGAGTGGCAGAACCACGGCATGTTTCCATTCTGGCGGGAGTATTGCCTCCTATAACGAGGGAGGCGTTGAGGAGCTCCATGATTAACAATATTGAAGGAGACTCAAATTGCCTTAGTACAGAGATAGGGAGTAAGTCATTGGGGGAGCCAGATTTTAGATTGGCCAGAACCAGATAAAAAGAGCTAGTATCTGGTTGGCTAGGGCATGCGCCTAAGCCAGGAAGAAACCACCACTCTAGTCAGTACAAGGGAGTTACACCCCTGCTCACCCCCTTGGTAGCTTGGCACGAGCAGTCAGGCTTATCCCAGAGGCAATGTGTAAAGCGTTTGCGTACCACACACGCAGCATCAACACACTAGGCACACCACAAAAGAAACTCTACACAAGGTTATATCAAAAATAGCCTTTGTATTATCATAAACACATTAGAAACATATTGACACATTTACACTGTGCCAACTGGCACTAGGCAATATTCACAGGGGATTATATACACATGACAGGGCAAATTTGGCCACTGTCAGAACCATCACAAAGCTCAAACAGTACATGTAGAACACAACCAGTAACTACTGGCAAAACACTGTACTGAGCATTATATCCTGCAACATAAATCATATTATGCAATCAGCATCACATCAGGCATAAAACGCATTATGCGTCAACCTCACCAGCATAAACACAGTATGTAATAACCTCATAAGCATAAATCACCTTAGAGGCATAAATCACTTTAGAGGCATAAATCAGGGTGCATAAATCACATTTATCATAAGCACCACATAAATCACATTAGGGCCTGGCCCCCTACCAATCTACTCTGACCCTCTGGCCAACTGGCCTTCTCTGAGGGCTCAAATGCCCTATGTCCCAAATGTCAGGGCTGGCTGCCACTGCAGCAGAATCCAAAAGTGCGCAATTGCGCTGGCCTAAACGTTGCAGCTGCCACTAATTGCTGTATAGCTGTGAAGATACTGAGGGCACTGGCACTCACTGTGCCCTGAGTTCCCCACTGGGACTCTCAAACAAACGTGCCTCACTGTGCAGCTGCCTGCTACAGCGGCGCAACTGAGAAAAATAAATACAGGCATTGGCACCTCGGTGCCTTCGGGACCCCCACTGGGGCCCTTGGAACAAATGATTCCAATCGCTGCAGCTGCCCGCTACGGCTACACAGCTGTGGAAAAAAGCTGGCCCTTGGCACTAATTGTGGACCTTGAAAACAACAGAATACCCCCAAGTTGGAGGGACCGGCTCTCTTGCGAGCCCGCTCAGAAAATAGGCACCGGCAATGTGCCTCGAAAAAGGGCCCTCCTTTTATAAAATAGAGACCCCACTCACCGGGAATTTGCAGGCGCTTCTCCGCTCTTCCTGCGCGGGCTCCTGGCAGCACTTTGCCTTCACCTGGTTCCTCTCCGGGGACATGGGACTTCACAGGGGAGCCTGCGAGGCTCCAGACAGTTTCTTCAGTGGGCGGGAATTTCTCTCCCTGCTACACCAGCCTCAGAGGCCCCGCTCACAGTCAGGCAAGGCCACCGGGCTTCCTGGTCAGGCCAGCGAGGCTCCTCTTTATGGTGGCAATGCGTGGTGGGCACCCACTCGAAAATAATCATATGCGTGGTGGGCACCGGCCAACTTGGCGGCAATACAGGGTGAGTACCCGCTCAAAAATACCATAAGTGGGGTGGGTACCCACCAACTCAGTGGCAATGCGGGGTGGGCATCCACTGTCAATTAAAAGCATAAAGCGGGGTGGGCAACCGCTCAAAAAGCACCTCAATGCGGGGTAGGTTTCCGCTCTCTTTCAGCAGTGGCAGGGCGGGGTGGCCTCCCACTCTGCTGCAAAAGCATCCAAAATGCAGGGGAATCCAACGTTGCAGCCCATAAGCGCTCTTCTCAGCAGAAAAAAGATAGCGCTCCACGAGGCGCTAGGTCCAAGACAAACTTCAGGGGGGCACAAGGCTGGGCCCAACAGTCCAGCACACAGGGCCCTTCAGCAGGGAGGCAGTCCCTTGTGGTGGTTCCTCCTAGAGCCAAGCGGCAGCAGCCCCCAGCACAAGAGCAAGCACAACCCTCATGGGGTCACAGCACCTATTTTTATAGTACATTTTCCTTTGTCTGCAGTACAGGGCTTTGGGGGAACCAGATGCAACTGGTTCAGGGGGGAATTGGAGCACTTTGTTTACCAGACTCCTCTTCCCCTTTGTCACTACTCCAAATGCAGATGTCTGATTCAGCCTAGCGCTGACTCACCCTGCCCCTCCTGGAGCCACACACACCTCACCAGTCCCTGTCATTCAAAAGCCAGACATGCAATTCACATCAGGCAGGGAGACACATAGCAAACAGAAATGCCTACTTCTAAAAGTAAAAAAAAAAAAAAACACCACTAGAATTGCCAATACTGTTCACAATTTCTTACCTTGTTTTATGCTTGGGACACATCCCTGATTTAATGTGAAACCAGAAAAAATCGTTTCATTTCTTTTGTTTATTTTTCTATTTCTATTTGTATTTTCTTTAGATCAAAACCATTTTTAAAGTAATACGAATTTCATATATACAACCCACACCCACCATTTATATTATTGTACAACATACAAACAACAAAACATTTTTTGACATTACCTAGGTACAATACAAAGACAAAAAAGTCAAAACTATTTCCAAAGTACAAACAAGTAAAACACATACGTACAAAAATTACGTACATAATAAATGTACTATACAATCTTGGAACCAACAATGCCTATTTTTACACAACCCTCTAGAGTGCTAATTATTCTCTTAGCTAGGTGTATTTGTCAAACACTAACACGAAACAAGGGGAATTTTTCTTTTCGCTGCACTTGTTGTGAAAAAACTACGTGGTCAACGCATTTCAAACCCAGGTGTTATTAGACCGGGTTCTCATCAGGACCAATAGCTGAAAGAATAATGATAATGACACTATATTACAATATTGCCAGCTAACCAATGCCATTCAAACAAACACCACTGTATTCACCTCAGTTACCTTTCTATGAAGAGATCAGCCGATCTCCTCTTTTCCAGATACTTAATGTCTCCGAAACTATTTTCCACACAAGATGATATCACCACAGAGGAGGTAAAAAAACGAAAAGGAGCGCCAGAGTCTTTGAATTGTGTACACCTATTCTAACCTAAGTGTATTGTTGTGCACTTATTTGTATACTTTTAAGGGGGCCACCAGCAGCCATCCCTGCCGTGATAACAGCTCCTGTTAAACCGAAAGAACAACAGGAGAATGTATTTCACCTTTGACCCTAGCTGTTGCTGTCAGAAAGTGATTGTTTGTTTAACATACCTTTAATCTTTACTTTCAGCTTTTTGTCACCAGACAAAGTATTTAATGACCTAAAACATAATTAAACCAGTTGTGTTGGTAAAACCAAATTCCACTGAGGGTATTCATTCTAATCAGCTTTGTGATGTGCATTGTCTTCCACAAAGGATGTAGTTCTTATTTTAAATTCTAAAAGTGGCATTTCTAAAAAAGTAATAATAAATCTGCGCATACCATTGCACAGCATTTAATATCACGATTCTAAATATACCAAACTTGACCACATTGTTCCTCTCATATCAGGAATTACCACTGAAACACTTAGAAGGGAATACCCAATGCATTCCTATGGGAGGGCAGCTCCACAGTAGTGAGAATCCAAAATGACTGTTTTTCACTACCAGGGCATGTCACATACTTAAGGTACATGTCCTATATTTTACCCACAATGCACAGTGTACTACTCACCTGCAAGGGTCTCAAGGCGCTTGTACGAATACCGCTGTGGAACCCGTCCTGGCTTTCCCTGTGAGGCGTCCACTCCTGGGCACCCCCAAGGTGGAGGCCAGGCATCCTTAGCATTGTGGGGGCCGTTGTGGAGATTAAGCAAGATATCGCCCAGAGTTGCAGAGTGGGACTCCATGATTGGAATAGGCACCGAGGCGAGAATTATCAGGTCCGTGGAATTTTGAGCCCAAGACCCACCGAGGCGGGGGATTGAACCCTGGTCCCGGGCTAGACCTCTGCATCAGGGTCTGCCGCTCTAATAATTGAGCCACACTTCTCCACTGGGCTTGCAGCGCAATCAGCGCTGCAAGCCCACCAATAGCATTTAATTCACCAGCCCTGGGTATATGAGATATCACTTTACAAGGGACTGGCAGGTAAATTAAATAGGCGAAACAGGTGTAGACCAATCTTACCATATTTATCACAGAGAGCACACGCACTTCTGCACTTAACAGCAGTGCTAAAGTGCCCAGAGTCCTAAAACCACCAACACCATGTCAGAAAAAAAGCTAGGAGAAAGGCAAAATGTTTAGGGATGACCCTGTAAAAAGAGCCAAGTCCATCAGTATCCAATAAAGACCAAGTTGCCAATTTATGATAGGTTTAGGATTGACTGTGCCTAATAAAAATGAATGTGTGTTCTCATGTAACACAACTGGTGCTATGTAAAGAACTCCGATCTTATGGCATTAACTGCTTTAGAAAAAGCATAGGCTGGCTGTGCAATATTAGGCAGGTTGTCAGCCGAAAGTGCAAAGTATATATTTTTTAATTTGCTCACAAAAAAGTGAGCAAGATCTTCACACTGTGTTTCATTAAGAATGAGTGGTATGGGCTGACTTTCTGCTCCAGAAAGTTCCTTTACCACCTTGAACAGGGTCTTAGAGCAATTTTGAGCTTGAGAGATTGTGGAGGAGTCATATTCAGCACTGGCTGTTTTGCAAAGAGACTTAGGTTTGGAAAAACCCTTATCAGCAGAGGACTGCTTCAGAGAAGAGGAATTCTTCTCCTCCCCAAACAACAAAGTACCCTGAAAAGGCAAATGCAGAGCAGCTGCCTTCTGAGTGAATCAGTCTTCTAATCCTTTAGAATCAAATTGCGCCTAGCTGCCACACAGGCACCTCCAGAAAGAGCTGAAGCCCTCACAACATCAAAAGAAACATTCAAAAGGAACTCCATCTGCCTCTCGATATGTTCCAAAAGTCCAAAACAGTCTGACGTAACATCCAGGGATTGAAAAAGAGGCTTAACTTCCGAAATAAGAGACTAAGCAACAACACTCCAATAGATCATAGCCTCCAGAGCCAGATGAGACCCAGAGAACACCTTCCTCAAGGATGCATCCACTTTCTTATCCACAGGGTCTTTAACAACTGAGTCCTCAGCCAATGAGGTCCAACCCACAAGACTGGCCACGAAGAAATCTATCCAAATGGCCTCAGGCAAGACAGTGGAAATGTCCAGGAGAGGATTACATTTAGCCATAAACCTGGGCAGCATATGCTATCAGGATCCTTCCACTCCCGTTCCAACACCTCAAAGATATACAAATGAAAAGGCACATCAACCGGTTCTGTACTCTAGAACTGGTAAAGCAAGGACCCCCCAGAGGTGATAGGTACAACTTCATTCGGAAAACCCATGTTGGATTTCACTTGTCGCAGCAAATCTGGCAACATGACTTTATCAACATATTTTCCTTCATGCTCCTCCCTGATTTGCATATAGCCATTGTCTGACCTAGGGTGGTGTGGAGTGGAAAAAAACTATGGATTTAAGCCCAGATCTTTGTACTGGGTTGAATTTAAGAATTTGTTCTGCATTCTGTCCATCAACTTTGTTTTTTGCAATTTTCACCCCGAGTGGGCTGGGTATGCTCCGGCGTGAGTCCCAGGCTCTCCACATCACTGGAGTCAAGCTATCTAGGCTGAAGAAGGCTGATAGCCAGAGACCGGTCCTTGGATGCTTGATTCCGGTCTAGGAAAGACACGGCTTGGTAGTTCGGGCTGGACTGTTCTCATGAGGCACAGGGTCAAGGCTGATTTGCATCAAGCCATTGTCTGACCTAGGGTGGTGTGGAGTGCAAAAAAGAAAAATGATGGATTTAGGCCCAGATCTTTGTACTGGGGTGAATGTAAGACATTGTTCGGCATTCTGTCCATCAACTGTGTCTTTTGCAATTTTCCCCCCATACAAGCCTCATCCTAACTGGAAGACTGAGAGGGCAAAACTGGAACAGAGCACTTGGGCCGACCACCCCCGCTCAATTCCTGCAATGTCTCCTTAATCAGGTGTTTAATACAGGCATCACCCCCTTCCCTGTGGCATTTAGAGCACTCTGGAGAAGAAGAGGAAGAGGAACCAGTAGTGGAAAGTGAAGATTCTCCCACATGCTTGTGCTTTTTTGAATTTTTGCCCTTTGTGACAAACACCACCAACAACAACAATCCACTGTCTGAGAATAACAGCAACAAGGGAGAGGAGTTGGCCTAATGCCTAGTATGGTTGACCTCGAATCTGAGGAACCGGGTTTGAGTATCGGCATTGGCACTGATTATCCTGTGATTCTGGTACAATCACTTAATCTCCCTGTGCCTAATAAAAATGAATGTGTGTTCTCATGTAACACAACTGGTGCTATGTAAAGTGCTTTGATACCCAATACCGGGTCAGGTTCGCGCTATATAAAACTCTAAAAAAAAAGGGACAAAAGGGAATTAAAAATTAGAGAGTACTGCCACCAAACCGCTATGCAGTACTCATCAAATAGCTGCCTGGTATAGTGTTGGGACCAGCCACCTCATACATGCTGACCTCTCTACCGGCAAGATTGTGCCTGACTTCCTAACTCAACACTGCTGCAGGAAGTCAGGCAACATAAACTGGAAGTTCTCCATACTCCCGGACCACAGAGCCACCCCCACAGGAAGTCATGCGTCTCTAAACAAGCTCAGCAACCAGGGAGAAGTGGTTTGCAAATCCATTTTGGAATCACTGACGCGGCCCAAAGGTAAACCGCAACATCTCCCTCCAAGCCCAACAGGGAGGGAGACAAGAATACCAGCTGGGCCCCCACTGCCCGGCAGCGGAGACATCCCTACAGAAGCTCCCGCTCCATACTCGTTCTTTTCTGTCGAAGACGGAAAAAAAGAACAGGAGGAATGTTGGGTAAGTTCATTTATGCACTCCCGGTGGGAGGGGAGAAGGGATTTGGACCAGCATCCCTTAGTTCTTTTTTTCTGTCTGTTAGATAGAATGATATCACTTGTAATGAATGGAAAGGAGACAGGAGGGTCATGGGGTAATGGTTCCTGATGGTGGGAATAATATATGGATGTTCTGAAAACTTCAGTGGCTCTTTTAATTGGTGTTCAATAGTTAGGTAGCCATTATTCTTACTTCAGGAGAGAGCAGATCTCCCTCTGTTTGGTTTCCTGAGTGGAAAGCTTTATGGTGACACGCTTTGAGACTGAAACTACGAAAACACCTTCTCTGCTTCCTTATTAGAAATCCCCTGCTCACTTTAAAGCTAAGAATAGGTTGAAAAGTTTATTGGTGGAAGACCTAATTTGAATAATCTGCTTCCTTTAATATAGTGGCTGTTACTATATATATTTTATTTAATTTTACTGAGACATAGAATACTGGAGATTTTTTATGTTTTGACTTGATTGATATACTTCCTAAACCTTTGCTAAGTTGCTGGCCTATGTTTGGACAAGTACTTTAAAATAAACCTATATGGCTTTCATAACTGTTTCTCTGTCATTATTGTAAAGCCACATTGGTTTCACAGAAACTGAAATTAATGTCCAATGTTAGCCTCCCTCAATGTTTCACGGCAACAACCAAAGGTCCATACGAACAGTGGGAGATATTATTTAAAGATTTCACCAAAAGATTGAGTTGCAGATACCTCCGCTCCATCACTTTTCACATAAAAATATGACCCAGAGAAGAATATTCAAAACTATCAGCATGATTGCACTTATTGACAGGAAATGTATGGGTTTCTGATCAGAAATGGGTAGTGTCCTTTTATGAGAAACATAATACAAAATGTGCGCAAAAAAAATATGAAATATGAGTTGAATCTGTGGCATAACATTTTCCCTGCAGCCCCCACAATGTGGTGGGAATCCGAACTCCACATGGCCCCCTCAGCACAGTACACTGGGTCTGAAACTAAAGTGCCAGGCGGTGGGCCGGGATGGAGGGGGGGCTTCATGAACTTTGCAGAGGGACCCCCTTAAGTTTAGTTGCACCACTGGTTTGAGTTGGACCTTTTTTGGTGAAAGAGTCATTCAGAGTTATAATCATAGGTCAGTCTGTCAAAGCACTAAACGCTAGGGTTAAAAAGCAGATAGTTTTGGGAGACTTTCTCTTTTTTCAACCTGTATTATAGAGTTTGCAAAATTCAACTGTTTGAGGCTTGAGCTTTTCTTTCAGAAAGCTGTTCAAATCTAGCTGGTAGAACCAGTAGTGACTGCTACCAAATGGGGGTGGGGGGCCAGGGGACACAGGGAGGGAATTTAAACAACAACACTTAACCTGGATAGAGCTGGATCGCTGTTGCTTCTCCTATGTCCTCTTCTCTTCTCCTGGGCAGCAGGAACCACGAAGCACACCGACTCCCAAACTCCCTGATCAATCACAACGCTGCCTTACAGCAGCCTTGTGATTGGTATGAGTGCTGTAGTTCAGTGCTCAGACAGTGGCTGGGAGGCTGCGCAGGTTCTCCACACAATACAGCCTGTGTGGAGAACATGCAATGTACACATGAGTGTTTGACCAGCCTGAGAAAGCCGGCCAAAATATCATGCACATTTAGGAAGTGCCTACCACTCCTCTCCCGGCTCTAAACAGCCCAGGACCCACCAACTGAGCCAGTATGGTTAAATAAAGTGATAATAAATTTGAGTTATTATCATTTTATTTTCTGTTTTGAATTGTTCAGTGGGGCGATGCTCCTCTGCCTTAGCAGAGGATTTGCCACTGGATAGAACTACAAGCTGTCCTCAGCTTATTTCTCAAATTCTAACTCCATTTTCCATGACCATAGCAGCTGGGGAAGGGGGTCAGGGTCTCCAGGAAAACATATTTTGAAATAAGACCAACAAAATAACTTTACAACACAATTTTCCAGATAAACCTCATAAAACCCAGAACAATACACTTCCTAAATGAGGCTCATCTTTTGTTATAAAACCAGAAAAAGGTTTAGCAAATCAGACAATTTTCTATGAGAAAAAAACATTATTATGTCTGATGAATCTATGATCATATCAAAAGAAAAAATGCAGCAGAGAGTTAAAAACCTGCAACGACCATGGCCTGAATCCTGTAATCAATTCTGTGTAAAATGAAAGGAGACTAGAAGAAATAGATAGTGTTTTTGGGGCATAAGCACTATGCAGATTCAGGGCCATATTTAGGGCAAAGTCATGCACCGCAGCTGGGCCCTGCATGACAGGGAATAGGCATGAATGCACTGTATTTAAAAGAATACAGTACATCACTGCCTTTGTCCCTGTGCTGGCTACCTAACACCAACACTGGCACCCTTGCGCCATGATGCAAGGGTTCCTGCGTTGTAAGGAGGATTTTGTTTCTGCAGAAAGGGGCACCTTCCTGCACAAAAACTATCCCCAGAGGCATTTCCCTCTTTCTATGTGGGCTGCAGACTGCACCACACATAGAAAGAGTCAGTAACAAGGAGAAATTAACATATTTATCCTCATAACATCTCACATGGGAAGGCTTAGCATTTTGGTGCATTCCAAGGTCTACCAATCTGGGAATGCATCGAATTCCGTGAATTTTGCGTGGGAACAACCATGTAACACCCATGGAACGCCTCCCTGGCACAAAGTAACACAACGCAGCAATTTGCTTGGGGTTGCGTTCATATTTTCAAAGCCACGCAGGGCCATACAAGGTGGCCTTGCTTGTCTTCATAAAGCTCATTTTGCGCTTGCATCGCGCATGCACCAAATTGCTTGGTGTAAGTGTGACGCAGCCCTACTCATAATATGTCCTCTGTGCTTAATTTGAGCTGGTGGTTACAGTTGATGCCCGCCAGCACTTATTTTACCTCAAGAGACTTTGAACTATAACAAAAGGCAGAAAAGCACGCAAGAGGAACAAAGGAGGAAGCAAACAATTGAAAATACGTGACAAATGGAGAGCGCAGGAACCTTTAAGAGTGCAATTAAGGGTCAGGAAGCATCTGTGATGGATTAAAGAGGCATGAGGTGGCATCAAGAACGCTCAGATTTGGTGTTTAGCACGATGACATTTAGTAGCGCTATCTGGGGGAATCTCAGCTACATTTTGAGCCCCCGCACTTATTCTTATATAAATTAAGCCTGTATAGAGTGTAGGAATACGGTCAAGAGGAAGTGGATTTCATCGTTTCACCTTCGGGATCACGCCACTGCTTCGAGGCCATGGACCAGCTAATTCAGGAGATAGGAACAGGAAGGAAACAGATTACAATTTGCTTCTCTCTCTCAAACACGAGGCTATTTCATCTCTGTCAATTTGTGCTGTGCATATATTTTAAATTGGTCGTTTTCTTTAGCTCTAATTATTCATGCAAACCCATTACAATGTCTGTAGTTTGACTGCAGAACATGTTGAATGCAGTAGTCATCTTTACATTATTGCACCTGAATTACCATATTCTTTATTTTTTTCTAGGTAAATTGATGAATTACTTTCTCATGTTTATTTCATTATGTCCGCTTCTAAAATTAGTTTTCGGTGCGCTGCTCCTTCCATCAAAGCGAGAGATGTCCATTTTTACCTTACGTCTGCATGTCTTATTGTGGAAAATCATTTTTATTGCTTCTGCGACATGTTGAAAAGAGTTAAAGAAGACCTAATCATGCTGCAGGAAACATGGTCTGTGGACACATGGTTTAGGCCGGGGTACCCCAAAGATAGCATCACAGCTTCCCCCTCAAAAACTGGGCGTCCATCCGGTGGACTTATTGTACGGGTCAAGAAAACTGTGGACCTGATTGTCAAACAACTGGATATCCATTCCATTCATATACTTTATTTCGGTCATAATAGACCATAAAAGTGCATGTGCGAAAAAGTTTATAGACATTAAAACAATAAAACAATCCTCAAAGAAGACAAACCAGTTAATAAGTATACAATGTTAAAGTGTATTGTGGTTCTTAAAAATAGTGGTCCCAGAATGTTCACAACTTAATGCTCCACTTACCCCCACCTACGGTATCGCCAGCCCTCTGTATCCCACCATCAACCATTTATTAGCCCCCTTGTTAAAACCACGTAGGACACATTTCAATACACACATAATATTATCAATAACGGAGACTCATTATATAGCAAACATTAACTTTAAAAGTGTTAAAAAGATCAAATATAAAAAATGGAGGAGAAGATAATAGCAATACAACCACCAAGGGCCGTAGGGAGGACTTTAAAAGCAGCCTACGCACACACCACATAGAGGTTAAAAATTGCGATACTGCATATACGATGGGCATGTGGATATCATATTTAAGGATCCTAAATACATCCTCACAATGCTCGGACCATATATTTCTACACAACTGGATAAGCCAGTGCTACCTAGCTAATTTGTAACCTGGGCAAAAGACAAAAACATGTAGCTGTGACTCTTCCTCACATTTGCAGGCAGGGCACCCTAAAGTTGTGGTGTTAGACCATTTATTATAAAATGCGCACAGCGAGAGGGTCCCAGCTGGTTGGATGTCATCTAGGAAAGACTCTATTATATGTTTGTCCCTAATTCTCATAAAATTGGCTGTTAAGAATACTGTTGCCGAGCTCTCATGTATATCAGCCAGTTTGCACTTCCTATAACATCTAACCAGTTCTGATCTTGAGATTCCAGGTCATATTTCCTCAGGGTTGCTCCAAAGACTCGATTTTCCCCAGCCTACGACATGAGTCCTTGACATAAGAAAACCATGCTATTTTACCTGCACCCAGGAGTCTCAGTGCATCCTTTAACTCTGACCGATAAACGGCCAATTCCGGGGTTACCCACAGTCGATGCCAGTAAGTTAAGGGTCTTAAACCAATCTCATCCACGATTGGTCTGATTCCTAGGACCAGGCATAAAGGAGTGAGAGGAGTGCCGGGGGGAGGCCTAACAACTCCCTCATAAAGTTGCTCTCTACCTTACTCAAGTTACTAAAGAAGCAGAGCCCCAAAAGTTCAGCCTCATACATTGTAGCACGACCGTGAGGAAAGTGAACATCCGTATGAGGGAGCACATAAACCGCATCAGAAGTAAATATACCACGTCTAGCCTTGCCGCTCATTGGGCAGAATTTAATCATACCATTCCACAACTACGGTTTCAAGTTTTAGAAAAAATGAAGCAGGTACTAGAACGTGATAATGCCAAGTGGCTGTCACAAGGAGAAATCTGGTGGATCAAATTCATGGAATCACTGATGCCCAAAGGGTTAATTGACAAACTGGACATGATATGTTTTCTATGAAATCAGGTGTCAGTTATTGATATGGAGGTACATGCAGTAGACATTCTGCAAACATTAAATGTCAGGGAGGACCTTGTATTAGGCGCATAACTGCTCAGAGATAGATGAGCACGTATATTGAGTATTTCATAACACTAATGGTTACTACTGTTAGTTTATCTATGTTGTTACATTGTAAACATGTAAGCACACGTATATATGTGCAGTATTAAGATAAAAACAGTTCATTTAATTCATGCTGTCAGCATCTAAAGGACTGTAAAGTTTTGTGTTGTAATGGATTTTCAAAGCATCATTTCATGTATTTTGATGATTCTTGTAGTTTACTTGGCAACAATAGGAAATTATTTTTATGTTTGTTTCTTCACCATTTATTTTAATTTTGGGCACTATTTATTTTCATTTTGGTGTACATTGGTGTACAGGAAATTTACCTTAGGTGGACCAGCATTGGTACTTAGGGTAGTGTGATAGTTGCGTTATGAGACTGCAAGTGGATTTTCACTATTCAGAATCTGGTTGCAACATGGTTTCATTAATCTACGGGAAAACCATCACAATATTGTTTAACGGAATGCATGTACTTAAACACAGCATCATGGATGCAGTGAAACCCTATAGGATGAGAGTTGCCTAGTCTTCTGTCTATGATATTCAGCGGTGTCTTTTTGGTGTAATCGCGAGTGCATTCTACGAGAGGGAGAAAGGAGTATACGGAGGTGTTGAACTTGATTTAATGTACTGGGCACTGATGATATACAGAGAAATGGGTTATTGTTTAATATTGTGGTTATTGTGACCCGTTTTTTTAACTTGGCGTTCCCTTACAGGGAGCCGGTCTCGTGCAACATTAAGGCGCTTTAGAGCATTGAAAATTACTTGTACTGGAAAAGCGGCGTTGTCGGGCTGAACTCGCCTTGAGTAAAGGTCATTTAGAGTGATATTGAGCTGGAGGTCTTTGAATACACCTCAGAACTGTTACAATGGGATTAGTATCCTAAATATGATATATGTATTATTTCAGGTGGGCAGCTAGTGCGTCTCTCCACCACCAGTGAGATGTCCCGTGATCTTCTAACCGATTGTCGAATGCCAGCATTGTTAGATCTGGTTGTCAGCTACGTTACCTTAAATCCAGGTACTCATTTAACACGTTCATATAGGTTAATGATGGATTTTTTACCTGAAATGTTTTCTAAGTACTGAGTGTGCTGCTCTCGTTTTTGTGATTTACAGGTCTTAGATGCTACAGAGTTCAAGCATTTGCAGTAAGTCTATAGACCCCCTGGCCTGAGGTCCGCGTTCAGTCTAGATCTCCGTAAGATTATAGAGCCCTATATTGATGGGCCTAGTTTAACTATCTTAGGGGATTTTAATTTGCATTTGTAAAACCACAATTCCCCTGACACAGCCCATCTGTTGGACTCCTTATCCTCCTATGGTTTGTTGCTGTTAGTGACCAGGCCTACCCATTCAGCTGGGCACACCCTGGATGGGGTTTTTAGCAACGACCCCCGCCTCCTAACTGGTATCCCTTTCCCCCTGTCGTGGTCGGACCACTTTGCTGTCCCCTTTGATTTTTCCTTCTCTTCTCCTACTAGCCCTCGGTCTGATCATACCAAGTGGGTATTGAGAAGGAACTTTGGGGAGATTACCAACGACTCCCTCACTCCATTTCTGGCCACACTCAATCCCCAATCTACCGGGGATGTTCACATTGCAGCTCTCGACCTCTCTAATACCCTGATGGAGGCGGTCAACTCGCTTGCCCCAGCCCGGCAACACTATTCTGCCAGAAAACGACCTTCCGCCCCTTGGTACTCTGAGTCCCTGAGGACTCTCAGACAAGGATTCAGGAGACAGGAAAGGCTTTGGAGGACACACTTGGACCCCTTAGAGAAGGATAAACATAAATTCCTTCTCAAAAGCTATAAAGCTGCGGTGCTGACAGAAAAACAGGCCCACTACTCCAAACTCACGTCCTCGCTCAAATCTCCTAGTGATTTGTTTGAGATAGTTGACAACCTCTCTCTTATTCAGACTCCCGACCCCATAATAGCCTCCCAGGTTCTGTGTGACCAGATCTCCACATTATTCCATGAGAAGATTTTGGACATTTACACAGACCTTGAAACCCTTATTTCCAGCTCCCTACTTGCCACCCCTCCGACCTTTAGTTCGGAAACCCAAGCTCCTGTCCCTTCACATTCCCTCTCCCAGTTTCCCCCTATTACTTCTACACATCTCAGTACGCTGCTGGAAAAGCTAAAGTCTGGGTCACCGTTAGACCCATGCCCCTTAAAGGTTCTCAAAGATTGCAGACAGACTATTCTGCTCCCTATGATGGAGGTTATGAATCTGGCCATTTCAGAGGGGATTTATCCCCTCTCCTGGAAATTGGCCACTGTCAAGCCTCTATTGAAAAAACCTACCCTGGACCCTGGGATATTAAAGAACGTTCGTCCCATTTCCCTTCTCCCTGTCCCTGCTAAACTCTTGGAGGCTCATCTCAACCTTCATCTGAGTGCTTTCCTTAATAGTACCAACTCCCTTGATCCTTCACAGCACGGTTTCCGTAGGACTCACAGCACTGAGTCGGCGCTTACAGTGGTTGTCGACAGCATCCGGTCCAGGGTCGACACCGGTCAGACAACCTTACTGGTGTTACTCGACCTTACGGCGGCTTTCGACACCCTGTCCCCTACCATTCTGGCTAGCCGACTCAGTGAGCTCGAAGTCAAGGGTTCTGCACTCAGCCTCCTAACATCCTTCCTTGACCAACGGAAGCAAAGGGTTAAACTAGGCGAGTATATGTCACCCACTAAGCCTGTGAAGTGTGGGGTCCCTCAGGGCTCCTCGTTGAGCCCGACGCTTTTTAACGTCTACGTTGCCCCACTCGCCAGGCTTATAAGATCTTTTGGGCTAGAAGTTCTTTCCTACGCCGACGACACGCAGATTATGGCCTCCATATCTCAATCTGTTAGCATAACTGCCCTCAATTTTGAAAACTGCATGGAGGTGGTCGCCGGATGGATGGTTAAGAACTTCCTCAAGTTGAATGGGGAAAAAACGAGGTCCTCTTTTTTGGGGGCAAAAATGAGACCTGGTCTATGGAATGGTGGCCTTCTGTCCTTGGCGCCTGTCCCTCGCCGTCCCTTTTCACCCGCAACCTCAGGGTCATTCTGGACACTACTCTCTCGCTTGACAAGCAGGTTAGCAGGACTGTGTACACCTGTTGCAATGCTCTGAGGATTTTAAGAAAAATAATTAATTATCTTTCCCCTGAGGCACGTAAACAGGTAGTAATGGCGCTTATTGCCTCCAGACTTAACTATTGCAATGCACTATATTTGGGCATTAGCAATGGTCTGATCCAGCGCCTCCAGACTGTGCAGAATGTGGCTGCCCGGTTTGTTGTGGGTGCCCCCAAACGCTCCTCGGGCACGGCTATCAGGAAAAACCTGCACTTGCTCCCCATGCAGGCGAGGATTAATTTTAAGGCCTCAATGAGTCCGGCCCAGAGCTTATCTGCGCTCTTGTGGCCTATTATACCCCTGGAAGAGCACTTCGCTCTTCCAGTAAAAGCTTGCTTGCTGTCCCTCGAATATCTAAAGCCAGATGGGGTGGAAGGTCCTTTCGCTTCCTTGCACCCAGTCTCTGGAACACGCCCCCCAACGACCTGAAGGTGATCTCTTCCCACACTTTGTTCCGTAAAGCAGTCAAGACCTGGCTATTTCAAGAAGCTTATCTCTAATTCTTCTTTAGGTGATTTTTGAGTTTTCAGCTTACCACCTTCCTGCGCCTTGATGCCTACGGGTTTAGTTGCGCTATTACAAATTTCTTTTAATAATAATAATAAATAATAAGTATAGACCATAGCTTTGGTTGCTTGACATAAGCCAACAGGAGTGATTTCGTTTTTCTGAGGCACAGACTTTAAGGCTATGTCCACAAGGATGTAGTGAGCTGGTGAAAATATGTGGTCTTTATGAAGTTTGAAAATTCCAGGAGACTATAGTTGTAGCTAGTGCATTGAACATGTACTTAGTCAGAAACATCGTGTTTTGAACTGGGCGTTTTTATATTTTTAGGTTACTACGTTTTGTTTCCCTTATCTCGTGTTAACAGCTATATCACCAGGCTGCAGGAATTTGTTCCTGTCGGGAAGTGGACTTCAAATTGTGAGCACACCAGGAACACTGATCACTATTTTGTGTGTTTTATTTTTTGGTGAAGGTTGATCTTTAGTTTTATTTTTCCATTACATTGAACTGAGACATTTTGATTGCTTAAATAGTAGTGGCTTGAACCACTTTGTGTTGTACAGTAAATTTGATAAATCGTATTTTATTTTCACAGTTCCCCTTTAGAAGGAATCTTGCATCCCGAAATGCATTGGGATCTACGACAGCATTATTGGGAATTCATGATCATGTATTATTTGATTATATAGGCTGATGTGTTTTATGTTAGAAATTGTATTAATTACGCTGATAAAAGTTTGAACTTCTAGTAAAAGAATTTTGAAAGGCCAATTGAATTTAATTTAGCGAGAAACTGTCACAGAGAGGAAATTGTGATAAACTACATAAACAGCAGGAAACGGTGGTCATAAAACTGAGCAAACGGTGAGTTTGCATTAACCGTGCAGACAGAGTCAAGTGATCAGGTGACACTTGTAGTATCATATCAAAACTTGTAAGGCATTTAAATTTGCACGTGACCTAAACGACTACACAACTGGTAGGATTTTTACATTCTCCAGAAAGTTTGACAATTATAAACAACAAGCATTGACTAGTAGGCCATCAGAACCAGTTGTGGGCAGTTCTGAGAATAATTCCAGTATTGATGCAGATTCAGATGTTAACTCCCTTACATCTAATAGCGATTCAGATGAAAGTCGGCAGGGCACATCAGGCGTAGTCATAGGAAATGTGAGAAAGCTGACTCCAGCGAAAGAACTAAATTTCATCAGAGACGATTGGAGACAAACCGAGCGCCCGAGGAATCCTCAGCAACAGCAAAGGCAGGAAGGACAATAAATAACCGATGCATGAGGGAAACATCAATCAATCAATCAATGACATTTATAGAGCGCGCTACATACCCGTAGGGTCTCAAGGCGCTGGGGGTGGGGGGGTGCCGCTACTGCTCGAACAGCCAGGTCTTCAGCTTCTTCCTGAAGGAGAGGTGGTCTTGGGTCAGGCGCAGGTCGGTCGGGAGGGAGTTCCAGGTCTTGGCGGCCAGGTAGGAGAAGGACCTTCCTCCTGTCGTCGCTCTTCGGATGCGGGGGACGGCGGCGAGGGCGTGGTTGGCTGATCGGAGGTGGCGTTTGGGAGCGTAGAAGTTGACTCGGCTGTTGAGGTAGCTCGGGCCTTGGTCGTGTAGGGCTTTGTGTGCGTGGGTGAGGAGGCGGAAGGTGATTCTTTTGTTGACGGGGAGCCAGTGAAGGTCTCTCAGATGTCCGGAGATGTGGCTGGTTCGTGGGATGTCGAGGATGAGTCTGGCTGAGGCGTTCTGGATCCGCTGGAGTCTCTTCTGGAGCTTGGCGGTGGTACCGGCGTGGAGGGCGTTGCCGTAGTCCAGTCGGCTGGTGACGAGGGCCTGGGTGACGGTCTTCCTGGTCTCGGTGGGGATCCACCAGAAGATCTTCCGTAGCATGCGTAGGATGTTGAAGCACGCCGAGGAGACGTTGTTGACTTGCCTGGTCATGGAGAGGGAGGAGTCCAGGATGAAGCCCAGGTTGCGTGCATGGTCTGTCGGTTTGGGTGCGGTGCCCAGGGCGGGAGGCCACCAGGAGTCGTCCCAGGCGGAGGGTGAGGAGCCCAGGATGAGGACCTCCGTCTTGTCCGAGTTCAGTTTCAGGCGGCTGGTCGATATCCACTCGGCTACCTCTTTCATCCCTTCGTGCAGGTTGGCTCTGGCGGCGGCGGGGTCGTTGGTCATGGCAAAGATACGGAGATAAAAAAGAACATTTAGAATAATACAGTGATCAGTTTAACCAAGGAAGTATTAACCACTGCAGAAATTCAGATTCAAATTTTAGGACATATTGTCCAGTTATTTCTTTCTCTAACAATCAGACCAGAATTGAAATCGTCAAATTCATCAGGAAGATAAAATTGATGAAATATTTCCAACTGAATAAGTAGTCTCCCAACAACAGCCTCATCTGCTGCCAATGCCTCTGAAAGTAATTTACAAGTAAAGGATGTTCCCCTTTTACAGACACTCCAACATCTATCTGATGCTGATAACATCAATGTCAATTTTGAATCAACTCAAGATGCCATAAACAATATGGGCAGCAACATCAATCAAGCAGCCATCAGTCCATTCCGCCCATCCTCAAGTTTTCCACCACGTATGCCAAGAGAGGCGGTGGACATCTTCAACGAAAGGGTTCTAGACAAACTAAAATGCCTAAATATCATTGTAAACTTCAAAAATGCCCAATATCATGCCCTGATGAACAAACTGTAGAAAACTATGACATAATCATCAACAAGTCTGATAAAGGAGGCAATGTTGTTTTACGACAGAAAGATCAATACTTGATAGAAGCCAATCGCCATCTCACAGATGTTTCATGTTACAGGAAATCTTCTAAACAGGAGGCCCACCTGATCCTGGAGAAAGTGGTAAAGTGTCTCTCACAATGGAAAAGACAGGGCCTTTTGACGAAAGACAAATTGAATTTTCTTAAAGTGGATTATCCGGTTATTCCCATCTTGTATTTCCTCCCGAAAGTACACAAGAAAGTGGTCCCTATTCCAGGTAGGCCTATTATTTCTGCCCAGAATAGCCTACTTGAAAAGATTTAAAAAAACTTGGACCATTTTCTACAACCACTTGTTTTTGCCTTACTATCTTTTGTTAAAGACACCTCAGACTATTTGTGTAAAATCAAAGATGTGGTTTGGCAGCCAGAATTTCTGCTAGTGATTATGGATATAGATCTTTATACAAAAGTAGCAATCATGGGCCGTATGTAGGTAAATGGCATTTACCGATTCGTAAATACCGAATTTTACCGATTCGGTATTTACAAATCGGTAAATGCTATTTAGGTATTTTTACCGAAATACTTACCGAATCGGTAACATTCGGTAATTACCGAATCGGTATTTACCGATTCGGTACTTGCCATTCATTCCTATGGGCCTTGAGGCCCATAGGAACCAATGGCAAGTACCGAATCGGTAAATACCGATTCGGTAAAATGACCGATTTTACAAGGGGGACAGGGTGTCACTTTGACACCCTGTTGCACCCTGGATTCAGGCTTGTGTGCCATGTGACACACATACATGCCCTTAGGGCATGTATGTGTGCCACATGGCACAGGTGTACATGCACAGATGTGCATGTACACAGGAATTCATTATTTACCATCAAATAGAATTTGATGGTAAATAACGAATTATTTAGGGCCTGTGGCACTGTTTTCAGTGCCACCTACATCCCATATTACCGAATCTGTAAATTTACCGAATCGGTAATTTACAGAATCGGTAAAATTACCAATTCGGTAAATTTACAGATTCTGAAATATTTTGGCCCCCTACATCTGAAACTCCAAATACCGGTCGGTAACGGCCGAAATCGGCCGTTACCGACCGGTATTTGGCCTCCTACTTGTGGCCCCATGTTGATGGTTTGGCTGCGGAAAAATACTACTTGGCTGAAAGAGACAGTGGAATAAAAGAACATAACTATATGTTACTAGCCATCATAGAACTTTGCCTCTATAATAAGTACTTCTTATTCAACCAAGAAGTATACCAACAGTTGAGAGGTGTCGCTATGAGGGCATGTTTCTCCCCCCGCTATTCGTGTCTTCATGTTGGCTGGTGGGAGGAGCATGTCCTTAAAACAAAACATCTGATGGAGTGGACCAACAATGTTATGTTTTACTGGAGTTACATTGATGATAGTTGTCTTGTTTGGAAAGGGAGTAGAGATACAGCAACTGAATTATTCAAATCAATCAATTGCAATTTACAAAATTTTAGATTTACAGCTAATATTGATGAGTCTAGTGTTACATTTTTAGACGTTTCCTTATATGTCAGTGAGGAAAGGTTACATACCAGACTACACTGCAAGGTAACTGTGGGAAATTCAATTCTGCATTCCAAAAGTTGGCAGCCCCACCACACCATAAAGAGTATACCTTACAGCTACTTCATAAGAATCCGTCGTATTGGCAGTAAAAAAATCGAGTGTGATAAATTTCAGACTGAGGCATTCCTTCACTTTTTAAATCGAGGCTATACTGCATCTTTATTAGTTCAGGCCCTGGACAAAGCGAATACACTGCCAAGGGAGGATTTACTGATTTAAAAAAAAGATTGTGTGACAACTTCGGTTTCCATCATACCCGACATTGACAGTAATACAATAAATGTTAGACTGATTACTCCCTACAGTCAACAGGAGAGTCAAATTCATAAAATAATTTACTTCCAATGGCCAATAGTATTGAAAGATATAACACTTAAATCCATATTACCCGGTACACCAGTTATCACATTCAGGAGGGCATCCTCTATGAGGGACGCCCTTGTTAAATCGAGTCCTGAAACAACACCTAATTCATGTTGCGCATGAACTTTGGCTTCAAATGCCACTGATTATTCAACTGCCTTTAGGTATAAAAAGATCCCCTTTAAGAACATATGACATGTCACACAGAATTTTCTGTCTATAGGCTACGATGTACATGTGGCTTAGATTACATTGGCAGTACCAAGCTCCCTGTGCACAAGCACCTTCTACAACACATGAGGGCCAGTGTTAAATCACTATAGTTAGTTGAGCTAACTATAACTCGTGCCGCCGCAATGCACTGCTAAAGATGTCACATATTATATCATTCATGACATGGTCAGTGACATCATTGATGACATCTCAAATGACATCACTGATGACATCATCCAGTGAATGTGTGTTTCTCCAAAGTTTTAATATGTTTATATAAATGCCAAGGTGTATTGAAGGATAACTGGATGTATAAGTGTCTGGATGAAGGATTTAGTAGGTGCCTGACTGAATATATAACTGAGTGATTAAATGTGTCTTACTGAATGCATGGGTTACTGACTAAACATTCTGAATGTCTGTATCAGTATGTCTTTTTGGGTAAGCTGCTGCATGTGTTGGTCGGGAGCTACATGAGTGTCTACATGTGTTATTGATTGGTTGCCTGAGTATTTGTATGGAAGACTGAGTGTGTGTGATGGGAGGTGTATGACTCTGTGCATAGATATGTGAGTGGTTGATTCTCTGGGTGTATGAGATTAAGAGTGCATGTGGAAACAGCTGTATGGGTGGGTCAGTGTGTGCATGGATGTGATCGTGAAAGGTTGAATGTCTCAGTGGTACATGTCCAAGTAACTATATATGTAAAATGTAGTGTATGTGAGAGTTGGAGTATATAAATGACTAAATGTGAGAGTCAGTGATTGTGAGAGAAGCTGCTTGGATGCACGTATACATGTATTAGTGAATATATAAGAGAGTAAGTATGCGTTCGTATCTGTATGAATAAATGAGGTGGTGTATGTATAACTGTGTAGGTGAGTAAATGGAACTATGATGAGTGCATGAGTGAGTAGGATGAATGGTGGTGTGTCAGTATCTGTATAACTGTATGAGTGCATATGACTATGTTGTATTGATCAGTGACTACATGTATGAAAGGTTGTATGGGTGAATGAGTGCATGTGTCTGTAGACCTGGGAATTAGTGACTGCATTTGTCGTAACTGGTTTTGGTGTCTCGATGGTTTTGAAAAGGGAACTCTGTATTTTACAGGGGGTGTATCTAAGGTAATATTAGGGTGTGAGGAGGTGCATGTGGATGATGTCATCAGTGATGTTACTGACCTGGTCATGACATATGTAATATGTGATGTCATCAGCAGTGCATTCCGGGGGCGAGAGTCATAGTTAGCTCAACAGTGGAATTTCTATGGTTTTGTATGAGTGAAATGTCCAGCTAACTATAACGTCCCTGAAACCTATGTTTTTTTCAGTGAATTTCTATGTTTTATTAAATGCTAATTTGTAACTATAACGTCCCTTAAACTTTTGATTTTTTCAGTCAATTTCACAGGTTTTTAAAATGCAAATTTTTATCTATAGCGCCCCTGAAACCTATGTTTCTTTCAGTGAATTTCAAAGGTTTTTTATATGCTAAATTGTAACTATAATGTCCCTGAATCCTATGGTTTTTTCAGTGAATTTCAAATGTTTTTTTAAAAGCTAATTTGTAACTATAACGTCCGTGAAACCTATAGTTTTTTCAGTGAATTTCAAAGGTTTTTTAAATGCTAATTTCTAATTATTTTCTTCTTTAAACCTACAGATGTTTCAGTGATTTTAAAGTATCACTTTGTTGTCAACCTAGTTATGTCATATAGTTGCTGCTTTTCAATATACTGTGTTAAGTTAGCATGAGTTTATTAAGTGTTTAAACAACATATTTTCCTTTGGCTTCAGTTTGCACACGACACATAATTGTTATTGTAGCTTTCAACCTAGACGAAAGATGTGATTTATTTGAGAATAATATGTTATTGCTCTGATATCAGTCGTGCTTGGTACACTGTCTGAACAGTGAGTGCTGAACCCTCTAAGAATAACCTAACACAAGGTTGCTGGGAGCTCTGATACTCGCACCACTAGATATAACACAAATACACTTGCTGCCAACATTGGGCTCTAAGCGGGTTTAAGATAGAGTTACTGAGAATGCAAAAACACACTTGACGGTGCTTCGCATGCAGAGAGCTGGTAGCTGATGATGTGATCCTCTCCTCCTGACATTTAGAGGTATGGGCCCGCCCTGCTAAAACCCAAATGAGACCTTCTTAGATATAATATAGTATGCTAAATAGGGAGCGCGAATAATAGGTGATACAAATTTCTATTGATTTTTGCATTATAATATGCTATCACCGTTTGCCTATTATGGATTAGTGACTATGCTGATAACTCTGATTTTTATAATATGTCTTCTTGTATTATATAAGATACTGCGTTTGAGAACCTTGCATTGAATAATAAATATTTCAAAATTGCACGTGTCCTCTTTTACTCCACCTTCTGGTTTGACATGATTATAAAGCGAAAGAGTGTTCATGTGTTCCACGATACCTGAGGTAACCTAAGTTCATGTTGTGGTTTGTCTAAGTCATTGGGAGTTTGTTATGACCAATGAGACACTGTAGCTAGCTCGGTAAGGGGATTTTGGATACTGAGGTGAGTTTTGGGTCACCCTAATTCACTGAGGTTCCTGATCTCTATGCACAGTTCTGTAAGAGAACGGAATCCCTGCTACAGTGGAAACAGCCAATATCTCCATTTTTCCTGCAATAGCTTCCACAAAAAAGAATTTGTCACAAATGAGAACAACACCTAACAGTAATAATATACAGAGTAGACGTTCCTGTATAAAAAGTAACACAAAAGCACCAGTTTCCGATATTTTCAACGAGCTGCCAAATCTGGGGTGCGATGTAAAAACAAGAAATAAGCCATGTTTGCAGTAGGAATCTAACATCTGCATTTTACTGGTGTAAACCAGGATGACTACCTACAATGTGAAAGGGATCGTAGCCCAGACTCACATCTGAAGAGCAGTATATGTCATAGAGTTACTGATCATGCAGCTCAAACACTTATGAAGGCCACAACACGCACTGCCACCAGCCTCGGGATGTCCCCTCTGGATCACCCCCCTCCCTACTACCACCAAGGCAGTGCAGAATAGGACAACTGACCATTCAAAAATGGCATCGTCCCTCAGCCGCACAATACTTGAATGTTGCCAGATATGGCAAGCAAGTATGTATGAAGGACACAACTCATCTATCAATAATACAAATGCACACAATACTAAGTGTACGGTGATGTGCAAGACAAACCTCACTATACAGATCATAAACCTCTCCATCTGTCTATATACTGCTGGAGCTTGTAGTGTTGTGCACAATAGACGTAAGCATGTTACCTCAGGCAGTGGGGAAGATCTTGGACAGGTAGCTGTGTTGTCTTCCACTGGAAGCAGAAGCTCAGTGGGCTCGTCCAACGCACGCCACTACAGCGTAGGAGTATAAATAAATAAGCCGGGGCTCTGGGCGTGGTTCACTTGTGAACTGTGAAGGCCAACGAGTCAGCTAGAGCAGCGGGCCTCACCCTGCCACGTGGCTGCCCCCATGACTGCAGGCCTCCTCAAAACAGGCCCCCTGCGAACCTAGTGGCACAGTACCACAGACTTATGCCTGTACAGACCACTACCTTCGATCTACACTGCGGACAGCAGGACTCAAAATTCAGATGAAGTAGCAACTGCAGATGACCCATTGCAGAATGCAAGATACATTGCTCCCAATGCGGCCCTCTCGGACCACCCATCACCGCAGGGTGCGCACACGCGGATTTCTTCAGGTACCACTAACTCAGTGCACCACAAGTCATCACCACATGGCCTGAATAAGGCAGCATTCAAATGACATTGCTCTGAGAGCTGCCCCCTGGACCACGCATCATCGCAGGATACGTACACGCTGAGCGCCAAAGGTACTACTAACTCAGTGCACCATAACTCATGACCATGCGGCCTTATCAAGGCAGAACTCAATAGACAAAAGACATTGCTCCGAGTGCGACCCCCTGGGCCACGTATCATTGCAGGTTACGTACACGCTCAGTGCCAAAGGTACTACTAGCTCAGTGCACCATAACTCATCGCCACGTGGCATTATTAAAGCAGAATTCATTAGACAAAATACATTGTTTCAAGCCCTCCCTGGACCAAGCATCATCGCAGGGTACGGACATACTGAGCGCCAAAGGTACTACTAACTCACTGCACCATTAGTCATTGCCACGTGACCGCATTGAAGCAAAATTCAATAGACAATACATAGCTCTGAGTGCGGCCCCTCCGGACCACTCATCATCGCAGGATACGTACACGCTCAGTGTCAAAGGTACTACTAACTCAGTGAAGTAGTAAGTAAATTCTCAGTGCACCATAACTCATCGCCACATGGCCTTATTAAGGCAGAATTCAATAGACAAAATACATTGGTCCAAGTGCGTCCCCCCCGGGACCATGCATCATCGCAGGGTATGTACACGCTGAGTGCCAAAGGTACTATTAACTCAGTGCACCATAAGTTATAGCAAGGAAGAGTGAACAATTTTATGTCAGCAGTGAGGTATACCATCACTCGAAAATCACCGAAAAATACATATAAAGTAAAAAGAACAGAACAATCGAAGTACATTAATGATTACAATCCGGTGATTTTGAAGATGTGGAATGCAAATATGGACATACAATATGTTGCAGTTGTTAGTATCCTTGCTTCAGGAACTTGTTTTATATCAGGTATAGCTTTACTACAATGACCAAATTCATCTTGCAAGTCCAAACGAGCGCTGAATTGCAGAGCTCACAATTTGAACTATAACGTCCCTGAAACCTACATATTTTGACAGTGTATATCATAAATGTTTAATCTTTTGTTCCATCCACCTACACTGTGGACAGCAGTGCTCACAATTCACATCGAGTGGCAATAGCACATGACGCAGTCTGATAGGCAAGAGACATTGCTCCCAGTGCGGCCCCCCCCAGATCCGCATCATCGCTGACTGCGCACATGCTGAATGCTTCTGATGCCCCTACCCCAGTGCAGCACAGCTCATGCACTCTTTCTGATAAAGTATTTTGTGTATAATTTCACATCTGCTGTCCTACCTCAGTGTATCACAAGTCATGAACCCTTTACGATAGAAACTTTTCTGTATGATTTCATATCTGGTACCCGTACCTTAGTGCAGCACAAATCATTGACCCTTTATGATTGAATCCCTGTGTCTGATCAAATGATTAATGTTGTACTTGTTGCCACCACTAACCATTCACAGAGGGTTGGCTTACAATCACCCCACACGTATCCACCACAGACGTCACTGGACATGGGGCTCTGTTAATAAAAAGGAGTTGAGCGCATGTGCACTTACCCAGTTCCACTATCTATCTGTGTCTGTGTGTTCATTATGTATGCAGTAAGTAAGTAAGTAAGTAGTTTTATTTGTACATGATTAATTAAAAGCTTTACAAAACAATAAAAGCATGGATAAAAATGTTTAAAAGTTCATTGTACGCGGTTCCTCGGTATTACAAATTTGATTAATATCAGTGTCTTAGTTGCCATAAATGCTTAACAACCTTCAGGAACTCTTTTTGTCTTTTTTCAACTAATTCGAAAAACTTTACGACTCGGCAATTTAATTTTGTGTTAACGGGGTTAAAACACAATTTGACAGCCTGCCTGCATGTCTGGACGCCGTGTGATTTAAAGGAGGGTCGTAATAGGTTGTGTCTCAAGTCTTTCAATTTTGGACAAATACACATCACAAGGACAAGGTTTTCTTTGTCAGCTTTACACAAACGGCACTGCTGCGAGAGGTTTTGTCTTACCCACTGTGGCAGATGTGGGATTATCGGAATTGCGCCCAGGCGTAATTTTAAAAATGTTTCTTTAGTTTTTAAGTTCCAATGTTAAAATATGCTTGCGGTTGCATTCTTCCATAATCACCGAACGTGATCCAGCTGAGCCCTCTTTTTGCTAATGAGTCCTTATCCTAAATGGAGGGGATGATGCATGCTGATTTTTTCGCAACTTTCTAAAAGACAAGAGGTCTGTTGGGATGTCCCAAAGGTCGGAGAGACCCAGGACTTGAAGTGAGTCAGTTAGATAGTCTCTAGCTGAGGATTTACGATGTCGGAGTAGCTCTTCCCATACATTGGAGTTTAGAGAGCCAGACTTTTATGTCAGCTGATAACATACGCACTGCGCCTTCCTATTGTTTGTTTCAGAATACCAAATTCTAACCAGATTTGTGCAGGCGAGACGTATCTTGGCAGGTTGAAAACAGCCCTGTATGAGTTAGCTATTACTTTGTCCAATACTGCAGCATCCTTCCCTTGAAGCTATTCGCTCCCAAATGTGAGAGTTGGTTGTAGCTTTGTATGCACAACCTGGAGAAGAGGGTTGAGTGTTAGGTCAGGGAGTTTGGCATTGAGGGATTTTATGGCCAGATAAGTCATGCTTCCCTTCCCTTGTAACAAATCCAATTGAGGTTTGAATGAGGTTTTGGAATCCAAAATTACTTCCAAATATTTGTAGGTGGTCACTAGGTCCAACCCTTCTCCGTTTATGTGCCACTTGATTTTCCTTTTCTTTTTGTAATTCACTGCCATGACCTTGGATTTGTTGAAGTTTATTTGCAGGGCATTCCTTTCTGAAAAGGAGTAGGCTACATTTAGAAGGTGCTGGAGGCCTATTGGTGTCCGGCTTATCAGTACCAAGTCATCCGCGTACAGCAGATTTGACAATGGGATTTTCCCTAGTTTCGAGGCCTGACAGAGGCATTTATCGAGTTGCCCTGGCCAGTCGGCAAGAAAGAGGTTGAAAAAAATTGGGGCTAGGACGCAACCTTGTTTTAACCCTTTTGTTGTTGGAATGGGTATAGAGAGGTTTAACTTTAATCCAGGTGTTTGAGTGGAGTAAGATCAGCGCGTCTAAGAGATGTTTGGGTATTCCCCAGTTATCCAATTTCTGCCAGAGTTTGTTGTGATCCACGTGGTGGAATGCAGCAGTATAATCAATAAAGGAGAGAAAAAGGGTTTTTTTAATCTCTTTTGCTGCTTCCATTAGCAGGGTCAGTGCCATGATGTTGGTTGTGGTCCCTTGACCTCTACAGAACCCTTTTTGAGCGGAATTATTGAGTTTTCAGATGTCCATTGCTTCAGATCTTCCAGTATGGTTCCTGCAAAATACTTAGCCTCCACATCGATGAGGGCAATAAGCCGATAATTATTTGGGTGTTTCTTGCTGCCTTGTTTGAAAATTGGACTGATTATTGAGCCGCGCCAGGAATCAGGTAGAGTCAGAGTGTCCTTTATGGTTTTGAATATCGGTGTTAATGCTGTGCTCCAGAATTCCGCGTCTTGACGTTGGCTGGCATGGTGGCCAAATGTCCAGACCTGATTTGGCAAGAGGAACTAGGGTCGGGCATAGATTTATCCATTCGAAGAGATAGCATGACTCCATTCGTGTGGATTTCTTGGGTCGTAGCCGTTATACATTGATACATTATGTATTCAACATGCTGCCCCTTGGCCCTACTATATTACATAGTGCTCTGGACAGCGTATGCAACCATCTTACCTTTGACAATGGAGGAAAACTTTAGTTATGTAACTTTGTCTCGGTCATTGTACAAGTTCGTACTTAGAGACTGCATCATTAGAGTACTGCAAGGAGAGTCTATACTGAATTTATAAGTGTGTGAGGGTCGTCGGAGTGATTGTATAAGTACATATGTTGGCGCAGCCTAACTCCGACAATGACCTTGTCTCTAATTAGCTGCCCTCCATGTGCCAAAAACTGAAACTTCAACTTTCCATGGCCCTGTATTTCTGCAGCGGGAACACTCCACTGAATGTGCAATACACATTCATATCTACACAGATATGTCATGTCCACCATCTTTCTTGTGTGGAACTATGGATGAATATTGGGTCAGTAATTCCCCGTACCTTCCATTTTGGCCATATTGTGGGATTTGGCTCACAGAGTGACACTTTGGCTTTTGCAACCCAGGTGACGGTAGCACTCCAACACGGACACCTCACAGCCACTCCAACACAGCTGGTATACACCCACACCACACCCATCGAATACACAGGCGACACAGGACATGTGACCCTGCTAATATAAAAGACCAGGCACACATGCTTTATGCCATTTGAGCGTTTAGAGTACATGGCCTCACTTCTCACTGAGTTAGTAGCACCGCAAGCACTGAGTGGGTGTACAACCTGCGATGATGATAGGTGGACTAGTATGTCCTCTGCCATGGCCATATCAAGACTCAATACCAAATGTGAGAACTATTACCTTGCATAATGGAGCTGCATGATGTGGAGGGAGCCGTGACCATGAAAAGGTTAGCAGTGAGACCTTAGTGCACAGCGTTGGGCAGATAACTCTGGGCGGCGGGAGTGGATGGGGTACAGCAGACTGGATGCACAGCTGCTTAGGCATACACAGTCTTATATACTCTGCCATTACTAATTCTGTACTATCTTTCAGATGTGGGATCTTGAGAGTTCCACTAGGTCGTGGCACGTGGTTGGAGACAGTGGTGGCATAAAGGTAAGCTGTGACGGTTTTGTACACAGTGTGGACACTCAGGGCTCGATTCCGATCCGGTAAAATGCGCTCCAAATCATCGTACGGAGCAATTTTCCCCGTACGAATCGTACCCGTACACGTCCCTGTACGTACGACGAAGTACGATCCGTACCAGGAGCCAAAGACCGTACGAGTCGTACAGGACTCTGTACGACTAAAATATCCGTACGAGTCTCACTGGGAACCCGCTGTACGTGACATCGCTACGGTTCGCGGCTCGTTTTTACGACCCAGCAAGTACGATTCGTGTCGGGTACGCAATGTACAACCCTTTTTTTTACGGGAGCTGGAAACAGCCGTAAACGCATAGTTCGCGCCGAAACAAGTACAGAACGCCCCCCCGGGACGCCGCGTACCTCCATGATCGCCGGGGCACGCGGCGTACTCCTGCGATCACGTGGGGTACGCGGCGTACACCCAGCGTACATGGGGTACGCACCGTACCCCATGTACGGTGGGTGTACGGTGCGCACCCCATGTACGCTGGGTGTACGCCGCGTACCCAACATGATCGCAGGGGTACGGCGCGTACCCCGGCAATCATGGGGGGTACGCGGTGTACTGTGTGTATGTGATTGAGCGCTTTTCCGTACAAATCGCCCTTACCTGACGCGGACCGTACGAATAGCGTCCTGATCACCCGGTCCGGATCGTACTCGCCGGGTCGTACGGTGTGTTTACGAGTCGTACGGAAACGGCTACGAATACGAATCGTACGGGGGATTTTTTTTACCGGATTGGAATCGAGCCCACAGTGTCCTCCTCATCTCTTCCTTCTCTCCCTCACACTCTTTCTATCTCCCTCTTCCTCTTACACTGTTTGTCGCTTTCTGTCTCTCTCTCTCTGTTTAACTCTCTCGCACTCTTCCTGTTTCTCTGTTCCTCTTTCTCACACTCTTTCTCTCTCTTCCTCTCTCCCTTTCTCTCACTCTCATTGCTTCTCTCTGTCTTCTGCTCGCTCTTTCTTCCTCTCTCTCTTCCTCTCTCCTTTGATGGACGCATGATGCACAATCTTATCTTGCTTTTTATCTAACAGGCTGTGAATCACGGATCGACGTTCACCCCCCCAAAACCACCAAAGTTGAATGCGCGAAAAATCTGAAATGATGCGTGGCAATCCTGAACGCACAACAAAGTTGCTTTGGCACATGATGGACCCTCTTACACACACGCCGGTGGCAGAAGGTGAACAGAGAGACTGCTTTCCACAGCAACGGGCAGTCACCTCTGGGCGATGGGAGTGGATAGTGTTTAGCAGTCTGGGCGCACAAGAGAGCACAGACACCTCCGAGCAGTGGGAGTAGATGAGGTGCACCAGCCTCATTGCACATTAGCGAAACAGGGTATTGCACCGTTACATCGCAACTTTTACAACGGGAGTCTATTACAACGCAACTTTTACAACACTGGTTCCATTACATCGCATGCCTTTACAACGCATGGCATTACATAGCAGATGCTATTACAACGCATGCCATTACAACGTAAGTATAGGTAAGTATATAATTTTTCTATTTTATTTAATATTATTTTATTAATTTAATTATTATTAATTATAAATAAATATATGTATTTATGTGTTTTATAATATAAATTAAATGTATTAATTTAAGTAATTTTAAAAATAAGTATGAGTATAGGAGTATATGTTTTGGGGTACTGAGGTATATGATTCGGGGTGTTTGGGTATTTTTAGGTTTCAGGGCTGGGTTTGGGTTTTGGGGTACAGGGGTATTTTTAGGTCTTAGGGCTGGGTTTGGGTTTTGGGGTACAGGGGTATTTTTAGGGTTCAGGGCTGGGTTTGGGTTTTGGGGTACAGGGGTATTTTTAGGTTTTAGGGCTGGGTTTAGGTTTTGGGGTACAGGGGTATTTTTAGGTTTTAGGGTTGGGTTTGGGTTTTGGGATACAGGGGTATTTTTAAGTTTTAGGGCTGGGTTTGGGTTTTGGGGTACAGGGGTATTTTTAGATTTTAGGGTTGGGTTTGGGTTTTGGGGTACAGGGGTATTTTTAGGTTTTAGGGCTGGGTTTGGGTTTTGGGGTACAGGGGTATTTTTAGGTTTTAGGGCTGGGTTTGGGTTTTGGGGTACAGTAGTATTTTTAGGTTTTAGGGTTGGGTTTGGGTTTTGGGGTACAGGGGTATTTTTAGGTTTTAGGGTTGGGTTTGGCTTTTGGGGTACAGGGGTATTTTTAGGTTTTAGGGCTGGGTTTGGGTTTTGGGGTACAGGGGTATTTTTAGGTTTCAGGGCTGGGTTTGGGTTTTGGGGTACAGGGGTATTTTTAGGTTTTAGGGCTGGGTTTGGGTTTTGGGGCACAGGGGTATTTTAAGGGTTCAGTTTAATGATTTTAAATAAATAATTAAATTAATTACATTAAATTAAATTAAAGTAATTAAATTATATTATTTACAATTTATAAATTAATTAAATTACATTAATTAAATTAAATTAATTACATTAAATTAATTTCAATTTTAAAATTAATTAAATTAAATTAATAAAATAAAATTAAATGAATCAATTTATATTATTTACAATTTATTAATTAATTAAATTACATTAATTAATTTACATTAATTAATTTAAATTACATACCATCTTAAAATTAATTACATTAAATTAATTATAATAAATTAAATTAATTTAATTATATTAATTCCATTTTTTTATTTAATTTAATTCAAATTAATTAAATTATTTAAAATAATTTAATTTAATTACAATGTATAAATTAATTAAATTACATTAATTAAATTAACTTAATTAAATTTTTTTAAAAGATATACTTACCTATACTTACGTTGTAATGGCATGTGTTGTAATAGTATCTGCTATGTAATGACATGCGTTGTAAAGGCATGCATTGTAATGGATCCTGCGTTGTAAAAATTGTGATGTAACGGTCTGCGTTGTAAAATAACGGGTTGTAACATCATACATCCGCAAAACAGAGAATTACACATGTGCAGTTGTATGTACTCTGCAATTACTAATTCTATACTATCTTTCAGATCACTAAACTTAAGGGCTGCACAATCTCCCGGCACATGGTTGGAAACACACTGGTGGCACAAAGGTGAGCTGCAAAGGTTTTCTCCAGTGCCAACACTCCCTCTCCATCTCTTCCTTTTTTCTCTCTCTCACACTTTCTCTCTTTCTCTGTCTCTTACTCTCTCTCTTATTCTTTTTCTCTCTTTCTCTCTATCACTCTTTCTCCCTCTCTCTCACTCTTTCTCTCTCTCTCTCTTCCTCTCTTTCACACTGTCTCTCTTTCTATCTTCCTTGTATCTTACCTCCTCCTCTCTCACTCGTTCTCTATTTGTCTGTCTTCCTCTCTCTCACTCTTTCTCTTTTCCTCTCTCACTTTTGTCTCTCTCTCTTCCTCACTCTCACTTTTTCTCTCTCTCTCTTCCTCTCTCTTACACTGTTTCTCTCTTTCTCTCTTCTTCCTTAAAACAGAGAATTACACCTGTGCAGTTCAGTGTACTCTGCAATAACTAAATCTATACTATCTTTCAGATAACTAAACTTGACGGTGCACTATGTCCGAGCACGTGGTTGGAGATTCACCGGTGACACAAAGGTGAGTTGTGACGATTTTCTCCAGTATCAACACTCCCTCTCCATCTCTTCCTTTCTCTCTCACAGTTTCTCTCTTTCTGTGTCTCTTCCTATCACTCTCTCTCATTCTTTCTTTCTCTCACTTCTTCTCTCTCATTATTTCAATCTCTCACTTCCTCTCTCTCTCTCTCTTCCTCTCTCTCAATCTGTTTGTCTATCATTTCCTCTCGCTCACACTGTTTCTTACTCTCTTCCTTATATCTCACTCACTCTTTCTTTCTTTTTTTCTTAATCTTCTCTCTTCCTCTCTCTCTCTTTTCCCCTCTCTCTTCCTCTCTCTCTTCCTCTCTCTCACACTGTTTTACTCTTTCTCTCTTCCTCTCTCTCACTCTTTTTCTCTCTATTCCTTTTCCTTTCTCTCTCTTCCTCTCTCTCTCTCTCTCTCTCTTTTATTTGCTGTTGTTTTCTACTAATAAAATATTTTACACACATAGTTTTATTTGTTGTTGATTTGTTGTAATAACATGTTTTATTTGTCAATCCATACATGACTAAGATTATTATTTGTCCAACCTCATAAGCATCTTTTTTATTTTAACAGCAACACCAGCCAATTTGTTAGGCTCCACATTTAAAAACATTCCTGTCATTTTTGTTTGTGGCGGGTGAGAGGGGATGGCGGACAAGGAGCTGCTGCTGGGGGATGTCGGAGTAGTGTTGGGTGTCCAACCTGCATCATTGCTGCCTCCATTGCATCTCTTCTCAGAGACCTGCAAGCCGGCAGGCTAGCTCGTAAAAGTGTGGGCCCGAGAAGTTGCACCGGAAGAGCTGCAAGCCCACCAGTGGTTCACAGAGAGAGACTTGCGGGCCCAAGAAGGTTGTTGACGGTATGCTGGTGATGTGGGAAGAGGGTGCGTTACCTGCTGATGTGGGGAGAGGCAACGTGAAAGGCGTAACTCTCACAGACAGAGCTCCAGTATGTTTTCAGAAATGCCTCAGACAGATGCCAGCTGATGGACTAAATCACAAAATGGCTTTTCAATGCTTATATAGTGTGACTTATGAACAGTTCGTACCCAGGCTTGCATAGGGACAACTGCAGCCCATCTGCTCAACTCACAGAGGCAGAAATACAAGCCGTCCACTCCCAAAGGAACAGCAGCGTAGTAGCTCACAGAGGTACAGGCGGAGCAGTGTACTAGCTCTCAAAGGTAGACAGCATCGAGCCGACGGACTGGCTTCTAAAGGCATAACTCTGAAGTGGTGAACTTGGGCACAGGGAGCGTGAAAGGGTTATCTTCCTACCAGCGTCCGGGAGTGGAAGTCGTGCTGCCTGGAGGACACCTGTTTCTCCTTTATTGTTAATAAATCTGACATTTTAACTGCGTCCTCAGTGATGTCATCAGTGATGTCATTTGAGATGTCATCAGTGATGTCACTGACCATGTCATGAATGATGTAATATGTGACATCATCAGCAGTGGATTGCAGGTGTGCGAAATAAAGTTAGTACAACTAACTATATAGGAGCAATTTCAATGGTTTTATATGAGTGAAATGTCCGGCTAACTATAACACCCCTAAAACTTATAGTTTTTTGAGTGAATTTTAAAGGTTTTTTAAATGCTAATTCCTAACTATATAGGGCCTGAAACCTATGGTTTTTTCAGTGAATTTCTAAGGTTTTTTAAATGCTAATTCCTAACTATATAAGGCCTGAAACCTATGGTTTTTTCAGTGAATTTGCAAGGTTTTTAAATGCTAATTTCTAACTATATAAGGCCTGAAACCTATGTTTTTTTCAGTGAATTTCAAAGTTTTTTTAATGCGAATTCCTAACTATATAAGACCTGAAAGCCCACCAGGAATCTCCAGTATGCGCCAGGGGACTGCATTGCAGAGAGGTGTAATGTAGCCACGCCCCTTTTTACACCTCTCTGCAACGCAGCCCCCGTGCATGTTTGAAGAGGGGGAACTAATTCCCCTTGCATACTGGGGGGCCCTGGGGGCCAACTAGCCCACCTGGAACCTCCAGTATGCGCCAGAGGGCCGCATTGCAGAGGTGTAATGAGGCTATGCCCCTTGTTACACCTCTCTGCAACGCAGCCCCCTGGTGAGCACTTCCCCCTACACTACCCAAACACCACTGCACTACCCTAAACCCTAACACACTACCCCCGGCATGACCCCCTACACTACACAAACAAAACTGCACTACCCTAAACCCTAACATACTACCCCCTACAGTACACAAACACCACTGCGCTTCCCTAAACCCTAAAACCCTACCCCAGCACGACCCCCTAATCTACACAAAATCCACTGCACTACCCTAAACCCTAAAACCCTACCCCCAGCATGACCCCCTATACTACACAAACACCATTGCACCACCCAAAACCTTAAATCTACCCTAGCAAGGCCCCATACACTACCCAAACAGCACTGCACTACCCTAAAAGCTAAAACACTACCCCCTACACTACACAAACACCACTGCACTACCTTAAACCCTAACACACTACCCCTAGTATGACCCCCTACACTACCCAAATACCACTGCGCTACCCTAAACCCTAAAACACTACCCCAGCATGACCCCCGACTCTACCCAAACACCACTGCACTACCCTAAACCCTAAAAACACTACCCCTAGCACGACCCCCTACACTACACAAATACCACTGCACTACCCTAAACCCTGTCTCTGCCTTACATAAATGAAGGATAACTTCAATGCTGTATGCAGTGTAGATCCAAAGCTGAATACAAGTTGTGAACCCTGCTGTCCGCAGTGTAGATCAAAGGTAGTAGTCGATACAGACATAAGTCAGTGGCGCTGTGGCGCTGAGTTCGCAATCTGCCTGTATCAAGGAGGCACGTTGTCATGGCGGCAGCCAAGTGGCAGAGTGAGGACCTTGACTGTGGCAGAGTCTCTTTGCAGAAGTGAACCACGCCCAAGGCGTAGGCTAATTATTTATACTCTTATGCTGGAGTTGCGTACGTTGGATCAGCCCACTCCACTTCTGCTTCAAGGAGAGGAGACAACACAGCAACATGACCAAGATATTCCCCGGAGTCTGAGATAATATGGTTGCGTCCACTGTGCAGTACACACGTATCAATGGTATATCTACACACAGAAAAGTTCTTGATTTGTATAGTGAGTTGTGTATAGCATATCACCGGTAGTATTAGCAGTGTGTAGAATATTGTTTATTTATTTAATTTATTTAAAGAGTTTATATAGCGCTGGCTAGACCCGAAGGTATCAGAGCGCTTTACATGAGAATCAACAATGTAACAGAGAGAGATCAGTAGCGGTACAAAAGGGGTGGTGAAGGACAGAGCATCTAAATCAATCAAACACTCACACCCAGTCAAAAGATCTGGGTTTAATCCATCACCGTTCTTTAGCCCACTCTGCCACCCCAGTTCAGACATGGCTATATGCAAATCAGTCTGACCTTGTGCCTCATGGGAACAGTCCAGCCTGAACTGCCAAGCCATGTCTTCCCTGGACCGGAAACAAGCTTCCGAGGATCGGTTTCTGCATTCCAGCCGTCTTCAGCCCGGCTTGCTTGAATCCAGTGGCAAAGTGAGCAAGGGACTCACATCTGAGCATACCCTGCCCCACATATGGTGGCCAAATGCAGTACAAAAGGGGGTGGTGATGGACGGAGCATCTGAATCAATCAAAGACTCACACCCAGTCAAAAGATCTGGGTTTAATCCATCACCGTTCTTTAGCCCACTCCGTCACCCCAGTTCAGACATGGCTATATGCAAATCAGTCTGACCCTGTGCCTCATGGGAACAGTCTAGTCCGAACTGCCAAGCCATGTCTTCCCTAGACCGGAAACAAGCTTTCGAGGACCGGTTTCTGGCATTCCAGCCGTCTTCAGCCCGGCTTGCTTGAATCCAGTGGCAAAGTGAGCAAGGGACTCATGTCTGAGCATACCCTGCCACACTTATGGCGGCCAAAAGCGGTACAAAAGTGGGTGGGGATTGACGGAGCATCTGAATCAATCAAACACTCACACCCAGTCAAAAGATCTGGGTTTAATCCATCACCGCTCTTTAGCCCACTCTTCCACCACAGTTCAGACATGGCTATGTGCAAATCAGGCCGACCCTGTTCCTCATGGGAACAGTCCAGCCCGAACTGCCAAGCCATGTCTTCCCTGGACCGGAAACACGCTTCCGAGGACCAGTTTCTGGCATTCCAGCCGTCTTCAGCCCGGCTTGTTTGAATCCAGTGGCAAAGTGAGCAAGGGACTCACGTCTTGGCAGTTCGGGCTGGACTGTTCCCATTACGGACGAGAAAGTAGTTTTGGGTTCTCTTGCTCGTAAATGGATTGAGCATGGATTATAATATAGTACTGAAGATATTATGAGTTGCTTCTATTAATGGCCAGAGCCCACGCAGAGATATGTTTTCAATGTTATGTGTCAAACCCTTATTAGAGTTTGGGAAGATACGGAGTCAGATGCAGTTCCTTCGGATTTGCTGAAATTACAAGCTGATTTTCATAAAGGTTTTATTGTAGGACACCATGTTGAGGAGGCAGTGAATAGACTCATTGCGTTTCAAACAATGTTTTTGTCCCTGTCCTTTTCCGAGACTAATACCGCCAATAAACAAGGTAGTAAGAATTATCCGATGCGTGAAGTACCTCCCGTATGGAGAGAAGAGGTGATTGGTCCACCTCAAGTCCCTGCTCATTTCCAGCGTATATGGGTCCACAAACCCTGGAAAAGGTCTGAATAATTGGCACTTAAGAACACTCTTCCAGACCCTCGTAAAAATCCTGCTGGATATTACAAAGAATTGTCCCAAACAGTTGACGCTTGTATTATGAATTTGGCCGATATTGATATGCTATTTGGAAATGTTGTTCCTCAAGGCATATGGGCACAGATTCGTAAGGAAAATCATGTGGCTGAATTAGGTGGTGATTGGGCTGCTATAAGAGCTGTTAATGCGAATCAGGTGGGTGGTGCGAAACCCGAGGATTTGATTACGGCAGGTAGAATAATTGAATTGATGAAGAAAATGATGCCTGCAGTGCGAGTAAATTGGGATAAGTTGGCCGCATGTAAGCAAAAGAAAGATGAAAGTGTCTCAGATTTCTTCACTCGCGTTGAAGAGACGTTTATTGACCACAGTGGTCAGGATTTGAGTATAGAGGGTGGTCAGCGATTGTTTGTGGACAAGTTTGTATACAATTTGCTTCACGAGTTATCGAATAAATTAAAGAGTTCTGAAAGCGCACGGGCTGTCTTTTCCGGTGCTAAAATATTGGCTACTGCACAGTATTATGAGAATAGAGATAAGGTGGAGAAGGAGAAACAAGAGAAGAAAAACAGAGATTTAAAAACAAAGGTTCTTTTACAGCAGGTGTATCCACCTAGCTCAAATCAGCTTCAGCAATCTTCCCAGTTTCAGCAGCCCCCACAGTTTCAGAGATTGTTGCAGAAGCTGGAATATTATACGCCGCGACCTTCGTTAGGTCCTTATCAATGTGCATATTCTAGGGAAGAAGGACATTTCAAGAATAGTTGCCCGGTTTTATTACAGCGTAATAATGGGATGTCCGCTCCCCGAGGTCGTGGTAATTTTCAGACAGGATCCAGAGGTAGAGGACGAGGCGCGTCCGCTCAGGAGCAGCGTTCTTTTCCTTCATCTACCTCGAAATACTTTGACCAACAGGCAGTTCCGTCCACACAATATTACAATGATGATTTTCACGTTGAAGATAGGGCTGACGATTTTCAGACTGAATAGGACAGCCATGGACAAAGTAAGGGAGTTGTGTCGATTCCAGTAGATCAAAAGGGGAAGTATGTCACTGTCAATACTAGGGGTGTTTCAGAACCGTTTCTTTTGGATACTGGTACAATGAGAAGTTCTATCATTCATTCTAAACTCCCTGGGGCACCTTTGTCTGGCTTAATGAATACCTCTGTGGGATTTTCTGGTGCCCCAGTACGTACTCCGGTTTCTTGCCCCTTGACTGTCTCGAATGGTCATTATGATTTGAAAGATTCACTTATCCTGACAACTGGTTGTGGTGAGAATTTGCTAGGTCTGGATTTGTTGAAAAGACTGCATGCAACATTGTATTGTTCTCCTTCTGGTGTGCATCTTACGTTGGGAAAGAAATTGATGTCTTCCATGTATTTGTCCGAGACCAGTTTCCACTCGAGTTGCTTTCTCTCCCGGAAAGTCTTTGGGCCAATGGCCCAAATGATGTGGGTCGTCTTGCGTTCCCACCGTACGTTGTCACAGTTAAAGATAATGTTAGAATGCCACGCATTCCCCAATATCGTATGTCTAGTGATGGAGAAAGAGCCCTATTGGCTATTGTTGAGGATTTTATTCAGAAAGGTGTGGTCGAAGAAACGAGAGGAAATGTTTGTAACAGTCCTATTCTTCCGATTCTTAAGAGAATGGATCCTTCACAGCCTCCTGTCTACCGATTTGTTATTGACCTGGGAGAAGTCAATAAAATAGTGTTGCCACAGTTCCCTGTTGTTCCGGACATTACAGCTTTGTTAACAATGATTCCTGCTTCGACAGTTTGTTTTTCTGTGATTGATCTGAAAAATGCTTTCTTTAGCATTTCTATTGCTGAAGAAAGTAGGGATATCTTTGGTTTCTCCTTGGGTGGCCGAAGTTTACGCTTTAACCGCATTGCTGCTGCGGCGATTTTTGCTCTGTTCTGCTTTTTTTTAAAAGCTGCGTTACATGACGAGCTCAGCTCGTCATCAGCACACGCCACCCGTGGCTGATGACGAGCTGAGCTCGTCATCAGCATCGAAAGGGTTAAGAGAGCTCCTCAAGGCTATTGTGAAAGTCCCTCTATTTATAGTAAAGCTCTTAAGTCTCAACTTGATGCTTTTCCTTTGCCACCAGGTGCTACGCTTATTCAGTATGTGGATGATTCACTGGTGGCTGCTGATACGGAAGATGTGTGCAAGAGTGTGACTGTTGCGTTGTTGCATCATTTGTGTGCTTTAAATCATAAGGTGTCACCCTCTAAGCTGCAATATGTCCGCCAAGAAGTGACCTATTTAGGTCATCTCTTGTCGAAGGAGGGAAGGCGATTGACCCCAGAACGTATTCATGCTATTTCACAGATGTCTGTACCTACCACACAGAGAGAAGTGCATGCCTTTTTGGGTATCACTTCCTATTGTAGACAATGGATTCCCAATTTTTTACTTTTGGCGACACCATTGGTGGCACTAACGTTGAAAGACACGCCCCATCCGCTCCCTTGGACGGATGAATGTTGAAAGGTTTTGTTGATTATGTACTGCCCTGTGTACTGCTCCGGTGTTGGGTACCCCAGATTATAGCAAGTCCTTTACACTGTAGGTTCATGAGAGAGAAGGTTGCGCATTGTCAGTTTTGACACAGCAATTCAGAGATAAGCAAAGGCCATGTGCCTATTTCTCCGCTACATTAGATCCAGTAGCTAAAGCTTTGCCCAGTTGTCTCATAGCTACAGCAGCTGCCGCAATCTCCATTAGACAGTCTGATGGATTAGTATTGGATAACACACTCATTGTTATGGTTCCACATGCAGTGGATACCTTGCTGAACAGAACCAAGATGCAGTATCTCACGAGTGCTAGTTTGTCTGGTTATGAGCGGACATTTTTAGCGAGCCATGTACATATCAAAATATGTGAATTGATTCGAATTGGATAAATGCACTGCTGATTCTTAATGCGGTTGATCTTATATTACTCAAATTTAGTGGTGCACCGGAAGGTGGCGTCGAGTGTCCAACGACGTCTAAATTATGTAAATTAAGAAGTGAGACTAGAGATCCTCTAGCGTCATCCCTTCACAGGCACTCTCTGTTGTCTCCCCTGTACAAGAAGACTTTCACTCGTTTAGTTCAATAGTTCATCAGTTATTTATTTCATTCCTTCATGGTATTGTGGATTATAATGATATTTCGTATTCTTTCAATCAATAATCAAAATATATTCGATATTGCAAACACTGTCATTATCAGGCATCCAATGCATTTCGGGCATTTAACGACATGCCCTTCATCAGGGAAAACGACACTGTAAAATGAAAAATGCTACTGTTACTATGAGCTCCAAGTCATAATAAACTATACATCTGATAACAGTTGAAACACGGTTAAAAAATAACATCAAAAACACGTTTATCCTTGCAGTGTTCTGTGTGATCATGGTCTGCGTACAAAAGTGAAAAGTGAGAAAACGCAAGAAAAGAATCAAGTATCACTCACGTGACTGGAGTCTCCAGTTCGCGGTGAAAGCTGTAACAGAATGTGAAAACGTAGCGTAAGGTAAAAGAAGATCAGGGGAATCACTCTGAGTGAAACTGCCAGAAAGACTCGACATAGCGGACTAACCTGGTTGAAAGAAATCTGCGTTCATCTATCGGTTGTCTCCTCCGTTCGCGCCGGTACAATGGTAACCGGTAGTGTTTGGTTATTTGACTAGGGTTCCGGTCATGTGAGTGGTCACATGACCATAAATATAAAAGAAAGACTTTCCTACATATATGTATGATGCGTTTCCTGCTACTTCGGAAAGGAACATTCTAAACAAGTAAAACGTCAATATATATAGAAAAATCTAAGAAAATACTCTAAAGTAATAGGGAAGACATACTCTATCAAAAGAAACGACCCAGATTCAAATGTGGAGACCACGGGACAATAATTTAAAAAAGTGAATAAAGTTGATGCTAGTCTCAAACTCATGGAGTCGAGGTAGATGGTTAGGTGATGTGTGTTTAGAGCCATTAGTGAAGATAGTAGCAGTGTGTGTGAGTATACGTGTCTGGTGGATGAGTGAGCCAACACAGTATACACAAGGTACAGACCTTTGAGCAGTTCAAAAAAATATATAAACTTTCAATGAGTTTATAAATAACAAGAAAATTCAATTCTTTCATTTAAACCCATCGGTATTTGGGTGAAAAGTCTCTGTATCCAAAAGTTTTCTCTCCTAAGGAGGTATTTGGTATTGTCTCTCCCCTCCGTTCTCTGTACAATTTCAAGGACTATGAATTTGATTTGGGACACATTATGATTCTCCATTGTGTAATGTGAGGACAGTGCTGATTTAATGTTTTTCAAACGGATATTGGATCTGTTTTCCCCACGTACATTTTCCCACACGGGCATCTTATTCCATATATCAGATTACTTGATTCACAAGTGGCATTGACCTTCAGTCTGATTGAATATCCTTTCGAAGGATGACATACGGTGTTGCCTCGGATTACATTATTACAGTTGCCGCAATTAAGGCAAGGTTTAGTTCCTGTGTACGTGATGTTTTCACTTGGTTTTGTTTGAAGAATTTCCCCTAAGTTCTTTGATCTTGTGAAAGCGAAGATAGGTGGTTCTGTGAAAGACTGTCTGAAATCCGGTTCCATATTGAGAATCGACCAATGTTTCAGAATGGCTTGTTTATACTTTTTACTTGATGTAGAATATTTAGATACTACCACAGTTCTTGTTTGTGCGGTTTTGACTTTGGTCGTTAGCAATTTTCCTCTGTCGATTTTGTCAATCCTCCTTTTTGATTGTTCTACTACAGATTGTGGGTAACCTCTGGCCATGAATTACTAGGACATTTCTTCTAGTCTCATATTGCAAATATTTTCTTCTGAACATTCTAAACAAGTAAAACGTCAATATATATATAGAAAAATCTAAGAAAATACTCTAAAGTAATAGTGAAGAGATACTCTATCAAAAGAAACGACCCAGATTCAAATGTGGAGACCACGGGACAATAATTTAAAAAAGTGAATAAAGTTGATGCTAGTCTCAAACTCATGGAGTCGAGGTACATGGTTAGGTGATGTGTGTTTAGAGCCATTAGTGAAGATAGTAGCAGTGTGTGTGAGTATACGTGTCTGGTGGAATTCATGGCCAGAGGTTACCCACAATCTGTAGTAGAACAATCAAAAAGGAGGATTGACAAAATCGACAGAGGAAAATTGCTAACGACCAAAGTCAAAACCGCACAAACAAGAACTGTGGTAGTATCTAAATATTCTACATCAAGTAAAAAGTATAAACAAGCCATTCTGAAACATTGGTCGATTCTCAATATGGAACCGGATTTCAGACAGTCTTTCACAGAACCACCTATCTTCGCTTTCACAAGATCAGCAGCCCCCGTGTATGCTAATATATTCATGCAGTGGTATGAAAATCAACACATCTTCTCTAGAAATGAATGGACACAAAACCTGAAACTAATGATTAGGTACATTGATGATCTCTTCATAATTTGGACAAATACTAAAGAAAAACTATTGATGGAACTAAAGAAATTCAATGAGGTTGACGAACGAATCCAATTGACATGGGATATATCAGAGACAATGGTCAACTTCCTTGATGTTAAAGTTATCAGAACCTCAGAAGGATTTATGACTGACCTTTATGTGAAACCTACAGACAGGAACAACATGTTGTTATACTCTAGTTACCACCAATCTAACCTAATCAACAATTTACCATTTTCGCAGATGGCAAGAGTTAAAAGAATTACCTCAGAAGAAAATATTTGCAATATGAGACTTGAAGAAATGTCCAAGAAATTCATGGCCAGAGGTTACCCACAATCTGTAGTAGAACAATCAAAAAGGAGGATTGACAAAATCGACAGAGGAAAATTGCTAACGACCAAAGTCAAAACCGCACAAACAAGAACTGTGGTAGTATCTAAATATTCTACATCAAGTAAAAAGTATAAACAAGCCATTCTGAAACATTGGTCGATTCTCAATATGGAACCGGATTTCAGACAGTCTTTCACAGAACCACCTATCTTCGCTTTCACAAGATCAAAGAACTTAGGGGAAATTCTTCAAACAAAACCAAGTGAAAACATCACGTACACAGGAACTAAACCTTGCCTTAATTGCGGCAACTGTAATAATGTAATCCGAGGCAACACCGTATGTCATCCTTCGAAAGGATATTCAATCAGACTGAAGGTCAATGCCACTTGTGAATCAAGTAATCTGATATATGGAATAAGATGCCCGTGTGGGAAAATGTACGTGGGGAAAACAGAGCGCCGCATCAAAGTGCGATTAACGGAACACAAATCCAATATCCGTTTGAAAAACATTTAATCAGCACTGTCCTCACATTACACAATGGAGAATCATAATGTGTCCCAAATCAAATTCATAGTCCTTGAAATTGTCCAGAGAACGGAGGGGAGAGACAATACCAAATACCTCCTTAGGAGAGAAAACTTTTGGATACAGAGACTTTCCACCCAGATACAGATGGGTTTAAATGAAAGAATTGAATTTTCTTGTTATTTATAAACTCATTGAAAGTTTATATATTTTTTTGAACTGCTCAAAGGTCTGTACCTTGTGTATACTGTGTTGGTTCACTCATCCACCAGACACGTATACTCACACACACTGCTACTATCTTCACTAATGGCTCTAAACACACATCACCTAACCATCTACCTCGACTCCATGAGTTTGAGACTAGCATCAACTTTATTCACTTTTTTAAATTATTGTCCCGTGGTCTCCACATTTGAATCTGGGTCGTTTCTTTTGATAGAGTATCTCTTCACTATTACTTTAGAGTATTTTCTTAGATTTTTCTATATATATTGACGTTTTACTTGTTTAGAATGTTCCTTTCCGAAGTAGCAGGAAACGCATCATACATATATGTAGGAAAGTCTTTCTTTTATATTTATGGTCATGTGACCACTCACATGACCGGAACCCTAGTCAAATAACCAAACACTACCGGTTACCATTGTACCGGCGCGAACGGAGGAGACAACCGATAGATGAACGCAGATTTCTTTCAACCAGGTTAGTCCGCTATGTCGAGTCTTTCTGGCAGTTTCACTCAGAGTGATTCCCCTGATCTTCTTTTACCTTACGCTACGTTTTCACATTCTGTTACAGCTTTCACCGCGAACTGGAGACTCCAGTCACGTGAGTGATACTTGATTCTTTTCTTGCGTTTTCTCACTTTTCACTTTTGCACGCAGACCATGATCACACAGAACACTGCAAGGATAAACGTGTTTTTGATGTTATTTTTTAACCGTGTTTCAACTGTTATCAGATGTATAGTTTATTATGACTTGGAGCTCATAGTAACAGTAGCATTTTTCATTTTACAGTGTCGTTTTCCCTGATGAAGGGCATGTCGTTAAATGCCCGAAATGCATTGGATGCCTGATAATGACAGTGTTTGCAATATCGAATATATTTTGATTATTGATTGAAAGAATACGAAATATCATTATAATCCACAATACCATGAAGGAATGAAATAAATAACTGATGAACTATTGAACTAAACGAGTGAAAGTCTTCTTGTACAGGGGAGACAACAGAGAGTGCCTGTGAAGGGATGACGCTAGAGGATCTCTAGTCTCACTTCTTAATTTACATATCAAAATATGTAACACGTTAAATCCAGCTACACTGTTGCCGCTCCCAGATGAGAAAGATGATCAGGAAAAGCATGATTGCTTTCTCCGAACAGAAGAGGAAACGAAGGGTAGGATTGATCTAAAGGACACTCCGCTCAAGGACCCGGACGGGATCCTTTGGGTGGATGGTTCTTGTTTTAAGCTTCCAAATGGAGAAACTACTTCTGCCTATGCTGTCACCACCTTATGCACAATTGTCGAAACGGCACGTATTGGACATAATTCAGCCCAAGCAGCTGAATTGATAGCCTTGACTAGAGTGTGTGTGTTGTCGAGGGGAAAGAGAGTGAATGTGTACACAGATACTGAAAAAAGGGGGTGGGGATGGTCAGAAGGGCATTTTTAATGACCAAGGTAATTTGGGCCCCTATAACAACTAGCAGAACAAAAGAAGTAGCCTGGTCAAAATTACTGTGAGTATGCCATGTTGAGTCTAGAACCATGAGTCCATTAATACCACTATAGTGATAGCACTGGGCTAGAAGAAATTCACATCAGCCCACCCATCTGGTGGAGTATCGTCACGTGGGAGATGTATCATAAATCCATCTTGATCAAGGCACCTGGTAATGATGCAAAGATGGATTTCGTAGATATAATCTTAGACCACAGTGTTTCACTGGTGATGCCAATGGAGTGCAGTGCAAGTGAAAAGTGAAAGTGAAAATAAAATTGACTCGAAGGACCAAAAGTCCGTTTATTTAGGTATGGTACTAGGGTCAAATCTAAAAACAACGCCTCATAGTTTTAAATAATAACTATATCAAGGCATGGTGTAGTGAGGTCACCAAAAGTCAGTTTATTTAGGTATGGTACTAGGGTCAAATCTAAAAACAACGCCTCATAGTTTTAATTAATAACTATATCAAGGCATGGTGTAGTGAGGTCACAGATAGTCAGTACGCTTTCGGTGTTGCACATAGTTTTGGTAAGTTGTGGAAAGAAAGAGGATTCTTTACCTCCCACGGGATGAAGATTCAGCATGGCCAGTAGTGACTGATCTTATTGAGTCACTTACCTTACCTACACAAATAGCGATCATAAAGTGCAGCACACATAACAAAGTTACAGATGATGTGGGTCGTGGAAATGAGTTTGCAGATGAGGTAGCGAAAACTACAGCTAGAAACACCACTAGCCGAATGTATGTGGCAGGTCCTGCAAATTGGGTTAGGGAAATTGGAATGTGTGAAGACACGGTTGAGAGTGTGAAAACGATTCAGGGAGAGGCTGCTGAGAAGGAACTGAGTACGTGGAAAGAAAGTACGGGAATGTTAGATTCAATTGGCTGTTGGACAGAGTTGTCGGAACATCAGCGATGGTTGTTACCGGACGCTTATGTGTTACCGGTGGTGACTATGGCTCATGGTCCAGCCCACAGTAGTGCAAAAGGCATATGTGAGCTCTTGGCCCCGGTATGGCAGAATGAAGGAATTCCGAAATGTGCAGAAAATGTGGTTAAGCATTGTATTGTGTGTCTAATGCATAACCCAGGAAAGGGTACCCCAACTCTGGCATTTTGCCCCCGTCATATCCTTTTGAAGTGTTGCAGATTGATTACATTCATATGGATCGCTGCAACAACCTTAAGCATGTTCTGGTGGTGGTATGTGCCTTTTCCCGCTGGAGAGAGGCCTACCCCTTGAAAAATAACACTGCTCTGTCGACTGCTAAAGTACTGATTAAGGAGTTCTTCCCCAGATTCGGTTTGCCGCGCATTGTCTGGAGTGACAATGGAAGTGAATTTGTGGGCCAGATTATGTAGAAAGTATGTTCTGGTCTTGGCATTAGACAGAAATTCCATGCGGCAAACCATCCACAGTCAGCAAGTTTGGTTGAGTGTTACAATGGTACACTCAAGCTTGAACTGGCCAAGATTGAAGCCAGTACGGGTCTTGCCTGGCCTGATGCTTTGCCCCTAGCTCTTTTGTCAACCAGAACTACTGTGCACTCTCGTATGGGACTAAGCCCATATGAAGTGGTATTTGGACGCCCAGCTAATGTTTGGGGCGTCCCCCGTCCCAAAAGATATTCCGACATACCATATCCTTTGTTAATTGACTATTTGCATGATTTGACTACTAAATTAAGTGTTATTCGCCAACAGGTACAAAGTGTTTTGCTGGAGGCCTCCACAGACCCAGGTCACACCATCCTACTACCCGGCGACTGGGTCTGTGTGAAGAATTTTCAACAGACCAAGAATCTAGAGCCTCGCTGGTCTGCCCCTACGCACGTTTTGCTCGTTACCCACACGGCTGTGAAAATGGTTGGCAAACACAACTGGGTGCATGGGGTGCACTGTAAAAAGGTGCCACTGCCATTACCCTTTGACCAGTGGATTCGTAGTGGTTAATAGAATCTGACACTGCAGCAGTTCCTTGCTTCGTTCCCTTCAGTGATGCTCAAATTTATGGAGCTCAGTCTGAAAAAGCAGATGATGATATTCTTCAAGCCGCTGTGCCTTTGCATCGTCGAATAGACACTTCCAATCCAGAAGCTTTATTCCAGGACCAGACCGTGCCGAGCAAAACACGTTACAACTTAAGACCAAGAACTAATAAAGAGAACTGAACTTTTTTTGAACACTTTTTATTACCTAAAGACATTCCTTTTTGGGTCCTTTTTGCTTCTTTTTTGGTACGATATTAGTATTAGATGTGCCATCTGTCTCCGTTGCAGGGTCACGGTAGGAGACTCAGACTGTAACCTGATTTTTGTTCTTTTAGTAAGTGGCTAGTGCCTCAGGATATACAAAAGTGAGTAGCTGAGTGATTAAGGAAGATTGCCGTGAGCGACAATTTTTTTTAGATAAAGATGGATGGCGCAACAACCATAGGTAGGGAAAATAGGAAGCAGAAAATGAGATCAAAGTATTGTCAATGATTGCGTAGTCGATTTGGCGTAACTTTGTGTGTTTTTATGTTTTTGTATATTTTATTAGCCTGCACAGGTTGGATCGTACATGTTTTGCAATCAAGAAATGTTGATATTTCTACAACTTCTTTGCTTTCTCGTCTTTCTGTCTTTTCACACAAAATGCATACTCTACCCCCTCATGAGCAGATAAGGAGAGCCGAATATATGAATAACACGTTCGTTCAGTTGTTCCACCAACATCAGTTGGCTATTAATATGACTGACTGTTGGGTGTGCGGACTTATGCCACATAATGCGCAAAAGGGAATGCCATATCTGGTTCTTCCCTTCTCATACAAAGGTTCAGCTTGGGCTTATCTGACAATGTTTTCAGCTGCATACCACAACAGACTTAGAAGCCCTGTAAGAACTTCTGGGAATGGACTAGATTTCAGTCATAGCTCTCTGATTAAAAGTATAGCTGTAATGGCTAAGATTATAGAGAAGAATAAGATTCCATTAGATGAGAAGAGAGCTTATGACAGATGGAATGTTACCCACTATGTCTCTATTCTTGGTGACAAAACTAAGAAGGGTGAGTCTTCCCAAGTATGGACTGTACCCCATCAAGGTAATTTTTGTCTCCAAGTCAATAGCAAGAAAGCTGACATCCAGCAGAAATGTTTATACACATACATTTTTTTGTCCTCTGATTTTCCTCCGTTGGTCCCGTCTCAAGGAACATATTTTGTCTGCAATGACCGAGCTTATACTTGGCTCCCTTCCAACTTTTCTGAAACTTGTTACATAGCTTTCCTCCATCCCCCTACATATATGGCTCAATCAGACCATCACAGAGTTAGACATAGCAGAGGTGTAATTGATGCCAAAGACACGGCAGAACAAGAGGGAGGAGATTTCCTTAAAGGATTCCTTCCCTTTTGGGGCCCGATGATTAACAGTAGACACATCAGGCAACTGGTTTGAGTGGTTGAGACCACTATTAATGTTACTGCAGGTGTGATAGGTAACATTACAGCAGAGCTTCAGGGTGACTGTCTCATGACGTTGCAAAATCGAATTGCGTTAGATGTGATCTTAGCAGACCGAGGAGGTGTCTGTAGATTGATCGGATCTAGTTGCTGCATTTATATTCCAGATGACGCTCCGCCAATATACCAAGCCATTTCCAAATTGCACACGGTCTCCGAGTCGATTCATCAGGATGAAGGAGATTGGTCTTTTATGGGATGTTTTGGGGAATATTGTCAGCTTGGGGATGGAAGATCTTAACGTTCCTTGGAGAAATCTTGGCCATCATATTCTCCTGTTGCTTATGTGTTCAATGCGGTCCTGCAGTTTGTGGTCTGTTGGCTACTTTATGTGTTCTACAATCTGCTACTCAGAAGACAGAGAATATTAGAATGATGGTGCAGCAACAACTTGAAGATTTTATGAACATCAGTGTTGATTCCGACTCAGATTAGCATGAGATTGGGGATGGAAGATCTTAATGTTCCTTGGAGCAATCTTGGCCATCATATTCTCCTGTTGCTTATGTGTTCAATGTGGTCCTGCAGTTTGTGGCCTGTTGGCTACTTTGTGTTCCACAATCTGCTACTCAGAAGACAGAGAATATTAGAATGATGATGCAGCAACAGCTTGAAGATTTTATGAACATCAGTGTTGATTCCGACTCAGATTAGCATGAGTTGATTTATTTTTGCCTGAGTAATGGCAAAAGGAGGGTCTGAGGTTCTGTAAATTACGAATTTGTTCGTGCTCAGCCTCCATTTTGTGATCTCTGCCATTTTATGTTGCCCTCACTCAGGCAGCTCCGCGAACGCGATGTTTTTGTCGTTTCTGCCTTTGCGTGTCAGGTGGCTTCTCTGCTTATGTTTACTAACGAGTGTCAGGGTCTGGCCGAGTACACTAAGTCCTGTCTGAGCTGATTAATCCCCGTCCGAACTACATGTTGGTTCACACCATTGTTTCCTTTAAGTTATCTTATCTGCTGTCCTTTGCTACATGTCTCATGCATTCTCCTGTTTCACGACTGTCCTTCTACGACACGCAGCTGTGCTTTCTCTACTAGTAAATTGAATTGTGTGGATTCATTTGTAATTTACTTAAGGGGTCGAGTGACAAACGGAACCAGGAATTTGACTTGCCTTAGTCTTAAAACATTGTCTGTAACGTTTGCCTATAGCTCATGCTCTTGTGTGATTGCATTTTTGCATTGTATTGTATCGTATATAAACCTGTCCGCCACAGAGTTAAGAGGCAGTCTCTTTTGAACCTCGTTGTACTGACGACTTCTAAGACCACTGTACTAGCTGCAGCTAATAAATATCATCTTCTACGCCAGACGAAAACACTGTGTCTCTGTATTTGACAAGGCAGGTAATTCCCTGGGATTTAGGTGTACCCTGCGCCGCCGGGCTTTAAAGCTGCGGTTCTCCAGAGGGAATCCACAGCCCATCTCCCCTATATCTAAACCAGGTAGCTCCATCGGGCATCAGACAAAATAGTTCAGTCTCAATAAATTGAGAGTGGAGAGACAGAGAGACTTAAATAGAGAGAGTATGCGGGAAGAGACGACAGGAGAGATGAGAGGAAGTCTGTCTAAAGACTGACTGGGTAGGTGACATCCAAGGAGGGAATCCCCGACCTGTCTCCCCTATAGCTAAACCAGGTAGCTCCATCGGGCATCAGACAAAATAGCTAGATCTCAATTGACGAGGGAAAGTTCACAGAAAAACAGTTTGGGGACTAAGGGCCAGGACAGGTGGGGGCAAGGTTCAGTAGCAGGAAAGTGGAGAAGAGTACAGTGGGGAGGGTTAGGGGGTAGGAGGAGGAGAGAGATGAGGTCAGGAGAGATGCAGGAGGGTTTGTTGCGGCCATCATTTTAGGCAGGTAAAGGCAGTATTTCAGGAACAATCATTGTTTGGGCTGACTACATCGAAGCTTTGTTGTCTTACGTGTCCCTGTAGTCTCTGAAAACTCACTGCATACCACTAATTTTTTGGGCTTGGCCATTGTATTCGTGTTGGCCCCTTTACATGCTTTGTGCCACACTGCCAGGTTCCATGTCATGCCATGCCAACTCGCGGACTTCAGGGTTATCATTAGAGGACACGTATGTCAGAGGGAGCAGGCATAAGTAATCCAGGACGTTCAGGATGAAGTTAAAGTGCCCCATAGCGGACTGTAGGGTGGGCAGATAGGCACTGAAAGCACAGCTATAATGTAGTCCATACAGTGGTGCGGTAAGCCATCCCAGAAATAGCAGTGTCCATATAGATCCCCAATCAAAAAGTAGTAATGTCTCCTACCACCACACTCTTGTAATTTCAGTGCTCAGATCTAGGTTGCCCTTTTTTTCCACTCGGTTTGCCCCCAGCTTCCAAAGACTCCCAGTTGACTTCAGCCTCCTGTTGGCATGTCCTGGGTAGCTGCTACCTTCTCTGCTCGTCCAGCTGGTACCTTACACTGTGTGCCTGTTCCTGTCTGGGGTGGTCAAAATGGCGGCGGTGGCTGGCCTGTAGTTGTTTCTCATGTGCAGTTTCGGTTTCTGAATGGAATTACACCAAATTTAATAGAAAGCTAAATGTTTTGTCTAGTGTGTTTTTTGTGATTTGGTGTAAATTCATTCAGTAAGTTTTGAGATATTTAAGGTTACATAATATAGATATCTGGGGACGCATATCCTTGAGGAGGACTCACAGATTCACAGTCTCTGATGAAATTTGATTGTCTGTCAACACTTAACTCAGAAAGTGTCGCTAACCATCTTGGGATTCAGCTTGAAGCCAAGTCCCACAAAAAATGTATATAACCTGACATGGTGGGGTGTCCCACAGGGACCATGCCTGGGGTTAAAAACATTTATTAAGCTCCAATTTTGCCACAACATTGTGGGTGGATCTATGCCAAAATTGAAAAAAAAAAGTGTAATGGTCTCCATTGCATCTTTTTTAGGAAGCCCTGGGTAGGACAAATGCCTGGGGCATGTAAAACATTCAGGAGGGTGGCTCATGGGCCCCCCTATTGGGGTGTGTTCCCCAGGTGGGACCAGGGCACCCATAATAGAGGCCGGGCTCCAGGAGAAATAGGCCCATGAAGGCCCCCTTCTTCATCTTGAAAAGGGCAGACTCCGGGAGATGGAATGGTCAGACTAAAATCAGGGTGGAGGTGCCCCTTTCCCTAAAAATATATATTTTAACTAAATTTGAAAAATGTCCTGCAAGTCGCCGTATGCCCTGTCCCCTTTAACCACAATCCTGCAAATTCACCTTCTGGTGTACTACTGATTAGGAGAAGAAGTCCCTTTAGATGATGAAGGTCATTGGGGGCCAAGAAACCCTCCTATCACCTCCAGCTAGTCCCACACAGCATAATTTCCAAGAGCTGGTCAGATGCCACAGCCCCTTTCTCCACCACTCTGCAGATACACCTTTTAGCACACGGCACACAGCACACTACTGGTTGAGGGATAAAATCCTCTTGGATGTTGAGGCTCCTCAGAGGCCAAGAAGCCCTCAGGTTACCTTCAGTAAGTCTGACACAGTAACTTTTCAGAACTTGTAAAAGCTTTCAGAGCAGTGTACCAATCCTGAATTGGAAGCACAACTTCCTGTCTGATGGTACCGTGATGGTATCCCATTATGGTTCCAGATGGCTATAAAATGTATAATCTGTGAACCTGTCAGTCAAGGACGTACACTGGACCACACGCGACCCTCTCTGAAAGATCCGTGACCAATAGTGTGACTTGATTTTTTCATGGGGATAGTATGAGTTTAGAGGATGTATTGTCCCAGAGCTTCCACAGGACTATTTTGATTAGCAGTGTTTTAATCTGTCATAGCCATGTTATCTTTTTAAAATTACATAGTGTTCTAATTCGGTGGCAGACCACAGACTTCTCCAATATAAAAGTGGGTGCAATCTTACTTTAGGGGCAATTTCTTTTAGCCCAAATCTAACATTAAAGGTTTCACTGGTGTACTAGCAGGGAGGTGAGCTAGATTTAAAAAAAAAACTTATTCACAGCAGTAGTTAATGCTGCAATGTTGGAAAATCCCCATAGTTCTAAACCATACAGGGCTGAGCCCAAAGTCTTCACGTCACAAATTTGTAATGCTGGACCTATTGGTTTGGTGTGGAAGCAGCTGTCTTCCTTCAAAATGACATTGCTAATCTGCCTAAGCTTCAAGAATGCAGCATCCACTTGTGTTTTCCAGACCATACCAGACATCAAATTGACGCCTAAACATTTTAAAACTTGTGTGCGCTCAAGTGGCATACCTTCCAACCTTACTCTATCTTTATAACTTCTGGGTTGGTTGAACAACATATATTTCGTTTTTGAGGTGTTGATCTTGAGGTCCCTCGCTTTGTGCGACATCCTCAAAGAGAAGAAGCAAAGCTGTAGGCCTCCTGGTGTCTTGAAAATCAGCAAAGTATCACCTGCAAATAATAATAATGGCATTTTGATATTAGCCATTACAAGGGAATCAGTCGCACTTTAGTTCAAAAAAAGAAAATGTCATTAAGAAATAATGAAAATAATGTAGGGACTAAAACACAACTCTGCTGAACACCCCTATCTATAGGGCAGCGCTCAGTAAGGTCACCTTGGGTACTCCATTGGACCTACACACATTTTGCTTCATTTAAGTGTATCACAAGATTCAGCAGGATCAGTGGCCTCCCCATAGGCAGAAGGATATACCATAGTTTTTTCTTATGTAGAACCAAGTCAAACACTGACTTTAAATCAACAAAGCCACATATATAGAGTCCTTTCCAATTTCCACAACCTTCTAACATAAATGTAAAAAATGGAAGACCTGGTCCATGGTGCTTGTTTTGTTCTGAAATCCAGCTTGAAAGGGGGAAGGGATATTGTTGTTCTTGTTCGAATCTGAATTTTAGGCTAAAGTAAACATGCAAAGATGTTTTGTATGCCATCAATTAAACAGATTCAGTGGCGAAGCCAGATCGCCTTTTTTATAAATGGGGATTACTTCAGTGCATCTCCAAGATTCAGGGACCGGAGCACCACCAGCAATGACATTTGCCAACTTCAAAATATAGTATGACCAATAGTGTCTATCCTCCAGGAATACATCCACTGGGATGCCATTAGGTCCTGGGGCTCTACCCCTATGTTCTGCGTCTAGTGCCTTGTGAATATCAATTGAATCAAAAAGGGGTTGCTTTTGAAAGGCTGGGTAGTCAATTGCCATGTCAATATATTCCACTCTGGCACCTACTATGCAAGAACGAATATATATGTTTACTACACGGTTTTTACACAGCAATACCATCACAATGCGGTCGCTTCATCGAACGCGTTGTTGCCACGCAGTTATAACAACTTGCGCTAGATGGCTTCCTGGATTTAGGAATAGTATGATTTACTATTCCAACTCCAGTGTGTGCAACACTAGGGAAGGTATTGGATTAGTAAATCATACTATTCCTTAGTCTAGAGTGCCATCTAGTGGAAGTCGTTATAACGACTAGCGTTGTGACGGCACTGCGTGGTAACAACACAGTCAATGTAATGACCGCGTTGTGATGGTATTGCGGTATAAAAACTGTGTAGTAAAGGTTGTTTCACTGCAAGAGCCTTCAGCATATGAATTTGTAAAATGATCAACCCAGGATAGTCGGACTATATGCTTTTGAAGGCAAGGCGCTACACCATCATTTCTCTACATTACTATGGCTCCAAAACTACACAAGTCCTTGGCAGAGCAAGCTACCCTAAGATCCTGCCACCTCCTCTCATTTCAATCTCTCTTAGCTTGAGTGGATTTATACTGTATTCTTGCCTTACGAATGTGCTGAACATCCTCGTCTTTGATTGGCTTGATCAGCAGGGACTGTGTCTGTCTACATTCAATGTTGAACCATGTATTCTGTGCATGGTGCGATCGGTTGAGGAAAGGCTTTGATGTAAGAAAGTGTAAGAGGATTCTCTTAAAATACTTATTGTGTCAGGCTATATCTACGCTTGTATCCTCCTGGTGCAAAGTTTCATCTAGCCACTCGGTCAGGCAGGAAGATATATCATCGCTTATGCTAGATAACATTTCTTCAGAGCTAGCAATCCAAGACACCAGAGATGCCATTGGAGAGTTGGTTGCTACTAGTGTAGGCTTAACCATGCATATACAAAAAGATTCCATAAAGATGTATAAGGGATTATGATGACTTTCCAGCCTCATTTAACACCCATTTCTCTAAGGGATGGCCACAGTCAGACATCCAGCAAAATATGGTTTATGCGGCATGAGCGTAACATGTTATCAAATGTATTGGCCTCTTTCCTGTGAGTCTCTGTTCTACCATTGCCTGCTCTTAAACCTAAATCTATAGAAAACCTTTAAGTTACAGGGAAGCCTCTGTCATTTTTTTAATTTGTGACAGCTCTAGACTTGGTGTGCCCCATATATCATCCTCTTCCCTTGTAAAATAATGTCATCACTATCCAGGGGTTCCAATGTTGTATTGAAAACCATGCTATCAAGAGATAAGCACAACGATTAGTGGATTCCAAAGAGGCTTCAGGGGATGAGATAGTAGTTGATTTAGCACCCCTCTTGGCACCTCAAGCATTCACATTGTTTATTTCCATACTAGTGTGTTTATCGATTACCAGGTGTTTAGACAAGACATCCTGTACATCAATGTTTATTGTCTGTATTTTAGAGGCACAACTCTTGTCCAAATAGTTACCCCCCCCCCCCTGCAGTTTGTCCAAAACGTTGTCGTCCTGCTGAGGTATAAATCTTTAAATAGCCCAATTTATATGCTGGGCCCATACTCCAAGTTTCTTGAAACAAGCATATGTCATAGTCCTCAATTAATTTATTCCAATCTGAGAAGGAGATCTTAGAACCAAGACCTGACACAGTCCATGAAAAAATTGTCATCAGGGGTGAGTAAACAACAAAAGAGGTAAGATCTGTTTACATGCTTCCCTTGAGGATTAGATTGCCATGTTTGAGGTTGCCAAAATCATCTGTTGCCCTGGTTGGTTTAGGGGTTCGGGTGAAGCTATGTGAGCTAGTGAAAAATCGGGGCAACAATTTTTGATGGTGTATATGGAGTCAGTCCCTACATTCTAAAGTTCAGTTGTCCCAATATGCAGTCCAGCATTTTCTAATGGGAACCGTGTAATTTGGCGTCACCAACCGGCTTAGGTCAGGTACTTATTTAATGGGTCTCCTGTGTAGTTCTTGTGTGTGCCCAAGGTACCACAAGTCAACTTTTATACAGAGGCGTCTGTGGTGTCCCAAGAGTCAGCCCAGGATGTATAGTGTGAAATTCGAGGAGATGGCCATTACAAACTTTGTGTCGTGGTTTTGAAGATTATTCCTCTGCTAGTAGGATTGGAAATAATTGGGCATTGTCAGATGAAGTGTGAACAAATGTTGTGAGCATAGTGTAGCATTTCTGAAATTGTACCTTATTTAATAATATGGCTGAAGACAAGATTAATCACAGTGGCAGCAGGATGCACCACCAGCAAAGAACATCCAGTGTGCTGTGACAGTCACATAGTGAGAGTTGTACGCCATCCACATACCCATTCTCAAGTGTGCGAAATCTTGCCCCTCATTGCTCAATAATATTGTGAAAAGTTTTTCCATTGAGCTTATTTGATGTGATGATCATGATTTATTTGTGACAGTGCTAAATAATGATGTTTGGTTTGAAATGTGTTGGAGTGTGTGGTAAGTTATTACATGGTGTGCTATCAGATGTATGGTAAGGTATGGTATGTAAGGTGTCATTGTTTTCATGCATTAATCACAAAATAGCCTCACAAAGAGTATCACAGTGTGGTGTGGTTTTGGAAAGCATGAAGTGGATTTTTGTAATACATTTGTTCTTGACATTGTTGTTCCTGACACTGCACAAAGGTGTTGAATGAGTGAAAAAGTATGGGTTAGAGTGGGTTTTCATTGAAAGGTGTGGTATACTTTAATGTGGCAGCAGATGGTTTAGTGGAATCTGGTTAATGAGGATGTGTAGTAAGTCATGGTCCCTGTAAAAGGACCTTGTGTAGTGTGATGCATTGTTGTACGGTTATAAAGTTGTGATGTAGTAAAGTGTGATGTAGTGTTGGGTGATATGTTGTGGTGTACTTGGTTTTGATAGCTCATGGTCTTGTGTTGATTACATTTTCTTCTCAAGAATAGTTTAATGCGGCTCATAATGGTGTTGATATATCTCTTGCGCTGGGACATCGTGTGCCATTGGGTGGCAATTTGTTAAATAATATAGTGGAGCAGCATTGTAAGGCATGGTATAGTGTGTTATGGATGAACAGTAAGATGTATTGCAGGTTCATGACATATGATATGATGAACAGTGATACAATGTGGTATTACGTGGTGATATATTGTGTGATAAAGTGGGATGTAATAATGGAATACAAGAAAAGATGCAATGATGTAACCTTGTACACTAAGGTCTGGGATTGCTTTGGCTGATATTGCTTAATCTGTTGAGAGTGGCACGCTTTGTATGCTATAGTGCACCATATGTGCTATGCTGTGACTTTATTAGAGGTGGCATAGTGCTCTATTTTGTAATGGGGCACGCTATGCTGTGATTAGGTGCTATATAATGTAATGTGGCATGTTGGTATAGGCTAGTTTTGAATGGTATGGTGTTGGCAAAATAGTGAGTAGGTGCTATGGCAATTCGGTACTGTGGATTCGGTGTTGAGTGCTGTTTTTTTTTTTTCATAGTGCACTGTGCTCAGTCTTTGTTTTGGTGAGGGGAGGACGGGCACCTTACTGTATTTTAAAGGGTAGCCTTTTATGATGGATACAGTATGGCAAGGAACGTTGTTATGTCCAGTTGTTCATGGCACTAGGGTGCTAAGTTATCACTTCGAGTCTATAGATCATCTGTAACGTGCTACTAGTTGATGTGCTATTAAAGTAGATTTCTCTCTTCTTGGCAACGTAGTACTTGCTCTGTATGCTAATGAATCTTGAGAATATATTTGCTGCAGGCAAAATCTCAAATCGTTCGCATTGGCAGACATTTGTATGTTTGTGTTGTTTCTACATCACATTCTGTTACAGACCTTCCAACTCACAGTGAACCACTGTATGGCACATGATATTGACTCTCTTCACCTGGTCTCCTGTGAGGAGCCAATATCTGACGGTGTGTACACAAATAACTGGAATTCCCTACTGAAAGCAGGTTTCCATCCAACTGTTTGGAAGCTCTGCTCAACCGATGTCCATTAAGGGGTCTAAACAGACGTTTTAAGGCATGGGTAAAGTGGGCTCTAGCCCAGGGCCTCAGCCTCTCATGGGAGGCCCTGATGGAGCTACCTATGTTCTGCACAGAGTCTTGCCCTGATGACCTTGAAACATTTTTAAACAGATTGCTGTAAAAAGGGTTTTTCTATGATTTATTTTTAATGTGTAAGAGTCTATTACAGACATTTTGCAGACAAAATATGTTTATGTTTTATGCAACAGCTGTGTAAAAAGATTCTTTTAGATCAATACAGGATCTCACATATGAGAAATGGGAGGGTGTGACAGATTATTTGCAGTAATATTAGTGAGCTGCTGCTTTGTTACAATTTTGAAGACACACATCACTATCCCAGAATATCAGATGTACACACATTTAGAATTTGACCAAAGAGGGAATGAAAGAGCTGAAGCTCAATCAATCAATCAGTACTTGTTGAGCACAGTTACTCACCCTTGACGTTCTCAAGGTACTGTGGGGGAGGGACGTGGGATGCAGCTCTGACTGGGCACTAGGGCTCATTCAAAGAGCCAGGTCTTGAGATCCTTCATGAATTGTGTCAGAGACGTGGAGAACTGGATCATAAAATCAAACCCAAACTCAAATTTCTCAAAAATATATATATAACAGACTTTTGGCCCAGGGTCCACAAAATCCTTAAAACACCCCTAGGTGTACAACCATCCCGGGATACAGGCAGCAGTCTTGGAAGCTTTAGTGTGTTTTTTGAAGTGGGAGAAGGCAAGGAGATGGGTTAAAGAGCTGCAGATTGTGCTCAGCTCAAAGACATGCCCCTCCTCAAGCTGGGATCATTTTTCCAAGATTGTCAGGTCTGCTGCTACCAACATCTGCCGTCTCTTCCCATACAGTTCTTCTCCAGTAGTGAGTCTATTCTTTTCTGTCCAGTTGAATATTTTCAAGACTGAAGCAAACCATTTTAGATGTACACAAGTTAATCTGTCAGATTCGTGGTCGTTTTGGGTTTGTGATTGGATGATGTGGTGAATAGGATGTATGACAGTTTTTTAGGCACAGGAGATAAAGGGCCAGATATATGACCAATTTGCAAGTGCAAAATTATTGGCAAACCGATTTGCACATGCAAAAATGAATGCCTGCAATGTATGAAATGCACCCACAAACCTCAAAATTGCGATGGGAACGAATACCGACTCGCAAAAATTGCGACCAGTATTTGTGGTCAGCAAATTGCGAGTCGCAATTAACGACTCGCAAACTACAATGTACAGACTATTTGCAAACTGCAAAAATGCGCAAATTGGCCTGTTCACAAATTTTAAAACCAGGTGTCCTATTCCAACATATGGAGGCCGTTGGTGCACCTCAATAATGGATTTTGTTTTCATTTCTGCTTCGTTAGAAGTTCTTTTACTAAAAGCCAAGGACATACCCACTGTGTACGGAGACCACAACCCAATCTCATCAATAATTAGGTTTGCCCCTAGACCTATTTTTCACTAAAGAGCCTGGAGCTAGAAATCCAACGCCCTCAATGGACAGTTTGAGAGTAATCTGAAAGGATATTGATAATGGTAAACTATTTTCCAAAATGGTAACAGTTTATTCATCTTTTATTGAGATATGTCTATCATTTGACGATCCCCACCCGGAGGTAATTAATGCTTTTGGCCATTTATGTGCTGGTATTAAACAACTGATCTCATGGCCTGTACTTAATAACAACCCAAATCCCAGATGGTTCAACAACGCTTGTTTGCGAGTAAACAAATTACTCCACGCGGCACTCGCAGTAGTACCCAGGGATGCAACCATTGTTAGATCCTTGAGACAACTTTATAAACATGAGGTAAAGCAGCGTAAAGAAGAGATTTTAAAAGAACGCAGGGATAAGCTTGCTTGTGCCGCCAGTCTTAACAACGGAAAGGGTTTTTGGGAGGCAGTTAAAGATATGAGATCTATGAGTCCTATACATACTCCTTTAAATTGTTACATAAGCAGTGAAGCTTAGGAAACCCACTTTACCACAATTTATACAGCCCCTACTGTGAGTGAGGATCCTTTTGATTCTCATGTTGTTTTACAGATCCAGATATCTATATCAGAAGTAGAGGATGCAATCAACCTAAGCTTAGGCAATAGGGCCCGGGCCCCGACCAGCTCCCCATTGACCTCATTAAGTACAAACCGGAGTACTGGGCACCCGTTTTACGTAATGTTTTTAACAACCTCACAAATACTTTTTTACCTAGCACGTGGTCTACCAGCATCATCGTTCTGATTTTTAAAAAAGGAGACTGATCCAATCCCAGCTGCTATAGACCGATCTCCCTGATCGATAACACACTTAAGGTACTATAGATGATCCTGTTTAATAATATCAGATCATGGGCTAAGGAGGAACATATATTAAATAAGGGCCAGTTAGGATTTAGAAGTAAACTGGGAACGGTTGAACAATGCATAAATCTCAACCTGATTATTGGTAAATATACCGTAGCTCGGCAATCTCCCATTTACTTAGCTTTTATGGATCTCTCCTCTGCCTTTGATTTTGTAAACAGGTCATGCCTTTGGTCAGTTCTTTTTAAGTATGGATTGGATGAGGCCTTAGTTCATTTCTTAGCCTATTTGCACAGGGACTTCAAAGCCCAAGTGAGGATTGGTAAGGACAGGGAGGTTTCGGGAAACATCAATATTGGTAGAGGGGTCAGGCAGGGGTACGAACTGGCCCCACTTTTGTTTATTCTATACATCAATGTGCTGCATAATGTTCTGTCTGCACTCACCAATGATGTCCGGAAAATTTATGGCAACGCACTCCCCATCTTACTATACGTAGATGACGCAGTTTTATTGGGCCTCACCCCGAATGCACTGCGCATTTTAGTTAGGGGTGTTGTTGATTTTATGGCCGGCCTTGATCTTTGAACTAATTTTAAGAAGTCATCTAGAATGAGCTGTGGCTCCAAAAAACATCATAATAACTCAATCTCCTCAGAATCTGAACGACTCCTATGCACGCACACTTTCCCATATCTGGGCCTAATGTTTTCTGATAATGGTTCTTGGGCAGCCCATCTAGCGCATAGTAGGAGTAAATTTCTAAAGTCCACTAACTCAATTTTGTGCCTTCCACACCCAAAAAGAACTGAGGTAGTGTTATCTATGATTAAAATCTTCAAAACACAATGCATACCGATGGCAACATCTGGCACGGAATGTTGGGGTTTTACCAAATGTAGCAGCATTCAGCGCAAAGAAAACAGATTTTGCAGAAAGCTTCTGGAGGCCCCAATTTCATCATCAAATTTTATTTGTCACAGAGAATGAAATATGCCTTATGTCGAAGACTACATCAGGTCTCATAGGGCCATATTTTGGCTGAGAATCTGGCAAAACCCAGCAGCAACACTAACCCGAGAAATCATTGTGGACTGCATTAAATGTGATAAGGGCAGGGACATACCGTGCCTTGCCACTGTTAGAAACAGTCTGATTAGTGTGAATTTCGACCACATTTTCCTAAACCCAAGTAACACAGAGGGCATAACTAAAAGGCCCTACAGGAGGCTCTACATGATCAATACAGAGGCACTAGACACGCAACTGAGGTATTGAAAACGTCAGTTGCAAGGTATATGTCCTTGGTGTCTGCTAACTGTCCCCCATCACATTTGCATCCAGGTATCTTTTAAAGAACTTAAGCTGCTAGGAGAGAAGTCCGCTCTTTCGTCTTAGGGCAGGCACCTTCGAATATCTACTGTGCTTCCCCATAGGCTTTAATAAAAACCTTGAGCAAATGACCTGCCCTTGTGGCAATCAAACTAACCAATCAATGTTACATTTTTTTGTGTGCAATTTTTATCAAAAATACGCGAAACTATTTTTGATTCCTCTTTTAAGGCAACTACTACTGTTAATTACAGAACAGCCCACATGGAAATTTTAAATCTTGAGAGGATAGATGTGATCTTTAGTGTAAGTTCCTTTGTGAAGGCTGTAGTTCGTTCACGCGCCTCTATGTGTAATGTATAAATGCACTCGATCTCACCTAAAAACATCTTGCGCTACTTGTTGTGAATATTAAGTTTACATGCTGGTCGATGCTTTGTAGAAACTTTTGCCTTGTACATCTTGGTTAATATTATATTGTTTATTTATTTATTTATTTATTTATTTATTTATTTATTTATTTACGAGATTTTTATAGCGCAACAAATACCCTGGGGTGTCTCGGCGCTGTGGAGCCACTGGAATCAACCATCGTCTTACTGGTTAAACAACCAAGTTTTTAAGAGCCTGCAGAAGCTCATCAGGTTAGGGGCGGTCTTAATGGCCAGTGGCAAGAGATTCCAGAGTTTTGGAGTGGCCACCAGAAATCGCCTGTCTCCCCATGTGACAGTTCTAGTGCGCGGTACAGGGAGGAGGCTGGTGTTTGCCGATCTTCATTGCCTCTTGGGAGTGTGGGGCTGAAAAGCTTCGGTGAGGAACCTGGGTCCTATGCCATGCACTGCTTTATAGGCAATGCAGAGGGCCTTAAATTTAATGCGGCTCTCGACTCTCAGCCAGTGGAGGTGGCAAATGGCCGGGGTGGTGGGCTTGCGGCGGGGGATATTTAGGAGGATCCTTGCAGCCGCGTTCTGGATAGACTGCAACTTCGTATGGACACGCTTCTGAGTATGTAGAAAGAGAGCGTTCCCATAGTCAATTTTTGAGAAAACTAAGGTGGAAACCAGAGTTTTCCCGGCTGAGGTAGGGAGGTAAGGCAGTAATTTCTTGATTTTTTTCAAAATAAAGAAAGATGAGGAGACAACCTTATTGGTATGGAGGTCAAAGGACAGTTTGCTGTGAAAGATCACTCCCAGGTGGGGGGCCCAGCTTTTCAGGCCACCAGGTGGAGGACCATTCAGGGGAGAGCCTGCCGAAGGTCATGATCTCGGTCTTATCCGAGTTGAGCCTCAGACAATTCAAGGCCATCCAGGAGCTGACCTCAAGCATGGTTCTTTGGAAATTATCTGCCACAGTAGGGCCATCTCTGTGGATAGCCAGAACCAGCTGGGTATCATCTGCGTAAGATGTGAGTCGTACCCCATGGGCCCTAATTACCCTCGCCAAGTCCGCTACGTAGATGTTAAATAGCGAAGGACTTAGCGAGGAGCCCTGTGGGACTCCACAGGGGAGTGCAGAGATAGGAGAGTAAAAATCTCCCAGCCTCACTGTCTGGGTATGGTTTTCCAGGAAAGATGAAATAAGATCCCTGGCTAACCCGTTTATCCCCAGGGCAGTGACACGGTCGACCAGAATGTTGTGGTCGACCGTGTCGAAGGCTGCCGATAGATCCAGAAGGATCAGGGCAGCCGCCCCTCTCTGGTCCATGATCGTCCTGATCTCGTCAGAGGCCTTTATCAAGGCGGTCTCGGTTCCATGCCCTTTCCTGAACCCAAACTGCGTTTCGTCGAGAAGTTGGTGAGCCTCGACGAACTCTGAAAGTTGTCTGTTCATCAGGAATTCGCATACTTTGGCAGGAAAGGGCAGACACACGATGGGCCTGTAACTGGCCACAGCTGTGGGGTCTAGGGAAGGTTTTTTTAAAAGGGGTTTTATGACAGCCTTCTTCCACAAGCTGGGGTGTTGACCTGTCTGGAATGCAGTGTTGCAAATTTCCATGAGTGGACGCGAGATCACTTCTGTGAGTTTTGCCATCACAGAAGGAGGACAGGGGTCCAGAGGTGAACCTGACTTGATGGTGGAAACAAGTCTAATAATGTTATCCTGTGTGGCGGGTGTGAAACAGGGAAAATGATCATAATTGTGATCAGAGATTATTTCTTCTCCTGTACAGACTCTATGTTTACATTTGACTGTATTTTAACATTATGCTGCTATATATGTTTAGACCTGATTGCATTCTGGTATATCATGCTGTTATTCGTTTAGATTTGATTGCCTTCTTATCGATTCTATCTGTCAGCCGTTGACTGTCAAATTGCACTTTACCATATTATGCTGCTTCTTGATTTTATATACTGGTTTTTATCTGTGCTTTTATGGATATTCTATATCTGAATAAAGATTTATGTATGTATGTATCCGAAACATTGCATACAGGCGTTGCTTGCCCATGGAGTGCCTGATTCAGACTCAGGAGATGAAGACCCTGACCCAGCAGCCCAACAGCCAAGCGTTGGGAGCTCAGCTGCAGAGGGGAGAAGGAGCAGAGAACACATAGCCAGACATTATTTTTCAAGGTATGCCATTAACATTGGCAGCCTACACACAATAAAGGACACCACGAAATGTGAATTTCACAAAAAGAATTTCCCTTTATTTAAAGGGCATGTCAATGGACAATGCTGGACAACCTGTTCAGTGCAATCCACATTACCAACTTAAACTGGAAATGTCATGTGGTTACAGTACCACCCAAAATAAAAAAACAGGCACTTTTCTAGATGAAAAATTATTTTCTGCCTCTACTTCCAGCATGTGGGGATCTTGTCCATGGGATTGATGGCTGCCGACTGCTGCTTCGCCGCTGCATAGGTGTATCTGCAGTGGATACACTGCTGCTGCTAGACACCTCACTGTCAGCTGTCTCTGTGGCTCCCCCTGTAGCAACCATGTTCGTTTGGATTACCTCAACTGCAGCTGTAACTCGTTGCAGCACTCATGCAATGTCACCACTTTAGTGGGCCATTTTAATTTGCAGATCCAGGGTGCGCTTGCTGTGTTACATTGTTGCTGTTGCCATCCTACCAATTGCCCTGTTCATTGCGTGCATTCTGTGTGCCCTGCCAGGCTCCATTCTTCTGTGCTGCACTCTCTCCTCTGACAACTCAGTGCATAGCTGCCTAATAGCCCCTGTAAGGGCATCAAATTTACCCTCCAAGCAGGCCTGTTTTTCAGCCATTTGTTTGGTGATGTTGTTGAACCCCTGTCTCAGCTTTGCATTAATCTGCCATATCTGCTTTTGTTGCAGGTGCTGAACCTTCAACATGGCCTGCTCCAAGCCACCAAATGCCAGATGAGTGCATGTTCCAGTGTGTGTGGGAGTCTGTGTCCGAAGCTGGCACCCCTTGTCTAAACTTTGTTTTTGAAACCTTTTATAAGCCGCCAGACCACTCTTGTAAAATCTCTCTCCCGTAATATTCTTTAATTGTTACATGTTTGCAGAGTAGGGGATGGACATATTTACCATACAACGAGCACTACCGTATTGTCAACAGTTTTAAAATTAGTTTGCTTATCGCAGACAGTATCTTCACGTTTTTCAGGAGGGTAATTCTATCGGTAAATCAGCCAGAGGCAGCTGGTACCTCACCTGTGTATTTGCGCAATTATGTCAATAACGCAGGCTTTTCCCGTTACAATATGTTTCAAAATTAGCCTGCTTATTGCAGACAGAATCTCCACGTTTTTCAGGAGGGCCACCCTTTCCGTTAATTAGCCACATGTAGCCGGTACCACACCTGAGTATTTGTGCTATTATTGTAGAGATAAACATGTCCCTATAATAATACAAATATTCCAGGAGACACTTGTTGGCTCAAATGAACAAGGACATTTATTCTGGAAGTATGCAGCATATACACAGGAGCACATCTTAGCGTAGTGAAGTCCAACTGCTGAATGAAGCATTCAGCAGTTGACATACACAAAGAAACAAGCACCACGAGCGATGCATCTTTGAAGGAAAACATTCCTTCAAAGATGCGCGCCATGGAATGTCATTTATATATTTAATAAACATAGAAGAAATACTGTTGAAACATGAAACATTACATGTACTTCACATCATCTCCCTTTTTTACAAAAAAAAGAATGAAGCAAAATGACTGAAACACAGAAAATAAATTATGATAAATAGTAGTCCTTAAATCGTGAAGGAAAAGAACAGTTTCTGTGTACTCTTGTTGAAGAAGCGGGCGAGGAAGTAGATGGGCTGGGAACTTCAAGGGATTCAACATTATGATCAAAACAAGCAGAATGTAAATCATTTTCAGTATGTGTTACCTGAGGCACAGGTAGGGAAACATTATCAGAAGAAGATCCCAAAGGAAAGTAGGATCAAGAAGAACTGTCATCAACGTGTTTAGTTTTCAACACGTTGATAGCCTGTTCAGGAGTAAGCTTGACAATTACTCGCTTGTTCCACTCCACCACCCCTTTTTATCCAGAAAAAGAGAACCTTTGGAAACTTTGAGAACTTGTGTGGGAAGTGAAAACTTTGACATACCTTTTTTAACCCTGTCATGAGTTTTAACCAAGACCCAATCACCAACTCTAAAACGTTTGTAGGGAATGAATAACTTTAGAATAAAAAATTCAGTTTTTGAACTTCATGTTGAAATGACACATTTTCTTTAACTCTGTCTTTATCGTGACAAGCTAAACATGACTTACTGTTGATAGTTAACTCCTTAATACAAGACGGGAATATGTTCCCATTAGGATTCCTGTTTTTTAACAATCTAAAGGGAGAGATACCCCTAGTGGAGTGAGGGGTAACTAAATACGACCATACTTTTTTTTAAAGACATTTTTCAACATCCTTACTACAAGCAAAAGCAGTTTGCATACCCTCGTTGAGAAACCTATTCATTCTTTCAATTAAACCATTAAGTGAAGGTGAATAAAGTCCCACTCTAAGATGTTTAACATCATGTGGTTTCAAACATTCTTGTACAATTGAAGAACAAAAATGAGAACCATTGTCGCTAACAATTTCTTTAGGAGACCCTTCAGGAAGAAAAACTTTTTCTAGAAAACAAACAACTGCAGAAGAATTGGGACTGTCACAAAACTCAAACTCAACCCATTTTGCGTGATAATCAATTAGTGATATAATATAGCGCTTATCATGACGTAAAATTTCAAACGATCCTGCAAAATCAATTGCCAGTTTATCCCAAGACTCTTCTGGAAAAGGAACACAGTGCAGAGGGAGATGAGAAGTCTTCCATTGTTTGTCTGACACCAAACAAGTGTCACAAGAACTTATCCACTGTGTTACATCTTTGTCAAGGACAGGCCACCAGAAGTGTTCTTTCAATTTTCTAGCAGTGCCTCCAACACCCAAGTGACCTTGATGAGCTGCCTAAAACAGTTTTTTTTTTAATTCAAAGGAAGAATACACTGGTCACCTCTGAAAATTACATCATTGATAATGGAAAGTTCCTCAGAAATCTGTGCATACGATTTCAAGTAAGCAGGAAGTGAGCATACCTTTGGCAAACCTGAAATAATCATGTTTTTAACAGCCATCCAAACTGTATCATCAGAATAACTTCTGATCCAATCAGATTCTGAAATGGAAAAAGGTGAAAAAACCAACTCCTCTATAGAAGCTACAACACATTCTACATCGTCAAAATGGTCATCACTATCATTTTCTAGGGGCAATCTAGAAAGAGCATAAGCCCTTAAGTTACTACCTCCTGAAATTTGTTGTATGGTGAAGTTGTATTTGTAAAGTCTAGATAGAATTCTTACAAGTCTAGCAGACGCCTTCCCAGTACCATTTCCGTTGAGAAGGTGTAACAAAGGTTTATGATCACTTAAAAGTGTAAAATGAGATCCGCAAATGTAAGTTTTAAACTTTTCTACAGCCCAGGAACAGGCAAGAGCTTCCCTCTCAATGGCGCTATAATTGGATTCGGCACCACTGAGAGATCTTGAAGCAAAGCCAATGGTGTTTTCTTTAGCACAGTTCCATTGGCAAAGGACAGCTCCCAAACCCTTCTGGCTGGCATCTACAGAAATCTTACATTTCAAACCTGGAGCAAAGGAAGATAAAGCTGGTGCCTCCACAATAACTTTTTTTATAAGATTGAAAGCTAAATCGGAAGGTTGAGACCACAAAAACTTCATATCTTTTTAAGAAGAATTCGAAGAGGTTGCACAAGTTGAGAATAATTTTGAACAAATCTGGAATAGTATTCCGTCAGTCCTAAAAAAGATTTCAAGGAATCTTTGTCTTTAGGAATGGAAACATTTGAAATAGCTTGAGTAAGAGTATACTTGGGTTTAATCCCTTCAGCAGAAATTGAATGCCCAAGATAATCTAATTCCTTTACAAAAAATTTACATTGCTTTTCGCCCAAAGTTATTCCAACATCTCTGAACCATGATAGAAACTTTCCCAAAAATTTGGAAATGTTCATGTTGTGTTTTAGAATGTATTAGGACATCATCCTGATATGCCTGGACGCATTCAATATCATTTAAAATGGTGTCCATGAATTTTTAGAAGACACTGGCTGCAGATGCCAATGCAAAAGGAAGCCTTAAATACTTGAAAGCTCCAAAAGGAGTAATGAACGTGGTAAGTTCTGATGAATGTTTCGTTAGTGGAATTTGATGATAGCCACTTCTGAGGTCAAGAAGTGTAAAAAATCTAGACTCAGAAAGGCCAGTAAGTAGGTCCTGATTTTTTGGCAATGGGTGACAGTCAATTAATATATTTTGATTTAAAGAGCGGAGATCCGCACATACCGGAGAATTTTTTTTTAACAACTACGATGGGACTGACCCGCAATGATGAATCTGTTGACTCAATAATGCCTACAGAAACCATTCTTTCCAAAACCTTTTTTAAGTCATCTCTAACATTGAGTGGAATGTTTCTTAACTTATGAATGACCGGAACAGCATTGGGTTTGAGTCTAATAAGGTGTTCAAAATTTGTGATTTTACCAACAGAATCATTGAAGACCTCTGGGAATTCAGAAATTATATCATAAATTAATGTCTCCTCAATATTATGTACAGTAGAGATTGAGACATCATTGATTTTGACAGGAGAATTTGAACCCAGAACTAATTTGAGTCCCATTTTAGCAAGGTCCTGCAAACCAACTATACATTTCCGAACGATGGCTACGTAAACTTTTGTATGTACACATCTACCCAAACATGAGATTTTTGTTAAAAAATAACCCAACATGTCAATGTTCTTACCACCATAGGCCTTAGGAATGATGTCGAAGGTTTTTAAGTGTACATTTGAGGCCCAGAGTATTAAATAAAACATCAGATATGATAGTTACGGGTGCCCCTGAATACGCCATCATGTCTAAAAGAAGATGATCAACAACAACCTTGCAAGTAGGATACTTAACACGACTAACATTAGTCGAAGTTTCAAACAAATAAATTGAAAGTATCTTTTTCTTTTGTAAAACATTTGAAAATGCATCTACAGTATTAACATCAACAGTATTAATATTAGTATTTTACAAAGAGGATTCAATGTATGAAGTATCAATTTCATCATTTTCTAAAGAAGATATAGCACTAACTTGAATCGCTTTTTTGTTTCTACAAACAGTGTAAAAGTGTCCAATTTTATGGCAAAATGTGCATCTTTTGCACAGTGCAGGACAAATTGGGCTATTTCCAAGATGTGTTTTAGAGCCACATCTGTAGCAAAAAGAATTAGATTTTCTCTGGAAGGGTTTAGTGACCTTGTTTCTAGAATAAACAGCATTAACATTTATCTCATTATGTAAGGATGAAGTGTTTCCTTCAGAAATGCATTTTGATGAGATAATAGACTGTTCTATACTTTTTGCCATGTCTATCACTTTTGAGAGCGATGGTTCACAGCAACTCAAAATTCATTCCTGAATTTTTTTATGGTAGCACTTGTATACGAACTGATCCCTGAGAACAGTATCTAGATATGCTACAAAGTTGCAGTCTGCAGGAAGGTTTTTAAGTGCAGATATAAATTCTTCCACAGATTCATGTTGTTCCTGTTTCCTCTTCATGAAATTGAAGCGTTCCAATATGACACTCGGTTGTTCTAAAAACTTTCTATTGAGTCTTAAAACTGCATCAGTTTATTCATTCCATCCATCCCCATTTCCTGGAGGGGGTAATGAAGGAGGTGAGTTATCAAATATTTGTCGTCCTGCACTGCCCAAGTGGCTATATAAAATAGCCAGTTTCCTTTTTAAAGAGTACTCATCAGCACCTATAGCAATTAAATAGCTTGCAAAGCATTTATACCACAACTTCCATGTTTCTTTAGGTTTGCCAGGAGTAGGAAGGGAGTGATTTAAATTGACATTTTGTTGATTGCTTGCCATATTACACAAGAGTTTGTAAATTATAAGTTATAATACGTTTTAATGTTTTAAAAATAAATGTAAATACAATAAATGAAAGTACCTTACATTTTCATCTTTCAAAGCAGCACCTCAAAGTACCTCTTTAAATTGCTTCGTTGCAAGGAAAAAGCTCTGAAAATATATATATTTTAAATTAAAATAAAGATATAGAAAAAAATGATGTTTCAAACTGAAGCGCTCCATTTATTTAGGGAAAGAAACACACCGACATGTGAATCGGAAAAGAAAACAACTGATTTGAAGAACGATCCGATCGGAGAGCTGTTGTTATGGAAAGAGCCTGTTGTGGGGAATTAAAGATGGCCACCTGAACGTGGTCACGTAGGGAGGCGCGATGACTGGGCAGTTCAACCTCCGTGTTCTAAGCTTGTTGCTGTGACGTATGCCAGAACATCATTAGTGACAGCGATCTAACCAATGAATCTCCAAAACAAGAAAAAAGGTATTAAATCACCTTTAACTCGTACGATATCTGTTTTCGTCCAGGGTTTCACTGTAGGTCCGACGAAGCTTCAGAGGAGGTGAGGAGCTGTTTAATACTTCTTTACAAAGATCGCGCAAGTTTGGTGTAAAGCTGCTTTTTTTGATCATCGCCAAATATAGAAATATGTTTATCTCTACATTTGGCGATGATCATAATACAAATATTCCAGGAGACATTTGTTGGCTCAAATGAATAAGGACATTTATTCTGGAAGTATGCAGCATATACACAGGAGCACGTCTTAGCGTAGTGAAGTTCAACTGCTGAATGAAGCATTCAGCAGTTGACATACACAAAGAAGACAAGCACCACAAGCAATGCATCTTTGAAGGAAAACATTCCTTCAAATATGTGCACCGTGGAATGTCATTTATACATTTAATAAACATAGAAGAAATACAGTTGAAACATGAAACATTACATGTACTTCACAATTATGTCAACAACTAATGATATTCTTGATAGCATCTTAATGGTTAAGGAGAAGTGTGGCTCACTGGTTAGAGCAGGCAGACCCTGAAGCAGAGGTCAGACCCGGGACCAGGGTTCGATTCCCGACGCGGCAGGGTGTTGAGCTCAAATGTCCACGGACTCGAAAATTCTCGCTCGGTGCCTGACCTAATCATGGGTTCACACTCTGCAACTCTGGGCATTAAGCTTGCTTAATCTCCACAACGGCGGGATGCCTGGCTTTCACCTTGGGGATGCCCTGTAGGAGCTATCTCACAGGGAAAAACCAGGACGGGTTCCCAAGGCAAGCGCGGAGATACCCCTTCGGGGGTCGATTCTGGCGCTATATAAGAAATATAATATTAATAATAATAATAATGTTTGCCTCTAGAGTAGGTGTTGTACTTTGTACATGAAGACACTGGTAGCCAAGTTGTAAGTTTTTGAAGTCTTCTTTATTAATCCAAGTCTTGCAGTATTAAACAAGGATCAGCCATGTTCAACTATTAACCCAGTTCTAGTAAATCCTATGCCAGCCCCACCAGGAGCAGCCTGCCTAGCTGCTCAGCCCATCTCCAACTGTCACCCACTCACCCACATAGTCACCCAGGCATTCCATTCATCACAGGCACACCAACATTCCGTCCCCATCTCTCACACTAGCTGAGCAACTAGGAAGACCTAGGCTGATTCACATAGAAATTTAAATCTTAGGATATAACATTATCCCTTTCCTTTAAAAAATGAAAACAAAACTTACAATCTTTAAAGAAAAGAACTATACACAAAAGGCGATAATTTTCATAACTAAGGGGTGAAAATGAATTTAAAACATCACCAAAGAGAGAACAAAGGAAACAAAAAAAGATGGTCATAATACAACACATTAAAAACATGCATCAAAAACCCCCATCCTCCCTCATGAACATTGTTAAGATACATTAGATATGAACCATCAGACAATATCAAATTGGGAAGGAAAAACAGCAAAATTACACTTCAAATCAGGAATAACCCCATCCTTTCCCAATAACACAAAAGAACAATTTAGTAGTGAAGAGTGCACACACCCCTCGACAAACACCCGTGGCCAGAAACCAACATCAAGGGTGAACAAACACTACAAATACAAGTGTACCACAATATGGACCACATAGAGTGTACACACACAGTGAGGCGCAGGGCAACTTACACAGGACAACATCTGAAGTGCACAACGACTTACACAGGACAACACGTGAGGCGCAGGGTGACTTACACACAACATCATCCGAAGCGCAGGGCGACTTACACAGGACAACATATGAGGCGCAGGGCGACTTACACACATACAAACATATAAGACATGCACCGCAAGGTGACTCACCAACACAACACAAGAACATGGGAACCACCCACCAAGACCAGAACCACCCTCAACTAAGGGATAACCTGTGATGTCCACCCACCAGAAGACTAAGACATCCCAAGCTATAATAGCGTACAACTGTGGCATCACAACAAACTCTTTTAAAGATAACTAAAGAAATTCCAACAACAGTAAAACACTGGTGACATGTGCCCCACGTGTTACATATTTGCTGTACATACATGAAATATGAGACAGAGATGACAAGATCAAAGAACTCTCAAATGAATACCAGGTAGGGAAACAAAACGACACCTGCTCACAATGAACTGCAGTCCCATGGAATCCCACGACGTGAGGAATTTATGCTTGCTCACCAAAACCTGCAGTACTGTAGGGTGCCATAAGGTGATGAGTTGTGAACATGCTCTCAATGTTCCCAAAAACGTAGAGAAATTGCTTGAGACAGGCATTCAAAATTCGGAGCTTGCTAGATGACAGACAGTAATAAACCCAAGCTGCATGTTTAACCTGAATGACTCTCACATTACGATCTTCCTCATACTCTCCAAAGATGGCGGCACGTAGTTACGACCATGCCGGGTGGCTCCAGGCACAGCCATGCCTACAAACGTCTGATCCGGCACTGAGTAGACCTGATCACTGGTTCCACTGTGAACCTAAGGAGCTTCCCAACGGGCCAACGTGCTCCGTGTACAAGCTTAATAGATTTCCTATTGCCCCAGTTCCTTGACGTTTCCCTACCACGGGAGATATACTCACGACCCAAGCCATAACAGCGAGATACTGCAAGCCACCATGCGTCCAAGTTATCAGAGCCAGTAATCTTATTGGCGGCCCCTCAGGCATCAACCCGCGCAACCTTGCCAAGACTGACACGCAACCCCTGCGCCCTCCGGAGCATTACTTTTCTCCTCCCCCGCGCCCTTCAAAGATATCCAAGTAGCTTGTCAGGCTTGTACCTCTCCCCTCCTTCAGTCCGTGTGAAATGCCACTCGCGCTGAGGCTGATTTTTGACGGGCATGGTTCTTGCGCCCCACTGAAGCGCAAGCTGCAACAAGACCCCACCTTCAGACTGTCCACTTGCCCTTGGGAACCTATCAGTCCCTTCCACCGGTTCTAGGCTTTTAAACTCAGGCAGACACTGAATGTCCTGATGATGATCCATTATTTGTAACTGGATCGAAACGCCGTCGATATAATATGTGGTCTAAGCACTAGTTCACGATTATGTGTCAAAAATTCATGTGTTTCCCACATATGTGAAGCAATTAGATTGTAAGATTAACCTTTTTTTGCTCCCGTTCCTTTGAATGCCTGAAAATCCCTAGTTTTTTGTGTACTGTGTATTGTTTGTCTAGTACTGTGGATACAGGACTGTGTCCCACTGCTTTATTTGTTGCTCTGGTTTATGTATTCTATTTAAGTATTGAATACATTTTGAAGTCCGGCTGGACTTCCTGTTCATTATAGTGCTTATTGTGGCCTAGAATTATTATAAATTGTTAATTCTCCCTGGTCAAGGACCGTTGTTTCTTACTAACTATACAAACGTCTGAAGGCAGCAAAATACCACGAACTAGAAGGTAACGTCGTCACAGAGGATCGCTGAGCGCTGGACACATCACGATGCAGGTCAATATGCGCACGCTACCCAGAACGTTTGCTCAAGCGTGTGCATAGATGGTCTCGCTGCATATTTAAATTTTAAAGAAAACGGCGCCCTGACAAACCCTAAGCGTAGACCATAAAAATAACAGACAATCCAAGTCTCACCTGACATAGCTCACTGGGCTAAGGTGACCTTCACTGTGTGACCCCAAATTTGTTACGCAAACTAGCCCCAAATGTATATGAACATGTGAAACAAAAATTCATCTGAATCAGACTTTGCTTGAAGGTGCAAGTCTCAGTGCCACATAGACAACTCAGTAACGTGTAGAGCCAAAGCCCCGAAAAAATCCACAGCTGTCCAGCCAGAATTCCTCTGTACCAAGTACAGGCCTCTCTGCCTAGTAGCAGGAAAGTGACATCTTGTAGATTGAGTTAAAACAAGAAATATGCAGACAGTTTCCATGTAAACTTAACATTGTGGTAAGACCTTTACTCCATGACACTGTCAAAAACAACATGAACAGCAGCAGGAGCAAGAAAAAGAGTAGATAAAGACATTTATCTTCATCAGCAAAATTCTTGACCAGATGTTCCAAAACACACACGTAAAAAATAGCTCCTCTGTACTTATGCCAATAGGCAAACATTGTATAGCACTAGTAAATTACATGGTACCATTAAGTATTTCTTGGACTTAAAGAGATCCACAGGCACATTACTTCTACATTGTTGATAGTCCATGCTTGTACTTCCTATGTGCCATCATAACACCAAACTTTGATGAGCCACACCACTCCTGTGTGGTACATGTGAAATCATTCACAGCATTCAGACTTTAACTCACAGCTCCTGTGTGGTACATGTGAAATCATTCTCTGAGTTAAACAGTAACTCATAAATTGAACAGCCACAGTTCCCTTGCGCAGTGGATAGATCCATACAGCAAGTTCAAAGGGAAGTGGTAGGGTGAAAGTCAGTACAATCATACCCTAACATACAGACCATATATGTGGTCAAGTCCATGGAGTAAGATCAGGCAGGATACAGGTTGGGGCCGTCCGATGACAGGACACTGGTGGGGCTGACTTGCCTTTTACTCCATTCCGCTTCATGTATTTTTCTTTCTTTTTTTTTCCTTTGTAGTTGCGCTGGTTACAATGTTTTCTTGATAGTCTCTGGATTACTGTTCAGTTCTTAAGTACACTTGGGTCCGGGTCCACTCGTCGCCAAAAATATGTTATACTTTTTACATGAAGACACTGGTAGCCAGATTGTAAGTTTCTGAAGTCTTCTTTATTACACCAAGTCTTGCAGTATTAAACAAGGATCAGCCATGTACAACTCTTAACCCAGTTCTAGTACATCCTACGCCAGCCCCACCAGGAGCAGCCTGCCTAGCTGCTCAGCCCATCTCCAACTGTCACCCACTCATCCACACAGTCACCCAGGCATTCCATTTATCACAGGTACACCAACATTCCGTCACCATCTCTCACACTAGCTGAGCAGCTAGGAAGACCTAGGCTAATTCACATAAGAATGTAAATCTTAGGATATAACAGAAGGCTATGCATCTCTTTTATTATTGCTGGTATCCCTTGGGGCTGTGTAATTGACATGGTCAGGCGCATTTATTTGACATCTTTATTAGCAGTCTTAATGGAACTTCCCGTCTTAAGCACCCTGATGTTTCCGAATTTTTCTGTAGCAAATGATAGACTTAGCTGTAGGTCAGTTATAACATCCATATTGTCTATGTTAGCATATTAGGGACCCCGGGCAATACTTAGAAAGCTTACATAATATCATGATCCCTGTTAAAAAGTGGCAATATGATCTAATGGACTTACTGCTTGCTCAAACATATGCTGACTTTATGGCGATTAATGTACAGTAAAAATAATGTTTTCACTGTAGTTTGGCTCACTGTGAATATCATTCCAAGAGATTCTAAAACTCTAAAAGAGTAACACAGTTATTATTGTGATATTGAGTCATCTTAAGCCCCATATTAAATCAGGTAGGACCTCTTGAGGAATTATTTATTGATTCTAAGAGGTCAGAATAAATAATATGCGTAATAATGTTTTAGACCATCCCTGTGTTACAGGTGGCAGAATGAGCTACTACAATTCCATAACGTGGATAACAAGCACAGCTCGAAGCTCCTCTTAACCTAATATCACAGACTTTTGTCTCATATAAGAATATCAAATACATTAATGGTAAGCTGGCCAGATCCAGTATTTTGTTTTCTAGAATAAGTACTAGAAAAAAACAAAAACAAACTAATTCCCATCAATCTCTGTCCTATAAACAGACTCATCCTTGTATCTAAAATGTGTGTGTATTGCTTGATAGCCTGGAGGAATCAAACACCTTGAGCTTCCTGAGAGATATGTAGGTTTAAAATAATTTTCCTTTGCTTTCTGCCTACTTCGTGGAGGGATCTTTTCTCACATTTTTATCAAATTTTCCTCACTATGGGATATTCCTATGGTTGATATTCACCCAAGCTTTTGGGTGTGTGTTTTTAACACTCCTTATACTAAAATCATTCACATTTCTTTACTTTTCCCAACACAGCAGTTGGTGTTTCAGGAGTGATTAGTGCTTTTACATTTTTCACGCACACGTTTGGAGGCAGAATATTAGATGTAAATAATTTGAATGTATTGGTAAATTGTACAGCATAGAACTGTGCCCTTATACAGAATATTGTATTATTACAGATAAACCCCCAGACTACCCCAAGGATGGAAATGTAAACTTTTCGGCCCTGAAGAAGATGACAGTAACTTATGTTTCACCGAAACGTACGTAGGCCAGAGATACGCATCTGAGAGCCCTACTCAAGGATTAGGCCAAAAGAAGAACTAGCTAATATTAAACTGATGGACTTGTCTGTGCTCTCGAATTGTGAAATCTTCTGACAAAGAACAAACAGAAATAAGGAGCAGGACTCTTTTTGTTCTGATGTGATTTTATAGTGATTTTGTTTGTGTGGTATGTTAGTTGGTATGCAAGAGTACGATGAAAGGTGAGAAGGGAAAAATAATGGAGATAATTTGGGGATTGTTTAAATACAAATCACTGTTTAGAAAAGTCCAAGGAAGTTTTTTTTTAAAGAATAATGTGAATTTGACTTCTGTATTACAATGCTTGCTAATAATAACCAAAGAAAGTGTGAAAATATAAAAACAATTAAAATAATATTGATAAATAAACAAGATTAACTTTTGTGTTTAGTTTCTATGGTGTAAGGTAAATGCTTTGATTAGAGTCACTACCACTTTAGAAGTAAGATAGGCCAGATATATTTATTCCGAAGCTGAAGCTGCCTTCCTGACTGCTGTGTCAGAAGCGGAACCCGGACCATTGGGCCCACAGTGTGATTGCTGCTGTGTTGCTGGTGTGTCATGTGCTGGAGCCTATGATGAACTCTGCACAGCACTTCCTAGGACATTAGAACAAGATGGCTCATCCTACCCTTCCTCCATCAGGACCTGCTTCTGCTACGCATCACTTACAGCTCCCCTTGGCTTTCCTCCCAGATGTGTATCTGTGTTACAAAAGAGGAAATAAAGGGTATATTCTGAGTCATTGTCTCTGTGGTGGTACTATGTTAACAAGTCATGTCAGTCCCTAACTGCACTGTTCATGTCACATACTACATTTCCTGTAATGCACCTAGTGTGACTTTTGGATCATGTAGAGGGGAGCATGTAGATGCAGTTGGGTCTGGCCGTGGGGCATGCATATGGGGAGCTGGCATTTGGTTGACATACTAATATGGCAAAGATCTCACACCTACCAGGGGGTGAGGGAGCTTGAGATGTGTTGCGGGTCTAATATCCCACTACTGCCTCTCTGTCAAGGATACCTTCCACCATTGCATCTGCTGCTGAAGCGTTCAGGACCATTGGATGGGGCTCCTCATGTTTCCTGTGCATCATGCAGCCATGCTGTCACCCTCTCCTTGGCCCTAGAGCACACGTCGTACCACCTTTTTTTAATATGGTCTAGGGACTGGTCAGCCACACCCAGGGCATTTATGTGAAGATGGATGTCTCCCCAGATTCGCCTTTTCCCTGATTCAGCCTTCTTCAGTCAATATGTCCAGTTCCTTCTCAGAGAATTTGAGCTTGCGCAGCCTCTCCTTCCCTGCCTTATCACTGGACTTGCTTGTCATCTTGCTTGTCTTTGCTTGTTTGGCTTGCAGTGTTGGACTGTGCTGCTGCACCTTGCCATGTTTTGTCAATTTTATAAGGATTGTTATGTTATGTTATGTTATTAGGGGTACTTTTATAGCGCCCGGCTACCCCGAGGAGTGTCCCGGCGCTAAAGACCGTCACCGACCCAGAGTGGAAAGCAGAAAGGGAGGGGAACTGAGAACAAAATGAAGAAAATCACTGCACGAACAGCAGAGTCTTCAGATCCTTCCTGAAAGCCAGTAGATTGGTGTTGGATCTGAGAGACAGCGGGAGAGCGTTCCATAACCGGGGGGCAAGATGTTTAAAAGACCACCCCCCGCAGCGCGCACATCGGATCACCTGGTTAACAGCCCTGGCCTGGGTAGCAGATCGCAAAGATCTAGATGGTAAATCGAAACTGATGCGTTTCCGAAGATAACAAGGGCCAGTACCGTGAAGGGCTTTAAAGACAATGGTCAGGGCCTTAAAGGTGATTCGCTTCTTGATGGGCAACCAGTGAAGGGTTCTAAGAAGATCACTGGCCCTGGCTCTCCTGTGAGTCCGAAAATGGCCCGGGCAGCTGAGTTTTGCACAACCTGAAGACGCACTAGAAGGAAGTCCGGAAGACCTAGGTATCTGTTAGAATAATCTAGGCGCGAGCCTATCAGGGCCTGAACCGTGATTCTTCTATGCTCTAAAGAAAGAAGAGGCAGAAACTTCCTCAGCATCTTCAAGATCGCAAAACACTTGCCGGCCAGGCCGGCCACCTGAGTTTTAAAGGAGAGGCTGTTGTCAATCTGGATGCCCAGATTTTTAGCAACCCCTGAGTCACTGGTGGGAGGGAACATGGCAGGGGGCCACCATTCCTTCCATCTGGGAACCGCGTGGCAGCCGAAGAAAAGTACTTCGGACTTATCGGAGTTGCACTTGAGGCAATTATGACTAAACCAGTCAAACACTGCCCCAAGGCAACCCCGGATGGATGTCCCGTCAAAATCTCAGCCCTTGTCGCACGTGAACAGAAGTTGTGTATCGTCCGCGTACAACACGATCTGGGCTCCACAGTCTTCCGCCAATTCCGCCAGAGGGGTCATATAGATGTTAAAAAGCGAAGGGCTCAGAATTGAGCCCTGCGGTACTCCGACCTCCAAAGGCGGCATTGCGGCAGAGTAAGGGGGGGCCCAGACCGGTTGCTGGCGGTTCGAGAGGAAAGACCTAAACCACTGGAACACCATCCCCCTTAGACCAATCTCCGAGAGTCTAGAAAGGAGACGGTCATGGGGGACGGTGTCGAAGGCCGCAGAGAGGTCAAGCATGACCAACATGGCCTTGCCTCCTCTATCCAAGATTTCTTTAATGGCCTCGGTGACCTCGAGCAGCGCTGTTTCCGTGCTAAGATTGGAGCGAAAACCGGACTGTGACTTATGGAGTATAACCACTTTTGCGAGCGCTGGCAGGAGGGAACTTGGTCTATAATTGGCGTGAGAGTCCGGATTCAGGTTAGGTTTCTTAAGTAGTGGCAGAATAAGAGCCTGTTTCCACGGTTGCGGAACCTCACCAGTACTGAGGGAGAGATTGAGTATCGGGTTGATGAGATAGTTGAGGCTGGGAGCCATTGACGCAAGAAATTTAGCCAGACAGGGGTCTAAAGGGGAGCCAGATTTCAATTTGGAAAGGAGGTCCAAGGAAGCCTGTAAGTTCAACAATGGAAAGTTCCAGAGGGCGGGCTGACAAAGTTCGAGCAAGGGAGAGGAGGTTGCCATTTAGAGATGGTAGGCGAGTCCGCCTTTCCAAAGGAGGCCTGGATAATCCGAATCTTGCTGGCAAAAAAGTCCTCAAGTTCGGAGATCCAGGACTCTGAGTGCATGGTACTAGGAGTACACCATGGGGGGGAGATGAAGTCCTTAACTATCCTGAAGATTTCTTTACAGAAACTGGAGGCCTCTTCAATCCTACTGGCCAGATAGGACTTTTTGACAACTGTGATGTCGCGATGGTAGTCTCTGACCATAGCCCTATAGGTTTCCTTCGAGCTGGCGTCGAAGTGCTTTTTTATATTGCCGTCGCATATCGGCTAATGCCGGTGAAAAGCAAGGGGCGGAACCCTTGCCTGAGACTGTCCTGTGGGGCCGAGGGGGGCTAAGACAGCTAACCGTTGAGTCAGCCAGAGCTGTAGGAGCTCAATGTCTGATTCCAAAGTGCCCGTTAGCAGGCATGGGTTGGTGTCTAGAGCCTGCATTAGCATAGCAGGGGAGACCCGGTGGAAGCTCTGGAGGGGCGTGCTTCACGCCACTGTCCACTGTGGATGCCCTTCTCAGTACAGGGGATCTCAAAGTCCGCTAAGAAGTGGTCGGTCCACAGAACAGGAGCCAAAGAGGCCAGAACTACAGGGACAGTGGATAATATCTGGTCCAACGTGTGACCCTTACAATAGGTGGGAGACTGAAGGTGGGGAATGAGCCCTAAGGAAGAGGTAATATCTTTGAGCTTAATGCTGTCAGGGTCAGTCACACTGTCCATGTGGATGTTAAAGTCGCCTAAAAGCAGGCAGTGTTTGGACCTGAGGCATAGTGTGGAAATAGCTGAATAGAGCTCTTCAAAGAACGTGCCCAGGGGGCCCGGAGGCCTATAAACCAGGAGTCCCATACATGATTGATGGGGTGAGAAGGAGAGAGAAAAGCAAAGAACCTCACACCTGTGAATATTGTCCGAGGGAAGAATGGAACATGTGATGCGCCTATCAACGACCAAGGCGACACCACCCCCTTTCCCGCCGGCTCTGTCCTTTCTGAAGATAACATGGCTCTGGGGAATGGCAGTGGCAATATCAGGTCCAGCACCCTCCCCCAGCCATGTTTCTGACAGAAACAGACAGTCTGCTTTAGAGTCCATCAGGAGGTCGTGGACATCAACCGCATGTTTTCCCAGGGACCTGGTGTTGAGCAGCAAGCACCTTCAACTGTTAAGGGGGGGACTAAGAGAAGAGACAAGTCCCTTCCCTGGTAGCCAGCCACAGGCCAGGCATCTGTTACAGCCTCGCAGAGGGTTGGGGAAAACATTATGACAAATGTTATGGGTGTTCTTAAGGGAGATCAGAGCCTCCCTTGAATAGACAGTCAACTTAGCTCACCTGCCCAGCCCAGCCCGCGCCTGGCCCGGATTCTCCTGGGACACCACTTTCTGGTTTGAGGTCCTTCTCCTCTCCCAGGAAGTGTGTTTTTTATTCAGTTTGCTCTCGCTATTTGCGCATGCAAAAATGATCTTTCCAACCGTGCTCACTATTTGCGAATGCAAAAAACACTTTTGAGCTGCGTACACTGCATGCGCTTAGCGAGTCGTTAATTGCATCATCAGTGAATTGCGATGTGAGTCATTAGTGAGTTGCAAATTGTGGTACGTACATTGTTTTTTCTGCCTCGCAAATTGCAATACGCTATTTTGCGCACATTGCGAATCGCAAAATCAGGCAGTTGTACGTCTGGCCCTAAGTGATTTAATTGTCCAAAATCACAGGATGGTGAGACGACACCGAGACTCAATCCCCATTCACTGTTACGAAAGTCGGCTGGTCAATGAACATGCTGTATTTGTCAATTCAACCAGTTTTTCAGTGGTACAAACCTTCCAAAGCTTTCAGGGTTTTTTTATGCCACATTCGCATTACAAGTGTTCAGAGTTCCGTGTTGCTTTTAATGTGATTTGTTCAATGTAAAATGATGCAAAATGCCCAGAGATTATCCAAAACAGCACCCCGCTTCCAATCCACGAACATACATAAAATACGTACCCGCAGCTTTTTATTCTCAGAATCCCTGCGGGTCACACTAAAGCTCTTTCATCCAGGTTAGAGACATATTACCAATTCTGTAACACAAGGTATTTGTATTCATGTCTTAACGTCTTTGACCTTTCCGTCAAGCATAATCATTTTTGCAGATTTTTCTGTTTTCAGGATATTTTTATGCTTAATTTTAAACGTGTATCCCAGTGTTATTGTGAATGCGAACGCGCTCAGCTGCTTGAAATGCTCATTTCCTATGCAAATGAGTGCCAGTTGGAACCACTAAAGCTGCAATTGATTCATTTTTGGCATCTCCGGAGCTTTCTTTGTCCAGCTGTTCAGGATTAAGGTGCATTGGAAGAACTCTGTGCAGAAATGATTACAATGTCTGACTGTGTTACTCTTGGCACCGGTCTCCTCTGCAATCTTTCAGTCTCGCAATGATTAAAGGATTGCAAGATTCATCGCTTTCTGCAACGCTTGGAGAGTAATGCTCGAATCTGTTGTTAGCAGCTGTAGGCAAAGTTTTAATGTGCAATTAGAAAAGGAAGTGTTTGTGATCGAATGCTGTGCATTTTTTTCGGGAAATTTCAGCTGCCAAAGGGCGGGAACTCGCAATCATTTCATTTGAGCACGTGGCGGCGTGTCATGGCTCCTTTCAATGGATTACTGAACTGCCATAGGTGCCAAGGTTTCAGCTTGCTTATGTGTGACATTTCGATGTTGATGGTGTTTATATGTGACATCCAAGGCTATATGTGTGACCCTTTATAGTGAATAGAACAAAGCAGTCATTGTTAATGTAATATGATGAGTATCAGAAATGACCCTTTCTCAGCATTGTATTAGTCTAAAAAATATCATAAAGTAGCTGAAGCTCTCCTGAAGTGCTCATATATGGTCACTAACCCATTCCTTTATTAAAATCTTACTGGTCACCTCAGGGATCTTTGTTTGGGAAAGATTTTAGACCAGGAAGGAGGGTGAGTGACAGTCATGATGACCTGTCCTAAATAAAGCCTCACATTACCTCCTCCTCCCTCTCCCCGTTCCATTTCTTACTAGTGAGCAGCTTGTCTGCTCTACAGAAACCTTTTATCGTAACAAACGGAAATACTTCCCCCAATATGGCGCCGCCTACCCTGTCCAGCATGCACAAAGTGAGAATACGAGAGAACAGCATCCTGTTCTTTTTTTTCTGCAATGCAGTCCCATTTGCCTAGCATTGGGTGAGTGTCTTCATTTCTTTATTTTTTGTTGCTCTGTGGCTAGCTTTTGCAGCCAGTTTTCTTTACTGCTGTCTTGCAGATTGATTTGGCAGTTGCACTGCGTTTGTTTGTTAGTTTTTCCTATGTGGGCAGGGTCGTGGCTTGCTTTAATAGCCACACTGCTTTCCCTCAATGGCTTACCTTTCACCCTGCTGTAGCTGGCATTGGTTTTGGTGGAGAGTGGTAATGCAGAGTGTGCCTGTTCCCGTTTCTTCTCCGGCTTCCTCCCTCCTACGGGACCTGCCTCTCTGGGCTGTTTTTTACTGCTCCAGGGCCTCCTGATGGATGGCCCCTCCCATGAGAAGTCTTGGCACGAGACTTGAGGGCATTTGTTCTAGGAAGTGACAGAGCGCAACGTTAGCCTCCTTGGCCGATTGCCCCGTTCCGCCACTTCTGAAACGCAAGGCTGCAGCATATTTACAAAAATGTGGTGCAGCCTTGCGTTTCCCTCTGCAATGGCGCTAAGTTTAGCAACTTAGCACCAATGAAGGCACCCTTGCCCCATAGTGCAAGGGTGCCTGCGTGCAGGGGAGGATTGTTTTTGTGTAGGAAGGTGTCCCTTCCTGCACATTAACAATCCTAAAATGCCATTCTGTCACTTTCATGTGTGCTGCTGCATGCAGCGCACATGAAAGTGGCAAAATGGCATTTTCTAAAGGTTTGTTTATGTACAGGAAGGGACACCTTTCTGTACATAAACAAACCATGGCATTTTTTCCATGTGTGCTGAACAAAGTCGCACACATGGAAAAAGCAAAAGCGAGGAGAAATAATGCATTTCGCCAACTTAAGACAAGGATTTACCTGGTTTTAATTTTGGTGCAGCCTTTTATGTACGCCACCCTTGTACATAGGGGGTAGCGCAAAAATGAATGGGTGTTGTGGTGGAACGCCCACCGCAACACCCACTGCCCACCCCTTTCAAGCTAACCATAGAGTGAAAGGGGGCCTTATGTACAAGACAGTGCTAAGCCTTGTTAAGTGGCTTAACGCTGCCTTGTACATAAGGCGCAGCCCTTATAGCCACCACAACGTCAGTAAAAGTGACATTGTGGTGGGAATAGGGGCATGTATATATCCCCCTTTGTTTCCTTAGGAACGGGTCTATTGCAGGAAGCGCCCTTTTTTGTGCATTTTATGATGGAGTATGCTGCTGACTGCTCCACAAGTGCCCCTACTTTGGATGCCCTCCACGATTTTAATTAATGAGGTGGTGAAGACTGCTTTTCAGGCCCTTGAGGTGGGTGGTCCTCCTCCTCCTAAGGTGCCTCGGCTTCATCTAGTAGCTGATTTGGGGGATCAAGAGAAAGATGAGGATAAGAGGAGTTGTTTTGTTCAGGGAGCTGTCTGGCTTATTTGCCTTCTTCTCTGGTGAATGAATTGGAAGAGGATGTTTTCACCCAGTGCCACCAGCCTGACCCTTACTTATTGCTACTCCAATTCTGCTTCCAAAGTCAGGGAAGCACACTGGCTCTCTGTCTGCTGCTCCCCTCCAACTGGTTCAGTCCTGAGCCTCCGGAGTCCCTCAAATAAGAAACCCCACAGCCCTAATCTGGGTCTCTGGAGCCATAAGCTAAACAGCCCACATGCCGTCTGTTGATGATTCAACTTACAAGGCATGGCCTTTTTCATTTAAGCTATTTGTTGAGCAGCAAGAAGGATTGTGTTCGCCCATCACCAAGGATCCTTTGAACCATGACTGGATGCCCGTCCCTCATTTGACACAACGATATAGATTCTCTCCAGAGGACCACAGTACCCTACTTACAGACGGCACCTTACTGACAGATAGGACTCCTAGTACTTTGTCTTTCATTCATCCTGAAGAGGCAAGCAGTTTCTAGGCCGAAACCCGTCAAAACTTTCATTAGCAGAGTCTCTATAATTTCTAATCAACGTTCTGAGACATTTCTTTGATACCCACCAACAATATAGTGGGCAAAACTGCCCCTCACGTGTGAACAATCCACAGACTATCTCCGTTATGGACTGTGTAAAAAGAAAATAACACAGCCATATATGTTTAAAACAAATGGAAGACTGAAGAAATTCACTTCCTAGTTGGCACATTTATTGTTGGGCATTTTTGATATATGTTTTATGTATGTGCAATTCAGTGCATCGAATGTCCCTTATACATGTGTGTTTATTTGTCTTATTTATGCATTTGTACAATGTTTACCATGCTTTACAGCATTTGTATAACCCAGGTACTGCTTTCAGGAGTGAGCAATTATAGGCTCAGGTAACCAGTTTAAAACAAAGCTGAAGAAATTGTGAATACAGCGTCAGTTATTACTTGATGTAATCATAAGATAACTAACAATACTAGAATCCGTTCCCACATTACACCACTTTTAATTCTTACACCAGTACTTTTGAGGCAGGGGTTATGGCAGATGACCCTTGGAAGTGACAAATCACGCTCTCTGTCCTCTGTTACCTCCTCCACACAACAGCAAGGAACAGAGTGAACCGGCTGTGGTTCACTCTGGCCTAGACCACGACATGATCTAATGTTTGTACCTGTACTGCTTGTTTGAATAAACAACTTCAATCAACAACCTCGCCTCCCGTGGATTTCTACACTCTTTAACATCGTTAAAGAGCTCTACAACCCCAACGCCGGAAACAACGACATCACCCCTTCGCAAGACCTCTGCAACTCCCTCGCCTCCTACTTCCACAACAAGATCGTGGACATACACAACAGCTTCAGCACTCAACCGACGCACGCCACGACCGAACCACCGCCCCCCACCACCACCCTTCGTGCCTGGACCCCGATCAGCACCGAAGACACCATCCGCACGATGAACTCCATCCACTCCGGATCCCCGACCGACCCTTGCCCTCACCACGTCTTCAACAAGGCCGACGCTGTCATCGCACCCCACCTGCGGGACATCATGAACACCTCCTTCAACACCGCTACCTTCCCGGAGAGCTGGAAGCACGCCGAACTCAGCGCCCTACTAAAGAAGCCCTCAGCCGACCCCACCGACCTCAAGAACTACCGACCCATCTCGCTGCTCCCGTTTCCCGCAAAAGTCATTGAGAAGACCGTCAACAAGCAGCTGACCGCCTTCCTCGAGACTATGACGTGTCTATGACGTGTCCAACAATGTATTTTGAGGTGTTGATTATTTTAGAATTTGATTCAATTTATTGCTGTGTTCTTCAGTGAATTTTTGATTGTTCATTTTTTGGTTTGGAAAATGTATGGCTATTTGAAAAAACCTATGAAAACTATTTTTTACAAATGGAAAGAATTGAAAGAAAAAATAAATAAAATTATGATTTTCGGTCACATCAAGTGTCATGTGTGATCATGCAAAGTGAAGAATAACTGATATCAGTATTGGCATGTGTGTAGTTGTGTGCTTCCATTTTCAAGAGCATATTGTTCTTCCTATTGTCTTTCCTGATCCTTCCTCCCCTAAAGAGGAGGTTCTGTATTCCCTGGATGTGTTCTAGGCTCTTCGCATATATAACTGGACCATGCCTGTGAGTTTCTGCTGGTGGATTCTCTTTTTGTTACCTAAGGGGTGTCTGCCATGGATCTCAAACCTTCTTTGTCCACTTCGACTAGGTGGTGAAGTGTATGATTCTGCACACTGCCCTCTACCTTCTTTTGTCCATGGACGGTCCACTCGTGGGGCTTCCTTCTCCTGAGCCATGTTTAGGGTGCCTTCTTGAGAAATATTTTTGTAATGCTGCTACTTGGGCCTCTCCCCATGCTTCTGTCTCCCACTGCTGCCTTCAGTTGAGGATGTCAGAATCTGCTGCTTTTGCCCTCATGTTTTGTCTACTGAACATGGTTTGTGATCTGTACTGTTTCTATTTTGATTAAATGTGCCCTGTTTGATTTGCTGCATCCTTCTGGTCTTTGTGTTTTCAATCACCTTATGTTTGGGTATGGGCTCAATGGTAAGGAATGAAATAGGAAGAAGGATAAGGCAGTAATGCCTGGTTACTTCCCTGTATTCTTTATTATTCTGAGTCCTGGTCTTCCTTTTCCATTCCCAGGACTATCCCTCCCTCCCTGTTTTTGTTTACAGGTAATTGTATGTATTTTTCTTTTTCTTGAGTTTCTTTGGTATTCTCAGGATGTTGTTCTGTCATACTTCCCACTTTGTGCATGCTGCACAGGATAGGCGGTGCCATATTGGGGGAAATATTTTTGGTTGCTATGGCAAACAGCTTCTGTAGAGCAGACAAACTGATCACTAGAAAGGAATGGAATAGGAAGACCAGGACTCAGAGTAATGAAGATTACCTGTGAGTAACAAGGCATTAGCAATATATGACTTCCTGCTGTATTGAACGCTGACATTTGCAGGTTTTGACTAATTTTTTGTGTGAGAAAGTCATCCTTTTTTCCCTGTTTAACCCCATTTTTTGGCTGATACTGGTGGTAACTAACTCTGACTTTGCACTGGGCTCTGCTAACAAGGTGCAGAGCGAGTGCTCTGATTAAAAATTGATATGGTAATTAGGTGTGATTACAATGTCCACTAACAACGTACCTGTAAGTCCCTAGTATATGGTAGGGCATGTAGGGTTAGAGGCCCATCAGCTTTGAAGCACTTAAGCAGGCACTGCTGTGTTGCCTGCTGTCATTTTAAAAGCCAGTCCTGCTTTGCCAGCTGCTTTTAAAATAAAATTATTTGGAAACTCAACTGTGGCTTTCAAGGTATTTCCAAAGTATTAAACTACCTTATATTTACAGATAAGTCACCTCTAAGGTCTACACTAAGTACCTCCAAGGTAGCGTGCCATAAAAAAATAAGTAGGGACATTTTAAAGATGTTTTATATACACTGGTGATGGAAAAAGTACCAACTTTGTTTTCCCCATTGTAGGGTTTCAGCTCTATAGGCTAAAATAGGGATACTATAATGCAGTGTAACTATTGACAGGAGTGAACTCAAATAATATTTCAAGGACATAAAAATATATATCCAATGACTTGCCACGGCTGAATTCATCATAACAAATACAGAAAATAAGTTTTATAGCTTTCTATTCTGTGAGCCAAAATCCAGCCTCTCCTGATTGTTCATCCTTAACAAGCTTAGCCAAACTGCTGTTATGAGCTGATGAGTAGCCTGCATAGAGACTGAGGTTATCTGATGGTGGGAGCTCCGCAGCAGCAGAGAACAGGCCACGAAGGGGGCTGCGTAAATCAAACTGGCGTTTGAAGAGAGGAGGACAGTAAGAAAGACCAGACAAGTCTACCCCCTCTTCCTGAACCCCCTAGACAGATGGCTGCTCAAGGAATCAAATTTACAGAAGGACGGAAGGGAAGTGTTAAGGGAAATGATCCACATAAGTAGGTTGGCTTAGCCGGAACTTACTCCCAAGGAGAATAATTTTCCATCCATTTCAACCATTCAAAAGCTTTCCGGCTTTTGAATGGTTCCCTGTACATCATTGGACAGGGGTGTCCTCCTGTCTGTCACCCCAGAACAGTGGGTAAATATGATAACGCTGTATAGCAACTCAGATCTGCTGCCTGAAACTACAAGGAGAAGACGGATTGCCCTGCAGGAACCCTGGTCTGTACCCCAAAGAATTGCACTTTCGAGGGCTTCTCCTTCCACACACTGGGAACTAGAGCTCTAAGGACGTTGCCTTGCTTCAAAAAGGGTTAAGGACTGGACTTCCTAAAAGCAACAGGTTAACAGAGCTTGCCTGCACCATCTTCCCAAGAAGTCTCCAGCCTGGAGTGCGTCCAGTGGATATTGATGATGATTTAGCCAGGTGGATTGTGGGAACTCTAGTCCCAAACTTCCAAGGACCATCTCAGAGCTTCTAGACCCTCAGATTTGTGTTTTGAATACTCTGACCCCTCAAGAAGTATTTCAGGAAGTCCTAGAAGTTTGGAGAAGTTTGGAGTAACTTTTGAAAAAAGCTCCGTAAGGTGATTCTGTCTGGATTTTCAGAGTCATCGCGCTGAGAGTTCAGGAGCTCAAGGCTTCCAGGTTTTTACTGATGCCTCATGCTGAGCCAAGTCACAATCATCATATCGAATCCTGTCCTGAAAAAGAGCCTCTCCTGACGATGAGTGAAAATCCTCAAGAGACATTTCTAAGTGTGAAGGTAATATTTTGACCGGGCCTCCAGCTTAATGGCTCTGACCCAGGTTCCAACGTCCTCTTCCTCAAACTTTGACTTTGCTCTGGTCAAGCACGACCAGATCTCCCAAGTTGGCGCTATATGTCTTCAAGTACTAGAATGTGTTTATTATTTGAAAATTCTCATCTCTGTTTCCCTATATTGGATTTTTGTCATTTTGGTGTCAATTTAATCATAAAAATATTGGCCATTTTTAATAATTGGCTGTGGATTTTTATTATGTGTTGTGTGTTATGATTTCATTGTATAGGTGTTTTTACATGCTTTACATATCTGTCTTCTAAGTTAAGCCTGCCTGCTGGCAGCCATCTACCAAGGGTTGAGTTAGGGGCTACTGTATTGGGACCTTGGCTGGTACTTGTAATGTGTTGGTGGCTTCATTGCTAATGGTAGGTGCATACTTGACACTACTAGTAATCCACATTCCAACACAAAGGTTTTAAAGAGCTTGAAGTTCTGTTTTTTTGCTCACATATTTGCAAAGGTGAGCCTGGAGATGTGAAGGGTCCTTGCTTTGTCTATGGCGATGGGCAACCCTAAGCCTAGTTTAGAGTTCGATGAATACATAAAATCTTTCTATTTCTGAAACCAGAAAATAATCTGCCAGAAGTATTTCCTTCACCATCCTTTCGCACTGGTAAAGAAACTGTATCAGTGGATTCTGCATTAAGTTTATCAATTCCTTTAGGAATCGGAATTCTGCTTTACAGCCAGCTTTAAAGTAGATATCTACACTGCTGAACTAAGTTAATGCATTATCTATCCTCTTTTTGTTTGAAACCTGAAAACTTCTGATACAATTTCTCCTTCTTTTTACCATCCTTCACTTTGACGTTCGCTCCTCTCTCCCTTTGGCTTTCTTTTTTTTCTTTATTCACTATTGTCCATGCTTTATGGAAAAAGCTCCATAAGGTGACAAGAATCAGGGGGCTGACTTCAAACTGCGATCCAAGCCTAGATTTCAGGTTCCTCCCGCTGAAAGCTCAGGAGCTCAGGACTTCCAGAATTTTACTGAGACCTCGTGCTGAGCCAAGCCACTCTCATCAACTCAAATTCCAGCCTGAAGGGGAGCCTCGTCCGATGATGAGAGAAAACCTCCAGAAAAGTTTCTAAGTGTGAAGGTAATATTTGACCAGGCCTCCGCTTAATGTATCTAATCAGGACTCCAACGCAGTCAGTCTCAAACTTTAACTTTGTCCTGATCAAGCATGACCAGATGTCCCCTGTTGGCGCTACATGTTTTTAAGCACTAGAAAGTGTTAATTCTTCATAAATTCTTATCTCTGGTTCCCTATATTGATTGTTGTTGTTTTGGTGTCAATTTAATCATAAACATATTTTCTATTTTTTATAAATTGGTTGTGAATTTTTATTATGACTTTGTCTTGCCTTTTAATGTATTGGTGTTTTGAAAAGGTTTTACACATCTGTATCCTAAGTTAATTCTGCCTGCTTGCAGCCTGTTACCAAGGGTTGAGCCAGAGGCTAATGTATTGAGACCTTGACTGGACCTTGTATTGCATTGGTGGTATTATTGCTAGTGGTAAGTGCATACTTACTGCTACTAATAATACACCTTCCAACGCCTAGGCATTAAATGGCTAGTAGTTCTGGTATTTTGCTCACAAATTTGCAAAGGTGAGCCTGGAGAATCGAAGGGGCCATGCTTTGTCTATGGAGATAGCCAAGCCCATGCCTAATTTAGAGTTTGATGAATACAAAAAATCTTCTTATTTCTTAAGAACAGCTGAAATCATGACAGAATCTATCAGTAGTAATTTTTTCCCATACCTCCGCACTGGCGAAGAAACTCCATGAATGGATTCTCCCTGAGGTTTATAAATTCCTTTAGGAATCAAGATTCTGCTTTACAGCCCACTTTTTTGTGTTATAATTTTTTATTGCCATTTTGAGAAAATTACATTATAAGTACAATAAAGTTAATAATAACTTACAATTTGAATGATATGAATAAATGTACGGAATATATCGAAAAGAAAAAGAAAAAGTGCATATATGATAAGTACTATGCACCAATAATTTACTCTTACAACTATAAACATAAATAGTAAGGTATACAGTTGAATAAATATGGTGTGAAAGATGTTAAATATTAAAATAATGCAAGCAGCATATATAAGAAATATAAAAGTCTTAAAGAATGAATCATATGTTAACTCAATAGATATATCAATTGAGTATATAAATTAAACATTATATATAACTACAAATATAGAAAAGAGTAGCATGACAAATCTCAGTCCTTGAGGAGTAATTCATCTGTAAAATCTAAAATTGTGAAATATATCAAGAAAATAGTATGGAATAGAATATAGAAAAATAGTTGATATAAGAACAAAGCGTATCAATAGAAGTTATGTGAAGAGAAATGAGAAACCTTACAGCCCACTTTTACATTAGACACCTACACTGTTGAGCTAAGATAGTGAATGTGAAACACTCTTGTTCTTACAAACCTGAAAACTACTGAGACACTCTCTCCTTCGTTTTACCATCCTTCACTTTGCCATTCACTCCTCTCTCCCTTAGAATAACATTGTAAAAATATGAAGGAAAGAGAGAAAGAAGTAAAGAAAGAAAAAACAGAGGGAGAGAAAGGAAGAAAATAAAAGAGAAGGGGAAGAACGTCCATTTTATTGCATGATATACGAAAAAGCAACAATTAAGCCTAAAAATTCCTACATACACTAAAATATTCTATAACCATAAGATACATCTTAATTAAAACAGTGGTAAGTGTAAATTAAAGGGGGTTTGGGTACTTCTTCAATGCAGGGGTTATGCATTGATAGTCTTTTAGCTGAAGTATTTAAAAATTCAGTAACAGATTAGGTGTACATAAGCTCTATCTAATCTATTATTATAGCAAAAGCCATACCACCATGCTTGAAAGGATACTGCTGAGGCATCTTTCCATGTTTTAGTGATCTGTTGAAAATGTGACAACTATGAGTAAATCATTATAATAAAAAAAGGGGACCAAACTTCAGTGAAGCTACCTATGAAAATATGTGAATAAGAAAAAGGAATATAGGAATGACAAATGGCGTTAATCTGCCACCAGACTTGGTTCCAAAAAGTATGGTTTGCTGGACGGTCATAAAGCATATGTTTCAGATCTGCTGATGGAGTGTTACATGACCAACAGGAATTGGAGATGTTAAGGGCAATCTTATGCTGTTTAGCTGGAAGCTGGAGTGACGAGGAGTCTATTATAAATAAGAAATAAAGTTTGAGTAGTAGTAACTGCTCTAGAAGATCTTCGTACCTTAACCCAGATTTTATTCCACATTGGAATAGGGAAAGATTCACCAAAATCAGATTCCCAACTGCACTCTAAGTAAGATTTATTGCGAGAAATAGGAAAATCCATAAATTTTTTGTATTTTAGAGAAGCCGAAGGAGAGTTATTTAAAAATGATGTGGTAATAGGAGTTGAAGGAGTAGATGTATGAGAGGTGGAAATAGAATTGTAAGAGTCATGGGCATCTACTGCTCAATATATATATTTAGAATGAAATGAAGAAAGAAAGGGAAGAGTGAGATTGCAATACCGAGAATAGTATACAAATGTCATCTTGAAAAAGTTGGTGAGTCCATTTGAGATCATAGGATAACCATTCTTTCTAGAAAATATATTTATTGTCGAATTTTAACATTCTTATTATACCAAATTGATTCAAAAATTGCATACGTTCTTTTAGAACAGATGAGCAAAGTGGTTGGAAAGTTTTCAGAGCATTTTTAAGCATAGGGAGAGAAAATGGCACAGGTACATGGGAAAGAGAATTAAATTATTCTAAGGAGAAAGGATGGAAAAAGGCTCTCTCGATGTCTACCCACAATGGAGAAAGATGAGAATCAGTCTCACTCTCAGACAATAAGAAGGAGGAATGTCTAAAAAAAAAATAGGTGTGAGTAAAAATCTGGAAAATGAACACCACCCATGTGTTTAGATTTTTTAAGTTTACTAAGAGGCATCCTAGGTGGTTTATTATGCCATAACAATTTTGAAAGCATGGTGTATATATAGTTTTATAAAAAAGAGGCACTGCCGCTGATTGAGAGTGAAGAGATTTCCCTGGGTCATTTGCTTTTTGCCTTGCTCTTCTCCGCACCCGCATCGCGGGTGCCGCCTCGTGCTTTACCTGGGGCTGCTGCTGACCACCGGAGTTGGAGGCGTTGTGGGCGCTTCAAGCTGAACCTTCTTTCAGACAGGCCTGGAGTGCCGCGTTGCAGGGACTCACTCTCCCAGGAGTCCCTGCCTGACCGCTATCACCTGGTCCGCGCTCCCTGTCTGCCCCGCCCACAGGACTCTACCAGATTTAAACCGTCCAAGGCTGTATAAGGCTGGGCTGGGCCACCCCACTTTCCTCCCATACAGTACTGATTGGAACTGAACTGAGCATATCAAGGTAACCTGAAGGGGACATTTCTAATCTAGTTCCTAGTAATAATTGTGTTACAGAGTGATTGTATTAATATACTGGAAAATCCTGTCACACATGCCAATGTCAACCCGCTAAGGAAGGAATGGGAGGAAGGGAGGGGGATGTGTGAGCGGCACAATGGACCAATTCAGCACTCTCGCTTTCTCTGTATTGGAAAAAGAGATTGGCATAACCGAGCGGCGCCTCTCACTGGAAACAATGTATGATAAACGTTCATCGTTGGGACCTTTATCTAGAGCGCTCTCGCCAGCCATGATTCAGGTACATGGTGATGTTGAAAGCACCGAGTCGAGGAACACACCATCTAATGAGGGGAGCCGGGGGATTTCAGTATGCACGCCGGCCTCATGAGGCTGTGGGCCCTGTCTAGACACCCAGCTAACACCACAAATGGCTCCCTCGCAAACAATGCTCACATCGGTCCTAGACCTATCATCGTCTTCGTCCGTATCTGAGCACCCCAAGCATATAAGCAATGAAGGGCCAAGCTTAGTTACTAATAAAAGGAAGAGGGCCCCTAGTGGTTGTATGGGGAGGCACCTTCCATCATCAAACAAAACTAAAACTGACAAGGTTAACCAAAGTGGGCGGAGAGGTGGGCAGGGGGGGACAGCAGATACAAATTCTATCCGTTTGGATCCTGGAGCTGCTGCTGATGGCCCTGTCCCAAGTGCTGCGTCTGTACCACTAGCTACCAGTCCTAAGATGCCTGTATCTACCCTTGGGGGGGGGCCATACAACAGCCTCCCATCCTGACTCACTTATTTATTATTTATTTTATTAAAGGGGCTTATAAAGCGCCTGGTGACGCCTCCCGGCGTGTCCCCGCGCTGTGTGGAGAGAGAGTCTTGGCCAGAGATCAGAGAGACTGTACATTATAAAGTAAATAAATGAGTTTTCAGCAGCTTCCTGAAGGAAGCCTCATTTTGTTCTAATCTGATGGCTGCAGGGAGGGCATTCCATTTCCTAGCCGCAAGGGTGCGGAAGGACTTTCCACCCATCCTGGCTTTTTTTATGCGCGAGGTTTTAAGCAGCCCCATTCCCATAGAGCGTAGGGTCCTGTTCGGCTCATATGGTATGGCTAAGTCAGACAAATAAGACGGGGCTTTTAGATGGATGATCCTGTGACACCATAGGAGGGCTTTAAATAGTATCCTATGTCGGATGGGTAGCCAATGAAGGGAGGCAAGGGAAGGTTTAGACGGAGCCCTGCGAGGAAGTCTCAGCACAAGGCGAGCCGCTGAGTTTTGCAGGACTTGCAGCTTTCTAATGTTTTTATCCGATGTTCCCAGCAGAAGTACATTGCCGTAGTCTATACGGGAAGTGATAAGTGCCTGAGTCATTGTGCGTCTGGAATTCAAGGGAAGCAGATCTAGGGTGCGGTTAAGAGTTTTCATAACTCCAAAACATTTGCCCACCGTTTTTTTGATATGGCTGTCATAAGATAGCTTGTTGTCTATCCAGACACCCAAGTTTTTAGCTTCTTGACTAGGAGTAGGTACAGGTCCCAAACTAGTGGGCCACCAATCTTTTGTCCACAGAGAGTTTCCTCCACCTATTACCAGTACCTCCGTTTTAGTGCCATTTAATTTGAGGCAATTTTCATTCATCCAGACAGCCAGTTTACTCATACAAGATTTGAAGTTTTCAGCCTCTGCGGATGGGGATTGTGAGAGGGAAATCAGTAGTTGGGTATCGTCGGCGTAAGAGACCAGCTCTACGCCGAACGATTGTACCACCTCTGCCAGCGGAGCCATGTACAGGTTGAACAGGGTGGGACTCAGGGCAGAGCCCTGAGGAACCCCCTGTGCAAGTGTCATGTTATCAGAGAGGAAAGTCCCTCTTTGGACCTGAAAGCTTCTGTTGGTAAGAAAAGCTTTCAACCAACCCAGAGCCCCTTTGATGACACCTGCTCGGTTTAGACACTGTAGCAAGATGTGATGAGCTACAGTGTCAAACGCGGCACTGAGGTCTAGCATAATGAGGGCCATAGTTTTGCCATCATCGGCTCCTTCCCTCATAGTTTCGGTGGCTCTCAGGAGAGCTGTTTCAGTAGAGAATCTGGGTCTGAAACCGGACTGAGATGTATGAAAGGCATTATGGGCTTCCAGATGTGCCATAAGTTGGACATTGGCAATTTTCTCTGCCAGCTTGGCCAAGTAAGGTAGCAGGGAGATGGGACGTAGATTCTCTAACAGATCCTGACTAACATTGGGTTTTTTTTTGATGGGGAGGACTATGGCTTTCTTCCAGGCTGCGGGTAGGCAGGCAGTGGAGAAGGAAAGTTGCAGGATGTGCCTAAAATGGGGCTCCAGAACTGACAGACTAGCTGCTAAGATTTTAGGAGGGGCTGGGTCACTAGGAGAGCCGGATTTAATGCTTTTGCAAGTAGATATTAGAATGTCGGCAGAGGGAACAGAGAAGGCGTCTAAGCAATATTGAGTGCTAGTACGATCTTTATATTCTACAAAGTCAGAGCCAGACATTTTACTACCAGAAAAGCTCGCATATATCTTCTCGATTTTACCAGAGAAGTAATTTGCGATTTTGTTGCAGGTTTCCACAGAATCAGTGTGGGAGACAGGGCTGGAGTCAATTATTGATATTTCCTTAAATATCTGGAAGAGCTCCTTAGAGGAGTTCTCAGCTTCCTGAATCCGGTCGTTATAGTGAGAGGCTTTAGACGCACGTATCAATTTATTATATTCTTTTTGTGCGGCTTTATAATGGATTTTTTTATCAGGACAAAAGTTTAGGCGCCATTCCCTTTCAAGCTTTTTGCAAGCAGTTTTGGCTTTTTGTAGCTCCTGACTAAACCAAGGGGCCGATTTAGTTTTCCTCGTGGCACTAGTCATGACGCGTTTGGGGGCCGTGCTGTCAAGGGCCTTAGTGATGCAGGTTTGAAAGTGATTATATGCTGTGTCACAATCCCGACCTTTAGGCGGTCCAGCCTCTTGAAGGATTTTACTAAAGGAATCAATAGAAAATTGTTTCCATTTCCTGCAAGTGTATTGTTGTATACTTTGTTTGTGACGTTCATTGCCGTCCATTTGGAGTCTTATCGGGATGACAAAATGGTCAGACCAAGGTATTGGCTGGTGAGGAAGGACTTGTACTCCCTTCCAGTTCCCAAAAACAGGATCTAATAGATGTCCTTGTTGGTGTGAGGGTTCGGAGTTTTTTAACTCTAATTGTATGGAGAGTAGCTCCACTATAATATCAGCTGCCTCCTTGTCTGTGGAATCCTCAAAATGGACATTGAGGTCGCAAAGTACCAGTAGGCGATTTCTCCTGAGAGCGAGATGAGTTAGGGACTCCATGAGAGTGGGAATAAAGTCGTAAATCCTGCCAGGGGGGCGATACATAAGGATACCCGAGAGAGAATGATTAGGCCCTGTAGTAATTGTGAAGGATCCAGCTTCACAGTGGTCAACAGATATGGTAGTTAGGGTGCATTCAAAAGGTGTTTTAGTAGCGACAGCGATTCCGCCTCCTCTACCATTCTGTCTATCCAGTCGTGATAGGGAGTACCCAGGTGGTAGGGCCTGAATAATATCTGGGTCTGAATGACTGTCCAGCCAGGTTTCTGTGAGAAACAAGATATCAATATTGTCATCCTCAAGTAGATGAAATATCTCTACACAATGTTTTCGCATGGATCTACAATTCAGTAATGCTGCTTTTACTGCGTTTAAGGTTTTGCCAGAAGTGATGCTAATAAGGGGCGTAAACATACATAATTTACATTTCTTCAGTGATAGAGCGCTCATGGCATGGTTGCAACACAAGGGAGTGTGGTGCTGTAAGTCTAACAGTTCCTGTCTGCCATACCTTATAGTGTCAGGTGTAAGAGAGCCAAGGGTTTGTGCCCCATGCCCCGTCCTGTCGCGGACGGGCGCAGACGGGCAGGACTTAGGCTCGACTTCGGCTCGCTTCCGGCGCGCCCGCTGCACGCGTCCGCTGCGCGGACGCTGACCCAAGCACATTTATAGAGGGGGGAAGGGGTCGCCAGAGCGCTGCGCTGTGAGCCCTGAACCCGGAAGTGCTGGGCTCCTCCTCACCCTCCGCTCAAACGCCCAGGATTGGACGCGGCGGACCAGGGCGGGAGTGGGCGGACTATGTAGATTCCCTAAGCTCTGACTCAGCCTGGAGAATTACGAGGGGAGCAGGTATAGTGCAATGCAGTTTTAACATTCAAATTCAAGTTTTTTTAAAAACAGTATCAACATACACAGTAAAAAGTTTTAAAGGAAACTTCAATCGCAACCATTAAAAGTAGCGCGCTAAACGAGCAGCGCTGTCCGTGCAGCTGATCACACCCAGAGCGCTAAGTGGATTGAGCCTGCCTCTACCACCGGCAAGACTCTACTCCACAGCGCGAGTGCGTTTTACCTGGACTTTAAGTAGTAGCCACTCACAGTGTCGCCAGAGCGCTGCGCTGTGAGCCCTGAACCCGGAAGTGCTGGGCTCCTCCTCACCCTCCGCTCAAACGCCCAGGATTGGACGCGGCGGACCAGGGCGGGAGTGGGCGGACTATGTAGATTCCCTAAGCTCTGACTCAGCCTGGAGAATTACGAGGGGAGCAGGTATAGTGCAATGCAGTTTTAACATTCAAATTCAAGTTTTTTTAAAAACAGTATCAACATACACAGTAAAAAGTTTTAAAGGAAACTTCAATCGCAACCATTAAAAGTAGCGCGCTAAACGAGCAGCGCTGTCCGTGCAGCTGATCACACCCAGAGCGCTAAGTGGATTGAGCCTGCCTCTACCACCGGCAAGACTCTACTCCACAGTAGAGCAGATCTTGAGATCCCTCACGCTGCCAATCTTGCAGAGGGTCAAGGTGTTAACAGAGAGGCTCGACCAGTTAGAGCGGACCACCCTGGATAACTTCTTTTCCCTTAAAACCCTGCTTAAACTGCAGTCAAAAAATAACCAGAGTGATAGTGTGATAGTGCCCGCCTGCAGAAATGTCCAGCGGATTTTATACCCTCTCAAGAGCTGGAAGAAACTAATGTCATTGTAGCCCCCAGACTTCCAGCTGGAACGACCACTAAGGTTGTGGAAACAAAATTAAATAACCCTGAAAAAAAAGCTAAATATAAACCTTCAGGTTCCCAAAACAAGGTAAAAGAACCCCCTAGGGACCTTCCCTCTCACTCCTAGGGGGAAGCAAATAGCATAGCCAAAACAGTGGACAAGAGCGGAGATCAGCCCCCGTCAGATCAAAAGTCCGGGGCACTACTATCAGACATCACGACTGCGGCCCACGTTAGTCTACCCCCAGATTGCCAGTCTACCACGAGCTGAAAAACAAAACCATGCATTGGTTAAATGGCAATAGACCTCTTCCAGCTTATCTGGCATGGCTCTTCACACACTAATGCTCCGGTCATGCCTACTAGTGGTCAGTCAGCTCCAGGCCACCGTCTGGTAACAGTGCGCTTTAAAAATGTGAAAAATAAATAAATAAATAAATAAATAAATAAATAAATAAATCTGGATGGCCAGATCCCTCATATGTCAGAAGGGTGAACTTGGTTGGGAGTAGGGCTAAGGATGTCCGGGGGGACTGCATTCTTGTTAATTTTAGGGACCCTCATGTACCCGGGTTCATTTGCAGTCAGCAGGGCAACTATAGCTGAAGTGGAATTGGCACCTTTGAGCTGGGCTACTTTTACATGCAGTTTGAAGACTACCAGTCCCGTAGGAACCCCCAGTATCATCACGGGGGTGGGAGTTATAGAGGGTCGGCTTGTATAAACCATCCTGTATATCGAACACGCACCCAGAACCAATTCTTAGCACCCTATGGAGGGCATAGTAGTTATTGACAAGTAGATAGCTGCTCGATACATGTGCCACCTATGGAAAATGGAGGGATTTTTCTTAAAGGGAAAAGGGTGTCAGAGGAACAGCAGGGCATCCCAGGACCCATCACTGATACCACTTGTAAAACTAATGACCCTGCAGTTCTGGGTTTATCCCAGACCCCCGAATTCTACCTAGTTGCACCTTGAGTAGCGGGGAAGGCAATAAAGTGAGGCAGTTGGATATTCCTACTAACTATACTGGTGCTTCTAGACAGTCTGTATGCGACCCTGAAGTGAACCTCTTCCTGCATTCTCAAACGACTGAGGTTGTGACTCCTCCGTATGAAGGAGAAACTGCTCTTCCACAACCCCAGCCAGCCGATCTTAGCGCTGTGGATATTGGCTCTCCCCTAAAGTCCCCTTTTATTTCTGGGGGCATAGTAGTGGCCGACAGCCTGATCAAGATATTATCCTGAAATATTGCGGGTATTTCTAGGAAACTTGATCAGCCTGATTGGAATGCCCTAGTTGAGGCCTATTCTATTTGTATCTTCCAGGAGACATGGAGTTAAGTCCCCCACCATAAAGTGGGCTACACCACCTACCATCTGCCGGCCAAACTGCCAAACACAGGGAGAGGCCATCTGTCGGGCGGACTCCTAGTTTGGGTGAGCATCTCATTAGGGTGTTCATCCAAGCAAATCCAATGTAGCTCACCAAATATTCTAAGGATCACCGTACGTGGTGGACGCAGAGAGAAAGCCCTCGAGGTATTTAATGTGTACGCACGTGGTACCCATGGCGGTATTCCATCACCCACCGTTGCCCTATTTAGAAGACCAATTGAGGAGATGCAGCCAGGATGCTCACATCCTCGTAGCAGGGGATTTTAATTGCACTTTCGAGCCCCTGGCGGCAGATGATATTCTTCATATAGCTGACGATGATGCTAGGAGAGGTATACCCGCTTTCCATATTGTCCCGATCCAGAGGCGGACGCAGCGGGCTATCCAGATGCATATGCTCGCCTTGGAATTTGGCCTGCGAGCAGCGAATGGTAGGACCATTTCTGATCCGACCGGGGCATGCACCTATAATAGGGTAAATCATGCAACAAGGATTTACTATATTCTCCTCAATCTAAATCTCTGGCGCTACCTGGCTGATATGGCAGTATGTCCAACAACCGAAAGTGACCATAATTCCCTTTCATTGACGCTACACCCTATTTGGCAGGGAGTTGATGAACATGCAACGGTGTCACAAATGTCGACTAAGGAAGTTACCCCATCTAACTGTGGTAGGTGCCTAAAGTGGTGCAAAATTGTCATGGATGCAGAAAAAACAGAGAAAATTGAGGCAATCCTCTCTGCAGCTCAGGCCAAACTGCATGCAATAGCCATAGACCAATGCGGCTCACCCAAGGTAGCAGAGATATTCCAAGAAACCATTCAAGCACTAGGAAGTATATTCCTAGTTCAGAATAGAGGTTCCGCCCAGAGAAATCCCTGCAGGCTCACCTTCAAGGAGGGGTGGTATACATCAAAATGTCGGCATGCAAAAACAGCGTTGATAAAGCTGTTAAAAGCAGGTCCCAAAGATCCATCCAGTTGGCGCAAAAGGGGTACAAACAGGCTGTCACTGAGGCTAAAAGAGAGTGAGAGGACGAGTACTGGTGCTCGCTTAAGGAGGCTAGTTTAGGGAGAGATGCAGCCCGCTTTTGGAGTATTATAAGATCAAAGAATAGATCCACTAGCGAGTGCATAACCTGCAATATAGTGGGTAAAATCTGGTTTGACCACTTGCTGAAATTGTACTCTTGCTTGTCGAGTGGACACCCCGAACTGACCCCTCAAATATTCTTACTAACACCGAGGGATGTGGATGGTACGCATTTTTCAGACAGGGTGGTGGAGGGCCCCATTCGTGCCATCGTGCCGCAGAAAGCCTCTGGGCCCGATGGTATCCCTGGAGACCTCCTCTGCTCTGACCCCCGCAAATGGGCAAAGATTATTTCTACCCTTCTTAATCCCATTAACAACGGGGGCCCTATCCCAGGGGTGACCCTGCTAACTACCGCCCAATCAGCCTTATTGATTCCACGCAGAAGGTGGTTGGGAAGGTGATTCTTATGAAAATCTTGCAATGGGCCGATGATAACAAGATTCACTCGGACTATCAAGCGGGTTTTAGATCAGGAACAGGGACGATTGAGCAGGCCTTCAGGCTTTTACTCATTTACTGGAAAACAGTCCTTGTGGGGAAGGGTAGCCTTTATTTGGCATTTATAGACCTCAAGACGGCCTTCGATTTGGTGCCCCGCGATTGCCTTTGTAGAGTCCTATCTGAAATGGGAGTTCCAAGTTACATCTTGTCGCTATTAGTGCGGCTCCATGATGGTAAATTCGCCCAAGTGAGGTGGGGTACATAGGGGCAAAAGACTAGAAGAATTCCGGTGGACAGGGGCGTCCGTCAGGGATGTGTTCTTGCCCCACTCTGTTTTCACTGTATGTGAACGGAGTGGTGGAGCACTTAATGAAAATCCAGTCGGATACACCATCCCTGGTGGGCGAGCGTATTCCAACTCTCATGTTCGCCGACGACACCCTTCTTCTTTCTAAATCCCCAGTTGGACTCCAGAACCTCCTTGATAGTTTCCAGATATTTTGTGCATCAAGGGGGCTTGTGATAAACACCAGAAAGACCAAATATTTGGTATTGAACCCACCTAGAAAACTGGGTAGGCCCCCTGTTTTAAATTCTGAGCCCCTGGAGAGGGTTATGGAGTTCGACTATCCTGGCATCCGACTTTCGGATTCCATGAAGTGGAACTCCCATGTGCAGAAAATGTTATTGGCCCATAAGAATGTAACGGGGGTCTTGCTAAAGGAACAGCGCTCTGCCTCCATTAGACCTATTGGTCCAGTAATCGATATATATAGGGCTAGGGGGGTAAGTGCGGCCCTCTACGGTGCGGAACTTTGGGGCTTTGGCAATATGGTGCATCTGTCCGTATCTGAAAATAGATTCTTAAGAGAATTAATGACACTCCCACAGAGTACGCCTATGGTTCCTCTGCTGTTGGATCTTGGGTGCCATGCCATTAGCGACCAGGCAAAGCTTCGCCTACTTTTATTGTGGGCTCGGCTATGGCGGGTCCCAGAATTGGCCAAGTACGCAGAAGGTCTGGCAGAGGTGATGTCTATTATGGGCTGGCAGAAAATCAAATGGCTCCAAGATGTTAAATCATTATTGTGCGATCTGGGCCTTCGTGAGTCTTGGGAGAATAGATCAGCTTCACCGAAAGCGATAATAAAGAACCTTTATTGGAAATGGATCACAAGTAAGCTTAATTGTGACCCAAAGTTAGGAAGTGTTACAAATGGGTTGTTAATGATCAAGGATGTTATGTTTATCGAGCCCCTTCTAGATATTATTCATAAACCCCAGGATAGGGCATTGTATTTTAAATTTAGGATCGGTACCCTACCGATAAGGGAAATTACTGTGCGCTGGAAAAACCAATTGCAAACATCCTCTTCGTGTCCCTGTTGCAGTGTAGGAATAGAGTCTATGGCGCACTTTCTGTTCGCCTGCCCGGCTTATAGAGCTCAAAGAGGATATTGGCTCAAGCCATTGTGTAAAGCATTGGGCACTAGAAATTATGTTGTAGCCTTGCGTATTCTCTCATCGAATACCAGCATATTATGTGTCAGCGGACTGGCCAAATATCAAAGCTGGGCTTGGTCGATTAGAGTAAAAAGGCTGAAAGAAAATGTTTAATCTTAGTCTTAAAGTTTTTCATTGTATACTAGTTTTTAATTTTTAACACCTAAATGTGTAAATCTGGGTTCTTTATTAAGGGAACCCGTAACAATAGCTTATTACCTCCCGATAACTACAATATGCTCAAATGTGTAAATCTGTGTTTTAAGAAGGAAACTGTGATAGTTCATTGCATTTTGTTGAGCTGAAGGGCCTCAAGCCATGTTTTTATTGTTGTTGTTTTTATGTGTGTGCTTTTAAGATATGTTTTTATCGAAATAAAGCCTTTACTTACTTATTTACTTAAAAAAGAGACTTAGGAATATTAATGGGAATATTTGATAGGTAGAACAATATCACTTGAACCAGCATCATTTTTATAGAATCTAATTTACCCCACCAGGATAAAAATAAGGGGTGCCAACGTGGAGTAGAAGAAAATAAAGTTGTTTGTAATTCTTTTAGGTTTAAAGCAACAGTATCTTTAATAGAGGAAGTAAATCAAATTCCAAGATGTTTTATTTTAACTGGATTCCAATGAAAAGAAGAAAAGAAATCAGCATGAAAACAGAATTTGTTCAGAGGGAGGATCTCACATTTGTCAGCATTGAGTTATTAACTTGAAACAAGGGCAAGGTCAGTTACTTTTAATAAAAAAGCTGGTAAAGAGGATTGTCGATTTGAAACGAATAATAAAATGTCATCTGCGTATGCTGAGAGTTTTAACTGATTAACTCCATAACAGAAACCAGTAATGTTTGTGTTCCACCAAATGTTTATTAAAAAAAGGCTCTAGGGAGAGGATAAACAAATGTGGAGATAAAGGACATCCTTGGCGAACTCCTCGAAGAAGGAGAAAAGAGGGGGTTACCAGACCATTAAGTAAAACAAAGGACCTGGGAGAGGAATAAAGTACAGAGACATAATTAATGAATTTTAAGCCGAAACCCAACCAAGCAAGGGTTGAAAAAATGAAGAACCAACTGACTCTATCAAAGGCTTTCTCGGCTTCTAATGAGATTGCTGCTAACACTTTTTTATACAATTTAGATTTACTTAGAACATTAAAAAACAATCTAGTAGAATCTGAAAATGACGCAGTTTAATGAAATCACATTGTTCCTTTCCAATCAACTGAGACAAAAAGGGTCTAAACGAAGGGCAAGGATTTTTGTAAAGATTTTATAATCTAAATAATTAAAGAAATCGGCATGTAATTCCTACAGAGTGTGTGGTGATTTTCGAGTAGAAATAAAATATGTGAATAATTGATGGAATTTGGGTAGAAGAAATGGGGAGAATTGCAAACAGAATTCAATAGTAAACTCATCAGGGCCAGGAGCTTTTCCTTTCTTAATAGCTTGAATATCAGTAAGAATATCAGTTGTTTGAATATCCTCCTCCAAAGAGGAAAAATTTACATTAAGGGATGAAGGTGGAGGAATAGAGGATAGGTAACGAGTAATATCAGCCTGCTGAGAAGGAGATTCAGGGGTATAAATCTGTTGATAAAAACTTGAAAATTCTGAAATATTATCTTCGTTTTTGTGGACTGTAGTGTTAGTTGAAGTTAAATTAGATTCAATCTTGTTGCGCTCTTTTTTGATTTTGAGAATATTGGCAAGAAGATTGCCAACCTTATTTTGCGCGCTATAATATTTAGCACTAGACTTAAGTAAGTATAAGTTGGCAGATTCAGTGGAGAGTTTATTAAAGGTAAACTTGGCTTTGATAAGTTCAGTCAAGTCAGAAGAGGCATTTTTGGAGTAGTAAGAGAGCTCTAATTGCTTAATACATGAAGTAAATGAATTCATGGTTTGGGCGGATGTTCTCCTCTTTTGAGCTTCAAATGAAATAATGAAATCTCTAGATTCGAAGGTGTCCCAGATAAGAGGAGGAGAGGTATGACGAGATTCATTTTCTAAAAAGAAAATGTCTGTGAATTTTTGAAAAGCAAGTGTAAAGTTAGGGTAATATTAGATGGGCAAATCTCCATCTCCTAGTTCCTTCAATGGGGAGAGTAAATCTAAATCTAAGGTTATAGAAGCATGATCTGAAATTAATAAAGATCCTATGTGTGAGTGAGAAATATGTAGAGTAAGGGCTTTCAAAATAAATAAATACTCTATACGGGATTGTGAGGAGTGAATTGGTGAAAAGAATGAATATTCTTAGAGAGTGGGGTAACATAGCCACCAAGAATCAACTAGGGATCTTTGAGGTATAGTAGACGTAAATTGAGTGTGCATGGAAGAGGGGATAAACTTAGACTTGGAGCATCTATCTAGGAAGGGGCCCATAACCATATTACAATCTCCTCCCAATATTAAGTAATCATCAGTGTAAAATCAATTTAGATAAAAGCTGAGGCCAAAAGAGATTATCTGGAGTGGTGGGTGCATATACATTAAAAATAGAGGAATTTTATTAACAAGTAACAAAACGGAAACCTATCTGCCCTGAGAATCAGCATCTTGATGTAGAAGTTGAATATCTAAACATTTATGACAAAAGATAGCTACACCATTACGCGGTGATGCATAGACGTGACCCACCCATTGGCGTTGAAGCTTGGTAATTTCTTTACTTGTTACGTGAATTTCTTGAGTAAAACTATATTACCCTTTAATCCAGCCATATGCGAGAAAACCCATTGGCGTTTGACAGGGGAACCCAAACCTTTGACATTCCAGGATATAACTTTTAACAACATTTATAGAAGCAACAACTTTGGAGAAAATGTTATATGAAGTGTAATTAGTAAAATGTAATAACACGTCGTAAACAACATGCCCAATAAGAAGAACCCAAGAAGAAAAGCACTATGCGGCGGAAGGTACAAAGTAGGAAGGAAGATAATAGTGAAACAAAAAATTAGTAATAATGAGAAGAGAAGGAGAAGACCAGTGAAAAAAATAGTGAGAAAGATGGATGAGAGGAAAAAATTAGAGTCTGTGTGAAAAGAGATGAAAACAAAAGATAGAGAGGTAAGGAGAAAGAAAGATCATAACAGAAAACAAAAAGACAAAACAAGTCAAACAACTGATAGTAATGCAAGAAAACAAAAAGACATACCACAGACAATGAATGTGGGTTTGGTGGAGCCACATAAGAAAGACGGCACGCCGAGCGGGAGTTTCAAGGACAAAGAACGCAATGGGGACATCATCCAGGCGAATTGAGGGAACATATATCAAGGGCACCTGATAGAGAAGAAAAATAATTCATTAACAGAAGACATAACAATAGTACAAAAAAATACATCAAGGGAAATGGGATCACATAATAGAAGATCATGATACTGCACCGGACATTAGAAGAGAAATTGATTATAAGAGATACAATAAATGACAATAAAACATATCAATATAGATAAAAAACAGAGTCAAAGCAAACAAAAAAAACCAATGAAATCAACAATGAACATGGAATTTCAATATTTTCTTCCTTGCAGGTATCCAAGAAATGTTGTTTGCGAGCCGGGTCTTCATAAGCAGTAGTCTTATTGTTATAAGTCGCCTTCACAAGGCAAGGATGGAACAAACCATATCTAGCATTCAAATTGTGAAGAGCAGCTCTCAGGTACAAAAAAAAAATGCTGTCGGTCTGCTGTCGCTTTGGCATAGTCCTGAGCGAAAAAGTGGTTGGAACCTTGATCTTTCCCTTATGTCTGGCAGCTTGTAAAACCTTAAGCAAGTCGGTGTACTCCAAAAAATATAAAATAACGCCTCTTGGTTTGGTGGAGGAAGATGTTGATCCTGGGTTTTGCCCCAAGCATTGAACCCTTTGAATATTCAATTTAGGACACTCTGGAAAACTTAAAAGATTCAGGAGAAATGTTTGAAAAAGGGAAAGAGGGTCTGACCCTTCAAGACCCTCCGCAAGGCAAAAAAAGTGAAAATTAATATGACTGTTGCGGTTTTCTAAATTTTCCACTTGCTGTTGGAGGTGTGAAATCTCCAAATGCAAGGACGGAAATTGGTTGGTAACTCCTCTAACATGTGGTACATTTAATTTACTTGTAAGTCCCTAATAAAGTGATATTACATGCACCCAGGGCCCGTAAATTAAATGCTACTAGCTGCAGCACTAATTGTGTCAACCACTAAAGTAGACGTTTGAAAATGTCTCCACGTGCCATTGCAGACTGTGTGCTTTTTTAATCTTCCATTTTGATCTAGCAAAATTAACCTTTTGCCTGGCTTAAACCTTCCTTTTGAATAAAAAAAATGTCCCTCCCATTTAGGCCCTAAACAGCTCATCGGGCATTTAAAAGTTTGGACATGTACTTTTAAGTTTTACATGTCCTTGTGCTAAAAAACACTAACATAATTTTTTCACTGCTGCAAGGTTTTGAACTTTTTACGAATATTAAGTGATAACTTTTATTTGGCTACAGGTAGAAATGTCATGTTTGCTGTCTAAGGAATTGTGGTTTAAAGCCCTCTTTAATGGCTAAGTCGGATTTTAAGTTACATTTCTGAAAATGCCTGCTGTCTGTATCCTAGTCACATTATTAGTTGTAGTTGGCAGTTGGACTTTGTGTATTTCTCTCAGAAAGTATCAGAAAGCGGGCTGGCCGTTGCCAGCATGGGCCATCCTGACCTGATGAGAGGGGTGGAGATGTTACTTACCACACTTGCACTTTGAATGAGCTTTCTCACCAAACACAAAAAAAACCTCACCTAGCCTTTTGTGACTTCAGACATCCTGGGACGAGGGCAGAGAGCAAGGAAATTTCAAAACCAAATGTGGGAGAAGTCTAGAAGTTTCACACACTTCAGAGCAGATACCGGGTATACATTTTGGACCCTTAAAACAACACTTTAGCACACTGCTGGACCGGTGCATAGTACAAAGGAAGGTCTGACCTGTTAAAAGAGCACTGGTCTGCTACCTGAGGTTACCCTGCTATCTGAAAGGGAAGACTGAAATAATCCTCACTCATCCCAGGATACCTAAAGTGACTACAAGGGTCAGCTGACTGACCTCCTCTTCAGAGCTACAGGGCAGAACAAGCTCCAGAGGGCTCCATGCGACTGACTCTGCCATAATTCCCCTGGTGTGAGTGGAATTATATACTTATGGTGCTCATATCGTTTATTCTCTCTTCCCCACCCTGCGCTCCTCACACCCAACCCTGCGCCCCTCACACCCAAATCCTCAGTCCAGCCAGACCAGACTCCAATCTTGACTGTCTAATACATTTCCCTTGGAAAGTTGAATGCAGAGAGCCAGATGCCACCACCCTTTTTTTCCCTTTCTTTTTCCTATAGTAAACATTACAATCCTCGAATGTGGGAACCACATGGGAGTGAGTACTCAAGGGCCTTAGCTTGGGACACTACATCAGGCCCCCCGACACACTCCCTCCACTGTTTTTTAATTTATTCCTACCTTTGAGTCCTCTGTACTTATCATTACCTTGTTCTATCAGCACCATCCTCCACACCCCCACACAAGGAAGCCTCACTTGTTGAAATCACACCCCCACACACACACGACTATTCCCACCTACATACCTCAACTTCTAAGGCACCTGGTGGACGATGTCCATGCCTTTTACAATAGCCACACTGACTGTTAACTAAATGTCATACTAAATCAAGGGATAAAACGTCCTGTGCTATTTGTGAATGAACCTCATGGACCCTCCTGAAGAGTCCCTGAAACTCAAGCAGGATTGGGCGGGCACAGTCATCCATAGTGGTAACCATGTGGGGACTGACACTCCACTCTCTCCCTCTTGCAGCTGAACTAAGACATACAGAGTGGCCATCCTCATTCAGGACAATCCTCCCTGTATAGTGCTTAAGACTTGGAAAGATAAGGAAGGCCATTGGGTCTTCATGCAATTACCTTTTCCCAACAGAACACTGGTCCCCAGTTTAATGTATGCCTCAAATTCAGGTAACAACCGCGTCAGCCTCTCATGGATGATCCTCAGTTTCGTTACAGACCCCTCTTCATGGAAAATTATGGGAATTTGGCTTTGGACCACACAGACAGGCCTACTCTCCACACTGAATCAGACAGAGGAGTCCTGAGGGACTTAATATCTGACAATTCACCAGTAAATGTATGGCCCCTTACATTGACCACTTCCTACTCCAGCACCTACTCTTCCCTTTAATTTCTGGTTGTACGGCCTGTGAGGTGGCAGTCATGGACCATGGTGTGGTCTGACTCGACATGCACTTAGGCCCAATTATACTCCCTCCAGCTCGATGGCAGACACAGCTCATGCTTACACCCTTCCTGAACGCAAAGAGGCAATAGGGAGCCACATTCATACTTACCTGATAGATAAGGCAAATCTGTTGCCTTCCACAGGACTCCTTGGGCTGCTGGAAAGGCAACCATGATGGGGACTCTGATGTACTACTCTGCCATTGCTGAACACCAGTCTCAGGCAGACCTCCAGGTACCAGAGGAAAAGTTGAAACCCTCTATCTCCAACGCATGGCTTCCCAATGATTGGCAAGTAAAGAGCCCTGCAGGTGGCCAAAGCATGATTAAATGCTTTCTTTTCCATATCAATTGAAAAAGCACAGGTGAAATGGAGGTACTGCCACTAGACTCAAGGTGAAAAAGTGAAACAACTGCTAGACACTCAGCTTTGCCAGCCTGGGACACAGACAGAAGTCCCAAGCTGTCAGCAATGCAACGGGTAGGGACACCGCCTAGGACATACTGGAATAATTAGTGAAAGTGTATTCTGAACCTCAATCACTCAGATTCTTCCACTTCTAGTGCAGATAGACCACTTCCTATATCATCTACGCCTACTCCCCCTAATGACATAGGGATGAACATATCTAGAGAAAGATAATAGAGAGAAGGAGATGCCGGAGGCCATATTTGCGCTGCCCACCTGTAAGTCTCTGAGAGAAGTCGCTGTGAGACTCTGGTGAGTTATATGAAATGGGAAAATCTCTGCTACTTCCCCTCATGTCCCAGGTATACAGTGAGGCTGTGAGCCAGTGCTCCTGGGGGGCAATTTCCAATGATGGATATCCCTAAAGAAGGCAACTGTTACAAGCCCCAATGTACCTCAATATAGGCCTAGGTAGTTGCGTAACCTTTTACCTTTATTTTCTTCTGCATTGCCTTTACATAACAGCTCTGGTGCTGACCTTTTACCTAGTTAGGTACTGAATAAATGTCAGGTGGTTTTCTTTGAAAACTAACCACATTTATTATGCATAAGGATTTTTAGCATCACAGCAGGATTACCAACTTCTTCATATTAACTCTGTACGAAAATCACCACTATGATCATCCTTGGCCGACAAGCCCACAGTACCATGACACATCTAGTTATAGCCCCTGAGGGTACCTTTTGAGTATATAATTCCCACATGTTTACTTGGCAAACTAGAGGTGAAAAACATCCATGCTGACGCTGAAGTTCCTTCCCGCAGACTAAGCATGGGCGAATTTTGCGAATCTGGCATTCGTGAATTTTGGGAATTTGCGAACTGGCAATCCGCAAAATCCGTGAATTCTTGCGAATTTGCATATTTTTTTTTTGTGTTCGCAAGGATTTCTGCCAGTTCGCGAGGGTTTTGTACCAGTTCGCAATTGCGAACTTACATGTCGGCTCGCAACAGTCGCGATTATGTTGTTTCTACGTCTGGTTCATCATCACAGGTTCCCAGCGCCCTCTGTTTCACCCCTGCCACCCTCTGTTTCACCCATGCCACCCTCTGGTACATCAATGCCACCCTCTGGTTCATCATCACTGTAGATTATGGGGGGAAAAGTAAGCACACCTGCCCTGCTTCAACTGACATGAATTAATTTGGGGTTGATTTATTAATGTGTCACTGTTTTAAAATTCCAGTCTGGCACCTGCTTCCTTATCTGTAATTTGCTTTCTGTTGCAGTGCAATTTTTTTTTCCAGGACCTTTGTGGCCTACTTGTAGCTATTCTATGAGCCTGCTGTGAGGGTCAGAGCAGGGTCATACAATTGTTGCAACTAGCAACTGAACTCTGGAGGGGCCCCAGTCAGGAAGCACTACAGGGAATGGTTACTAATGATAAGTTTGAACTTTTGCACCTGCTGAATGCTTTCACTTTTACAAAACTCGTTTTTCTGCAGAACAGCATTACAGCAACTGTAATGCCCCAAACAAGCTTACTTGTGAAAGTTGATTTCTAATCCAAAAGTGATCCAAAGAAAGTCAAAAGGCCTCAAATCGGGGGCGTGGCCAAGATGGCGGGGTGAGCGGACGCTTCCTCCTGTAGCTCCCCCAGCCCAGCTCAGCTCGAGCCCCGATTCCTGCGCTTCTCTCCCCCCGCGGCTGCACTGCGGGCGAGAGAACTGTGCCGGAGTTCTTGGGGCACATTTTGATACCACTTAGACTTCTGTTGCCCCGGGGGAAGTCCCCGAAAAGTTTGCTCAACGATCGCTCCGAGGAGTGGAGCCTGGGTCGCCCCGAGGAGAAGGGCCTGGAGGCGGAGCATACTGCGGTGCTGTCCGCGCGTCTCGGCTGGGCCGAGTGCTGAATAGCTGGTGACCCCGAGGGAGCGGACTAGACGGACTCCGCGGAGTGTGGAGGCTTCCTGGCCGGCGCCCTTGTGGCAAGAACCATCGCTGGACGACAGACCCCAGCCCTGCGATGGCGATCCACCCCCCTGCCATGGGTGTCGGTGTGTGACGCCTTGCGGACCCCGAGCCTGGAAGTGTAGGACGACGGAGTCTGAGCGGTGCCCGGACCGGGCGTACTGGCCGGTGTTAATGGGAGACATTGGTTTCGCACCTTCCCGACCCATTGCTGTTTGAGGGTCGCCCATAGACTTGCTGGCCTAGGCTGCCCTCCTGGGTTTCGCCCTCCCGCCATCTTGTCTTTGTGGAACTGAAACTGGTGGCCCTCGCCCGCGCCCTTGTCATACGGGCGCCTTGGTTCGTCCTGGCGCCTACACATCTGCTGTCCTACCTGGGAGCACACGGCTGAAAGCCTCCGTTTTGAACATTGCTGACCACCCTGACTGGCTCGATGGTCGTCTCGCCCTGACCCGGGCCGCCATTTTGTCGCCTGTGATGCACTACCCTTGTCCTTGGTGAGGACTTCACATCTGGTGCCCACGAGCAGCTGGGCACATCCACAGCGGCTGGCTCTAGGCCTCACCCACCGCGGAGGCCAAGATGACTGGGAGACGAGGTGCGGCACGGGGAGATCGCACTCTGCCGGAAATGCTCGGCAGGGCCCAGCAACTACGCGACAGGACGCAGCCGTCCCCGGGGTCCTCCCGGGCCTCAACGGACGCCACCGGAGGCGAGCCACCAGTCACGAGGTCCTTCATGAAGGACTTATTCAGCTCCCTCAAGGAGGAATTCCAGACTCTCAAGACTGAGGTGGCCGGAGAGGTCCGTGAAGTGCGTAGGGAAATCGAAGGCCTGGGCGAGCGAGTGGACACTGTGGAAACGGCGGCCCAGCGTCGCGACGAGGAGATAGTCCACCTCCAGCAGGACGTCCTCCGCCTACGGGAGCAGTGTGTCGAGCTCCAGGCCCACTCGGAGGACCTCGAGAACAGGTCCAGGCGGAATAACATCCGGGTGCGAGGCGTTCCGTCCGCGGATGAGGGTGCGGACCTAGTGGCCTATCTGCAGGACCTGTTCCGCGACATCTTGGAAGAAGGAGCGGACTTCCCGATCCGCATCGACAGAGCACATAGGGTGGGCCGCCAGCGCCAGTCATCGGCGCCCCCGCCTGATATCCTGGCATTCCTGCCGGATTTCCCCCTAAAAGAGCGCATCATGACGGAGGCCCGCAGGAAGCAGCCGCTGTCCTTCCGAGATCGACCCGTGGCGCTCTATCAAGACCTGTCCGCCATCACACTGCAGAAGCGCAGGTCTTTCCGCATCGCCACGGACTTTCTACGGGAGCATGAGACGGCCTATTCCTGGGGTCACCCCTTCCGTCTTATCTTTCGATGGAATGGGGTGCTACATCAGCTACGCTCCTTACAGGATATCCGTGGGGTGCTGGGACTCACAGCTACAGAGGAAGAGGGGGCCACACCCGCATGGCGGCGCCCCGAGCGGCGAGGCCGACGGAGATCGAGGAGGCGCCAATCGTCAGCAACAGCGAGTCACCCTGACTCCCCTACCATCAGGGCGGACATGGCGGAGGCCCTGAGGACTGCGGCCAGGAACTTGCCTGAATCTAATGGCGTGGCCCAGACGGCCTAACTTTACTTTGGGGGGAGAGGCTCTTAGCTTCTACGAGGCTGGGTTGGGGCTGGGGGTTGGGGGGGAGAGGTTCGAGGTGTGTGGCTGGACGTCCACTTGACTGTTTTCTGCAGACTCGCCCACTTGGGCTTGACTGAGACAATGGGGTGTTTTTTCTTGTTTTTGGTTTTGGCTGGTTGCCATGGGTTGGTTTTGGGGGGGTTTAAGAACTGGTTTGGTGTTGGGGGGGTCCCGTCCGATACTGTCCGAACACATGCGAAGCCGACTCTGGCCTTCCCTGCGCCCCTGCCCTGCGCGCCCCTTCCGCTGATCCCTCGCTTGCTGCATAGCGCTTTGCTTCCCTGGGAGAGATGCCGCCCCTGAAAGTAGTGACCCTTAATGTTAAGGGTCTGAATAACCCTGTGAAGCGTAGGGCGATCCTCTCCCTGCTAGAGGGGTCGCAGGCGGATATTTGCCTCCTGCAGGAAACCCATTTACTCCCTAAAGATTGCCATAGGTTGCGCTCTGCCAAGTTCCCCACGCAACTCTTTTCCTCGGCTGCGACTAAGACTGCAGGGGTGGCCATTCTTCTAGCCAGCTCCTTCAGGGGTGAGGTGCTGTATAAACATGCCGAGCAGAAGGGGAGGCTTCTAGTGTATCGCATGCGTCTGGGAGGGGTTGCCTTTACGGTTGGTTCCGTATACAGCCCGAATGACCACCAGGATCGCTTCCTGGAATCTGTGTTGGTGGACGTTACTGCCTCGCCCGATCGCCATATCATCTTGGGGGGAGACCTGAACATGGTCTTCGACTCCACCCTGGATAGGTCTGCCCAGCGCTTTCCGCAGACGGGGGAGCTTTCTAGAGCGGTGCAAGACCAGATTGCAGAGATGGATCTGCATGACCTCTGGCGCACCATGCACCCCACCGATAGGGACTACTCATATTTCTCCCACGCACACCGCACTTATTCGCGGTTGGATTACCTCTTGGTGAGCGGACCGCTTAGCTCGGCCGCCACGTCGGCAGACATCGGGGTCTTGTCCCTGTCCGACCATGCGCCGGTTTCCGGAGTCTTTGCTTGGCCGGCAGCCCCCCCCTCCAGAGGGATGTGGCGGCTTCGGGACACGCTTCTCCATAAGAAATCGGTAGTGAAGCGAGTGGAGGAGGTCATCCAGGAGTACCTGACCCACAATAACAACTCCGACACGTCCCTGGCAACGCAGTGGGCGGCTTTGAAAGCGGTCATCAGAGGGGAGTTTATCTCCATTTCCTCGGCGGAGAACAAGGAGCGCCAACGCAAGAGGGAGGAACTAACGGCGCAGGTCAGGGAACTTGAACAGGTTCACCGCCGGACGGGGGCTCCTCGTGTTTGGAGGCAGCTGAAGGCGGCGCGGAAACTCCTCTCTGCGTTGGACCTGGACCGGGCGGAGTATGCGGCGTTGCGCCTGAAGCATGCCTTTTACACCGGCGGGGATAGATGCGGTAAGCTCCTGGCCCACCGGCTCAGGGCTGCGCAGCAACGCAACGTAGTGAAAGAGCTAGTGGGAGTGGATGGGGTCCCGGTTTCCGGTGACGCGGAGGTGGCGGATTCCTTTCGTGCCTTTTACGAGGCGCTGTACACTGCAGAGCCCTCCCCACCGGGAGAGGCTGAGGCCTATTTGGACTCCGTGACCCTCCCGGCCCTGGATCCCGCCCAGGCAGACCACATGGAGAGGGACATTCACGTGGAGGAAGTCATCTCCGCTATTGCACGGCTAAAGCACGGCAAGGCCCCGGGCCCGGACGGCTATACGGCCTTGTTTTACAAGACCTTCTGCCCCACTGTCGCGCCTCTCCTGGCTCGCTTATTCAATTCCTTCTCCGAACCGGGAGCCATCCCACCGGACCTTCTCTCGGCGACCGTGTCGGTTATCCCGAAGCCGGGAAAGGACCGGACTCTGTGCGGCTCGTATCGGCCCATCTCGCTTCTAAATGTGGACCTCAAGCTTTACACGGGGATCTTGGCGGCCAGACTGGGTCTACACCTACCAGGCTTGGTGGAGGCGGACCAGGCCGGTTTTGTGCCCGGTAGGCAGACGGTCGACAACACCAAGAGGGTGACGCACGTGCTAGAAAAGGCCTCACGCGTCCCGGGGGAGCGGATGCTGCTATCGGTCGACGCGGAGAAGGCCTTTGATAGGGTTCATTGGCCGTACCTCGAGCTGGTTCTTGGGAAACTGGGGATCGGCGAGAAGTTCCGCACTATGGTCTTTAATTGTTATAGGAGACCGTCAGCATCTGTGCGTGTCAATGGACACAGCTCCAGCAGCTTTGCCATTGAACGCGGCACGAGACAGGGTTGCCCCCTTTCGCCGCTCCTGTTTGCCCTCTATATGGAGCCGTTTGCTCAGAGGATTCGCGATAACCCGGACGCTATTGGGGTGAAGATGGGGCAATACACGCATACTGTCAGCTTGTATGCGGACGATGTCTTGCTGACCCTGGATGACCCCAGGCGGTCGCTCCCTGCCTGCGTCCAGGAACTGAGCTCCTTTGCCCGCGTGGCGGGCTTTAAAATGAATATGACTAAGTCGGCCGCCCTGGACGTATCGCTCTCTGTCGACACCAGGCGGGACCTCCAGCGTCTCTTTCCTCTGCAATGGTCCTCCTCCACGGTGCCTTATCTGGGGATTTTGCTTGCGCCCTCCCTGCCTGCAATGGTTGCAGCCAACTATTCCTCTCTGGGCAAAAAGATCAAAGAGGAACTCGGCCGATGGAACAAAGGCCTGCTCTCGTGGCTGGGCCGTATTGCAGCGGTGAAGATGACGATACTGCCTCAGATCCTGTATCTTTTCCGCGCTCTACCTCTCCAGCCCCCTGTAGGTTGGATACGGCAGACGCAGGCAGACATCTCCCGCTTTGTGTGGCAGGGCCGTAAGCCTCGGATGAAGCGGGTCCTCTCCATGCTTGCCCCGGAGGCGGGGGGTCTCGGGATCCCGGACCTCCGGAAATACTTTCAGGCGGCGCAACTTCGGTATTTGGTGGAGTGGAGCCGGTGGGAATCGGACAAGCACTGGCTCTTTCAAGACCAAGCAGTTGCGGGCCGTACCCTCCAGGAAGTCCCGTTCCTGCGGCGCACTCACCGCCCGCCTAATCTCTACGCCTCTTTTATCACCCGGGTTCCGCTGAGAGTGTGGGACGCGGTGTGTGAGCTTCGTGAACTCACCACTTTTCCATCGCCATTCACTCCCATTGCTGGCAATCCAGACTTCACTCCGGGTCTGGAGCCGGGAGCCTTTTCCCACTGGGTGAGCGCGGGTTGCAGGGCGCTTTTCCAGATTTACGGGCCGGAGGGTGTGCTCCCCTTCCAGCAGCTCCGACAGGATTTTGGCCTGACGGAGGGGGACAGACTGCGTTATATGCAGGTCCGCCACTGGGCTCTTCAACCCCCAGTACGCGATGTCGCTGCCCGTTCGATTACGCCCTATGAGCGATGGCTGGTAACCCGGACCTCGGATGCCAAGCTTATCACCGACTTGTACAAGTTTCTCCAACCCCCGCCGTTTCATTACCATAACCCAGGGAGGGAGCGTTGGCACAGGGAATTGGGCAGGACCTTGAGCCACAAGGAGTGGGACAGGATTGCGTATCGGGCGAGGCACTCTGCGTACCACACTGGGCTGACGGAGACCTTTACTAAGGTGTCCACCTATTGGTATTACACCCCAGAGAGGCTCTACGAGATGCGCAAAATCGGCGATAAAGGTTGCTGGCGCGGCTGCGGACAGGAGGGCACCCTCACGCACATTCTCTGGGAGTGCCCGGTGCTGTCGGCCTATTGGAAGGAGGTCTTGGATGAGGTGGATAGGCATTTTGAGATCGAGCTCCCGCGCTTCCCTGCGTATGTCTTGCTAGGCCTCCCCAATGACCTAATGTACCTGCTGAAGTCCCGCAGGGGTAGGCAGATTGCGATTGCGCTAGGCTCCGCGGTTCAAAACATCCTTGTACTCTGGCGTACCCCCACTGCCCCCTCTATTACGGGTTGGCTACACAGGCTCTGGTAGGTACTGGGCATGGAGAAGATGTTGCTAACGGTGGCTGGGAATGTTGACCAGTTCGAAGAGCTCTGGCACCCCTTCTTGGCACTGCTGTCCACGGAATTTCGCGAGCTCACATGTCCACGGTACCTGCGACTCCTTAGGCTGACGCCGCCGGCGCCTACAGCGGAGTGAATGTGCGGGATCAGGGGTCTGGGGCTGGGGAGGGGGGCGGGGTTATATGCTTCTAATGCTGACCTTCGGACGGGGATGTTGGGGTATTGTTTTCTTCCTTTTCCTCCTTTGCTTCTCTTTCTTCTCCTTTTCCGGGGACGGGGGGTTGGAGGGATGGTGTGCTTTCTTTTTAACTGTGTTGCGGGACGCTATTCCAGCTCGGCTTTGCTCAGGGAGAGGGGGTCTACTGGGGGGTCATTCACAATGCCTTATTGCCTTATGACTTCTGCCTTGCTACCCTCTGGGGCTCCCTGCCTCCCTACTTTCCTTCTGAACCGCAGCAACGTTCCGCTTTTTGTACTGTATGTTCGCTTGACCTCCTATTCCCTTCCCCATGTTTCTTTTTTTGTACCTTAATAAAATACTTTAAACTTAAAAGGCCTCAAATCCAAAAAAGGGCAGACAAATGTCAACCTGAGGAATTATTCTGATAAAAATCATCATTTTCAGAAGGTCTATGCTGCTTGCTAGTGGATTTCTTGTGCAGAATTGCAATTTTTGTAATTTCGCGAGTGTGAGATTGTTGCTGCCCGCCGCACCTACATGTTCGCAATTGCGAACTTACACCGCACGCCGCAAAATTGTATCACCAAGAAAAAAAAATCCGCTGCGTGCGAATTTGCGGATTTTCGGTAAATTCGCGAGCGTTCGCGGATTGCGAATTTACCGAAAATTCGCAAAATTCGCGAGCGGAACGGATTTTACGCCTATGCTTACCGCAGACACTCCAGCATGCAGTGGTCTGACATCTCTTGCGGGGTATCCAACTCGAGAACCAAAATGGGGTTCTTCATTCTTTCCCATCAGGTAATGGGGTTGGCTCTTTCCTAGGGGGATTCTTAGCTTTACACCTACATTCATGCTAGGTACACTTAGATTAAGCATGGGCGAATTTTGCGAATCTGGCGTTCGCGAATTTGCGTATTTGCGAACTCGCAATCCGCAAAATCCACGAATTCTCGCGAATTTGCAGATTTTTTTTTTGTGTTCGCAAGGGTTTCTGCCAGTTCGCCAGGGTTTTGTACCAGTTCCCAATTGCGAACTTACTTGTCGGCTCGCAACTGTCGCGACTATGTTGTTTCTACGTCTGGTTCATCATCACAGGTTCCCAGCACCCTCTGTTTCACCACTGCCACCCTCTGTTTCACCCATGCCACCCTCTGGTACATCAATGCCACCCTCTGGTTCATTATCACTGTAGATTATGTGGGGGGGAAAACAAGCACACCTGCCCTGCTTCAACTCACATGAATTAATTTGGGGTTGATTTATTAATGTGTCACTGTTTTAAAATTCCAGTCTGGCACCTGCTTCCTTATCTGTAATTTGCTTTCTGTTGCAGTGCAATTTTTTTTCCAGGACCTTTGTGGCCTACTTGTAGCTATTCTATGAGCCTGCTGTGAGGGTCAGAGCAGGGTCATAGAATTGTTGCAACTAGCAACTGAACTCTGGAGGGGCCCCAGTCAGGACGCACTACAGGGAATGGTTACTAATGATGAGTTTGAAGTTGAACTTTTGCACCTGCTGAGTGCTTTCAGTTTTGCAAAACTCATTTTTCTGCAGAACAGCAACTGTAATGCCCCAAACAAACATAGGCAACTGAACTCTGGAGGGGCCCCTCAGGAAGTACTACAGGGAATGGTTACTAATGATGAGTGAACTTTTGCACCTGCTGAGTGCTTTCAGTTTTGCAAAACTAGTTTTTCTGCAGAACAGCAACTGTAATGCTACAAACAAACTTACTTGTGAAAGTTGATTTCTAATCCAAAAGTGATCCAAAGAAAGTCAAAAGGCCTCAAATCCAAAAAGGTGCAGGCAAATGTCAACCTGAGGAGTTATTCTGATAAAAATCATCATTTTCAGAAGGTCTATGCTGCTTGCTAGTGGATTTCTCGTGCAGAATTGCAAATTTTGTAATTTTGCGAGTGCGAGATTGTTGCTGCCTGTCGCACCTACATGTTGGCAATTGAGAAACTCTTGCGATGCGTCGCCAAACTCCCGCGGGATCCCGCAGCAAGATCCAAAATGGCGCAGCACTCGCAAAATATCGAAAAAACAACTCGGCAAATGCTGAATGACGGTAAGTGAACGCCGCACGCCGCAAAATTGTATCACCAAGAAAAAAAAATCTGCTGCGTGCGAATTGTCAGTAAATTCGCGAGCGTTCGCGGATTGCGAATTTACCGAAAATCCGCAAAATCCGCGAGCGGAACGGATTTTCAGCCCATGCTTAACTTAGATACATTTAGTTAGGGTTTTCATCTCAGGAGTACTCATAATTACTGCCATGTATCTATATGCCTGCATATATTCCTTGTTTTATCTCCATGATAGAATTCTACCTTTTATTTACTCTGTTGGTGCTTATAACCATATATTTCTGTTCCTGTCTAATAGTTGTTTCAGCACACGTATTTTATACTAGAATGTTGCTGGTTCAATAAATGCTTATTGAAAATGTCCCCTCAGTTTATTTTGTATATCTCGCTAAGACTATATGAGCATGAGTGACTGAGTGTGAAATGCTGTACTGTATCCATGATCCCAGAGGGGTCAGGGTTATCATGTTTGATAGTTGCCAGAAACTGATCACTCCGTGGTAAGGTTGGGGGGCTTATAGTGGCCCTGTGAGCTAGCTGGTTTACAGAGTAAAGTATCCTTTGGGGGTCTCTAGAATCAGTCGGGACACCAATCCCTTAGTTTATGTTGTCTAGAACACACTGAACCTATGCATATTTGTGGGAGCTACACGACACAATGACTCATTGGATAGTGGCAGCTACTAAAAATATCATTGAATAACGTAGATCTGAAGACCCTGGCCAAAATCTTGGCAATGAGGCTTGGGCGGGTTATCCCCAACTAAATCATTTATCCTGATTTGGATTTGTCCCAGGCTGCATTCCCAAAGATCATCTAAAGACTCTTGCCCATGTCTTGTGGCACATCAAAGATGTCCAGGATCAGAAACTAGGTACTCTTCCTTGACGCCAAAAAGGCATTTGATTGTGGGGAATGGCCTTACCTCTTTTGTGAGATGGACAAAATGGGACTGGGGGTAACTTAATCTCTAGGGTGCAGCTCTTATCAAATCCCTGATGGCGGGGATCCAGAGAAGGGCTTTCTTATGAGTGTGTTTCAGATCCATAAGGGCATGCATCAAGTATGTCTGCTCTAGCCCCTCCAATTCCTCCTGGCACTAGAACCCCTGTCGCTTGTATAACTATTGGAGAAGCTACAGTGAAGGCGGGATTATACACAGAAAATATCGTCCTCCTCCTGTCTCGTCTTGACTCCTTGCTAACAGCGGCTATGTCCATCATAGATCACTTCTTTACTATAATTGGGTGCAAAATTAACTGAGTAAAATGTGAGGCCCTCCTAATATCTTCAGAAACCATAAAAGCATGTCTTTCGGTCAGCACATGAAATGGGTATCAAAGGCACTCCAGTGCCTGAGCATCCGAGTGAACAGCAGCCTTCGACAAATGGCTGAGGATAATCGCTTTCCCCCACTTGAAGAGACCATGCTGGATTTTCTTAAATGGGAGCACCTGAACCTTTCCCTCTTGGACAATGTTCAAACAGTGAAGATGACAGTAGCTCCCAGCTACAGCTACATCTTCAGCATGCTACCCCTAAGAGTTCCTTGTATGCTCCTCCTGGGAATTGAGGAGGACAACTGGTCCTATATATGGAGTGGGAGCAACCAGAGACTGCGAGCTGCTATACTGGAGACTGACACAGAAGTTGGGGGCCTGCGCCTGCATCACATGACCTTTTGCAACCTGGCTTTCCACCTCTCCCAGCTGGTACTCTACCGGCAGGAACACTGATATGGGTGCAAACCGAACAACATATCACAGCACCATGTGCCTGATGACCTATCTATTTACCAACATCACACTCCCCCCAGTGGGATAACCACATTCTCGCAGCCACATCAATTGCATGTGAGGTGACTCATAAGCACCTAAGCATAGATCCTCACCTCCATAGTAAGGTGCCGGTGTGGCACAACTCAGCCCTTTGTTTTGCCTACAAACCATTCCTTTGGCCCACATGGAGTGGGAAAGGTGTACTCCACATTGACTATCTCCTCAGTGAAGGCACACCTAACCCATTTCCAGAGTTGAGAAGGGAGTTCATCCTCTCCTTTTCTGACTGCTGGACAGGTCTCCAGCTGACCCCCTCCCTCTACTTAGTATTGGGACCCTCACTGTAGAACTCCCGGCTTCACCCATTGTAAACTACCTCCTGCAGCGGGGCATATATATGAGTCTAGTGTCCAGACTTTACATAGCTGTTATAAAGAACTTTCACTTGGGCCCTACCCTTAACCAAACCCACACCGAGTGTCAGGAGTCCCTCAGGGTGGATTATTCCCCAGTATATTGGATGACCCTCCTCCAAAGCCATCACAGAATCCTCAGAGAGTCTTGACTTAAGTTCCTACATTTCAAAGTCCTTCGCTCGTGCTATTGGACCCTGTGGATCCTCCACCAGGCCTAACTACTGAATCATAGCTGCTGCTGGAGGATGTCATAAGTTGACTGTGCCATGTCACATTATGTTAAATTACAGTAGACACCATTCTTACTGGGGGGCTGTATGTGCACACATACAATGGCCCCATCCATCTGTTATGATACCCTCAGCCCACCTAGCATTACTTCATGATGTCTCTGAGCTGATCATCCACACACCGATGGGTGGCTACCGCACTGGTGGTGGCAAGATGTACATTCTCTGTCAATGGCACCAGCCCATTTGCCCAACATACATGAACTAGACCGTAGAACTTCACAAGGTGGCCTTACACAAAAAGTTTACATATGACTTTGTGGGCAAATTGGAGACTTATGAGAGGGTCTGGGGCACATTCCTCACAGATGTCCCAGGGTGAGACCAGACTGATTCCCCCACCCTCCAGAACCAGGGATTGATTATTGATCATGTCTGAAAGGAGCATGGTGTAGGGGACTCCATTAGTGGAAACTGTGCTAGCCCCATTGGGTGTACTCTAAATAGCAGCAATTTCCACATCCATGCATTATGCTTTAGGATTTGAATGTCTCTGTTTTAACTAAGTGTGCAGACTGAAAACTTGGACAGTGAGCCCTAAAACTGATAATGCACTACCCACAGGGTAGCGTGAAATCATGCTGTCCTGAGGCAGCGCAATAGTGAAAGATGGATTGACTGATTGATCTAACTGGTCTGCCTTTCACAGTGGAGGGAGCATTTTGCCTACATTTTCAAAGGAGACAGACATCCCCCAGCAAGCAGGTGAAGAAACTGATTGCATCTGAAAGGGGGTGAAAGGAGGTTTTCTTAAAATGGAAAAATAATATAGTGAAAGTCTCATGTAATATGCTATTTGGATCACTTGCTGCACGGTTGGGGAGGCTCCTTACCGTGTCTCCTGCTGTTGCTGCCCTTCAGGCTTGCTGCCACACGCGCTGGTCTCCCCCTGCCGCCGACGCCTTCAACACCCCGGCGCGGCCGCAGAGAGGGGGGACTACATGTCCCAGAGTTCTCAGGGACAGGAAGACGCCCACGCCCACGCCTGCACCGTGCCCGGATGCACTTAAGATTCGCTGAGAGCCCTGGTGGAGCGGCCCTCAATTTGGATCACTTGCTGCACGGTTGGAGAGGCTCCTTACCGTGTCTCCTGCTGTTGCTGCCCTTCAGGCTTGCTGCCACATGCGTTGGTCTCCCCCAGCCGCCCACGCCTTCAACACCCCGGCGTGGCCGCAGAGAGGGGGGGACTACATGTCCCAGAGTCCTCAGGGACAGGAAGACGCCCACGCCCACGCCTGCACCGCGCCCAGAGGTACTTAAGATTCGCTGAGAGCCCCGGTGGAGCGGGCCTCTATTTGGATCACTTGCTGCACGGTTGGGGAGGCACCTTACCGTGTCTCCTGCTGTTGCTGCCCTTCAGGCTTGCTGCCACACACGCTGGTCTCCCCCCGCCGCCGACGCCTTCAACACCCCGGCGCGGCCGCAGAGAGGGGGGACTACATGTCCCAGAGTCCTCAGGGACAGGAAGACGTCCACGCCCACACCTGCACTGCGCCCGGAGGCGCTTAAGATTCGCTGAGAGCCCAGGTGGAGCAGGGCCTCTATTTGGATCACTTGCTGCACGGTTGGGGAGGCTCCTCCCCGTGTCTCCTGCTGTTGCTGCCCTTCAGGCTTGCTGCCACACGCGCTGGTCTCCCCCGCCGCCGATGCCTTCAACACCCCGATGCAGCCAAAGAGAGGGGGGGACTACATGTCCCAGAGTCCTCAGGGACAGGCAGACGCCCACGCTCATGCCTGCATCGTGCCCGGAGGCACTTAAGATTTACTGAGAGCCCCCGCGTCGCAGGAAGTGCGCGGGCGACGCCGGGCTAAGCCCGGGCAAAGGGTTATAAATGTTTCTTTGTACCAGCTCAAGAAGCTAGATCTGGAAGGGGAATGGGAGGCTTAGCACTATATGCAGATTTAAACCTAGAAGGAGTCTGGACACTCCCACCCTAGTCTTCGCACATGCTCCAGGCGGCAAGATTCGCAGGGAATGGTTTGAGGCTCCTGATATTTAACATTTATAACACAGGTCCGGTAAAAGGAACTAATGCTGTACTGCAGGAATTAGATTTTAGACTCAAACAGGAGCTATAATATAGGAAAGGTGGGGCAGAACCAATTGTAATAGTGATGGGCTATCTAAATTGTCATATGTGCCCAAAATTGCTACCAGTAATTACCGATTGGTCTGCTTGTCCGGTCGAGTCTGGCCCACACTTCGAACACAACGCTGAGGGGTTAGCACTCAGAAAAATATTAGACACCTATGCTCGTGGACACACCAATGAATTGGTTGTCCATGGAAATGAGTGGTCCCTTACCCCAACTTTTAAAGGTAGAGGATGTTCTTCCATCATAGATTATATTATAGTATCCAGTTTTGCAAAAAACTGGATCGCTGGGGTAAGGATTGATTGGAGCACCTTCAATGACCATAACCCTTTAATCCTGGAACTGAGGTATAGAGGGGGACCGAAGAGGAGAATACAGGAAGATGCCGTCCTGAGGGTATCTGATCAGGGGAGACGGCTTAGGTGGTCGAAAATCGATGCTTAGGCACTGTATAATTCATTATTAGGAAAGGGTAAAAGATAATTTGGAGAGTTTCTAGATCCACTGATAGAGGGGATCCCCCTGTTCACGGCGTTTAGGTCTATAATCAACCTGGTTGATGAGTTAATGAAGGTAAAAGGCCCTAGGAAAATCATAGCCCAGCCAAGATGGTTCAACACTAACTGCTCTTGTGCACTAAGAGATTTAAAATCTAGTCTTAAAGCCACACCCAGGAATAAACTAAAAGTGGCCCTCTTGAGACAGACCTACATATCTGTCCTAAAGCAGAGAAAAGTTGCCCTGCAAGCGGAAGTGTGGGCCGACCTGAGGGAGGCTGGGGAGAAAAGGGACCTAATGGAGTTCTGGAGGATAATTAATAGGCCATGCTTCCAGGACAGCAGTGCCCCGGTGATTGGAATTAACATACTACCTGAACAATGGGTTACACATTTTGAGGGTCTTTACAATCACATTCAGAAAACAGTCCCAGAAGGGGGTTGGGATGGCACACGGAGTTCGGAAGTAGAATTTTCCCTCGCAGAATTAACTGAGGCAATTCAAAGTTTCTCCCACAATAAAGCTCCAGGTCCGGATGGCACCCCACCAGATTTGTATATGAGCAATGTGGCCCTTTGGGCCCCAATTTTGACAAGGGTCCTAAATGCAGCTGTTAAAACTGGGCTGCCCCGCTCTTGGTCGACAGCCACAATTGTCCCTATATTTAAGAAGGGAAGTAGGGATAACCCTCAATGCTACAGACCGATATTGTTGATCGATGTCTCTGCCAAAATCTTGGGACAGGTAGTATTAGACCGACTTCTGGACTAGACAGAAGAGCACAACACTATAGTAGACACCCAGTACGGCTTTAGAGCAGGAAAATCAACTAGCGACCAGTGTCTTAACCTTTATTTACTGGTCGCCAAATATACAAAAGCCAGTAGCGAAACCATTTATCTGGGGTTCATGGATTTGGCCACGGCATTTGACAATGTAAATAGGAACAAGCTATGGGCTATGATGAGCGACTTGGGAATTGATCCTGGACTGATTAATATTCTGAGAGAACTACACTGGAATACCAGTGCCAGGATCCGCTACAGTACGGAGGGGGCGGAGTGCCGAACCTTTTCCGTGCACTAGCGGAGTGAAGCAAGGTTGTATCCTTGCTCCGTTCTTGTTCTCTCTTTATATTAATAATCTTGAGAGAGCTCTTATTGCCCTGAACACAGACTGTCCAAAAGCCAGAACGCGCCATATCCCTTTACTTTTGTACGTGGATGACGCGGTCCTCTTTGCCCGTACCCCAAGGAGCTTACAGTGCTTGAACGACGGATTTGTAAAATTCATGTACAGCTTAGATCTGTCGGTGAATTTAAGCAAGTCAGTCAAAATATCTTTATTCGATTTAGTTAACAATCATACAAAGAAATGAAAAAATTTCATACATTATAAAATATATACAGTGCAATTATTTACAAATAATTTACAACATGGAAATCAGAGCATACGTGGGATGAATAAAAAGTAATTCATTTGATAAAACACCAGGGTCTCATATCTTAGTTTATACATTTGTACAAGGGTCAATTTAAGCAAGTCCTTTGTGATGCTGGCAGGTAAAAAGCCCTGTAGGAATTTTGTATTCAAAATAGGAACTCATACTTTAGAGACGGTGAAAACTTTCTCCTATCTGGGTCTTTTATTTGATGGGGCACTAAAATTCAAGACTCTGATAGAGGGAGCACTGTGCAAAACTGGTCTCCTCAAATGGTGCTATATTAAATTTAGTTCGAAGGCTGGGCCGTCGGTGCCCAGAACAGGTGATTAATTTATACGGCTCCATAAGCACTGCAAAAGCCCTGCATGGAGCAGATGTTTGGGGCTTTGGGGATGCAAAACAATTGCAGCTGGAGGAAGACAAATTCCTCCGCAGGACTCTTAAAATCCCGCAGAGCACTCCAGCCGCAATAGCACACAGCAAACTGGGAAGCCTGTACATTATAGACTGGGTAAAGTTAAGCCCCATTTTAGCATGGCTTAGAATATGGGAAAATCCTGAGGCAGAACTAAGCATAATAATTGTAGCAGACTGTTTGCAAAGGGACAAGGGGTTGCTAATCCTGTGGCTAAATTATGTCAAAGTCACGCTAGAGGATGTAGGCCTGAAGGACCTTTTCATTAACCCGAATTTAATTTCTTCCTCTTGCAAATCACAGATCAATAAATTGTTGTTAGAAAAGTTTGCATTTCGCAGAACAGGTACTGAATTGTCGAAGAGATCAGTCACTGCTCATTGTCTTGTGAGTAATAGTGAGGGCATGGAACCCTATCTATTTTTAATGTATAACTCACAGGACAGGTTTTTAATGTGTCGTTTTAGGCTCAATATGTTACCACATATACTGTCCTATCCATCTGGTTTTACTTTAACAATTGAGCAGAAGGGTGCCTGCGACAATAGGTCTCCGCAGGACACACTTAATTTTGTACTTTTGTGTCCTTTTTATCAGATGCCTTGATGCAAATTTCTGGTGGCTATTCTGAAAGAGGCAAAGTTTCGACATGCCAAAACTGCTTTACTCTTTTTACAAAAAGCAAACGATATGCGAACATTATGCTTCATCATGAATTTTTTAAAAGTAGCTGTAAGATTGAGAATTACAAGAGGTTAATGTTAATGATTAATATCAAGGAATGAATGTATAATGTGTTTTATAACTGTGCATTATTTTTTTAGATAAAGTTCAGATATGCTATTTAATTAATTTTAAACTGTATATATAGATTTTTATGATAGTTTTTAATAATCGAAATAAAGATCTACTGAACTGAACTGAACTAAGTGTGCAGATTGAAAACTGGGACAGTGAGCCCTAAAACTGATAATGCACTACCCACAGGGTAGCGTGAAATCATGCTGTCCTGAGGCAGCGCAATAGTGAAAGATGGATTGACTGATTGATCCAACTGGCCCGCCTTTCACAGTGGAGGGAGCATTTTGCCTACATTTTCAAAGGAGACAGACATCCCCAGCAAGCAGTTGAAGAAACTGATTGCATCCATCTGAAAGGGGGTGAAAGGAGGTTTTCTTAAAATGGAAAAATAATATAGTTAAAGTCTCATGTAATATGCTAACGTGCAATTTATATTGAACTGAAATATTTAAGATGTGCAAAATGTAGTATGCAGCTACTTATTAGTACTAGGCCTCAAATACCTAAAGCAGCATTACTTTGCAAGTGGCTCAACCAAATGTACGTGTATAAAATGTTAATAATACATTTCTTAAAATGCTTGCTCAAAACACTTAATCGTTGAAAAAAATTGTTCACATAAAATATACAATATGTAAATCAGAAATGTTGACCCTTTTGAATGTATTCTTCTCATTTAATAATGAAGAGACGTGGTGCTGGATAATATTTAGTTGCAGCTGATGTGTCTATTTCACTTACTTCATTGTTAGCGATGGGAAAGAAGGTCCAGTTCAAAAGGCTTCATAGCAGACACAAGTTTAACATTGTTTCACACTTCATGATGCTTTTCTGTAGTCTATTGTGCGAAGTTGTGGCAAAGGAAGAAGAGAGTCTGTTCTCAGAAGAATCTCAAAATCTGATTGGACGCGGGGAGATGAAGATACAACTTGGACTGCAACATTTCTTTTCAACTGTTTATATTAGGCATGTTCCTAGAGAAGGTTAATTCCTTTTATCCAGACCCTTACTCCATATGCTTTCCATTTAATCCCTTATGGTATTACCCATTCAACTCTGAAGCTGAGTGCTAACTGCTTAATGATAAAGGCTGCTCTACCATCCTTTTCCAAATCTGTTAATGATTGCAGTTTGCTGCTGCATGATTATTTCACTTTTTTACTCGCCACTTTATCAAGTTTTATGAACCTCTCGAGCATGACCGAACACGCTGAAAGCTGGAAAAGATTCTTTCCTTGAGAAGCAGCTAAATCTCCTCAAATTGACAATTTGAAGTTAAAAAAATTCTCAATTGAATAGTTCACGTTGGTTTGTTGTGCTAGTAGTCCTTTTTTTCATTTAAATTTTTTATCAACAACGAGGAAGTCCCCAAGAGACTCCAACTTACTATTCCTCTCCAGCAAGGTCCTCCCAGTACTTTTCATCCTCCTAGTCACTACTCATTTGGATTTAGAGCTGTAAGGATCACTCTGCTTGTATGCTGCATAAACCATTGGTTTTGAGGACTTTGATTTTGGGATATCACAAGTAAGTTCAAAAACTGTTGTATAAGAGTGTTGTTTGCTTGATAGAGGGCATGCATCAGGATTTATTTGTACTTTTATTCATTTTCTTTACATTTATTGTGATGGGTTGCCTGCTGTTTCAAAAGGGGCCAAGTTATTTTTTGCATGTAAGTTTTCTTCTTTTATAAGGGAACAATATTGCAGTTTACTACATGTTGTCTGTGTTTTATTATAAAATTTGCAATATACATTTTATTCACTATGTGGCCGAGTTCGCCACTGGGCCTTCCAGCCAGTATGCCCAGTACTACTCATGGGTGCATGAAACAACTATTTCTGCGGTGTCCCTTGAATTGAAAGATCATTTTGACTGAACTACTCAAGACTCTGACCTACAACACAACAGCTGATATCATTGTTACTTCCTGTTGTTCCTTAATGGTGAGATTAAATAATGGTTATAACAAACATGTATGGTAAAAGTGAGGGAATAGAAGTGTGAGAGTGTGAGATATGAGTGGTATAGACAGTGTGAGACCGGACAATTTTCACGAGTGACTGCTTTCCATGAAAAAAATGTACACACATGGAAATGTGTCTCCTATGGTTTTAAAGACTGGAAATATGGTCTATAAAAATGAATATTTGGATTGATGAACTAGAACTGGTATTACTTACTGTATTACATTGTATAGCATTGTATATATCTAGTGTACACCACTACATGTACTGCTTGTTTTTTATTTAAACAAAAAAAATGTCTTCTTTCTCTCATTTTAACCATGTATTATCAACTAAGAAATGTGAAGTCAAGGTAAGAGAATATTTATGAAATTAATGAAAAAAAAGAAAATTAAATCGACACAATGTTTTTGTATTTTTATTTTCATGAATGAAAAAATACTTCCCTCCAGCCTAGGGAGCCATACACATCTCTGTAAGAAGCAATAAAGGTTAAGTGAGACAATTTGTTATACTTTTTGAAGCATAATTTAGGCCATGGATGGCTTTGGATTAAATTCCAATATGTGCTTTTTTGTGGTATTTCACATATTTTTTCAGCAAACAGTGTATAGGTCGGGTAATATATTTGGTGCCTTTGAAGGATGTGTGTTGTTGTGAAAAATGCTTAGCCTAGTTATTTATTGTTTTTGGCATTGCTGAATACTGTTTTCTCCTGTGTTACCATGCCTCCTTTGTCTGGCCAGTGTGTGAGTGTGTGTGCCATAGGCCACCATTTGGCTTTGCTCCCATGCCACCTGGACAGGGGCCATTTTTTTGTATAGTCAGTGTCCATAGTCCTGCATATCTTCTTTGTCTTCTACGCATCATGCTTGCTGCATGACCATGTGGCTGGTGGCAATTTTGTGTAGGCAGCCAGGCTGTTTTTGCCATAGGCCTCCATGTGTTCTTCATTGTGACCATGCCTCCATGCTGGTTGTTGTAGTTATTTGACCATGTGGCTGGTGGCCATTTTGTGTAGGCGGCCAGTGTGCTTTTGCTATAGGCCTGCATGTGCTTTTTGTTGTTGCCATTCCTCATTGCTAGTTGTTTTAGTTTGACCATGTGGCTGGTGCCCATTTTTTGTAGGCAGCCAGTGTGCTTTGCCATAGGCCTGCATGTGTTCTTTGGTGTGGCCATGCCCCCTTGCTGGTTATTCTTGTTTAACCATGTGGCTGTCGGCCATTTTGTGTAGCCAGTCGGTATGCTTTTGCCACAGGCCTGCATGTGTTCTTTGTTGTGACCATGCCTCTTTCTTGGTTGTTGTTGTTTTACCATGTGGCTAGCACTCATTTTTTGTAGTAGGCCAGTGTGCTTTTGTCATGGTTCTGCACATGTTCTTTGTTGTGGCAATGCATCCTTGCTTATTGTTTTTTTTATTGACTTCATATAACCTCATGGAATAAACAACCTCTCAGTCTAAACTACCACTGCTGCTCATAACTTGGGGGACCAATCTCAGCTGATGTTCTTACAGGAACCAACCCGTAGTGCACATCATAAGCTGACAGAGAGCTATAACCATTGAATGCATTGTTCCTAGCATACACCACTATTCAAGGTCTTAAAGCTTCCAAAATAGACCACAGTTCTTTCCCTATATGCATTAACCTTTTGATCTATATCCCTGAAGTATCTTACTAAATTCTAACAGGCTCTCCATGTAGGAGGTGCTGTCTGGCCCCAATTCTCACACATGTCCCTACTTGTTAAAAGAATAAGTAAAACGCAAATTTTTTCTGCAGCCCGAAAGGCCTTCCACCCCATCAGGCAACAAAACAATACCAAAAAGATTTACAGGTGGGCTTACCTTCACATCTTTACCCAAAACGTTTGACAAGTTCTTACCCACGTTGTCCCAGAACTCCTTTAGCAGGGGGCAGGTAGCAAACATGTGGATGTCGTCCTCCTTCTGGGCACTACATCTTGTACACCTGGCTTCTCCGCCGCTCCCTAATTTAGACAGTTTGAGCGGACACCAAAATATCCTGTGAAGTGTAAGAAAGTGGTTTCCCATTAATGCAGCAGTTTTGATCAATGGGTAAAGCATATCTAAAGATACTTACCATCATTTTTTCAGTTCCTCGTCAGGCACGTATTTCTCCCAGGCAAAGTAAGGATGTTCGAGCTTCTTGTCTCCTGCTGAAAAGATATAGTTGTACCAAAGTGCCACTTCCTTCTTCTTTGGATTTTGATCTTGCAGATCATCCTCCTTTGAGTTATCTACATGGGGATTCCACTGCTGATTCTTGCACCACATTGAGATTTGGTAGTATTTAAAGCTGGATAATGTACTGCTGGTTAAATTATTCCAAGTATCCCATGACAGACATTTGTCTCCATCTAATATGTCCATCCAGCGTGCAACACCAGCATCTTTTATTGGCTGAGCCAAAGCTCTCATGAGGCACTCAGGTGTTCCCTGAGAGTCCCACGTGGGGGCCCATTCACTATAATAGGATAAAACTACAGCGGCAGTCATATCACTTTTTAGCAGCAGCCAGACTTTTTAAAAGTATTTGGGGGCATCAAATTTATTCATAAAGCCCTCATTAGGGCTTTCTATTAGCATAGCCTGAAACATACAGCCAATCAAGGTGGTATCTGTCCTAAGAAGTAGCAACCTACAGTTCTTCAGTTGATATGCCCAACAGTACAGCAGGAGGTCGCACAAGCATCTAGACTAACATATAATGAATTTAAGACAACATTAGTGGCCAGGATAAGTGCTGGCTTGTTGAGCCTGGATGAATACAAGTATCTTAAAAACAAGCATCCAATCATGCCAGAAATCTATTTTATACCAAAGGTCCATAAGAACTTAAACCGGCTTCCAGGCAGGCCAGTAATATCTGCATGCAATGGTTTGCTGGGAAACACATCCCGCTATATTGGTTATTTTGTATACGATTATGTGAAAGGCCTTCCGCCCTACATTCAGGACACCAATGAGTTCCTGCGGTAGATACACAATTTAGATTGGAAGGAAGAATATGTTCTTATGTCACTAGGTGTTACATCGCTCTATACGAGCATTAGACACATAGATGGCATTCGTGCACTGGAACATTACCTGTGCAATAGATCATTTTGTCTTTCTCAACCTATTAGGTTGGTAATCCATATAACCTTGTTTGTTTAGAGAACAATCTGTTCATGTTCCAAAACCAGATCTACCAACAGTTACAGGGAGTTGCCATGGGAGACAGCTTATTTCCTAGCTATGCATGTCTACACATGGGCTGGTAGGAGGAGCTGGTCTTCAGGGGTAAATTTGAAGGCATGTTAAATGAACATGGAGTGACATGGTCAAGATTTATTGACCATTTATTTGTAGTTTGGCAGGTACAAAGGAAAACACTATTTGTTTCTATGATTAATGAGAATGATATCAATCTGAAATTTTACTCAAAAGTTAGCTCACATTCAGTAAATTTTTTTGATATACAGACCTGTATCATAGACACCAGATTAGTGACTTCTTTACATCGCAAGGAAACAGCAGGGAATTCCATACTGCACACCACTGTTGGAATTTAGCAATTTTTGTACTATTCATTTGCGTTGTGTTAGGTTAGCATTTATAAGGCTATGTCAGTAGCAGCCATCATACCTAATGTACCCCACTGAGTTTCCCTTGTCATACAAGCTTAAGATAGCGCTTGCGGCTCCATTTTGTAATTTGTAGGCCATGTTACACTGTGACTCGATTAAGCTCCAATTATCTGTATTGCTTGCTTCAGCAGAAGACTGTGTTCAGCCATTTTTTCTCTCGTGTTCAAGGTTGGACTACGTCTTACGAATGAATAGGCCTTTCTGCCTCTGCATGTCTATCCTTCTCTGTAGCCCTGCTCCCACGTTAGCAGGAGCTGAGCCTTAGCAAGGCAACCTTGAGATTGTGATAGTGTGTACCCACCTCACAGGTGGTAGCCCATCCTTCTGTGCCTTCTTTATTCATGCACGGCTCAAGCTGGTAACTTTCCACTGGGGGCATGGTTGGGGGTTGTCGGGAGAATAATTATGCGTTACCAAGTGTTGGGTAGCCAGTCCCCTCTCAAAGTCTTGTACACAACAACAGAACCTGCTCAAACAGTGAACTTCATCCAGAGATCTGTATCCCATATCGGAATTGTCCTGGGGACAGCGGTTGCAATCTGTACCGTCTATATTTACCAGATCTGGGTCACCTCTTTAAAAATTATTTACTGAAATGTTATACTTAGTTTTGTTGTTTCCTAAATATGTGTTATCCCAGCTCTCCCTCCCCAAAGGTGGGGCTAAAGTGTCGGAAAACTTCCTAAAAAGGAGAGAGGAAGAGAAAAGGAAAAGTAAAGAATGTGAAAAATAAAGAATGTGAAAAATGGAAGGAGGTGCCTCATGGAAGTAACACCATGGGGTTAAGTAGGAAGGTACTCGTCTACTACCTCAGGTTCTCATCATCAGCAACCTCCAACCTAAATGAAAATGTGTAGTGCAAACAACCCATACAACAAAAATGAAATGTAAAGGTGAATACTGGTGCTCAGGTGTAATTACTAATATAACCCAACTATTAAAACCGGGCTATGACACACTAGCTTCACTACTTTATTCAGTGCTGTGTGTCTGCCCTCTTAAAAAACCGACATGTTTCATTGCCCAGGGATCAACCCATGGCAATTTCATCAGGGCGTGGGTTATTGTTCTACCCTGCACCGCTCCAATTCTCGTTTTATGAATCCAGAACAGAGCCCTGTGCGGGCATACCTGTACCCGCATTTTAGTGAGTTCACGCTATGTCACTGTCTCACCAAAAATCGCATCAACTGCCACCCTCAGTCTTGATATGTGTTGGTGAGGACTTTAGGAGTGTCTGCAACTGACTACTTTAAATCACCTTATTGACATAGCTATTCATGCTTTTGCTTTCATTTTTTTCTTCTGGAATGCCAACCAAGTGAAATTTGATCTGTTTGCGTGATTTTGACGATCTTATTGTTTTGTCTTATAAGTTGCAAATACTTTGAAATTTGCAAAATAAATTGTGCTTGAACTTGTATTCTTGAATTGTACATGTGAGACACTCTTGACTGCAGGTCCTTGCTTCATTCTGTAAAGGTATCAAATAGTTTATTTTTAATCTAGCTTTTCTTGAATCAACATGGATGTGGTGCATGAGAATATTAAATCTCTTGAACTGCCCTGCAAAAAAGCTGTTAGAGTGTGTGAAGTGTCTGTGAGTTTGTGGAATTCCCTTCTTACAGTCTCTGATTGGTGCTGAAGTCAAAGCTTGTTTGGAGTCAAACAGTGAGGTCTGTCTCTCATTCATCAAATGAATTTGGCATGCAGTCTTGACCTTTTTGAGCATGTCAATCAATCAATCATTCATAGCATTTGTAAAGCGCACTACATACCCGTGAGGGTCTCAAGGTGCTGGGGGGGGGTAATGCTGCTACTGTTCGAAGAGCCAGGTCTTGAGGAGTCTCCTGAAGGCTAGAAGGTCTTCGGTCTGCTGTAGGCGGATGGCGAGGGTGTTCCACATATTGGTGGCGAGGTGGGGGAATGATCTGCCGTCGGCAGTCACTCTTCGGATGCGGGGGCGGTGGCAAGGACGTGGTCTGCGGAGTGGAGCTGACGTGCGGGGGTGTAGAGACCGAGTCGTCTGTTGAGGTACGCTGGTCCGGTGTCGTGGAGTGCCTTGTGTGCGTGGGTGAGGAGCTTTAAGGTTATCCTCTTGTTGATGGGGAGGCAGTGCAGGTCTTTTAGGTGGGGTGTGATGTGGCTGCGATGGGGGATGTTGAAGATCAGGCGTGGGGAGGTGTTCTGAATGAGTTGGAGTCTTTTAAGGAGATTGGCTAGGGCTCCTGCATAGAGTGCATTGCTGTAGTCCAGTCTGCTGCTGATGAGGGCCTGGGTGACCGTCCTTATGGTTTCGGTGGGGATCCACTTGAAGATCCTGCGAAGCATGCGGAGGGTGTTGAAGCAGGAGGAGGAGATGGCATTGACCTGCATTGTCATGGAGTGTGTGGAGTCGAGGATGACCCCTAGGTTTTGTGCGTGGTTGGTGGGTGTAGGGGGTGCTCTTAGTGCCATCGGCCACCAGGAGTCATCCCAGGCTGAGGGGGTGGAGTCGAGGATGAGGACCTCCGTCTTGTCCAAGTTCAGCTTCAGTTGGCTGTTCCTCATCCAGTCGGCGATGGCCTTCATTCCTTCATGGAGGTTGGTTTTGGCAGTGTGGGGGTCCTTGGTGAGCAAGAAGATCAGCTGGGTGTCGTCGGCGTAGGAGATGATGTTTAGGTCATGCTGTCGGGCGATGTGGGCAAGTGGTGCCAAGTAGACGTTGAACAATTTTGGGCTGAGAGATGAGCCCTGGGGTACTCCGCAGATGATCTCGGTGGCTTCGGAGCGGAAGGGTTGGAGGCGGATGCTCTGGGTTCTCCCAGAGAGGAAGAAGATGGTCCAGTCCAGGGCCTTTTCTTGGATTCCGGCGTCGTGGAGGCGTGCTCTTAGTGTGTGGTGGCAAACTCTGTCAAACTTGGCTGAAAGGTCCAGGAGGATGAGGGCAGCGGTTTCTCTGTTGTCGAGCATGATCCTGATGTCATTGGTGCGGGCGATGAGGGCAGTTTCGGTGCTGAGGTTGCTTCGGAACCCGGACTGGGACGGGTCCAGGATGATGTTCGAGGAAGCTGGTCAGTTGTTTGTTGACAGCCTTTTCGATGACCTTTGCCGGGAACGGGAGCACGGAGATGGCGAGGAAGTTCTTGAGATCCTTGCGGTCCGCCTTGGGTTTCTTCAGTAAGGCGTTGATCTCTGCGTGCTTCCAGCTCTCCGGGAATGTCGCTGTCTCGAAGGAGATGTTGATGGTTTTCTGGAGGTGGGGTGGGATGGTGCTGCTGGCTTTGTTGAAGATGTGGTGTGGGCAGGGGTCTTTCTGGGATCCGGAGTGGATGGAGTTCATGATTTTGATGGTGTTGTTGATGTTGGTCCAGGCGAGCAGGTGGTTGGTGCAGGTGGTGGTCGTAGGAGCAGGGGTGTCAGCTGTTGCCGGGGTGGTGATGGCGTGGAAGCTGTCATGGATTACTGCGATCTTTTGATGGAAGAAGGTGGCCAGTGAGTCGCACAGGTCTTGTGACGGTGGGATGTTGTTGGTGTTGGACTTGGGGTTTGAGAGTTCCTTCACAATGGTGAACAGCTGTTTGCTGTTGTGTGCGTTGTTGTCTACGCGGTCTCTGAAGGTGGCCCTTTTGGCTGATCTGATGAGTTGGTAGTGACTCTGGGTGGCGTCCCTGTGGGCTGTGTAGCTTTTCGGTGTTCTTTCATGGGTCCAGTTTTTTTCTAGTTTTCGGCAGGTTCGCTTGGAGGCCTGTGAGCTCATCAGCAGAGTTTAACGACACAGGGAATCGGGGCAAACTAAGAGATGTGCATCACACCTGGTCTCTTCGAAATGTCATTAAATTGGATTTCTGAATGATAGGATATTGATCCGCTTTTTTCTGAGTTTTGAAAATGTTCAGTTTGTGCAGTTGCAGCAGACATTTGAGTTAAGGTTATAGGTGTTGTGTTAGTTTTTTTTATGCCTGTCACACCCTGAATTTTCCAGCTTAATTTGAGTTGTCATACAGACTCAACAGATTTTTAATGGCATTTTGAAATTTCTTCTCTAATCATGGTAATCTCCCCTGGTGCGTTCTGTGAGATGAGGGTTGTTTGTCCTTCTGCCTCATCCATTTGTCATGATGGAGACTTGCTTAAGCATAAGGTTTCATCTTAGGTCATGATCAGAGTGTGGGGTGAAGGGGAAGTTGGTTGGCCTGGGTGGTTGCAGGGCTATTTAGATATAGGCTTCATTAAGCAATCACAATCTTCTTTTTCAGTAAATCAAAATATCTGTATTTATTGTATAGAGACAGTGTATTTTACTGTAGCAGATCAGCAAATTATAACTCAATTATTAGTCTATTGGGGGCACCACCGTCTCTTGACGTTGGTCCTCCTCCACCAGCTTACTCTGACATCTGACCCCTCAGCTCCTTACCTGCACTAACAGCTCCCTGGTGGGTGCTTGGTTTGAGAAAACAGTCACCAGAGCTGAGAGCAGGTAGCTGGCTTCCTATTAGGCTTTTACACATGAAGGGGGCATGAGTAAAACCTTTTTCTGTAGCTAGATGGACGAGGAGCAAATAAACACAGCTCATACGGTATTGTGCAGATCTCAGCCAATCACAGCCCACCGTGGTCTACTGCGGCAAATCAGGGACCTCTTTCACGGTGTGACATTACCAAATACCTTTTCAGGCCATTACACCAAAAGCCCAACTATCTTTGTGCAGCCTTCAGTTCCCCCTCATCCCAGTGCACTGTTGAAATCCCTTGCTCCTGACAGGGGCGGCTCTAGGCTCATGGCGGCCCTGGGCAGGGAGCTTAGGTAGGGGGCCCCGGAAGAGGAGGTCCGGGCAGGACGGAGTCCCCCCCCGGAGCTCAGGGTGTTAGGAAGTGGAACAGAGCTGGAGGCCACCAAATTCCTGCAAGGGGCCACCATGCAAATATGTATCCATCCTCAGAGGATTATTATATTAAGGATATATATTGGCGTGGAGGCCCCTGGGGTTTGGAGGCCCTGTGCAGGTGCACAGCTTGCACATGCCTAAGGCCGCCCCTGCTCCTGGCGCTTTCACCCATACGGCATGCCACAGGAGACACAGGCAGACACAGCGTCTCGCCAAAAGGTACTGCTTGATGGAATCCTGCTGGGTTGAGTTTAGGTTTACAGTCTGACTAAAGAGACTCTCAGCAACAAATTATTATTATTATTTTCTTTATTTTCAGTTTTCGCAAAACAAAAGCTATATAAAAAAGAAGTAATAAAAATAGTTCTGTAAATCCTAAATAGGAACGCAATATCCTTTTCGATATTTAGTGTGTACCTCAACATTTTCTCAGCTGAGATAACATTCACAAATGGACGTAAGGTTTCTGTATGCTGGACTGAAGAAGGCAGCAGTTCATATCAATCGATCAGCTACATATGTGCGTATGAGTTGTTTTTGTCTGGTAACAAATCCACGTGTGCCTTCAAATATTTTGATAGAAATCTTCAGTTGATGTCAATAAATCACAATATAGTACAAAATGCACACTGAGAGCATCACTGCTTCGCAGACCAACTGAATCCTGGCCAGTTCACACAATGTATTATGGGCTCAGGTTTCCACACGCAGCTTGTTTGAGTGACACTTTATTACTTTATGCATCGGTATATGGCACTATGGAACAAGATATGGATTTCGAGTGCACTATTCAATGATGCATCGATAGGAGAAGTTAACTGTTTTTTCTTTTTCCTAGCTGATATTGACCTTGTCAGAACAATGATTGTATCTCAATTTGTCATAAGAGCTTCGAAAACGAGATAAAAACGAAAACTCAGTTATCTAGGAAAAATAGGTTAATGAAAGGCTTTTAATCGAAGCTCAATCTCTGAAAATGTAAATTGTTCTGCAAAATATAACATGATTGTATATTAAACTCCAACATTGGTGTTGAGAAAATAGTTTACGTAACTGTAGCTGTCAATTAACTTGCACACATCTTGTTTTTATTCTCTGTCAAAATCGGTCGTGTGTAGAGCATTTACAATGGGAGATGGAGGAGGCTCTCTCTTTGCTCACATTCCTTCCAACAAAATGGCGCCATTTGTCAACAGAGAATAGCCTACATGCAGCTGGCTCACCACTATGCCATTTCTCAGAGGCGCAACTAGAGCCAAATTTCAGGGGGGAGGGGGCTACTAAACTTTTCGGGGGGTCTGATTCTTCCAGCATTATGCAGAGTGATGATGATGATGATGATGAAAGATTGATATATAGTGCAAAAAATACCCTGAGTTGTCTAGGTACTGCCTTTGGAGTCAGTTACTCTGAGCGGACAATGCAATACAGTTAATCTGAGAAAAAACAAATTTTTAGGCCTTTTCTAAATCTGAGAAGACTGGGATCTTTTTAGGTCGAGCCTAGAGCAGCGCATGCGCTGATTGCTCGACTTTAGTAAGGGGCTTTTCAAAGTGCTACCCGCCGGCCACCAGCTTGCGGTTACGTGCACAAGCACGAGCGCCTCGCTCCGTCTCTCCAATTATTGCTGCGCCCGCATCCCTCGCTTGTGTGTTCTCTTCTGTATGCATTCTTTAATTCCTCTGGAATTCTTCCTTGTTAATTATCTTTCTTGTGACCTCTCCTTGTCTCAGTCGTTCTTTCTTGTTTTAATTACTAAATGATAAAAAAGCCCCTTAATAAAAATGCTATAAATATGGCCAGTTGTGCTCTTTTATTTAGCTGCAGATTTACAATAATCATGATAAACCGGTAGAGGGCGCCGCATCCTCACATTTAGCAACACTGCGCGGCAGATCGATAAATTACAGATAGTCAGAATTTAAAGCTTTTAAGCCCTTTCAATGTGACAGAAAAGGAATTTTAAAATTTGTCAATCAGGGTAAGTGGAACAAATACTGTTAAAAAAATAGATGCCGGGGGCCAGCTGTTATTTGCGAGCACCGAGAACCATACATTTTCCGTGCAGATGTTTCTGTTGCATTCAGAGCAGTGTGTAGCAGGGGATTGTCACAGGGTGACATAAATCAGCTGCATACGGTATGTGACAGCCACAGCATGAACCTGGAGACAGAAGCTATTTTATTGGATCTTGTCCGCCTTTTCCGCCCGTCCTTTCCTCCTGACTTGCTTCCTCCCTTGTTTGTTTTACATTTATATATGAGTCACTGCAAAGCACAGATAAGTGTATATCTGTGAGTCTGTAAACTTTTTTTCGCATTCCACTCATACTGGCTCCGCTGGATGTATTTAAATGGATTACAAACTCTTCAGCCTTTAGCCCCAACCCCCTTCACGCAGCTCCTTCCCAAACTATTTTATTGGATGTCGTCCGCCTCTTCCGCCCACCCTTTCCTCCTGCCTTGCTTCCCCTCTTGTTTGTTTACATTTATTTATGAGTCACTGCAATGCACAGGTGTATGTACAAGTGTAAAAGTGTAAAAGAATTTTGTAGCATGTAATCTGTAAGTCAGTAAACTTTTTTCGCATACCACTTTTGCTTCACTGTGGTAATAAACTGGAATTTGATTCTTGCATTGTAGTAATGTCAAAGTGCGTTTAATACTACAGTTTGTCTAATGATGTACGGGCATCATTTACTTTCACTGTCATGTCTCAACATTAGTTTTCACATAAGACTGCTCACTCTTGCCAGTTACATTATCAAACCTCTTAGTCATCGAAAAACAATCAGTTTAGAGTACTAAACATTAGTTGCACAATATTTGCACTCACAACTCAATTGCTGCACCACATATTTGCCTACTGCAACTCCTACCTCAATACAGTTTTTTGGATCGTAACTCTGCAATATCACTTACTCACACATGCATTACTCACCAGCCACTCAAAACTCCTCAGTTGTAAATACCAATCTATTTTACAATATAACTGGTCCATATGAGTCCCATTCACCCCAAGCTGTTCACACCAGACACACTCACTCAGCTGCATGCACCTGCTCAGCCACCCACATACCTATCCTCTTATAGCACAAATTGCATGACTCACATTAATCACTCATTCACTGTATAGTCACCCCTTCTACCAGTCATTCACTCACCACACTACTTGGTATCACACAACACCACTCAGCCACCTTTAAAATTAGACAGTTATCACAACAAACTGACAACATAACTCACAACCCTTATTTGTTTACACCATTCGCTCACCATCATTCACATACAGCACTCTGTTACAATACCAAACACACAGAGCAGATGCAATATCACTCACCTATGTCATCACCCCCTTCACTCGCTCCCACACATTCAGCCGCATGCAACACTGGTCATCCTCTGAGCGAATCACTCTTCAACACACACGAACAGCACCACTTAAACCGCCAATCAATCGTCCCCAGTTTGTTAACATAACTTTACTTATACAATATGTTGATCCTGAAATAATGGAATATTCTCATTGTATGCGTCAAATGTGAATTTTTACTGAAATACAGCGTTAATGTAAAAAAGGGATGTTTATAATGGAAATTGGGATGTTTATAATGGAAATTGGAAGTGAATATGATAGGACAGCTACAGATAATATGTATACCGTGTCAACCAGAATGTTGGATTAGTCTTTGAAATATTAATAAAGATTGTTTAAAAAAACTTTACTTTTAATACTAATCATTCAGTCATATTTCACCCACAGGTACATGCCACCCCTTTTAATCTTTTGCAGCATAACCCTTGTTGCTACCTTCTCAAACTTGCTGTAGCTGAGAACACTAACCTCAGCTACTTGCGCTGTTCGTTCACTACATCAGTTACTGTAGCAGTCCACTCCATCGGAAGCAGGTATGCACCTGTTACAACGCATTTTTTACAACGCACTACCACTACAACGCAGGCATTACAACGCATACCACTACAACGCATTGCGCTGGGGGGCGCTCTAGGATAAGAGGTAAGTTTAATTTACTATCCAACACCTTCCCTAGGGTCCACGGGGACTGGAGTTAGAATAGTAAATTATACTTACCACTATCCAGCACCCCAAAGCGCTATGCGTTGTAATGGTATGCGTTGTGAATACCGCGTTGTAATGGTATGCGGAGTAAAAGTATGCGTTGTAACGTCATACATCCTCGGAAGCACAGCAGTTTACAGCTCTAACCCACAGCCATTCGGTAACACCTGTCCCGTATATCTTCTCAAGCACCTGTAATGTTCTCCATGGACAGTCGCAACACCACTCACTCACAAATCCCTTCTCACAATACTCCTAAACACCCTCTTCTGTTTGGTAATACTTATATCACTGCCATGTACATTATCTCCACCATTCACTCATACTAGCAAAAAACACAGGCATTGGCATAGCCAATAGGTCTCGCCTTTGGGACCTTAAAAGTGTTTAGTTATCCAGCACAATATCCTTGGTGCAACATCAACTGTTGCAAGGCTAAACACTTAAAAGGTCCCAGAGGCGAGAACTATTGGCTATGACAATGCTTGTTTCAGCATAGTAGGTAGAGATTTCCAAAGGCTAGCCGTAGTAGCCGTGAAGCTTTTTCCTGCCCATCTGGCTCTGTTTACTCTAGGAATCAATACAATTCCGAAGTTGGTGGATCTAAGGGCTCTTGGAGGTGTATAAGGTTTTAAGAATTTTGACAGATGTGTTGGCCCCCTGTTATTGAGGGATTTAAATGCGATGCACAGTGATTTAAATTGAATACTCTTAGCCACAGGCAGCCAATGAAGTTGGGCCAGGGACATGGAGACTGAGTCCAATGTAGACATGCCCGGTAGTACTCTTGCTGCAGCATTCTGTATTGTCTGCAGTTTATTAATGCTCCACCTTGTTGCACTAGAGAAAAGTGCATTAACAGTAGTTCAGTATTGAAGATATCAACACTGTTACCACCATTTTCCTTAGGTCCATGGGAATTGCTGGGAGGATTTTCCTCAACATTTTCAGGATGAAGAAACATGCTGAGGTGACAGAATTAATTTGGGCCTCAAAGGACAATTTGGAGTCAAGAATTACTCCAAGATTTTTTGCTTTGAGCACAGTTTAGGTCAGGGCACCAAGTTGAGCTGGCCACCAGCTGTCTGTGCACAAAATTGTATTGTTCCCCAGCAACAGAACTTCAGTTTTGGCTGAACTCAGCTTCAGCCAATTATCTGACATCCAGTTTGCTAAGTGGCTCATACAATTGTAAAACCTAGTTGCTGTCTTACTAGCTGGACTGCTTAGCGAGACGATGATCTGGGTGTCATCAGCATACGACACCAGGGTAAATACATAGCTCCTTACTAGACTGGCAAGAGGGTGACATAAAGGTTAAAAAGCTTGGACCTGAGTGATGAGCCCTGGGGGACTCCACAAGGCAGCGTGAAGGGAGCTGATATCATGTTACCAAGGGCTACTTCCTGGGATCGGTCCAACAGGTAGGTGCTAAACAGGGTTAGCACCCTTCCTCTGATCCTGATGGAGGACAGCCGCTCCCGCAGCAGCCCATGATTAACCATATCAAAGGCTGCTGACAGGTTCAAAAGGATGAGAGCTGCATTCCCCCCACTATCGAGAATCAGCCTGAGTTCCTCCGTGGCAGTGATAAGGGCCAGCTCAGTGCTATACTGAGCACGAAAGCCAAATTGGGAAGAGTTGAAAATAGTGTTATCATTTATAAAACCTGAAAGTTCAATATTCATCAACCTTTCAACCACTTTTGCTGGGAAAGGAAGTCTGGATATCGGCCTGTAGTTGAGAGTCTCTTTGGCATCCAGGTTCGGTTTCTTAAATAAAGGAAGAACAGAGGCTTTCTTCCATTCCATAGGAAAATGTCCAGTGGAAAACATTGTCTTGAAGGAATGTCTGACATAATATCGACAGACAGAATATCGAAATACAAAAATATTGGCACAAAAATATCGACATCAAAAATATCGGAGTCATATCTTCATAAAGGTAAGTACAAAAATATCGAAAAAATAATATCGTAGTACAAAAATATCGAAATTAAAAATATCGTTTTTTTAAATGTATTAATAATAATGTAAAAATAATTTTAAAATACATATAATTTTTCAAATATTAAATAAAAATATTAAAACAAAATTTAAACTAATACATATACATTTAAAATAAATAAAACACTTAATATTTTAATGTAAATTTTTTTTTAATTTCATTTAATTGATTTAATGTAATTTTTTTTTATTTTTACCCTGTACGCCTGTACCCCAAAAACCCAAAACTGACCCTGAACCCTAAAAATATCCCTGTACCCCAAAAACCGAAAACTGACCCTGATCCCTAAAAATATCCCTGTACCCCAAAAACCCAAAACTGACCCTGAACCCTAAAAATACTCCTTTACCCAAAAACTGAAAACTGACCCTGAACCCTAAAAATACCCCTTTACCCAAAAACTGAAAACTGACCCTGAACCCTAAAAATACCCCTTTACCCAAAAACTGAAAACTGACCCTGAACCCTAAAAATACCCCTTTACCCAAGAACTGAAAACTGACCCTGAACCCTAAAAATACCCCTTTACCCAAAAACTGAAAACTGACCCTGAACCCTAAAAATACTCCTTTACCCAAAATTAATTAATATTATTTATTTACCAATTAATTATTAATTAACAATAACAATAAAGTAAATATATTAGCACATTAGCTGTAATTAATTTAATTTAATAATTAATATTATTTTTCCCAATTAATTAATTAAGAATAACAAAAAATTAGATATAAAAAATTACTCTAATTAATGTAATTAACTACTTAATATTAAATAATTACCAACTAATTAATAATAAAAATATGTACAAAATTATATTCATTAATTAACTAATTAAAATAAATTAATTACCAATTAATTATTAAAATATGTACAAACATATATTAATTAATTAATTATTATTAAATTACTTCCCACCCTATTCCCCTATAAACCCATAACCCGCTACAGAACATATTTATCAATTAATCAATTAATTAAAATTAATTAAAAATTAATTAAAAATTAATTAAAAATTAATTAATTAATAATTCCTACTAATTAATAATTAAATTACTTCCCACCCTATTCCCCTATAAACCCACAACCCGCTACAGTAGTAAAAGACAATATTTAATTAAATTACATTAAAAATAAATAATAAAACATAATAAATACAATATAATATACACTAAATTTATTTAAAAATTGATATTAGTAACATCGAAGTTATTTATTTCGATATTATTGACATCGATATTTAAAACTTCGATATTACTGATATCATACTAATATCGATATTAAGACTGTCGATATTACTTACCTTCGATATTTTGTCCCATCGATATTTAAACTTCGATATAATTGTATATCGAAATTTAAAACTCGATATTTTGTCTGTGTACCGTCTTGAAGATAGTTGTTAGTGGGATGGAGATGATTTCAGGTTAGTTATGCAGGATTTTAGGAGGGCATGGGTCTGATGGAGAGCCCGATTTTGTCGTCAAGATGAAGTTAACCTTTTGGTCCACTATTAGCTTAGAGAAAGAGGGGAAAATCGGAATGACAGATTCAGAGAACTCCTAAGTTAAGCCCTGAGAAGCTGTTTGCATCGTATTAAGCTGGGTTGGTGTCTGGGCCTGATGATTATCTGGCTGTGTAAACAGGTCGAATACAGCCTTGACTTTAAGCTGAAAGGAATCTGCTAAGGAATTGCAAAATTCCTGGCTGATGTTAATGTCGGGTGCATTTGGCAGCTTTGCAAGCTTTTTTAGGGTGGTGAACAGGGCATTGGGACAATTATTGGCTACTGTAATGTCCTCAGCAAAATAAGACGCATTTTCTCTGAGAGTGAGTTTCTTATAGGTTTGGAGAGATGTTTTATATTCCAATCTTGCCTTAACCTTGTCTTCAAGTTTCCACTTCCTCTGTAATCTGCAACATAGCTGTGTATGGGCGTTCAATGTATTGTTGAACCAGGGTTCAGATGGTAAGCTCTTGAATCAACGGCACAGTTTAGGGGGTGCTAGTTGTGTCATGGCTGAGTCTAACCAGGCAAGGTACTGAACTGTGGCAAAAGCGGGGTCAAGGGACAGGCCAGGTAAGCTTTCTGAAAGAATGAGGTTAAGGGAGTTATCCACGACTGGAGATGCAGGGGCTCTAAGAAGGGCGGGGTGAAAACGCAACAAAGCCTTGTTAGCATGTAAATGGTCTTTTAAAGACCTGTAAAGCACTCGGTGCGGCTGTGTGTTTTGCCCAGGAAGCTGCCTCAGCCGGGCTGAACACACGACGGAGGGGCTGAAGCCCTTTGAGCCCAATGGACGGTGCGCGCCTGCCACTTCCCCACAACTTCAGCCATGTTTGAATCTGAAATTAGGAAGAGGTGGAACTTCCTACTGCTTTGGGCAGCAGAAGCTGTCCGCCTCGATGTGAGTTTGTGCAGGGACGGTGAATTAACTGGGAGTACTCCTGCACTGCAGGAGCCCCGCAATGACTTTAGACACCTCCAGAAACAGCTAACCCACGTTGCACCTCCTGGCGCAAAGGCTCCTAGGGGCCAGAGTCCCCGGTTCAGTCGGCAGTGCGGTGAAGTAACTGTGAGTGCTCCATATATATATATTTAGATGATATTTAAAAAAAGCATTGTTAGATCAGGCCTCCTTGGAGTGTTTTCCCCTTCATATTTTGCTTTCAGACCTCCTGTTTTTGCTGGCCTTAGGACTCTGTGCACTTTATCACTGCAAACCAGTGCTAAAGTGCTTGGGTTCTCTCTTTAAAACATTTTAGATTTGCTTATACCCACTTGGCATATTTAACCTCTTCAGCGCGGCATGAATTTTCGCGCTGTGCTGGAGATTCGAAAAATGGGTGTGGTCATTGTAGGAGAGTAGGGTCTGCAATCCTATGGTCACCCCAGATTTTTGCTTTTTGCTTCACTGGTTTACGACTTTCCCTGTCTGTGGGCCTGCTAATCAGACCCACAGCCTAGCTGTTCTCTCTCTAAATTGACATCCAAGTACCTTAGGTGCATTTACCAATTGGTATTGGGTCAGCCTTGTAAGTCCTTGTACAGTGTACCATAGGTACCCAGGGCATAAGTGAACCCAAGGCCTAACAGGGGCTGCAGCATGTATTATGCCACCCCTGGCTGGCCATCCAAATCTGACACAACTGGCTGATCAATCAGCTGGGGCAAGGTGGTGTACTCACCCTTTGCTTTAGATATAGTATACCTATATCTAAACCTAAAATGGACACATATACTCCTATAAGTCACTCCTATGGCAGGCCTTAACAATCCTGGAGGCAGAGTGCTTGGAATTATGTGAGATAGTGCTCTGGCATACAGCTTTCGGAACCAAGTCCTTTAGCTGCTTCCATGATAACGCTATACCATATACTCTTAAGTGCATTATAACCTCGCCGTTATTGCTAACTTTGGCATAGCATTATCAAAACATGTCGAGTAAGGTGTCATACGAATCGGAATACTACCCCCTCGCCAATTCTGGTGACGGGGGTAGCATTCCACCCTTTTAGAGGGACATGACATGTATGTAACTGTGAACCCCGGTGAAAGTTAACTCGAGCCTCAGCATCACAAAATGGATGCTGACACCACAGACACAAGTCTGACCTCCTGCTGCTGGGAGTCCTTCCAGCGAGGGAGGCTTGGACAAAGGGTTTCGTGCCATGGGAGGTGCTAGCACCACCCCAGACAGGATTTTGTGTATTGGGTAGGACCGGGCTGAAAGGAATGAGACATGCCTGGGGCACACAAGGTGCCCTGTGCATACACCGGTTCAAACCAGTTGCTGGGGCACTCCAGCCTCAGCTCTGGCGCGACACCGGACAAAGGATAGGGGGTGTAACCACCCCCCTTCCTGGTCCCACCCATAGGAGGGACCTACTGATAGTACAGCCCCCTTCAGCAGTATAAAGGTAGGAGCTGGTCCCATTCCAAATCAGATTATTCCTGAACTGAAATTCTGCAAGAAGAAACTCTGGACTTCGACATTCTGCTAAGAAGACTGAAGAAATCTCCCTTGTGGGCAAGGTGTGTCCACCCTGCACAAGCAGGCACCATCAAGCTTCCAGCGGCTTCACTTTGTTGTCTTCCCTCGAGGATCCAGACTTCAGAGCCCGACGAGACCCAGATTCCCAGACTTCTCCGACCTCTACCTACATCTGCAGCACAGCTGAGATCCGTGGGTGCGACGCGACACGTGTGACTGGCCATCTTGGAGAAACTGCACTTCGCTTCCAGCACAACTTCTGAGGTATCCTTGACCAAGTGCTTTAGGGACTGAGAAGCCCCATCCCCGAGCAGCTCCTGCACTGAAGACCAGCCCTTCAGCATCCACGAGATCTGCGTGGGGCCCTTCTGCCTGTTTGCTGCTCGACGCGTTGTCTGGTCACTTGGCGGCTGGCTAGTGACCTCCTAGACGACGATCCACGACAACAATACTGCTGGTCTGGTTGCTCCAGACTGGTCCTTGCTTCCTCCCAAAAGAGAGGCACCCTGGACCCTCCTGGTCCACACCAGACGTCTTTTCCTTTCACCGCGTGGGTTGCCTTTGCCAAGGCCTGTTGACTCCAAATCCGGATCCGACACGGCTGACAGTGAGAGCCTGCGTGGGACAGCTTGTGCCTCCATCCTGGTTGTCGAAGACACCACCTGGTCCACGTGGCTGCAGAGTCAAGCGTCCACTCTTCACCTGATCGCGACAACAGCTTCTGGTTTCTTCCTGGTTCCACTCCAGTCACTGGCTAGTGACTTTGAACATTGTCCCCTCTGCTTTCAGGTCTTCAGCATCTCTGATCCACCCTTGGATCACACCGGACATCTTCCTCCTGGTTGCCTGCAGCATCTTTTCTTTCCGGCTCCATAGACTTCAACGCAGAAACCCAACACGACTTCGCACCTATGCACCCGCAGCCCGTGGGTGAGGTAACAAGAGCATTTTGGTTCTCAAGGGTAGATTGACTCTCCTAGTGTCCAGTTCCACAGTTGTTTTAGTCCTAACTAGTCAGGATTGTCCGTACTCACCTTTTTCTTGAACTGTACTGTCCATAGACGTTGTTACGCATCTCGCGTGTGAGTTCACACTCTGCACACGCGTTCCGTGGGCCTCCTATTACTTACCTAAAGTTAGGATAGTGTAGTCCCAGCGATCCTACAGCCTCTGGACAGCTCCATTCCTTTAATCAACTTCCTTATACCATTTACTTAGTATATGATTTGTTGCGCCCCTAGGGCAACATGGTAACTTGTGCAACAACGTATTTTTCTTAAGAGTCTTGTCATGTGCTTTGCCCTCTAACCTCATAAAGAGTTCAGAGGTGTTTGTTAGTTACTAAATATCTTGTTTATTTTCATAACTACCTGTGTGGTGTCCTTTCATTTGGTATTCAAGGGGTTATATGTGGTAAAACAGCTGGCTTCACATGCCAAAAGAGTTTAGCCTAAGACTGCTTTGTCCATGCTACCATTAGGATAGCTGGTCTATAAGGTTGACTTACAACCAATCACCATAAGAGTTTTTTGGACTGATACAAGGGGATCACTAGAATTAGTGAGCATCATATATCAGGCCAACTTCTCACATTGGTGCGCAGCGGTTGGGATTTGAGCTTGCTGTTGTTTTTACCAAATATAATCTTGAGATATCATTTGAAAGATCACATAAGGTACCATAGGTACATATAACAAAGCTTAGAAATACTCTGAGTTCTACTGAACCAGCTGTTGTAGTAGAAAGGGAGTAGCACACCCTGACTACAACTCTTAGCAAGGGATCAGAAGGAAAACCCATAGTGTAGGTAAGTGCACTACTTACACCTCACTAGAAAGCATTTCTACCACAGGAGAGAACACAGTGACTCCCCTTGTGGTTAGTGACCCTCCACAGGTCCTTTCCAGATATGCAGCACTCAACTTCCAGGAGATGAGACAATTGTGTACCTCCAGGAAATTGAAACAGGGTTCTAACCCTACCCTTCCTTTTCTGTTAGGTCTCTTAGAGACATATGATGCCAGAAGGGCTTCTAATACAGACCCATCTAATCCAGCAGATGGAAGCATACCCCAAGTAGAAGATGACTCCAATCTCCCTGAGACTGAAGAAGTGGAGGAGGAGAATGGAGACTCATCTGATGGAGAGGTATACAATGGTCAGGAGAGAGTCAGCAGACTTACCAGGGCAAACCTTAGCCTACATGAGAATGGAACTGGGGGAGCCCCAGGCCCATCCTCAAGCAGGCCTAACCTTGTGAATAGACGATCTGGGTCTCACTCCAGAGGCTCTAACAGATCTATTCACACCCATGTCTCTCAGGCATCTTCTCAAAGAGGGATGACATCCCCTCAGAGAAGAGAGCGTGAAGCTAAGATGAGAGAAGTGCATCTGAGGATTGAGAGGGAAGAACTTGCCCTTGCCAAGGAGAAACTTGCCTTTGCCAGAGAGCAGAAATTGAGTGGGTTAGAACCCACTGGTGGCAGCATTATCCCTAGAGATAAAGACAGGAGTTTTGATAACAGAAACCTGAGTAAGATAGTGCCCCCCTTTAAGGTAGGGAATGACATCCACAAATGGATGACTGCTTTGGAGAGAGCCTGCAAAGTACAGCAGGTACCCCAGAGTCAGTGGGCAGCTATATTGTGGCTCTCCTTTGAAGGTAAAGGAAGAGACAAGATCCTCACTGTTAGAGATGAGGATGCTAATGATTACCAAGTCCTGAAAAGTGCCTTGATTTATGGGTTTGGCTTAACAACTGAACAGTACAGGTTAATGTTCAGAGACACCCAGAAAACGCAAGCTCAGGATTGGACTGACTTTGTTGATTGTGCCACTAAGGCTTTGGAAGGCTGGTTACTGGGAAGTAAAGTTACTGATTACACAGGATTGTATAATCTAATTATAATAGAGCAAATCTTAAATAATTGTCAGAACCTGTTGTTGCATCAGCACTTGATTGACTCAGATCTGACCTCTCCCCAAGAATTGGGAAAGAAGGCAAACAGATGGGTCAGGACAAGGGTCAAGCAGCAGAACCAGAACCAGGGTGGTGGCCAGAAGAATGCAGATCAAAAAGGTAATCAAGTGAATAAGAAAAATTACCAGAAGTCTTCAACAGGGCCCCAACAATCTAAGGAGGGTGGGTCCCAGAATTCACAAAAGAAGAAGAATGATGGCCAAAGAAAACCATGGTGCCAATACTGTAAAAGTAAGACTCACTGGTTTAGTGAGTGCACCAAGAAAGGCACAGCTCCTACCACTACTGCCCCTAAGGTACCTGCACCCCCTAGTACAGTTAGTAGTGGTAGTGCACCCCCCAAGGCTATAGTTGGGTTAACCCTGGGAACTGAAGTGGATTCTGACTTAGTGAGAATACCCACTCAGGCTGTTCTTGTTTGTACTGGGGACATGGATATGACCCCTACTATAAGTCCCAGTACTATGGGCAAGTACAGGCAAACGCCTTTGATCAATGGAAAAATGGCTCAGGCCTACAGGGACACTTGTGCCAGTGTCACTATGGTGACACCTAACTTTGCGGACCCTGAAAAGTTAATACTAGGTTCAGACTACCTAGTGACCAATGGCAGCAATGTCACTACCAATCACAGTATGGCAGTTGTTAATTTCTCCTGGGGAGGGGTAACTGGCCTCAAAAGGGTTGTAGTTAGTTCAGACCTCCCAATGGACTGTCTGTTGGGCAATGATTTGGAATCCTCCTTATGGTCAGATGTGGAGTATAGGACTCATGTGGAAATGTTAGGTTTGTCAGCACATGTCCTTGATGTGACTAGGTCACAGGCCAAAAAATGCCCAGCTGAACAAGTGCTGGATCCTGGAACAATGGACCAGACACTTCCCAAGGGAAAAAGCAGTAGGGTTAAGGCAGTGCCTTCCCCCAACCTCAAGGTGAGGATCAGCCCTCTCAGGAGGCTGACCCAAAAACCCCAGAAGGAACTGTCCCAGAAGAGCTTGAACCTGAACAGGTTGAGTTTCTTGGGGCAGGGGGACCTTCCAGGGCAGACTTGAGGCAGGCACAGTTAGACTGTTCCTCTCTTGAACCCCTCAGACAGCAGGCTGCTGCTGAGGCTGCAGGGAATGCTACAGGTACCCACAAGGTGTACTGGAATGATGGACTCCTATACTCTGAGGCAAGAGACCCCAAGCCTGGTGCTACCAGGAGGCTGGTTATCCCCTTGTCTCTGAGAGGATTCCTTCTTACCTTAGCCCATGAGATTCCCCTTGCAGGTCACTTAGGCCAGAACAAGACTTGGGAAAGGCTTGTACCACACTTTCACTGGCCTCATATGTCTGAAGACACAAAAGAGTTTTGTCGCTCATGTGTCACCTGTCAAGCCAGTGGCAAATCAGGTGGCACCACAAAGGCCCCCTCATACCACTACCTGTGGTGGGGGTTCCCTTTGAAAGAGTGGGGATTGACATTGTTGGACCAATGGACCCCCCAACAGCATCTGGGCACAGATTTATACTGGTGGTAGTGGATCATGCCACCAGGTATGCAAAATCTGTTCCCCTTAGGACCACTACAGCTCCTGTTGTGGCCAGGGCCCTACTTGGAGTTTTCTCCAGAGTGGGGTTTCCTAAGGAGGTTGTCTCTGACAGAGGTGCAAACTTTATGTCAGGATACTTGACTGCAATGTGGAAAGAGTGTGGTGTCAATTACAAATTCACCACCCCCTATCATCCACAGTGCAATGGGCTTGTGGAGAGATTCAACAAGATCCTAAAAGGGATGATAAAAGGGTTACCAGAAAAGCTTAGGCGAAGATGGGACATCCTTTTACCCTGCCTTCTGTTTGCTTACAGAGAGGTCCTACAGAAGGGGGTTGGCTACAGCCCTTTTGAGCTTCTATTTGGGCATCCTGTAAGAGGACCCCTATGTCTTGTGAAGGAAGGCTGGGAGCTACCTCTCAAAAAGCCTAAGCTTGACATATGGGACTATGTACTTGGTCTCCACTCCAGGATGGCAGAGTACATGGAGAAGGCATCTAAAAACCTTGAGACCAGCCAAGAACTGCAAAAAGCTTGGTGTGGCCAAAAGGCTGTCCTTACTGTTTACAAGCCTGGACAGAAGGTGTGGGTGTTGGAGCCAGTGGCCCCAACAGCTCTCCAAGACAAATGGTCTGGACCCCATACCATCATTGAACAGAAGGGAGAGGTCACCTACCTGGTGGACCTTGGAACTCCCAGGAGCCTTCACAGAGTACTTCATGTGAACAGGCTCAAGGCATTTGTTGACAGGGAGGACATGGGCTTGCTCATGGCCACAGATGAGGGACAGGAGGAAGAGAGTGACCCTCTCCCAGACCTGCTCACTCAGAACCCTGATGATGGGTCAGTAGATGGTGTAGTCTTTTCTGACAGCCTCACTGAACATCAGCAAAAAGATTGCAAACAAGTTCTTCAGTCCTTTAGACAAATGTTCTCCCTGACACCCAGTCAGACAAACTGGTGCACCCATGAGGTGGACAATAGTGACAGTCTGCCTATAAAGAGTAAAATCTACAGGCAACCTGACCACGTCAGGGACTGCATAAAACAAGAAGTACAAAAGATGTTGGAATTATGAGTCATTGAACCCTCGGAGAGCCCTTGGGCTAGTCCTGTAGTTCTAGTGCCCAAACCTCACACCCAGGATGGTAAGAGAGAGATGAGGTTTTGTGTAGACTACAGGGGTCTCAATGCTGTCACTAAGACAGATGCCCATCCAATGCCAAGAGCAGATGAACTCATAGATAAATTGGCTTCTGCCAAATTCTTGAGTACATTTGACCTGACAGCTGGTTATTGGCAAATCAGGTTAGCTGAGGATGCCAAGGCCAAAACAGCATTTTCTACCCCAGGAGGTCATTACCAGTTTGTGGTGATGCCCTTTGGTTTGAAAAATGCACCTGCCACTTTTCAAAGGTTGGTGAACCACGTTCTCACTGGGCTGGATGACTTCTGTGCAGCATATCTAGATGATATTGCTGTCTTTAGCTCCACCTGGGAGGATCACCTGATCCACCCGAGGAAAGTTTTGGAGGCCCTGCAAAAGGCAGGCCTCACTATCAAGGCTACCAGGTGCCAGATATGGCAGAGTCAAGTTGTGTACCTGGGCCACCTTGTAGGTGGAGGCAAGGTTCAACCATTGGAGAGCAAGATACAGACCATAAAGGACTGGGCTCCTCCAACCACCCAGACACAGGTCAGAGCTGTCTTGGGCCTGTCTGGTTACTATAGAAAATTTGTCAGAAATTATGGGACAACTGTGACCCCTCTTAATGACCTGACAAGTAAGAAAATGCCAAAGAAAGTTCAGTGGACAGTTAGCTGTCAAAAGGCATTTCATGACCTAAAGCAGGCCATGTGCACTGCACCTATTCTCAAGAGTCCAGACTACTCCAATCCTTTCATTGTCCAAACAGATGCTTCTGAGTTGGGTGTGGGAGCTGTTCTATCTCAACTGAATATTGATGGTCATGACCAGCCCATTGCTTTTATAAGTAGAAGGCTGACCCCTAGAGAGAAACGTTGGTCAGCTATTGAGAGGGAGGCCTTTGCTGTGGTTTGGGCCCTGAAGAAGTTGAGGCCATACTTGTTTGGTACTCACTTCAAGATTCAGACAGACCATAAGCCCCTCTTGTGGCTAAATCAGATGAAGGGTGAAAACCCCAAACTTCTTAGGTGGTCCATTTCCCTACAGGGGATGGACTTTACAGTGGAGCACAGACCAGGGACTGACCATGGCAATGCAGATGGTCTCTCCAGGTATTTCCACTTAGAATAAGAAGACTCACCTGGTCAAGGTTAGTTTAATGTCCCAAAGTTTTGGGGGGGGGGGGTTATGTAGGAGAGTAGGGTCTGCAATCCCATGGTCACCCCAGATTTTTGCTTTTTGCTTCACTGGTTTACAACTTTCCCTGGCTGTGGGCCTGCTAATCTGACCCACAGCCTAGCTGTTCTCTCTCTAAATTGACATCCATGTACCTTAAGTGCATGTACCAATTGGTATTGGGTCACTCTTGTTAGTCCTTATACAGTGTACCATAGGTACCCAGGGCATAAGTGAACCCAAGGCCTACCAGGGGCTGCAGCATGTATTATGCCACCCCTGGCTGGCCATCCAAATCTGACACAACTGGCTGATCAATCAGCTGGGGCAAGGTGGTGTACTCACCCTTTGCTTTAGATATAGTATACCTATATCTAAACCTAAAATGGACACATATACTCCTATAAGTCACTCCTATGGCAGGCCTTAACAATCCTGGAGGCAGAGTGCTTGGAATTATGTGAGATAGTGCTCTGGCATACAGCTTTCGGAACCAAGTCCTTTAGCTGCTTCCATGATAACGCTATACCATATACTCTTAAGTGCATTATAACCTCGCCGTTATTGCTAACTTTGGCATAGCATTATCAAAACATGTCGAGTAAGGTGTCATACGAATCGGAATACTACCCCCTCGCCAATTCTGGTGACGGGGGTAGCATTCCACCCTTTTAGAGGGACATGACATGTATGTAACTGTGAACCCCGGTGAAAGTTAACTCGAGCCTCAGCATCACAAAATGGATGCTGACACCACAGACACAAGTCTGACCTCCTGCTGCTGGGAGTCCTTCCAGCGAGGGAGGCTTGGACAAAGGGTTTCGTGCCTTGGGAGGTGCTAGCACCACCCCAGACAGGATTTTGTGTATTGGGTAGGACCGGGCTGAAAGGAATGAGACATGCCTGGGGCACACAAGGTGCCCTGTGCATACACCGGTTCAAACCAGTTGCTGGGGCACTCCAGCCCCAGCTCTGGCGCGACACCGGACAAAGGATAGGGGGTGTAACCACCCCCCTTCCTGGTCCCACCCATAGGAGGGACCTACTGATAGTACAGCCCCCTTCAGCAGTATAAAGGTAGGAGCTGGTCCCATTCCAAATCAGATTATTCCTGAACTGAAATTCTGCAAGAAGAAACTCTGGACTTCGACATTCTGCTAAGAAGACTGAAGAAATCTCCCTTGTGGGCAAGGTGTGTCCACCCTGCACAAGCAGGCACCATCAAGCTTCCAGCGGCTTCACTTTGTTGTCTTCCCTCGAGGATCCAGACTTCAGAGCCCGACGAGACCCAGATTCCCAGACTTCTCCGACCTCTACCTACATCTGCAGCACAGCTGAGATCCGTGGGTGCGACGCGACACGTGTGACTGGCCATCTTGGAGAAACTGCACTTCGCTTCCAGCACAACTTCTGAGGTATCCTTGACCAAGTGCTTTAGGGACTGAGAAGCCCCATCCCCGAGCAGCTCCTGCACTGAAGACCAGCCCTTCAGCATCCACGAGATCTGCGTGGGGCCCTTCTGCCTGTTTGCTGCTCGACGCGTTGTCTGGTCACTTGGCGGCTGGCTAGTGACCTCCTAGACGACGATCCACGACAACAATACTGCTGGTCTGGTTGCTCCAGATTGGTCCTTGCTTCCTTCCAAAAGAGAGGCACCCTGGACCCTCCTGGTCCACACCAGACGTCTTTTCCTTTCACCGCGTGGGTTGCCTTTGCCAAGGCCTGTTGACTCCAAATCCGGATCCGACACCGCTGACAGTGAGAGCCTGCGTGGGACAGCTTGTGCCTCCATCCTGGTTGTCGAAGACACCACCTGGTCCACGTGGCTGCAGAGTCAAGCGTCCACTCTTCACCTGATCGCGACAACAGCTTCTGGTTTCTTCCTGGTTCCACTCCAGTCACTGGCTAGTGACTTTGAACATTGTCCCCTCTGCTTTCAGGTCTTCAGCATCTCTGATCCACCCTTGGATCACACCGGACATCTTCCTCCTGGTTGCCTGCAGCATCTTTTCTTTCCGGCTCCATAGACTTCAACGCAGAAACCCAACACGACTTCGCACCTATGCACCCGCAGCCCGTGGGTGAGGTAACAAGAGCATTTTGGTTCTCAAGGGTAGATTGACTCTCCTAGTGTCCAGTTCCACAGTTGTTTTAGTCCTAACTAGTCAGGATTGTCCGTACTCACCTTTTTCTTGAACTGTACTGTCCATAGACGTTGTTACGCATCTCGCGTGTGAGTTCACACTCTGCACACGCGTTCCGTGGGCCTCCTATTACTTACCTAAAGTTAGGATAGTGTAGTCCCAGCGATCCTACAGCCTCTGGACAGCTCCATTCCTTTAATCAACTTCCTTATACCATTTACTTAGTATATGATTTGTTGCGCCCCTAGGGCAACATGGTAACTTGTGCAACAACGTATTTTTCTTAAGAGTCTTGTCATGTGCTTTGCCCTCTAACCTCATAAAGAGTTCAGAGGTGTTTGTTAGTTACTAAATATCTTGTTTATTTTCATAACTACCTGTGTGGTGTCCTTTCATTTGGTATTCAAGGGGTTATATGTGGTAAAACAGCTGGCTTCACATGCCAAAAGAGTTTAGCCTAAGACTGCTTTGTCCATGCTACCATTAGGATAGCTGGTCTATAAGGTTGACTTACAACCAATCACCATAAGAGTTTTTTGGACTGATACAAGGGGATCACTAGAATTAGTGAGCATCATATATCAGGCCAACTTCTCACATTGGTGCGCAGCGGTTGGGATTTGAGCTTGCTGTTGTTTTTACCAAATATAATCTTGAGATATCATTTGAAAGATCACATAAGGTACCATAGGTACATATAACAAAGCTTAGAAATACTCTGAGTTCTACTGAACCAGCTGTTGTAGTAGAAAGGGAGTAGCACACCCTGACTACAACTCTTAGCAAGGGATCAGAAGGAAAACCCATAGTGTAGGTAAGTGCACTACTTACACCTCACTAGAAAGCATTTCTACCACAGGAGAGAACACAGTGACTCCCCTTGTGGTTAGTGACCCTCCACAGGTCCTTTCCAGATATGCAGCACTCAACTTCCAGGAGATGAGACAATTGTGTACCTCCAGGAAATTGAAACAGGGTTCTAACCCTACCCTTCCTTTTCTGTTAGGTCTCTTAGAGACATGTGATGCCAGAAGGGCTTCTAATACAGACCCATCTAATCCAGCAGATGGAAGCATACCCCCAGTAGAAGATGACTCCAATCTCCCTGAGACTGAAGAAGTGGAGGAGGAGAATGGAGACTCATCTGATGGAGAGGTATACAATGGTCAGGAGAGAGTCAGCAGACTTACCAGGGCAAACCTTAGCCTACATGAGAATGGAACTGGGGGAGCCCCAGGCCCATCCTCAAGCAGGCCTAACCTTGTGAATAGACGATCTGGGTCTCACTCCAGAGGCTCTAACAGATCTATTCACACCCATGTCTCTCAGGCATCTTCTCAGAGAGGGATGACATCCCCTCAGAGAAGAGAGCGTGAAGCTAAGATGAGAGAAGTGCATCTGAGGATTGAGAGGGAAGAACTTGCCCTTGCCAAGGAGAAACTTGCCTTTGCCAGAGAGCAGAAATTGAGTGGGTTAGAACCCACTGGTGGCAGCATTATCCCTAGAGATAAAGACAGGAGTTTTGATAACAGAAACCTGAGTAAGATAGTGCCCCCCTTTAAGGTAGGGAATGACATCCACAAATGGATGACTGCTTTGGAGAGAGCCTGCAAAGTACAGCAGGTACCCCAGAGTCAGTGGGCAGCTATATTGTGGCTCTCCTTTGAAGGTAAAGGAAGAGACAAGATCCTCACTGTTAGAGATGAGGATGCTAATGATTACCAAGTCCTGAAAAGTGCCTTGATTTATGGGTTTGGCTTAACAACTGAACAGTACAGGTTAATGTTCAGAGACACCCAGAAAACGCAAGCTCAGGATTGGACTGACTTTGTTGATTGTGCCACTAAGGCTTTGGAAGGCTGGTTACTGGGAAGTAAAGTTACTGATTACACAGGATTGTATAATCTAATTATAATAGAGCAAATCTTAAATAATTGTCAGAACCTGTTGTTGCATCAGCACTTGATTGACTCAGATCTGACCTCTCCCCAAGAATTGGGAAAGAAGGCAAACAGATGGGTCAGGACAAGGGTCAAGCAGCAGAACCAGAACCAGGGTGGTGGCCAGAAGAATGCAGATCAAAAAGGTAATCAAGTGAATAAGAAAAATTACCAGAAGTCTTCAACAGGGCCCCAACAATCTAAGGAGGGTGGGTCCCAGAATTCACAAAAGAAGAAGAATGATGGCCAAAGAAAACCATGGTGCCAATACTGTAAAAGTAAGACTCACTGGTTTAGTGAGTGCACCAAGAAAGGCACAGCTCCTACCACTACTGCCCCTAAGGTACCTGCACCCCCTAGTACAGTTAGTAGTGGTAGTGCACCCCCCAAGGCTATAGTTGGGTTAACCCTGGGAACTGAAGTGGATTCTGACTTAGTGAGAATACCCACTCAGGCTGTTCTTGTTTGTACTGGGGACATGGATATGACCCCTACTATAAGTCCCAGTACTATGGGCAAGTACAGGCAAACGCCTTTGATCAATGGAAAAATGGCTCAGGCCTACAGGGACACTTGTGCCAGTGTCACTATGGTGACACCTAACTTTGCGGACCCTGAAAAGTTAATACTAGGTTCAGACTACCTAGTGACCAATGGCAGCAATGTCACTACCAATCACAGTATGGCAGTTGTTAATTTCTCCTGGGGAGGGGTAACTGGCCTCAAAAGGGTTGTAGTTAGTTCAGACCTCCCAATGGACTGTCTGTTGGGCAATGATTTGGAATCCTCCTTATGGTCAGATGTGGAGTATAGGACTCATGTGGAAATGTTAGGTTTGTCAGCACATGTCCTTGATGTGACTAGGTCACAGGCCAAAAAATGCCCAGTTGAACAAGTGCTGGATCCTGGAACAATGGACCAGACACTTCCCAAGGGAAAAAGCAGTAGGGTTAAGGCAGTGCCTTCCCCCAACCTCAAGGTGAGGATCAGCCCTCTCAGGAGGCTGACCCAAAAACCCCAGAAGGAACTGTCCCAGAAGAGCTTGAACCTGAACAGGTTGAGTTTCTTGGGGCAGGGGGACCTTCCAGGGCAGACTTGAGGCAGGCACAGTTAGACTGTTCCTCTCTTGAACCCCTCAGACAGCAGGCTGCTGCTGAGGCTGCAGGGAATGCTACAGGTACCCACAAGGTGTACTGGAATGATGGACTCCTATACTCTGAGGCAAGAGACCCCAAGCCTGGTGCTACCAGGAGGCTGGTTATCCCCTTGTCTCTGAGAGGTTTCCTTCTTACCTTAGCCCATGAGATTCCCCTTGCAGGTCACTTAGGCCAGAACAAGACTTGGGAAAGGCTTGTACCACACTTTCACTGGCCTCATATGTCTGAAGACACAAAAGAGTTTTGTCGCTCATGTGTCACCTGTCAAGCCAGTGGCAAATCAGGTGGCACCACAAAGGCCCCCTCATACCACTGCCTGTGGTGGGGGTTCCCTTTGAAAGAGTGGGGATTGACATTGTTGGACCAATGGACCCCCCAACAGCATCTGGGCACAGATTTATACTGGTGGTAGTGGATCATGCCACCAGGTATGCAAAATCTGTTCCCCTTAGGACCACTACAGCTCCTGTTGTGGCCAGGGCCCTACTTGGAGTTTTCTCCAGAGTGGGGTTTCCTAAGGAGGTTGTCTCTGACAGAGGTGCAAACTTTATGTCAGGATACTTGACTGCAATGTGGAAAGAGTGTGGTGTCAATTACAAATTCACCACCCCCTATCATCCACAGTGCAATGGGCTTGTGGAGAGATTCAACAAGATCCTAAAAGGGATGATAAAAGGGTTACCAGAAAAGCTTAGGCGAAGATGGGACATCCTTTTACCCTGCCTTCTGTTTGCTTACAGAGAGGTCCTACAGAAGGGGGTTGGCTACAGCCCTTTTGAGCTTCTATTTGGGCATCCTGTAAGAGGACCCCTATGTCTTGTGAAGGAAGGCTGGGAGCTACCTCTCAAAAAGCCTAAGCTTGACATATGGGACTATGTACTTGGTCTCCACTCCAGGATGGCAGAGTACATGGAGAAGGCATCTAAAAACCTTGAGACCAGCCAAGAACTGCAAAAAGCTTGGTGTGGCCAAAAGGCTGTCCTTACTGTTTACAAGCCTGGACAGAAGGTGTGGGTGTTGGAGCCAGTGGCCCCAACAGCTCTCCAAGACAAATGGTCTGGACCCCATACCATCATTGAACAGAAGGGAGAGGTCACCTACCTGGTGGACCTTGGAACTCCCAGGAGCCTTCACAGAGTACTTCATGTGAACAGGCTCAAGGCATTTGTTGACAGGGAGGACATGGGCTTGCTCATGGCCACAGATGAGGGACAGGAGGAAGAGAGTGACCCTCTCCCAGACCTGCTCACTCAGAACCCTGATGATGGGTCAGTAGATGGTGTAGTCTTTTCTGACAGCCTCACTGAACATCAGCAAAAAGATTGCAAACAAGTTCTTCAGTCCTTTAGACAAATGTTCTCCCTGACACCCAGTCAGACAAACTGGTGCACCCATGAGGTGGACAATAGTGACAGTCTGCCTATAAAGAGTAAAATCTACAGGCAACCTGACCACGTCAGGGACTGCATAAAACAAGAAGTACAAAAGATGTTGGAATTATGAGTCATTGAACCCTCGGAGAGCCCTTGGGCTAGTCCTGTAGTTCTAGTGCCCAAACCTCACACCCAGGATGGTAAGAGAGAGATGAGGTTTTGTGTAGACTACAGGGGTCTCAATGCTGTCACTAAGACAGATGCCCATCCAATGCCAAGAGCAGATGAACTCATAGATAAATTGGCTTCTGCCAAATTCTTGAGTACATTAGACCTGACAGCTGGTTATTGGCAAATCAGGTTAGCTGAGGATGCCAAGGCCAAAACAGCATTTTCTACCCCAGGAGGTCATTACCAGTTTGTGGTGATGCCCTTTGGTTTGAAAAATGCACCTGCCACTTTTCAAAGGTTGGTGAACCACGTTCTCACTGGGCTGGATGACTTCTGTGCAGCATATCTAGATGATATTGCTGTCTTTAGCTCCACCTGGGAGGATCACCTGATCCACCCGAGGAAAGTTTTGGAGGCCCTGCAAAAGGCAGGCCTCACTATCAAGGCTACCAGGTGCCAGATATGGCAGAGTCAAGTTGTGTACCTGGGCCACCTTGTAGGTGGAGGCAAGGTTCAACCATTGGAGAGCAAGATACAGACCATAAAGGACTGGGCTCCTCCAACCACCCAGACACAGGTCAGAGCTGTCTTGGGCCTGTCTGGTTACTATAGAAAATTTTTCAGAAATTATGGGACAACTGTGACCCCTCTTAATGACCTGACAAGTAAGAAAATGCCAAAGAAAGTTCAGTGGACAGTTAGCTGTCAAAAGGCATTTCATGACCTAAAGCAGGCCATGTGCACTGCACCTATTCTCAAGAGTCCAGACTACTTCAATCCTTTCATTGTCCAAACAGATGCTTCTGAGTTGGGTGTGGGAGCTGTTCTATCTCAACTGAATATTGATGGTCATGACCAGCCCATTGCTTTTATAAGTAGAAGGCTGACCCCTAGAGAGAAACGTTGGTCAGCTATTGAGAGGGAGGCCTTTGCTGTGGTTTGGGCCCTGAAGAAGTTGAGGCCATACTTGTTTGGTACTCACTTCAAGATTCAGACAGACCATAAGCCCCTCTTGTGGCTAAATCAGATGAAGGGTGAAAACCCCAAACTTCTTAGGTGGTCCATTTCCCTACAGGGGATGGACTTTACAGTGGAGCACAGACCAGGGACTGACCATGGCAATGCAGATGGTCTCTCCAGGTATTTCCACTTAGAATAAGAAGACTCACCTGGTCAAGGTTAGTTTAATGTCCCAAAGTTTTGGGGGGGGGGGGTTATGTAGGAGAGTAGGGTCTGCAATCCCATGGTCACCCCAGATTTTTGCTTTTTGCTTCACTGGTTTACAACTTTCCCTGGCTGTGGGCCTGCTAATCTGACCCACAGCCTAGCTGTTCTCTCTCTAAATTGACATCCATGTACCTTAAGTGCATGTACCAATTGGTATTGGGTCACTCTTGTTAGTCCTTATACAGTGTACCATAGGTACCCAGGGCATAAGTGAACCCAAGGCCTACCAGGGGCTGCAGCATGTATTATGCCACCCCTGGCTGGCCATCCAAATCTGACACGGCTGGCTGATCAATCAGCTGGGGCAAGGTGGTGTACTCACCTTTTGCTTTAGATATAGTAAACCTATATCTAAACCTAAAATGGACACATATACTCCTATACTTTTGGCAGGCCTTAACAATCCTGGAGGCAGAGTGCTTGGAATTATGTGAGATAGTGCTCTGGCATGAGCTGAGCCTGTCTACAGCTTTCGGAACCAAGTCCTTTAGCTGTTTCCATGATAACGCTATACCATATACTCTTAAGTGCATTATAACCTCACGGTTATTGCTAACTTTGGCATAGCATTATCCAAACATGTCGAGTAAGGTGTCATACGAATTGGAATACTACCCCCTCGCCAATTCTGGAGACGGGGGTAGCATTCCACCCTTTTAGAGGGACACGACATGTATGTAACTGTGAACACCGGTTAAAGTTAACTCGAGCCTCAGCATCACAAAATGGATGCTGCCACCACAGACACAAGTCTGACCTCCTGCTGCTGGGAGTCCTTCCAGTGAGGGAGGCTTGGACAAAGGGTTTCGTGCCTTGGGAGGTGTTAGTACCACCCCAGACAGGATTTTGTGTATTGGGTAGGACCGGGCTGAAATGAAAGAGACATGCCTGGGGCACACAAGGTGCCCTGTGCATACACCGGTTCAAACCAGTTGCTGGGGCACTCCAGCCCCAGCTCTGGCGTGACACGGGACAAAGGATAGGGTGTGTAACCACCCCCCTTCCTGGTCCCACCCATAGGAGGGACCTAGTGATAGTACAGCCCCCTTTAGCTGGATAAAGGTAGGAGCTGGTCCCATTCCAAATCAGATTATTCCTGAACTGAATTTCTGCAAGAAGAAACTCTGGACTTCTACATTCTGCTAAGAAGACTGAAGAAATCTCCCTTGTGGGCAAGGAGTGTCCACCCTGCACAAGCAGGAACCATCAAGCGTCCAGCAGCTTCACTTTGTCGTCTTCCCCTGAGGATCCAGACTTCAGAGCCTGACGAGACCCGGATTCCCAGACCTCTCTGACCTATACCTACATCTGTAGCACAGCTGAGATCCGTGGGTGTGACGAGACACGTGGGACCGGCCATCTTGGAGAAACTGCACTTCGCTTCCAGCACGACTTCTGAGGTATCCTCGACCAAGTGCTTTGGGGACTGAGAAGCCCCAGCCCTGAGCAGCTTCTGCACCGAAGACCAGCCCTCCAGCATCCACGAGATCTGCGTGTGGCCCTTCTGCCTGTTTGCTGCTTGACGCGTTGTCTGGTCACTTGCCGGCTTGCTAGTGATCTTGTAGACGACGATCCATGACAACAACACTGCTGGTCTGGTTGCTCCATACTGGCCCTTGCTTCCTTTCAAAAGAGAGGCACCCCGGACCCTCCTGGTCCGCACCAGATGCCTTTTCCACTCATCGCGTGGGTTGCCTTTGCCAAGGCCTGTTGACTCCAAATCCGGATCCGACACCGCCGAAAATGAGAGACTGCATGGGACAGCTCGTGCCTCCATCCTGGTTGTCAAAGACACCACCTGGTCCACGTGGCTGCAGAGTCAAGCGTTCATTCTTCACCTGATCGTGACAACAGCTTCTGGTTCCTTCCTGGTTCCACTCCAGTCACTGGCTAGTGACTTTGAACATTGTCCCCTCTACTTTCCGGTCTGCAGCATCTCTGATCCACCCTTGGATCACACAGGACATCTTCCTCCTGGTCGCCTGCAGCATCTTTTCTTTCAGGCTACATAGACTTCAACGCAGAAACCTGACACAACTTTGCACCTATGCACCCGCAGCGCGTGGGTGAGAAACAAGAGCATTTCGGTGCTCAAGGGTAGATTGACTCTCCTAGTGTCCAGTTCCACAGTTTAGTCCTAACTAGTCAGGATTGTCCGTACTCACCTCTTTCTTGAACTGTACTGTCCATAGACGTTGTTACGCATCTCGCGTGTGAGTTCACACTCTGCACGCGCGTTCCGTGGGCCTCCTATTACTTACCTAAAGTTAGGATAGTGTAGTCCCAGCGATCCTACAGCCTCTGGACAGCTCCATTCCTTTAATCGACTTCCTTATACCATTTACTTAGTATATGGTTTGTTGCGCCCGATGGCAACATTGTAACTTGTGCAACTTAACGTATTTTTCTTAAGAATCTTGTCATGTGCTTAGCCCTCTGACCTCATAAAGAGTTCAGAGGTGTTTGTTAGTTAATAAATATCTTGTCTATTTTCATAACTACCTTTGTGGTGTCCTTTCATTTGGTATTCAAGGGGTTATATGTGGTAAAACAGCTGGCTTCACCTGCCAAAAGAGTTTAGCCTAAGACTGCTTTGTCCATTCTACCATTAGGATAGTTGGTCTATAAGGTTGACTTACAACCAATCACCATAAGGGTTGTTTGGGCTGATACAAGGTGATCACTAGAATTAGTGAGCATCATATATCAGGCCAACTTCTCACAGTCATGACGGAACAGTTCCGTCATCAGCACAGCCCAACCGACGCTGATGACGGAACCGTTCCGTCATAAGCATCGAAGAGGTTAATGTACTTGGAAGTCCCTAGTAAAGTGGCACTACCTGTGTCTAGAGCCTATAAATTAATCTCTACTAGTATGCCTTCAGCACTAAATATGCCACCCACTTAAGTAGCACCTTAAACATTTATAATGCCTGTCATTGCACCCTAGGTGTGTGCAGTTTTAATCTGCCCATTCGGCATGGCTAAGTAAACCTTCTGCCAGGCCCAAGCCTTCCTTTTCAATATATTTATCACTACTAAGGTAGGCCCTGGACAGTCTAGAGGCAGGCAGCAATTTATTAAAAAAGTAGAGCATACACTTTTAAGTTTTACATGTTCTGTAGTGAAAAACTCCTAAATTTGTTTTTCACTACTGCAAGGCCTACTTCTACCAGAGTCAAGTCAAGTCATAAAATTTATATAGCGCACTACATACCCAGAGGGTTTCAAGGCGCTTAGGAAGGGGAGGAGGATTATTTGTCAAAAATCCACGTTTTAAGCTGCTTTCTGAACGCTAGGTGATTCTGGGTGAGGCGAAGGTAAGCGAGGAGTGAGTTCCATGTTTTGGCAGCCAGGTATGAGAAGGATCTGCCTCCCATGGTGGTCTTGTTGATGCGAGGTACAGTGGCGAGGGCTTGGCTGGAAGAGCGAAGTTGGCGGGAGGGGGTGTAGAAGGACAGTCGAGAGTTGAGGCAATCTGGTCCGATGTCGTAGAGTGACTTGTGTTCGTGGGTAAGCAGACGGAAAGTAATCCTCTTATTGACGGGTAGCCAGTGGAGGTCTTTAAGGTGACCAGAGATGTGTTCGTTGCGTGGGATGTCTAATATGAGCCTGGCTGAGGCGTTTTGGATTCGTTGTAGTTTCTTCTGGAGTTTAGCGGTGGTACCTGCGTAGAGGGTGTTTCCGTAGTCCAGTCGGTTCGTGACTAGAGCGTGGGTGACTGTTTTCCTTGTTTCGGAGGGGATCCAGCGAAATGTTCTTCTGAGCATGCAAAGAATGTTAAAGCAGGAAGAGGATACGGCGCTGACTTGTCTGTTCATTGAGAGTGAGGAATCCAGGATGACGCCAAGGTTCCGTGCGTGGTCTGTCGGGATGGGTGCATTTCCGAGGGCTTCCGGCCACCAGGAGTCGTCCCATGCAGAGGGGGATTTACCTAAGATGAGGACTTCTGTTTTGTCTGAGTTCAGTTTCAGACGGCTTTGTTTCATCCATTCGGCGACTTCTTTCATTCCTTCGTGTAGGTTAGTTTTGGCGGTGCTGGGGTCCTTGGTGAGAGATAGGATCAGTTGAGTGTCATCCGCGTAAGAGATGATGTTGAGGTTGTGTTGGCGGGCGATGGCCGCGAGGGGGCTCATGTATACGTTGAAGAGGGTGGGACTGAGTGAGGATCCTTGTGGTACGCCGCAGATGATTTCAGAGGCCTCGGACTTGAATGGTGGGAGACGGACTCTCTGGGTTCTTCCGGTGAGGAACGAGGTGATCCATTCCAGTGCCTTTCCTTGGATTCCGATGTTTTTGAGGCGTTGTAAAAGGGTGCTGTGGCAGACTGTGTCGAAGGCTGCAGAGAGGTCGAGGAGGATGAGGGCGACTGTGTCTCCATTGTCCAGTAGAGTTCGAATGTCGTCTGTTGCTGCGATGAGGGCGGTCTCAGTGCTGTGTTTGGCTCGGAAGCCAGATTGTGAGGGGTCGAGTGATTTGTTGGCTTCGAGGAAGGCGGCGAGCTGGTTGTTGACAGCTTTCTCGATGACTTTGGCCGGGAATGGAAGAAGCGAGATGGGGCGGTAGTTTTTGAGTTCGGTGGGGTCTGCTGTTGGTTTTTTCAGAAGGGCGGTGAGTTCAGCGTGTTTCCAGTGTTCTGGGAAGGTAGCGGAGTTGAAGGAGCAGTTGATGATGTCTCGGAGGTGCGGAGCTATGATGGAGTCTGCTTTGTTGAAGATGTGGTGAGGGCATGGGTCTGTGGGGGATCCAGAGTGGATGGAATTCATCAAGCGGATGGTGTCCTCAGTGGAGATTGGGTTCCAGGCGTTAAGGGTGTTAACGAGGGGAAGATGGTCATCTGATGGTAGGGAGGGTTGGCTTCCGGGTTGGTTGTCAAAGCTGTTGTGGATGTCAGCAATCTTGTTGTGGAAAAAAGAGGCTAGGGAATCGCAGAGGGCTTGAGAGGGGGTGATGTCGTTGGAGTTGGCCGAGGGGTTGGAAAATTCCTTGACGATGTTGAAAAGTTCCTTGCTGTTGTGGGCGTTGTTGTCAAGTCGATCCTTGAGTGCTGTTTTCTTGGCTTTTTGGATCAGTTGGTGGTGAGTACGGATGGCGCTTTTGAAGGCGTCCTTGGTGCTGGTGGATGGGTCTTTTTTCCAGGCCTTTTCAAGGGAGCGGCACAGTTTCTTGGACTTCTTGAGGTCATCGTTGAACCAAGAGGCCTTCTTGATGCCAAGTTTGTGTTGACGTTTTTTCAGTGGTTCTAAGGTGTCGGCGGTGTTGGATAACCAAAGGGTGAGGTTGGAGGCGGCTTCGTTGGCGTTAGAAGAGAGGGCTGGGGAGGTTTGAAGGAGCGATGTGGAGATCTGCTCCGTGGTGATTTTGTTCCAGTTTCTTTGTAGAGTTGGTTGGAGGTGGATGATGGGTTTCGGCTTGTTGTAGGTGAAGTGAACGCAGCTGTGGTCAGTCCAGAGGAGATCCGTAGTGTGGCTGAAGGAGACATGGTTGCTGGAGGTGAAGATGGGGTCGAGTGTGTGACCTGCGATGTGGGTGGGGGAAGTGACCAGTTGTTTAAGTCCGAGGTTGGCGAGGTTGTCCAAGAGGATGGCGGTGTTGCGGTCGTTGATCTTTTCCAGGTGGAAGTTGAGGTCTCCCAGAAGGATGTAGTCTGTGGAGGGGAGCGCGTGTGGGGTGATGAAGTCCGTGATGTCTTCACTGAATTTTGCGCGGGGTCCTGGTGGTCTGTAGAGGAGGGTGCCTCGGAGTGTCGTTTTGGGGTCGATGTGGATCTGGAAGTGAAGGTGTTCGGAGTTAGCGAGGTTGGCGTCAGAGCTGGTTGAGATGCGGATTGATTTCTTATGGACGATAGCGATTCCTCCTCCTGTATGGTCGGTGCGGTCCTTGCGTGTGATCTTATAGTCATCAGGGATAGCGATGGCGATGTTAGGGGCGGAGGAAGCGTTCATCCATGTTTCCGTTAGGAAGGCGACGTCAGGAGAGATGGTGTCTAGTAGGTTCCAAAGGTCAATGGCGTGCCTGTGGACCGAGCGGGTGTTGAGAAGGATGCATTCTAGGTGGTTGGGGTCGGGAATCTGTGTTGTGGTCGCAGCGGAGATGTTGTCGGTGCCGCTAATACCAATTACCAGAGGAATACATTAAATTGACCATTTGCATTTCATTTGTGTAATTTCCAAATGGGGAGAGGTAACCAGTTCATGTTTGGTGTCTTTGGAATTGTCATTAAAAATCCTAATTCATGGTGAGGTGGATTTTCCATTACAATTTTGAAAATGCCACTTGTAGAAAGCAGCTAGGCTTTGTGTGTTAGTTACTCCTAGACAGCCACACACAATGGGGAACTTGGTTTGACCATATAGGCCACCATTTACAGGATGGGAGGGAGGGGCTGGACCCAGTCATACACTTGAATAGACTTTGTCCTGTCTCCACACTAAGGGCTGCAAAGCCCATGTAGTTAGTCTAGAGCCAGGGCAGGAAGTCAGGGCATCTGTGCACTTCAAAGGCTTGCCTCTAGAAGCTTCTGCCCACTTCAAAGGCATAACTGGGTATAAATAATGGACCACCAACTCTTCAGTGCACTTCTGGGCCTGTGGACTCTCTGCCAGGAAGAAGTACTGCTGTTCTGCTGAAGGGAATTCCACTCTACTGGACTGCTTCTAAGAAAGATTGCTGCCCTGCTGTCCTAACCTTCTGCCCTGTTGTCTGAATAAGAAGGACTAGACCTGCACCTCTTGAAACCAGAGTGACTCAAAGGGCAAGTTTGTTGGCCTCCTGATCTGAAGCATCAGGGACACACCTTCTTCCAACAACCTTGCAACTGCACCCAGCCTCTGCCATCCATGAGGCTACTCTGCCAAGTGGTGCCACCCCAGTCCTTGACCCTTTGAATTGGGCTTAAGGTGCTCTGCCAGCCTCTGTGGATCCCACTTGTGGCCTGGATCACTAACTCTACTAAAAAAAGTGCCACTCGAATAATACATTTCTGTGTCTACAAATTGCGCTAAAAAAGTGTTGATTACTTTTTGATGTGACTAGGTTTTCAGTAGACTGGGATTTATGACCAGTCCAATAATAAATGTTTGTAAGTTCTTTTCCCACCCTTCTGTGATTCTAATTTCACTTTTTGAGCACCCCTTACCTACTCTCTTTTTGCACGTTCCCTTTGGAGCAACCTATCCTTCCTCATTCTGTACCAAACAAGATACAGTGAATATTTACCTGTGCACCCTCAGATATATATATAATAAATACCGGGTGTGAGACAAAAGCAATGTGGTTGGTGCACTTTCTTTTCCTTTAAAACTGAATTTTGTAAAGTATTGATTACTGTAAGCTTACGTATCGAAGCTTTTGAAATTTATTTTTATACTTGGGACTGTGAGTTTGATATATATCGATATTTCAAAATAGAGGTCTAGAACCATTGTATTCTGTATCACATTGAACCCAGGTCCCTGACTATGATTGGTAACCCCATTTTTGTAATGAGCCTCTATGGGTCCAGCGGAATCAATCCATCTCTTCTTCTGTGCAGCCAAAATCCAAGCAGAATCTATGCATCGCTATTGCGTGAGTTGGACCTGTCATAAAGACCCACTTTGCATCGCAGGCCATTGGAACCGTCATTGTACGACGCATCCTCAGTGCAAGCCCTAGCATCCCTTGTCAACAGCAGCCTCAATGACGCTGCTGGACTCCACATCACAACCTTGGTGCTATTTTCAACTAAATCTTTCGAATTGCATATCTCTGGTTCTACTATTTGGACTCTTGTCATTTTGGTCGTGTTTAATTTATTAAAGACAGCTCTGTTTTTCTAATTTGGCGTGGGAATCCTTTTTGTGTGGTGTTTTTCACATTGCTTCTAAATTAAGCCTGATTTCTCTGTGCCAAGCTGCCAGAGGCTAGACCGCAGGTTAATTTAACGTGGGCTTGTGATTCGTCCTGATAAGAAATGTAGTTTCTTCTTGACCAGGGTTTCACATCCAATTGAACCACCAACCCAGTTACTCACAAGCGTTTAATAAGAATGCAGAATGTGAGGCTTTTTAGAGAGAGCGTCCTTGCAAGATAGCTTCAGAGTTCAACAAATTGTACCTACTACATAATGAAAATATTGAACCTCTACAACAGCAATGGAAGTGCTCATTAGGATATGGAATACAAACTTCAATAGCATACTGGGGAGACAAAAACACTAATCTCAACTATTACTGTCTCAAGCAGATGGCTGATGGGAGGAGGCCCAGGCAAGTCAATTGCCTGCGTTTTGTGTACAGGAGGTTTCCTGCGGCAGTGCCAAACAAACTGCTCAAGTTAATAATATCCTATTTCATGAACAGCTGATATTTGTGTGTGTGTTTGTGTGTGCACTTGTGTACCCCCACAATCACTATCCTTTTATCCTTTTACTGACCTGTAAGTAAGAGGTGTTAGACTGATTCTCATCTTTGAAAGGGAGAGGAGCCTGCGATTCTAATCAATATACTTTGCAATATGGAAATGCCACCTTGAGAGGTACCCAAGTTGCCACGAAAGCACAGATTTGTGATGCTCAGTTTAAACTCCACTCAGGGCATACTTAGACACACCCGGAAAAAAACATAAAGGCTTAAATGTCACGTTTAACATTCAAGATACCTACACAATAGGGCTGGGCTCATATAATCATTGAACAGTAAAATTCCGTTAGAATTTCTGCAATTAATATTTCAAGGTCAAATGCATATAAAATAAATCTCAGGGAAGTTTTTTTTTGCATGGACGTTGGCTATATTCCGAAATCTACACTATATTTTAGGCCGTTTTTAGATTGACACAGTCCCGTCAGCTGAAAACACAGTCAGTGCATTATACTCCCTTAATGAGCCTCTTTTGGTTCCTAAATCAAAGCTCTGTCAGCTGGAGGGTTGCGGAACCCAACGCGCATTCTGTATGTTTTGGCCTGGATACGTCACTCAGTCAGCATAATCAGCAGAGCCTCCTGGGAAGCAAGCTTCAAACTCAGCTGGGCTGAGCGCCTCGCTCTAATTGCATGTGTAGATCTCGATGGCAAGCTGATAATGTCTTTGTGGACATCCAGTTCAAGGCGGCGCTCCATGCTGCCCTTTCACTGCCCGCATGCCTAGCTCCTCGTCAGTATGCGGCGCCGCAGCGAAATACTTCTCAAAGGCTTCCTCCTAATTGAAGGGAGCAGTATTATGTTAGCTATTGTGTACTTAATCCCAGATTGATGTTTTGATATTGGGAACGAATGCGTGTTGTCTGCTTCAAGCATCTGACATTTAGTAGTGTTCCTGGCTCTTAACTTGTTTCTTGAGAAACAATACTGGTGCACACTTAAAGCAGCTAATTTGAAAGTACCAACAGTATGCCAGTTCACCTAAAGGAAAACTGTTTCACACCTTTAGTACCTAATCACAAACTGTCAACTGCATTACATGTTGCCGAAAAACGCCTGCTCGCATCCAAAATAGCCAATCACAAATTAGGGCTAAGCATTTCACGCTTAGCCCGAAGAAACCTCATAGGAACTCAACGCAGCTGTGAAAATTCTGAGTCGACAGGTCGCAGTGAAATCAAAAGTCATTAAGCCCCAATGTGTCAACAAAGATCTTTGTTGTGTCTTTGGACACCTGTACTGCGGACCTTCAAATTGGGGAACAGGTAGCCATTTCAGCATTTCACTTTCAAGGTGGTAAAACACTGCAGTCCAACACTGATCTGTAGGCAACAAACTCGAAGTTCAGCAATGCATCAAATAGTCACGGCCAACCAGTCATTGTCCAGTTATTTTTTTTCTTTTAAAAAGACGTATGTTAATACATATGTAACGAAACATTAGGTCAAAAGTAGCAAATATTTACATAATGGCAAGTGGAAACAACTATTGGAAACCCTCCAAAATGGCCTTGCAATCTACTCTGGGTGCAATTCACCTACTCTTGGACTTGGCCCTTTTTCTGCAGGGTTATCCCCAAACCTTTTGCTTCTTCTTCCGATTCTTTCCTGACCTGTTGTTGGCTTTAGGACTCTGGGAACTTTACCACTGCTAATTGGTGCTAAAGTGCATATGCTCTCTGGGTAAATTGTGTTTATGGATTGGTGGTTCCATGATTGGCATATTTGATTTACTGGTAAGTCCCTAGTGAAGTGCACTGAGTGTGCCAGGTCCTATAAATCAAATGCAACTAGTGGGTCTACAGCACTGATTGTGTCACCCACAGGAGAAGCCCTGAAAAGGTATCTGCACTGCTGTGTCTGTTCGCAGTTTGTTAAATGCCATGTCGACCTGGCAAGTGCACCTACTTGTCAGGCCCTAAGCTTCTCTTTTATTACATGTAAGGCACCCCTAGGGTAGGTCTAAGTTACCCCTGTGGGCAGGGTGCAGTGTATGTGAAAGGCAGGGCATGTACTGGTGTGTGTGACATGTCCTGATAGTGAAATACTGACAATTTAGTTTTTCACTTTTGAAAGGCTATTTTGCCCAATAGGACAGAATGGGACTTTATTCATAACATCTTGTAAGTATAATTTCCCATTTGCACAAGATGGAGATATAAAGTTTAGGCTCTCTGAACTTAGAATGTAATAACACATCTTTTAGTAAAGATGATTGTTATATTGTGTGTTTGAAAATGCCAGTTTTAGAAAGTAAAACACACAAGGTGATGGTCGGAAAGTCGCACATTGGCAAAACATTCACCCGCAGTCACAGATCTGGGTTTAATCCACCGTTATTTGGCTCACCACGCCACCCCAGTTCAGACATGGCCATATGCAAATCAGTCTTGACCCTGTGCCTCATGGGAACAGTCCAGCCCGAACTGCCAAGCCATGTCTTCCCTGGACCAGAATTAAGCATCCTAGGACCGGTTTCTGGCTATCAGCTGTCATCAGCCAGTGGGGTACTGAGCATGGGACCCACGTCTGGGCATACCCTTGCCACATGGGGCGAACAGCAAAACACACAAGGTGATAGACGGAATATTGCACATTGGCAAAACATTCAACCCCAGTCACAGATCTGGGTTTAATCCATCGTTATTTTGCTCACCATGCCACCCCAGTTCAGACATGGCCATATGCAAATCAGTCTTGACCCTGGATTCAAGCTAGCCTGTCTGATGACGGCTGATTAGCCGGAAACCAGTCCCAGGATGCTTGTTTCTGGACCAGGGAATACATGACTTGTCAGTTCGGGCTGGACTGTTCCCATGAGGCACAGGGTCAGACTGATTTGCATATGGCCATGTGTGAATTGGGGTGGCGGAGTGGAGCTAAAGAAGGATGATGGATTAAACCCAGATCAGTTGACTGGGGGTGAGTGCTTGCAATGTTCAACACTCCGTTCATCACCCCTTTGGTTTTGCTTTGTTTGCCCTAAGTTGGCAGGGCATTCCCAGGCGTGGGTACCTTGCTCACTTTGGTACTGGATTCAAGCCAGCCTGGCTGATGATGGCTGATTAGCCAGAAAATGGTCCCAGGATGCTTGTTTCCGGTCCAGGGAAGACATGACTTGGCAGTTCGGGCTGGACTGTTCCCATGAGGCACAGGGTCAGACTTATTTGCATATGGCCATGTCTGAACTGGGGTGGCGGAGTGAGCTGAAGAATGATGGTGGATTCAACCCAGATCAGTTGACTGGCTGTGAGTGCTTGCAATGTTAAACACTCCGTCCATCATCCCCTTTGGTTTTGCTTTGTTTGCCCTACGTTGGCAGGGTGTTCCCAGACATTGGTGCCTTGCTCACTTTGCCACTGGATTCAAGCTAGCATGGCTGATGATGGCTGATTAACCAGAAACTGGTCCCAGGAAGCTTGTTTCTGGTCCAGGGAAGACATGACTTGAAAGTTCGGGGTGGACTGTCCCCATGAGGCACAGGGTCAGACTTATTTGCATATTGCCATGTCTGAACAGGGGTGGCGGAGTGAGCTAAAGAATGATGATGGATTAAACCCAGATCAGTTGACTGGGGGTGAGTGCTTGCAATGCTCAACATTCCGTCCATCATCCCCTTTGGTTTTACTTTTAGAAAGTAGGCATTGTCTTGTTGAACCATTCTGTGTGTACCTGCCTGTTTGTGTATTGACCATCTGGTTTCGGAGTGACAGGGGTTGGGGATGTGCATTCAATGTTTATAGCCAGTGGGGGGTGGTTGAGGTGTGCCTGGCCCTTCCTGGATGACTCAGAGCTGAGATGAATAGGGCCCAGCTGAATTTAAAGTAGCAGGAGGAGATTTCCTTGCAACTGAATGGGGCCTGTCTCCCTTGCACAATGCTGCTGCTACCCCCTGTGGTCATACTGCACCAGTGAGGACAGAACTGGTTTGGACTGGGCTCAGAGACCCTTGCACAAAGAGAACAAATACATTTTGAGGTATAAGTATTGGACCTAAACCCCTGACCTTTAGACTGCCTCTGGAATCAAGAGGAACCTTTGCCAAGGAGAAGGGCTGTAGAAACTGGGAAGTACTGCCCTTTGCTCTGTGTCTGGGGTTGGCCTGCAGTAGCTGTTTATGCCAAGGTAAAGAGAAGAACTGTGCTGTGTGCTGTGTCCCCTACTTGAAGAAGACCTCCAAAGGCTTGAGTAGTGCCTGCCTCCTGTTTTGAAGTCTCAGAGAAACAACAGCTTCACCCCCAGCTCCCCTGAACTTCCTTGCTGGGAGTTCTGACCTGCGAAGAAGTGCTTGTGATTGTGTGAGGCCTCTGGAGTTTGTTCCTGCTGTTTGGAGCTGAAAAATCAATGCAAGTACAAGTAAATCGACACATCAATCTTCTTGCTGCCCTGTTTCTGATGCAGCACTGCGGTGCAAGAAGAATCTCCAAGCATCGCCGCGCCACTGTCAAAACTGATGCAGCGCCTGCTGCCGCGACAAGAGCAAACACATCGAGGGGTCGCGGCTGAAGAAACCTATGCAGCGCCGCTTGAGGTTGCTGCATCGATTGCAAATGCCTCCCTGATTTACATGCATTGTAACTGTGCGGCAAGTTTTCCTGATGCATCGCCCACCGGTCAAAGCCACCTCAGAATCAATGCATCACTTTCACCCTACAGACCGGACCCGAAGCCACGCTCTCCTGTGTGCAGCAGGACTGTCACATCGCATCCTTAAGGGCTCCAGAAACAACAGATTTCTTTATTTTTCCAATCCTCCCATCGCTGTGGCTGTTCGCCTTGTGAATGTTGTCGCAACTACAGGTACTTTGAGAGAAATCATGCATCCATAGTTTTCTAATGACCCAGTTGCCTAAAACCTTTTAAAAGTAATTTTATTAATACATGTATGTTGGATTTTTTCATTTTGGTGTGTGTTGAGTTTAGATAAAGATACTGTCTTTTTTCTAAACTGGTGTGGTATCCATTTGTGGTGTTATCACTGTATTACTGTGTATTTTGAGTACAAATACTTTACACATTGCCTTTGGAATAAGTCTGTCTGCTCATGCCAAGCTACCCAGGGGGTGAGCAGGGGTTATCTAAAGTGTATATCCCCGGGGGCGTGGCCAAGATGGCGGCGAGAGCGGTCGAGTAATTCCTTAGCTCCCGCTGGCGGCTGAATTCCAGCACCGGTTCCGACGTACCGGGACCCGTAACACGGGGTCCCTGGGCTGTCGGAGCCGTAGTGAGCATCTACGACACCAAGAAACCCACTGGGGGCACGGTGGCGGCACTTTGAGACAGGCGGAGTGCGGCGGAGTGCCTGAACCGCAGAGACCGCGGGCCGCCCCTCCCCCCGCGGCACTCGAGCAGCGGCCTGGCCGGATCGGGGATACGGACCCCTGGCAGTTTGGCGGCGGCGGGTGAGTCGTCCTTGGCTGCCCACCCACGAGCCACCGCAGCACACCAGCGAGCAGGGCGGGCTGCCTGGAACCCAGAGGCCGTGTGGAACCCAACCCCCGCATCGCTGGGGTGGCAGCTGAGCCCGCGCTGATGCGCCAACGAGTGGCCGTGCACTGGAGGCCCGGAGTGGGGGCCCCCGAGACAAGCTGCACCCTGTCCCCCTGGGACCCGCAAGTGAGCACCACACCTGCTTGCAGCGGCACTCTGGGGGTGTCGGGTGCGATATCCACACGTCCGGGAGTATAGGAGACGGGCAGTGTGTTCAGCAGTGGAGGCCCGCGGGACACAGTGAGTGGCGTGCACGCCGCCGACCAGTTGAGGGCGCTGCGGATCCTGAGGCCTGGAAGGAGGCGGCACGGAGGGCGCCCAAGACTGGTCCAGAGTGGAGGTGAGGAGCTGGACGCGCTTGGTGGGAGAGCCCTGCGCTAGCACCGGAGACGCGGCGCCGAGGCCGGAGAAGGGGTCTTCCAGCAGCATAATACAGGGCGCACCCCTCGCAGGGGCCTGCGGGGCCGCTTGGCGTCCTGCCAGCAGGGGGCCCGGTGGGTCGTGAGTTGCTCTTGGAGGTCGGCAGAGGTGGTGATTCTGAGCAAAGGCCAGTGGGCGCACAGAGACTCCCATTTCTCGGATTTCATCAGCCCCCTGTGGCCTGGGCGCTGCGTTCGGAGAACACGGATTGGTCGATTGAAGTTATGTTATGTTATGTTACGAGCATTTATTATGCGTACAGCTGCTCCACCAAAGGAGCGTCCCGGCGCCTGACAAGGAGGCCACATAACACAACTAGAAAAATGGACATATGAAGGGAAAAAGACTAAGGGAACAGAAAAGTCTTAACAGCCCTGCGAAATGAGAGCAGATCAGCAAGGGTCCGAATTTCGAATGGTAACGCATTCCACAGGGCAGCAGCACGTACACGAAAAGAGCGTCCCCCAGCCCGACTACGTTTAAAATGTGGAACTACTGCCAGTTCGCGGTCTGATGAACGTAGAGAGCGACCTGGAATATAACGAGACAGAAGGTTCAGAAGAATCTGGGCAGGGGAACCTTTAAGGATCTTGTAGGACATACAAAGCACTTTGAAATGGATCCTCTGCCTAATTGGTAACCAATGAAGAGAGCGCAAGGTGTTGGAGACAGAACAAAACCTAGGTAAGCCTACAACTGCTCTGGCAGCTGCATTTTGCACGCGTTGGAGACGGGTGAGTTCGGCATGATTTATCCCTATTAAAAGGGAGCTGGCATAATCGAGCCGAGACATCACCGTCGCCTGTACCACGAGCTGTCTGGTCGAGGCATCGAAGAATTTAAGTGCAGGTCTCAAGTTGCGCAGGATGCCAAAGCAGCAGGCCGCAATACGTTTGGTGTGGCATACAAAGCTAAGGGTGGGGTCCAACCACACCCCTAAGTTTTTTATCTCCGAAACCGGAGTAGGGGTGGGACCCAGCTCTGAGGGCCACCATGCATCGCCCCAAAGTTCCGCTTGTTTGCCGAAGACCATAATTTCTGTCTTTTTAGCGTTAAGTTGGAGACAGTTGGACGTCATCCAACTGGCCACCGCCCTTAGTCCATCCCGGAATCTTGGGGCCTCCACCTCAGAATCCCGGCTGATCGTGACCGCTAGCTGAGTGTCGTCAGCGTATGACACCATGGTCATACCCCACTGCTTTACGACCTCAGCCAGCGGCCTCACGTAAAGGTTGAACAACGTGGGGCTCAGCGAGGATCCCTGCAGGACCCCAAGAGTCAGGGGATGTGATTTGGACTGATGGGGCGGAACAGCCACGCAGAAAGAACGGTCAGCCAGGAACGAGCGGAACCACTGAAGAGCGACGCCAACCACGCCCGCTTCCTCGAGGCGCTGCAAAAGGATCCCGCGCGAGACGGTGTCAAAGGCGGCGCTCAGATCTAATAAAACAAGCGCCGCCGTTTGACCCGCATCAAGCACCGCCCGAAGATGCTCCACCATGAATAAAAGGGCTGTCTCTGTGCTGTGGCCAGCTCGGAATCCATTCTGCGTATCATCCAGAATGTTAGTGCGCGAGAGATGGTCTGTGAGGGCGATGTTAACATGCGCCTCCGCGACTTTAGCCGGCCACGGGAGGAGCAATATCGGCCGATAGTTCTCCGGTTTGCTGGTATCGAGAGATGGCTTCTTCAGTATGGGCATTACTACTGCCTGTTTCCACTTCAGAGGTACCTGACCAGATGAAAGCGAAATGTTAATCAGGTCGCAAACTGGCAGAAGATTAGAGGGTGCCAGATCTCTAAACACTGCTGGCTTTAACGGATCTACCGGCGACCCCGACTTAACTTGAAGGGCCAGTGCCTTAAAAGTTTCCGGTGTAAGGCAGGGGAGAGAGTCTAAAACAACCTGCCTAGGAAGGCTATGCAGACCTTCACCAGTGGGCGTAGCCGTAGGAAAGGCTCTATAGATAGTATGAACCTTCTCCAGAAAAAAGGCCGCCAGCATTTTGCACTGTGCGCTGAAGATGGCGAAGGAGAGGCACGCTAGGGCTGAGCGGTGGTGGCTCGCGACTCGAGGTCGGACCGGACACGTGGCGGTGTGCCACTACATATAGCAGGGAGCTGCAAGGAGGCAGTCGTGCGGGGGCACCGGAGAGAGTGCCTAAGCCCGGCGAGGCCCGCGACCGCTCTACAGGCGCGTTGAGGGGCGAGATCCTCCGGACCGTATATTAGGTCTCAGGGCACCGGCTGGTCTGACGGCAAGGCGGGAGGGATGTCCGCGGGCAGACCGCCCAGGGGCCAGACAGTGAAGGAGATGTTTGCCAAGTCGCAATCCTCCCTACAGAAAGGCGCAACGGCTCCGGCCCTGAAGACAATGGAGCAGGCCTCGGACGCTGGAGCAGAGCCCATAACGAAGGCCTTTCTGGAGTCCCTCTTCGCTTCTCTGCATGATGATATCCAGACCTTTAAAACGGAGTTCACCAGCGAAATTCGAGAAGTGCAGCGCGAGATGGATGGCATAGGGGAAAGAGTGGCAGACCTGGAGGCTAAGAGCGACGAACGGGATGCAGAACTTTCCACCCAACAACAGGAAATTATCCGGCTGCACGATCAGCACGTCGTCCTGCAACTTCACCTGGAAGATTTGGAAAACCGCTCTAGACGCCATAACATCTGAACTCGTAATGTGGCCACGTCAGACGCTACTCCGGACGTGTTTCGCTATGCCAGAGAGCTCTTTAATCATGTCCTGGAGCGCCCACTAGACTCCCCTCTACAGCTAGACGGGGCCCATGGGACCGGCCCATCCCGCGCGGCAACGGCGCCCCCCCCAGACATACTAGTGTGTGTCCGGGACTACCGTACCAAGGAGGAGATACTGCAGAAAGCACGCCGGAATCACCCGATTTCGTTCCAGGGCACATCCCCGCTGCTTTTTCAAGATTAAGCGGCACTTACACTGCACAAGCGGAGAATTTTCAAACCGGTTACAACCCACCTGCAGCAAAATAACATTCCATACAGCTGGGGCCGCCCCTTCCGCCTAATCTTCAAAGTGAGAAACAAGCAGCACCAGCTCCGATCGGTCTCTGAGGCCTGCACTTTGCTAGGTATAGAAGCACCTACAGACGATGCGGAGGCCCAAGGATCTGCTCCGGAGACAGAGGGGAAAAGGCCGCAATGGACTCAACAGCGCAGAAGGAGGCGAGTCAAGAAACCTCCGGCAACGGAGATCGAGGCGGGACAACGCGCTGCGGTGGAGGCAGTGGCTAAGGACAACGGCGCCGGCCCCACGGGATGAGAGCCTCAACGACTCCTAGTGACCTGGTTGTATGTACTGGCCGCATGGCCGTTGGCGGGAGGAAGCTCCCGGACAGACGAGTAAGACTAACTTACTTTCCTTCTTCTTCCTATTCATCCTTGGATGAGAGACAATGACAATTTGCAGTTGGGGGGATGGGGGGAGTTTAAGGTGGGGTGAGTTTCTTGGAGCTGGGCGGTGGGTGGGAGATGGGGTGGGAATGTGGTTCATGGCCCAATGGTGGTGTGGTGTGTCTGCCCCCCTGAGGGGGGGATGGTGGAGGTTGGAGGAGGCGGGTTGGTCTCCCGGATGGGGCACTGTGGATGCTACTTTAATAGCTACTTGTCGGATTTTTCTCCCTGAATGACTCCAGTCGACCTTGTGATTCTTACTCTGAACGTGAGGGGGCTGAATAATCCTGTGAAACGCAAAGCAGTCCTCTTGCTCTTAGAGCAGTCCAAGGCAGATATCTGCCTCCTACAGGAGACGTACCTTCTTGCAAGAGACTGCCACCGCCTCCAATCTAGCAAGTTTCCTTTGCAATTCTTTTCCTCATGCACAGAGAAAAAGGCGGGGGTGGCAATCCTGGTGGCACGCAAATTTAAGGGAAAGGTGCTGGGTAAGATAGCGGATATCAAGGGAAGACTGCTGGTTTACAGGTTTGCGTTGGGAGATCTGACCCACACGATCGACTCGATCTACGGGCCCAATGAAGGCCAGGAAAAGATTCTGCACAATGCGCTCACGGAGGCCACTGATACCATAGACCGTCACCTTCTGTTGGGAGGGGATTTGAACTTGGTTTTTGACAACTTACGGGATCGGTCCTGTCAGCGCTCTAATCAGGTGGGTGCTTTATCAGCAGCGGGTCTGGCCCGACTGAAGGACCTGGGGCTAGTGGACATATGGCGCAAGCTTCATCCAGGTGAGACTAACTACACACACTTCTCAGCGGCACACAAAACATATGCGCGACTAGATTACCTGCTTGTCTCCACAGCAGCGCAGTCGCTCATCACCAGTGCAGAGATGGGTACGGCGTCCCTCCCAGATCACGGCCCAGTCATGGTCTCTCTCGCTGGGCCGACGGGTCCGAGGGCGGGCAGGGTGTGGCGAATACGGGACTCGCTGCTCTCCAAAAAAGAGGCAGTCTCCAAGATTCAAGTAGCCATAAAGGACTATTTGCCCCATAACAGTAATGGGGACACCACGCTGGCTACTCAGTGGGCTGCGCTCAAAGCCGTATTGCGGGGTGAATTTATCTCGATCTCAACTGCGGAGAATGTAGAGCGTCAGGTCAAGAGGGATGAGCTGAGCCAGAAGACAAGGGAACTAGAACAAATCCATAGGAGGACAGGTGCCCCGAGGATTTGGCGCCAATTGAAGGCTGCTCCTCAGCAGCTGGTGGCGCTGGACATGGATAGGGCAGAGTATGCAGCTTTAAGGTTGAAGCACGCATACTACACAGGTGGAGACAGATGCGGGCAGCTGCTAGCGCATAAGCTACGCACAATCACCCAGAAACGGGAGGTCAGGGAACTGAAGGGGAGAGATGGCGCCTGTGTCACCGGAGATCGGGCGATAGCAGGTGCTTCTAGCGACTTCTATGCTACCCTATATGAGGCGGCCCCACCCGACCCGGAGGTGGAACTGGCCTTCCTGGAGTCGATCCCGTTACCCGCCCTAACTCAGAAGCAATCTGAGGGACTAGAAAAGGATATCCGCATAGAGGAAGTTATTTCGGCAATTTCCCGACTTAAACTTAGCAAGGCGCAGGGACCAGATGGTTTCCCGGCGTCCTTCTACAAAACCTTCTGTGCCCAATTGGCGCCGCTGCTGGGCAGACGCTTTACTTCATTCGCGGAGGACGGGGGGAACTCTGGGGAACTACTAGAGGCATTCTATGCGGGTATACCCAAACCAGGCAAAGACCACACTGACTGTGGGGCATACAGGCCCATCTCCCTCCTGAATGTGGACCTCAAGCTCTATACCGGGATCCTCACCTCCAGACTGGGCCCTTGCATGGGAGGCCTCATTCAGCCGGATCAGTCTGGCTTTATACCGGAGCGACAGACCTCCGATAACACCAAATGGGCCCTCCACCTCATTGAGAAAGCATCCCGCACACAGGGCGAATATATGATGTTGGCCATCGATGCGGAGAAGGCCTTTGACAGGGTGCACTGGCCCTACCTTGAGAAGGTGTTAGTGAAGGCCGGACTGGGACCCAAGTTCCGGATCAGTGTGATGAACTGCTATAAATTCCCTTCAGCCACGGTCAGGGTTAATGGTTTATCCTCCCCCCAATTCAAGATCGAAAGAGGCACCAGGCAGGGGTGCACACTATCCCCTCTATTATTTGCCCTCTATATGGAGCCGCTGGCACAGCTAATCCGAACGGACCCGGAAGTTAAGGGGATTAAATTTGGGGCGGATGAACACGTCGTAAGTCTCTACGCCGATGACGTCTTGTTGTCTCTTGCTGAGCCCCGGAGCTCTCTCCCTGCCTGCATGGTCGACCTAGAAAGGTTTGGCAGCGTATCGGGCTTTAAATTCAACATGACAAAGTCAGTGGCCCTTGATCTGTCTCTGTCATTGAAAGCGCACACTGAGCTACAGGATAAATTCCCTTTGCAGTGGGCAACTGATGCAGTTCCGTATCTCAGCATAAAACTAGCTCCCTCCTTACAGACCACGGTGGAAGTAAACTATACCCACCTACATCGGACGGTCAGACGGGATTTGGGACAGTGGAAACATTACCCGCTGTCGTGGCTGGGCCGGGTAGCAGCGATCAAAATGACTGTTCTCCCCCAGATACTTTACATCTTTCGCACTATTCCCCTCGCTCCCCCTAAAGGCTGGATCAAATTGATGCAATCGGAGCTCTCACAATTTATATGGCATGGTAGGAAGCCGCGCCTGAAAGCCCAGATAGCGATGCTTGCCCCAGAGCATGGAGGGATTGGGATTCCGAACCTAGCCACATACTTTCAGGCGGCGCAGCTACGTTTCATGGCGGAATGGGTGCAATGGGAGTCAGGGAAGCACTGGTTGTTCCAGGACCAAGCGGTCGCCGGAAGGACACTGCAAGAGATCCCGTTCATGCACAAGGCTCATTGGCCCCACAACCTTTACGCGTCCTTCATCACTCGAGTCCCGCTGGAGATTTGGGATCAGGTTGGGGTTGCACTCGGCCTCACCACTTTGCCATCACCACCCACTCCCATACTTGATAACCCTGACTTTCAACCGGGGATGGATGGGAATGCCTTCGAACGTTGGAAATCGGCTGGATGCCGCTCCCTTTGCCACGTGTATGGCCCCGAGGGAATAGTTCCCTTTCCACAGCTCCGCCAGGAATTCGGCCTCCCAGAATCCGAGAGGCTTCGCTACTTCCAGGTTAGACACTGGGCCCTTAGCACGACGGTGAGATCGGAGGCGGACAGGCGACTGACGGATTTCGAATACTGGTTGATTACGCGCAAGTCCAACAAGCAGCTAATCTCTGACCTTTACAAAATGCTCACTCACAAACACAGGTACACTTACAGCGCGAGTAGGACACGCAGGGAGAGAGAACTGGGGAGGTCCTTCACAGACAAGGAGTGGGAAGGGATATATTATAGAGCGCGACACTCAGCTTACCATATGGGGCTCACAGACACTCTCACGAAGGTGGTGACCTATTGGTACTACACCCCGGAGCGGCTGTACGAAATGGACAGTAGCAAGGACCCCTTATGCTGGCGGGGATGCGGACAACTGGGTACCCTCACGCACATACTTTCGGACTGTAGATTTGTGCAGGAATATTGGCGCCAGGTACTGGATGACGTAGACACCCATTTTGACACTGAAATCCCATGCTTCCCTTTATATGTCATTCTGGGGCTCCCCAACGCACTGACCTACCCCTTACGATCATGAAGGGGACGCTTGATGGCCATAGCGATAGGCTCGGCGAACAAAATATCCTCGCACATTGGTGCTCGGCTCTTACTCGCACGCACCAGGGCTGGCTCCATCGACTGTGGATGGTCCTGGGTATGGAAAGGCTTTCTCTGTATAAAACGGGAGAGGGGGCTAAATATGCTGAACTTTGGCAACCGTTTCTGGCCCTCCTGTCCTCGGATTTCGTGGAGGTGACCTGCCCGAGATACCTTAGATTGTTGAGGCTGACAGAGACGGACCAGGAATGGAAGGGCACCAAATCCGCCTGTCAGGTTGCTAGACGATGTTGTAACACCAATTGGAACGAGACCATGGACCAAGGGGGGAGGGTGAGGGGGGCATGGGGGAGTCGGGAATGTTGGGGGGATTTACAGTGTAGAGGGGGAGTTGGGGATGGGGAGGGTTAGGTTCATTGGGTTCGGGGAGGGGTTTGGGGTTTGTTGTTTGAATAGTGTGTCGACCACCAGCGTTGTACGGCATTTGGGGCGGGCTCAGAGCCGCGAAGGTGAAAGGAGGTGAAGGTCTATAGAAGGAACTGTGGCGGTCTTGATGTAGTACTGCAATGTTTGAAACGCGGCCGGCCCATGATGGGTTGTAGGCGGCTTGCTGTGTATAATTTTGCTTTTGGAAATGCAGTATCGTCCTGGAATCCCTTCACTGTATTCGAACGCTAGTTTTTAATGAACTGCTTGGCAACCGCTCACATTTGTTTGATGATCATTCTGTGTTGACATGCTCAATAAAAGATACTTAATACTAAAGTAAAGTGTATATCCCCCATACCCTGAGGAGGAGGGTCCCTATTTAGACAAAGGTATCCATCTCTGCCAACTAGAGACCCCCCTTTCTAATACCTACATTAAGTAAAGGTCACAGTGAGTGGTCAAAGTGGGGGGGGGGAAATGTGGGGGACCTGTGGGCGGAGAATCAGAGGTCAGAAATAACCTGAGGATTAGGTCAGCAGGCGGGGTCTGAGGTGTGGCCAGAAAGGGCAAATTATTCAGATGCTTAGTATTTGTTTATCATTTCACTACCCAGTTACAGCTTAATATGTTATTCAATTGAAACATTGGAAACAAATGTATGACGTTACAACGCATACATTTACAATGCATGCCTTTACAACGCAGTTTTTACATTGCAACATCTTTTACAACGCATTATTTTACATAGCATGCATTACATCGCATTTTCAGAAACTACCTTTACTACACATTTCATTACATCGCATTATACCTGTACAATGCATACCATTACAATGCACCCCATTGCATAGCTTTTAAGGTACATGTTGGATAGTGTAGGGGTAAAAATTACTATTCTGACTCCATTGAGTGCAACAGTAGGGTAAGTGTTGGATAGTGTAGGGGTAAAAATTACTATTCTAACTCCAGTGAGTGCAACAGTAGGGGAAGTGTCTGATAGTGTAAGGGTACTATGCGTTGTAATGGTATGTGATGTAATCCCTGAGTTGTAGTGACATGCATTGTAATGACATGCGTTGTAGTGAACTGCAATGTAATGGATGCATTGTAATGACATGCGATGTAAAGGATGTTGCATTGTAATGACTGCTATGTAAAGGATGTGCGATGTAATGACTGCGTTGTAAAGGTTGTTTCCCATTGGAAACACGTTTATTTAAGGTTTAACACCTAAGATGATGGCAAATATCCCTCCCCAGTGCTGCGCTGTCCATTGGAACTAGTGCTGAATGGACGTCCAATGGTCGTGCGCAGCACTGGGGAGGTAGTGCTGCCGTCGGCCAACGCCCCGACGCAGCACTTAAGAGGTTAACATGAGTTATTGACCTTAAAATACATTCAAAACGTGGAATTCGTTCCAATCTCAGAATGTCCCAAATATGCTTAAAAGTGGAAGCACAAGCCATTCATTTGTCTTCGAGCTATGGTTTTCTATCATCAGCACTTCATCTCCCTTTTCCCACAAGAGCTGTTCAAACATGAATGGTAAAATATCCTATTTGCAAATGATTCTATATAATTATGGGTCTGCAATATTTGCCGCATAATTGTATTGCAATTGCATTTATATAGTGCTTCCTACCCTTGATGAAGCATTGAAACGCTTTTTGGATGAGTAGCACACTATTCTGGAAGCCATAAAATGCATCATCTGCTGCATAATTTGAAGATTTCAATAAATTGTTTGTAGCTCAAACTGATCAAAAGTTACTAAAAAATGTGACTTGCATTTCTGCAAAGTGGACAGCCCTTTGCAAGGGGTGGCTGATCACCTTTCTCAATGCTGCATTTGTATGTTACACTGGTACAAATAAGGCAACATCTTTGCACAGACTGTTAGCATGCGTAAAAATGTCAACATAATAAGGTATCAGAAAATATACTGCAATACTCTGCAGCTTTTTTTCCCTGCATACACTGCAGGGAAACACTGCAGCCTAATTTTGTCCTCCATTGCTGCAAAATTTCAGTGCCCCCAAAGCAGGCAGCACATGTTAAAAGTGCTTGTGCATGAAGCTGAGAGACAGTGAAGTTTGTGAAATGAGTTTGATGTGCATGCAAATCCTGCATTGCTGACCACTGGTAAGTTGCAGCTACTACTGCTGAAAAAAGGCAAATGGAAGTACCCATGGGTGAGGCGTACTGGCCTCAAGGGCATGACTAGCTTTAGCGCCTGTGCAGCACTGTGCGACAATGTTTTTTGGTGCCCCCCAATAACTTCCTCTGCCAAGGAATCCCTTACTACCACCCTCTAACAGTGCCCCTTAAGGCTCCATACCCACACTCTCGCACAGATATATTTAATTTGATTTTCAGCATCACTGAAACCAGTGTATGGTGTCGGAGCACTTTACATCACACACATTGCACAGGACAATCAATCATACATGTGTAAATCACTGTATAGGAAATGTTCCATAAGACAAAGTACTACAAGGTGTAGGAGTCACATGGCAACCATACTAGTAGGCAATATAGTTTAATAGTGATTGGTCTGGAGAAACACAAACTCTGAATTTAGAACATAATACCATGGTTGTGGGTTCTCTTCAATAACCAAAATTAATTATTATCCAAATGAATCCTTTGTGCAATATTAAGATAATCAAAGACTGGGAAAAAATCCATAATGCTCTGATTTATACCTTGCAGTTTGCATTCAGTTCTTTGATGACAGTTCATAGCGCACTCTTCTATGTTAGGATTTTAACTTATAAACGCAAGTAACAAAAGGATCTCACTGACAAAAGCATTATTCCACTGACCTATTTACATTATGTGCACTTTGTGATCTGCATGGTATATGTTCTTTGCAGCAGGCACATTAACCCTTTGTGCTGCCTTTCCAAGAGTCAAAACTTCCACTTTACAAAACTCCATCTCTCTCTAGGAAGAAAATTAATCACCGAAGTTATCATAACATTTTTATTGTTGCTGAAAACTGCTGGAGTCCATGAAGGAGGCAGTAAGTGATTTTAGAAACATGATATACTTTCAAACATGACGTCCCCACCCGAAGTCAACACCCTGTGTGATCTCACCGGTCACACTGCCCTAGAGCCGCCCTGCTCAAGGGTCCTGTGAAACTCAGTGACAGAGTAACTGTCGCTCTAGTGTGTGCTGCTTCATAGGCATGCCTGCAAGACTGGAGGTGAACTTCAGTATGGATTGTGGGGGACAGGCATTCAAGGTTAATCCACACTCCACAATCAACCTCGTGGTGCTAAGACACCAGGGCTTCTAAAGTTTTGCAGGGCCTTCTAAGGTCTAGCAGAGGAATGTGCTCCCTCAGGAGAGTGGGCTGGTGGACAGGTCATGAAGGCTGAACCTGGATCCCCAGTTCCAAATTCGACAGCACTGACAATAATCCCACATCCTCTCCTGTACTGAACACCATACTGCACCACTGAGAGAAACTCACACTGCCTTCAACTACAACCCAATTGTGCCAGCTATTAACAGCTGAATATGACTCAATTCAAATGATGTACTAAAAAAGAGTAATATGCTACCTAAAAAGAAAAAAGTAACTACATCCTGGAAATAGCAAACACTCAAGGGAATGAAACAATAAGTAAAGCATGTGAAATGTAGGTGGGAACAACATGGTTACCTTAATGCATTTACACTCATTATTCAGAAATCAATGAGTGTTTTTAGCTGAAAAAGTTAAGGACATGACTAGAGGGCCCAGAAGGGACCCGTTTTGATGCCCATTGCTTTTATCCTTACAAAACGTAAGCAGCATGGTTTAAAAGAGACAGGAGAGGTGGGGGAGAGGTGTGGCGCCGTGTCCAGGGTGACTGACTCCCGAATCTGGAATCTGGGGATCACAGTTCGATCCCCTGGGCCTGTGGCAGATTAGCCCAGCATCATGTGACTCTGGGCAATAGCTTGCTTAATCTTCCCGAGGGCCCCCAGCGCCTAGAGACCCTTTCGGGTGATGGTTTGCGCTTTACAAATGTGGATCATTATTATTATTATTAACACAGATCCGCTGTACACTTTTTGTTTCCAATCCACCCATCACACATGTATTGCAGTACCTCCAGAAATGGTGCACTTCCCCACCCAGGAAAAAGAATGTAGTCCAAAGAAAGAGGAGAAAATAAAATAGTACAAAATCTGTAAAGTAGTGCTATGAGTTTGGGTGTGAATAAAATCAACCTGGCCACTTTGGATCACTCTATCTTGCTTTTATTTAGTTGTTTTCACATTTTGAACATTTTATTTCCCTCCGTCCCAAGGCTGCACTTTGGAAAAGAAAAATGTCTGAAAAAGACAACATTTCCACCAAAAGATTTTTCTTTTTTTGGATCCATTTCATGGAGGAACAAAGAAACAAAAGAAGAGGGAGTAATAACAGTTTCTTGAAGTTATGGTTTTCAGTTAGTGAGGAGGAGAAATACAGCAAGAGAGGGAATAAGAGGATGAATGAGGGGGGCAGCTGACAATGGCAGAGTACGAGAAGTGCACACTGTCCTTTTACTTCTCTGCCCACCTACCCGTCCCGAACAGCAACGAACGCGAGCCTTTTCTGTAGGTTTGGCTATTTCTGCCATCCTGGGACGCATGTTTAAAATAAAAAAAGTAGGGAACGGAACCTATTGGATTAAGGAAGTAAGGGCACGCCTTGGCCTGCTGATTCTGCACATTTCGACCACTGGTTACAGTGGACAACTAACTCCCAAATCCAGTCCAGACTCTATAGTTCGTTTGTGCGCCAGCAGATTCCCACCCGTAAAAACACCATATCCATAAATGTATCTATAGTAACACATGCAAAATATATATTTTTGATGTATGGCTGTGTCAGGTGTGCTTAAAATGTTAGAATTAGCCTGTAGTCTCAGAGAATCTGAGCAATGTGCTTTACAAATACTATGTAATCACGTTTTTCACAAATGGAAAGCCAAATCCTTTGGCCTTAACAACATATCAACGCCAATTAATATTGAGGTGAAAATTGATTTTTTTTAGATACAATAGGGCTCAGATTCACTAAAAAGTCATGCAACGCAGCTCAACAAGACTCCTTGCTGCGTTGTGCTTCGTGACAGGGAGAGAACATACTTAGATATGATGCATTCCTGCATTCCTGCTCTCTCCCTGCGCAGGCACACTTAGGGGCTCATTTATGACAGGCTTGTGAGACCGAATTGTCACTTTTCTGATGCTCCAGTGGAGGAAACCTCTTAACCATATCTATGATGCCACAGAAAGCCACTTTGTGCAGCTTTGAGTGGCCTCATATATATGTAGTAAGACAAAGCAGTGCAAATCACTGCATTGGCTGACTCTGCACCAGGGTGGTATTCAATTGGTGCTGAGGTGGGTTTTCTCAAGCAACACCCATGGAGTTTGACGCTGCCCAAGATTTACTTAATCACAAAAACCTTACGACTTTCCAGAGCAGGCGTAATGAGGAGAAATATTTTTATTTCTCCTTGTTTTTTTCTTCTTTCCTTCTTTTCAGATGTGCTGCATTCAATGCCTCTCAGGATTGAGATGGTGTAGGAAGGTGCCTATTCCTGCACAAAAACCATCCTATGTGTGTTGTAATACCACAGAATGCAGCCCACATAGAACGAGGAAATAACAAGGAGAAATAAACATATTTCTCCTCGTTACGCCTCAGTTGTGAAGGTGTACCATTTTGATGCATTCCAGGTTTAAATCATTCTAAGTACATCTTGGAATGTGCCAAAATCCATAAGTGGATCCACAGGAATGCCCAAACTCCACCCAAGGAAAACCTTCCCAATGCAGAGTAACGAAAGGCAGGGGCATGCGCTGCCTTGCGTTTCATCAGATTTACTAAGACATGCAGCGATCTGACTTAAGGGCTTGTGTTGCCTTGCGTGATGCATTGGCGATGCAGATTTTTAGTAAATCTGGACCCAGTGTCCAAACATTTTTTTCAGCACAATACAACACAAAAGCTACAACAACAATTAGGCACAGGTCTGCGAGCATTGTGAACACATCTTTCTTCAAGGAGGCTTAGGATCACAGTTTTCTCCCTGAATCAGTAGGGGGCCCACTGCTGCTCCATGCGGCCCTCAGAGCCAGATCAAACACTTTGCAAAGCCTCTGACCTTCTGGGGGCACCACAGACAAACATGTAAATGTGATAATGCCCTGGAGAATTATGAGTTGCTTTTCTGCCTGTGGTGGTAATCGCTGCAGCCTTTGATGGGCTGATGAGGACTAGTGAATATTTTTTTTATGTGCTTTTTTGCATCATGATGCTCCTGCTGTAGGACTCAAATGTATTGCCTGTGGAAATGTGCTTTTGTGGCTACTTGTGCACATTCACACAGAAACTGCTTAGCAGTTCAGAGGACGTGTAGTACTGCGGCACTTGATACTGTTCCCTGATGCCGGGTGGGAACGTTGCTTTCCCTGCTCTTCTTTCATTTTTCTTCTTCATTGCAGGAAGATGGGAAGTGTGTTTTAGTTATGCAAGGTGCCTGAGGACTCCACTCTCCACAATGATTTTCAATGTCATTCCACGGTCTTCCCAGAAGTGGATGATCAGTGCCCGGTCCCCCACTTCTGAAATAGGGTTCAAGTATTAAATATGAAACCATACTGGCTCTCCTTGGGCTAATAATTAATCCTATTTAGGATCTCTCGATGCTAGTGCGTGCCCCCAGCTTCAGGGCACCAACAGCAGGATCACAGCTTGCTGCACCTGAGCAGTGCGGGGAATGAGATTTTGATATCTTTTCTGATCACTTTGATACCTATCTCATTCATCTATTTTGGATCGATTATTTTCTGTCATTGAGTAAAAGGCAAACCCCACATAGGTTAAATCAACCCCATAGACTGACGCAACTCTGAAGAACCACTTACAACTGATAAAGTTTAAAAAGTTTAATATAAAATCAGAATTAAGTGCATATACAATCCTCTCAGGATAAGATTCAACAAGTATACACAGGAACTAAAAGGAACATAAATTCCCTAAAGAACCTAAGTCTACAAAAGAAAACGATCAAAATCAATTCCAGAATCAACAGATTAAAAAGCATAGACACAAAGTGGTTCCGTTGCGTCATCTATAAAAAAGAATAAACAAGTTAAATCTGTCCCTACTCTATGCTAGGTGTCATCCCTACTTCGCAAGTTCCTTACCAAAAAAAGGTGTCAGCAGTTTGACTTCCAAAGAAGTTCAAACTCTCTTAGCCTCTAATGGTAACTTATGTCGAGAAGCAGTACCCTTTCTGCCTACCCATCCGCTCTCTAAGGGTCCTCGGCCTACTGCTCTCTTGCGCTCTGCTCTTTCTGCGCTCTGAGCTCTTGTGCTGCCCTTCTCCCCTGGGTGCTGTCCCTAAATACACAATCATAGTATAGGTGGAACGCCCCTTGACGCCCACCACATACACATTCACATGATGTCATTCTCTAGGTCTTTCCATAGCTTCGTCTCTTCGCGTCGTCCGTTAAGTTGACCTTTCTTCTTAGACGCCATCTTCGTCTTCTTGCTGGTGACTTCATTGACATTCCAGTTGACACTTTCAGAGCAAAGTCTATCACCTCATCGGAACTCTATTCTTTACGACTGTGTTTGTAACCTCATTTGGTCCTGTGAACGGTCATTTCTAAACAAAACTCAAATTCCAAGCGTCTCTTATCTCACTTAGGCCATAAACTTCGTCTAGCATTGTCACTTTAAAATTTAACAAGACCTTTGACTCTTGGCTCGCACGTTTAGATCAAGGCTATCCCTATTCCTGTGAGCCCACTAAATTACATACAGCGGACTACACTCCTGCGAACCCTTGGTCAGTCAGGTTAAAATCACACATGACCAAACTCTTCTAACATTCTTACAAACTCTTCTACACAGTATGACTTTTAACACACATTTATATATAATTGAATTTAGCAAATCACTTGGTTATAAGCGAATGCATCTTACATAGAATACAACATTATACTCTTATTTCTTACACCGTGCTATATATGCTGCACATTTCTTCACTTTACATTTCGTAACGCTTCTCCGCTTTATAATTACATACGTCCATCTATTCTGATTTGCACGTTCTACTGTTCTTAAGCATTTCTATTCATTTCTATATCAGCCCACTACGTATACGGGCCTTCTAATACTAATGTAAATACAAATACATTTCCTATTACATTGGTTACATCGGCTAATTTTACTCTACAAATGCTACTTCACGTTACAACTTCTACGTTTATGCAATATGCTTGTGAATACGGTACAGATATACTTTTCATTCAAATTGCGCTCTCTCAGTTCCCCCCTTTGATGACCTCTAGGGGTCATCACTAAAATGCAATTTGAATGACACCTTACACAGAACTAGTTACAAGATTCCCTCTTTTTATCGTTTCGAGAGCTCTTAAACTTTTATACTGTTGATCTTGTAAAGCAGCTAATCTCCTTTCTTGTTCTCTCATGGATCTTTGTAACCGGTTCGTCCTATACCATTTATACAGTCTCACTAACCCCAACAATATGATTATACAAATCAATATTATTAAGACAGGTTTCAATATGTACCACACAACGCTTTTACCAAGGTTGGCAAACCAATCTCCAACTTTTCCCACTCCATGACCTACTTTTTCCCAAACATTTACTTTTGTTAAATCTTCGATTTCTTGATGTATCTCTGTAATGTTCTGTATGACTTTCTCAAGTGGTTTTGAATTATCTGGAATGTAAGTACAACATTCTTGGACCTTCAGAGCCTTGCAGACTCCGCCCTCTTTTGCTAGCAGAACATCTAAAGCAAGACGGTTCTGAAGAACCATTGCTCTAATCGACTGCATCTCTCCTTCTACTAACATCAATGACCTTGCAGTACTTGCAGATAATCTATCTACAACTGTAGCTAGTCTCCTGATCTTAACATCGTTAAGTATTAAACCTAAAATAGGAAACATCGCTCCAAATATGTCTCCAACTACCTCAGCATCTCCTACTTCTCTTTTCGCTCTTATCGAAGCCTTTCCTTCTATGATCTCTAAATCCTTCGCATGATATATTTTGGGGAAGACAATTGCCAAGTAACACGAACCATACCAATTGTCAGGCAGTTTTACATAGGCATTTCTTCCACATACAAAATATACATTAGGAATAGCTTGCATTTCTTTCATAAAATCTTTCGTATAGTACTCTAACCTAAAAGCATGTTCGCAATTAACTTCACCTACAAATACACTCTCATAATATGTCTTGCTTCGAGTTAAACATAACTTTCCTTTCTGCGTTCTATCCAAAGCTATTGGACCATTGCTCCCCTTCTTCTTGTGTGCTTTTTCTTCTTCGGTCCAATCAGTTTTCCACTGTCCTGACATTTTTAGAATCTTCTGCCTCCTGTATCTGTCATCTACTTGTCCAATGAATTTCTTCTCAATCTCTGACACTTTGCAAGTCAGATTATTTCTGCGTGCATATGAAGTATCTAATGTATCCCAAGGAAGAAAGAATTTTGCCAATCTATCCTCCTTTTTATAATAGTCCCACTTATTCATTTGTTTATAATTCGGGACTTCAGGCAGTACCGAATCATAATTTGAAAAGTAGTACTCAAACCCTTCTCTACCGTAAAATATACTGAGCAATAAACTACATGTTATCCCATATGTCAGTGGGAGATGATGATATCTGATACCTTCATCTACAGAAGCCGGCAATTGCATACATACATAGCAATCCTTGGCTTCCATGGCATCGATATACTCATACAATAGCTTGGCATATGCATTTGACCTAAAATTTCCCTGTGACTCGTCTACGTGTAATCTACGAGCTTCATTTGCCAATAACGCCTTTTCACGGATCACACTGCTCTCCTCCTTCTTCCCAACAAGAGCAGGTTTCAAAGTCGTTACAGGTTTTACATCTGTTGTCTCTTTTACGCTTGTATGTCCTATTATGTATGATATGGTAACTACTGTAATAATAAGAAAAATTACTACTGCTATTAGTGTACCTACTATGCATTTGGCTTTTCGGTTTGGGTTGCCGTTCTCCATGTCATCAAACAGCGTAGCTCTTTCTTTTTCGAGAAAAAGTTGTCTTTTCAAGTCTTTGTTTCTTTATTCGAAGCGCTCTTTTAATCAACAAAAAGTCTCTTTTTCACAACAATGTCTCTTTATCTTTAGCAACAGACAACCCTAACCCTTCTCCGTCCTCTAAATGTAATCCCTAATTTTATTCTTCTTTCCACTCGGCGCTAGGTTATCTTCTTCTTTATAGCTTAATCACAAAAAGTCTTTATGCATCTACAATTATTCTCGTACCTGCAGCTTTAATAACATATTCCAATAGTTCTAAACGAATGACTTTTTCTTCTTGTGCTGGTATTTGATGTCCAAAAGTCGGAAACTCTAATCGATTTAGCACTAGGTCTTTGATCCGACTTAGGTAAAGGGGAATGGGAAGTGTGAAAGTCAGTAACCCCTCAGTCTCGATTCCAGGCGTCAACATCCATATCTCCACTGCCACAAATGGATCAAGATTGATCACCTTCACTTCTCTCACTCTCCCAGATCTCTGTCCCCAAGACATCTGCTAGATAAGTCCACTCTGGGGTGGCGTACCTTCTGCAGGGCACACGTACCCTTCTTGATCTTCTCGGACTCTCAGAACCTGAATCCGTAGCTTCTTCGTCTTGATCTGTATCTTCAGAGATCGGGACAAGGGTGCTCTCTGGATTTGCTCTCAAGGTTGACCTTCTCCTTCTTTCCGGCCAACTAGCTTCTCCATTCCTTGTCCTCCTGCTCCTTGTTCTTGGACTCGTCTCTTGATCACTTATAGCTTGTTCGGTGTCTGACTCGAATTCCCAGCTACTTTCCTCTTCTGAGACAGCTTCGGTCTCACTGGTGTCTTGACCATCATCAGCCTGCTCCGACACAGGTTCAGCCTCTTCAATCACCTCTACAGCTTGACTTTCCCTCTCTGTGGCTTCTCCACTTTCTGCTGGATTTTCATCCGAGAGAGGAGCTGTTTCTTCCAGAGGTGCTGGCACCCTTCGGGTGTGTGAGGCGTGTATCCAGTTGGGCAAGCCTCCACACTTTACTGCAGTGTTCGTAACTAGTATGACTTGAAATGGTCCTCGCCAGCGCACGTCTAGACAGTTCTTCCTGACATGCTTCTTTACCAGGACCCAGTCCCCTGGACACAGGTCATGGCACAGGTCTTGAGCTGACGGAACCTCTGCAGCCTGGACCTGGAGGGACACAGAATGAATGGCATCAGATAGTCCCTTGCAGTAGTCCAAGATCAAATCGTCTGTGATGTTCAACAACGCTGCAGTCGGAACCGATGGCAATCTCATAGCTCTCCCCATTAGCACTTCGTGTGGAGAGAGACCTGTCCTCCTATCTGGTGTGCTACGCATGCTCATAAGAACCAATGGAAGTGCATCTGGCCAACTCAGGGATGTCGATGAACAAACTTTGGCAAGTCTGGATTTAATTGTGCTGTTGATTTGCTCTACGATCCCTGAAGCTTCTGGTCGATAACTGCAATGGAGCTTCTGGTCTATGCTCAAGGCTGAACATAGCATCTTCACTATTTCGCTGTTGAAATGAGTTCCTCTGTCCGATTCCAAAGAGGATGGCACCCCAAACCTCGGTATTAACTCTCTAAGCAACAATTTTGCTACTGTGAGTGTATCGCACCTACGTGTAGGATAAGCTTCAACCCATCTAGAAAATATACAGACAATCACTAAAACGTATCTGAGTCGATTGCACTTGGGCATTTCAATAAAATCCAGCTGCATTCTATTGAAAGGCCCCCCAGACCTCCCTATGTGACTCAATGTGACTGGTGTTCTTTTCCCTACGTTTAGTTGCTGACAGATCGCACAACGCTGACATACTGCTTCTGCCGCTACTCTAAACTTCAGATTAAACCACGTTTGTCTGAATACTCTCACCATAGCATCTCTACCTATGTGTGCTGATCCATGCAATTTCCTTACCATTGGACTAACAGGTTCGTTAGGTAAAACTGCTCTCCCATCTGCAGAAATCCAAAAATTCATTTCACTTTTAGTACATCCAGCTGTTTCCCAGCCCTTTTTCTCATCATCTGGTGCATTTTCCTGAACACACTTTAATTCGTCCCACGTATCCACAGTGTCTAACAACATAGTCAAATCAGTTCTTTCCTGTATTCCCCCCACTTCTACATTGGTGTGAGAATACCCCTGTTCCGCACAATAACGTGCTACTTCATCTGCGTAACGGTTGCCTTGCGACACAAAATCTACATTCTTTGTGTGCGCGGCACATTTGACAACCGCAATAGCTGTTGGTCCTTGTAATGCTTCTAACAATAATCTCATGAATTCTCCATTCCTAATTGGAGAACCCGAGGAGGTCATGTAACCTCTTTGAGAGCATAACTGCCCGTAATCATGAACTACCCCGAAACCATACTGGCTATCGGTGTATATGGTGACTCGAATTTTGTTACCTGCTAAACAGGCACGCGTCAAAGCAATGATTTCAGCTACCTGAGCGGAATGTACTCCTTCCAGGCAGGCGGCTTCCACAACTCCAGTAATTGTACAAACTGCATATGCTGCTCTCAGCTGACCGATATCGTCTCTTATGCATGAACCATCAACAAAGAATATTTCATCGGGGTCAGTCAATGGCTCATCTACGATATCTGGTCTCGGTTTGGTGCATAGTTCAGTCACATCAAGGCAGTCATGATCTGTACAAATTTCATCATCAATCTCACTTGGAAGTGGCATCAAAGTAGCAGGATTCAAAACAGAGCATCTCTTCAGGGTCACATTCTCAGCAGCCAATATGACTTGCTCGTAGCGTGTGAGCCTGTTATTCGTCAGATGCTGAGTCTTGGTCCTGGTCATTAACAATTCCACAGAAGGCGGTACGTACACCACTAACTGATGTCCCATAACCACATTTTCACATCTTTCAATGCTGACACCCGTTGCAGCAACGGATTTTAGACATCCGGGCAACGCTGCGGCTACTGGATCTAATGTAGCCGAAAAATACGCTACTGGTCTACGCGCATTTCCGTGTATCTGGGCCAAAACTGCTAAAAAGCGCAACCTTCTCTTTCGCAGCAGTAAAGCAAAAATGGCTTCCCATAGTCAGGCATTCCCAAAGCCGGGGCACGACACAAGTCCTCCCTCAGCTGCAAAAATGCCATCAAACAATCCTTGTCCCATGGTACCGGATCACTCACTCCTTTGTGCGTCAGTTGTAGTAACGGTTTTGCCTTCAGTGAAAACTTGGCTATCCACTGCCGACAATAACCAACCATGCCTAGAAACATCCTGACTTCTCTTTGTGTTTTAGGCGCATTCATTTTCATGAATAGCCTCTCTATCAGATCCTCATCTGGCTCGCTATCCTCATCTTCCTCTAGAGGTTTATTTTCTCCCGTAGTCTCTAACATTGTGAACAGTTTATCTGCTTCTATCTTTTGCACTCTCCACTTTTTAGCTTTGTCATCCCATTTAGCATCCTGCACTGCTTTTACCGATCGTCTCACTCTTTCTTGGCATCTATTCAAGCTCTTTTCATGTGCTGCTCTAAACCATGCACTAAGGGCTTCGAACTGTGTTGGCCTCGGTAGAGGTCTCGTTGCAAGCATTACTGCTTTCAGTTGGTTCAATACTTCTAGCTTAAACGTCCCGTATCTCGGGAACGTCAGTTCCTTATTCCCTTCTGTTAGCTTATTCCACTCGGAGATCCATAGTATTGAGTGTAAGCCTACATTCACAGCCATATAATAAGCTGGTGTGCCTTCTGGTGGAGCTTCTTCCCCTGCATACAAGTTTCCTCTATCTCTCTTAAAGATCGCCCTTAAACGTTTAAAACACTTCATTTTCAAGAATCTACGATTTTCCTTTATTAATTCTCTTCCTTGTTTACGTCCTGATGACAAACCACCAATCTCTGCGCGGCTCTCGCTAACCAGCCTATCCCAGCGCGGTTCTACGCTGACCGGCTAATCTCAGCGCGGCTCTACGCTGACGTCACTCGTCCCCTCTGCAGCAGTTCCCCTCCTTTCTCAGCTTGCCTCGCGGTCTTGCATACGTCTCATTCATACGCCGAAAAATGACTACTTCCGTCCAAGCGATCACTTTTCTCTGACTGTACGGCCACAGTCTAACTGTAATTGTCACCTCAACTGGCGAGACGTCTTCCTCTCACTTCGGACGCTCGCCTTAACTGATAGGTTACTTACACACAGTAAACGTACGACCAGCGTCCGTTACTCATACACTCACTCAAACACTCCCCCTATCATCGGTCTGCGGGCGATCAATGGTACCTCATGACCCCCTTTAAAATGGTAGACAAATTACTCTGGGTGTTCGATACACCCGAACCACTTAAGCCCTCTCTGGACTTAAGATTTTATCCGGTTGCGCGCGCTCACAACCTTCCCTCAATCACACTACAGGCATTCAACTCCGCTTGACATTACAACACAGGTACAACAGAAAACACCGCAATCTGGCAACGCATGACCCTTATACTCACTCTCGACCGACTCTGCTGCTTTTCTCTCGCACCGTCAGCACCTTCTTCGGCAGGGATTCTTCTTCTGGTCGTCGATGACTAGGGACCTTGGGGTAATCTAGACCTGACCTAGGTTGCCTTCCTCAAGAAGAAAACCATCCTCTGCTACCAACTACGGGGAATGAGATTTTGATATCTTTTCTGATCACTTTGATACCTATCTCATTCATCTATTTTGGATCGATTATTTTCTGTCATTGAGTAAAAGGCAAACCCCACATAGGTTAAATCAACCCCATAGACTGACGCAACTCTGAAGAACCACTTACAACTGATAAAGTTTAAAAAGTTTAATATAAAATCAGAATTAAGTGCATATACAATCCTCTCAGGATAAGATTCAACAAGTATACACAGGAACTAAAAGGAACATAAATTCCCTAAAGAACCTAAGTCTACAAAAGAAAACGATCAAAATCAGTTCCAGAATCAACAGATTAAAAAGCATAGACACAAAGTGGTTCCGTTGCGTCATCTATAAAAAAGAATAAACAAGTTAAATCTGTCCCTACTCTATGCTAGGTGTCATCCCTACTTCGCAAGTTCCTTACCAAAAAAAGGTGTCAGCAGTTTGACTTCCAAAGAAGTTCAAACTCTCTTAGCCTCTAATGGTAACTTATGTCGAGAAGCAGTACCCTTTCTGCCTACCCATCCGCTCTCTAAGGGTCCTCGGCCTACTGCTCTCTTGCGCTCTGCTCTTTCTGCGCTCTGAGCTCTTGTGCTGCCCTTCCCCCCTGGGTGCTGTCCCTAAATACACAATCATAGTATAGGTGGAACGCCCCTTGACGCCCACCACATACACATTCACATGATGTCATTCTCTAGGTCTTTCCATAGCTTCGTCTCTTCGCGTCGTCCGTTAAGTTGACCTTTCTTCTTAGACGCCATCTTCGTCTTCTTGCTGGTGACTTCATTGACATTCCAGTTGACACTTTCAGAGCAAAGTCTATCACCTCATCAGAACTCTATTCTTTACGACTGTGTTTGTAACCTCATTTGGTCCTGTGAACGGTCATTTCTAAACAAAACTCAAATTCCAAGCGTCTCTTATCTCACTTAGGCCATAAACTTCGTCTAGCATTGTCACTTTAAAATTTAACAAGACCTTTGACTCTTGGCTCGCACGTTTAGATCAAGGCTATCCCTATTCCTGTGAGCCCACTAAATTACATACAGCGGACTACACTCCTGCGAACCCTTGGTCAGTCAGGTTAAAATCACACATGACCAAACTCTTCTAACATTCTTACAAACTCTTCTACACAGTATGACTTTTAACACACATTTATATATAATTGAATTTAGCAAATCACTTGGTTATAAGCAAATGCATCTTACATAGAATACAACAGTATACTCTTATTTCTTACACCGTGCTATATATGCTGCACATTTCTTCACTTTACATTTCGTAACGCTTCTCCGCTTTATAATTACATACGTCCATCTATTCTGATTTGCACGTTCTACTGTTCTTAAGCATTTCTATTCATTTCTATATCAGCCCACTACGTATACGGGCCTTCTAATACTAATGTAAATACAAATACATTTCCTATTACATTGGTTACATCGGCTAATTTTACTCTACAAATGCTACTTCACGTTACAACTTCTACGTTTATGCAATATGCTTGTGAATACGGTACAGATATACTTTTCATTCAAATTGCGCTCTCTCAGCAGCTAGGATTGTTTGCACTTCCTGTGCACTGTTCGACCAATGAAAATGGTGATTTATGCATCTTGATGCTGGTGGAGTGATCCAGCCACCATGCTATCCTTCTGGGGGCTCCTGTACCAACGATGTTGATGCAGGGATTTCAGATTCCCTACAATTCCCTCAGTGATTAGGCCTAAATAGGCCGAACCAGGTTAGGGTACTTTGTATTCTCCCGTGGAGGAAATTTCGCCTGGCAATTAAGACAGGGCTGTACCTATTAGAACTTGACCTGACTTGTATAGAATTACTCTGTGTCTAGATTGGCCTTGTGGGAAAAAACGTAAGGTGGAATGCAGCCCAGTGCCATCTGCAGTGTCTAAGTTTCATTCAAGCAATCCTTCCATCACTTTGGTCTTTTTTGTTGCAGCAGACCCATTGTGAAAGACAGGTATGCCCAGACATGGGTCCCATGCTATATGTGCTAGAGGAAGCAAGCAAACCCTCAGTAATTAAGGTGATTGAAATCATTCTGAGATTACTATATTCCGTTTTGGGAAGGGACCTGGCCTGGGGATATAGCCCTGAGTAACTATCACCCATTCATCCTGTGGTTGCTCTACTTGCTCATCCTAAGCAGCCACTTTGTTGTAGGGCCTGGACCTATACCCGCTTCTAGCACTGGTGGTTGTCTGTCCTGGGGTCTCCACAGTAGCGGCATTGAAAAGTCCCTCCTTCTCTTCGTCCTGTTCTCAAGTTTCTTGTCGTTGCATTGTTATAAAAAGGCGTGGAGACCCTTGCGCAACTTCTGGTAAGATTTCAAAATGGCAATCAACTTTAATTTCATAGCATATTTTAGGACTGAGCCAACTTCCATCAACTCCCTGGCTTCGACGCTCTCAGACATAAAAAAACACTGTGTAGTGAGAGAAGCCATAAGTAGGCCTGCACTTTCGTTGTCCCCTTTGGGAATATCTTGCAAGCCACTTTGAAGAGTTGCTGCTTATAAATATCATGATTCCTACTCTGCACTCTTCTTTTTCCAGGAGAGACTAGACTTTCTACGATGGGCCAATTTTGTTTTGGACCTTCAATGTGCCTGCTGGAACAGCAGGGCAAATAACTCTACCAGTCAAGCTATTGATTCGTGTTAACCGGAAAAATCATGAAACCTATGAAAAAATTATACATAAAGTAAAAACAATCTCTTCTAGCTTATGCCAATCAATAGTTACATTGTACGCACACTTTATCAGAAGTACAAACCAGTGTAAAGACTACAGCTTTACAGTTCTGCCAATGAAACACGTTTATATGGTATTCCTAATTTAATTATCACGTGATAGCAGGGAACCAACAAGTTTTTAAATTTAAGTTTATTTGCATAGTTAATTAAAACCATTGCTTACAGTAAAACAGGTCAAATGTGCAAAGTAAAAGATATAAAAGGTAAAATTATGAGCATCTCAGTCTGGCTCTAAAGCCCTTAGCATTTTTAACATTTGTCGGAGCATTTCTAGGTTTGTACAAAAGGTCCTACGATTAAAAGTCTTATACAATAAAAGGTTCTGTACAGTCGGTCTTAAAATTATTGTATGTTCTTTAGAGGTAACCCGCAGTGGCTTTAGCATCATAGCACATCGGCCAGAACCCAGATCTTAATAATAGTTTAACCAACAATATAGGGACAGATTCACGAAGAAGTGACGCAGTGCAACACAGCAAGTCAAATTGCTGTGCTGCATCACATGGCGAGGGCAGGAATATGCCATATCTATAAATATATGGCACATTCTGCTCTCTCCCTACACGGGTGCACACAGTGCAGCCTAACAGCAGTGCTGGCGCCCCTGCACAATAGTGTAAGGGTGCCTGCGTTGCAGGCAGGATGGTTTTTGTGCTGGAAGGGACACCTTCCTCCACAGAAACAATCCTTGGAGGTCTTTTTTCTCTTTCTATTAGTGCAGCAGAATGATGCACTCGTAGAAAGGGGAAAAATGAAGCGAAATAAAAATATTTCTCATTGTTGCGCCTCCTCTAGAATAGGGTGCCTTTTTGACGAATTCCCAGGTTTACTGCTGGTAGTTATTCTGGGAATGCACGAAAATCCATGGTGGGGTGTGTGGGTACACCCACGCTCCACCCATGGAACACCTTCCCAGGGCAGATCAAGCCAAGGCAACGACTTGCACTGCTTTGCGTTACATTCAGATTTGCAATGCTATGCAGAGCCACACAAGATGGCTCTGCGTGGCATAGTAAATCTTACTAACTGCTTGGATCACCTTGCGTGATGCAAGGGCAACAGAATCCTTTTGTAAATCCGGCCGACAGTTTGGGTCTTAGTTGCATTCAGAGCTACTTGTGTGCAGATGTCAGGCTGAATCAGACACGCAGTGCAGTTCTGCTCCAATCCTCCATGCATGTTCTCATGCAAGTATACATGTGCGGTGCACAACCCCTTCCGAGACCCCTTTACCCCTGCTGTACACAGCAGCTGACATTATTGCTAAAAGTAAACCCTAACTGATGCAGCTTAAGTCCACTATAACTGAAGCATTACAGTGGATGTTATTAAGGGAAGTCGTCCAAAAATCAGAGGACAAACAGGAAAAAACTGAGGGTTTTCACTGGTTAGCACCTGCTTATCTACATCAGTTAAACTAAAAAAATGTGACTGCACTGCAACTCACCAAAGGGAACCACAAACTTGTTCATACCGCATTCAAATAGCTAAAACAAATCTTAAACAAATCTGATATTTTATGAAACTAATAGGAGGAAAATCCTATTAAAACTCACTCCGTCCCCTTTATTTTGCACATTAGGTAATTTGCCACAAAATACTTTGTGGAGGTTTTTTTGAACGTTCACTGATCTCTTACACAGTTATGGTGGTAATAACCTCTAGAGCTGTATAAGGCTTGGAGAGTTACTCTGAGGCAGATCACGTATAGTATGTCATCTTTAAAAAACATTACATTCAGCAGACATAAGTTGGTACTATTGATTTTCTAGCTTCTGCGATTAAAAAAGCAGAAATCAAATAAATATAATTATTACAGAAAATAGCACGATAATGAATATTTGTGAAGGTCAAATAAAACAGATCAGCAGTTTTTATTACTGAACTAACTCATGGTAGTTGAAAATGTGTCCCCTTTCATGCCATTTTATTGAATTCATTTGGGTAATCAGATTTCAAAGGCACATGTGATGACTTTCCTTGACTAATGAGATGTCAGTAGGGGTTCAGTAGGCAATAAATTGAGTGTAGTGTTAAGATTATCTTTTAGATGCAGGGTGACTTTGGGCAAATTGCTATGTGTGGCTTTTGCCTTAGTTGTCTTTGCACACCGAGGGACTTATTTACAAGCCCAGTTTTCCGCCCAAATGTCACTTTTTTAGACGTTCCAGCAGAGCGCAGTGCAGACCCATATCTACGAGGCCATAAAAAGCAACCCTGCATCAGGGAGGTATGCCCAGTCAATGCCCATGGATTTTGACACATTTAACATAGTGTAAATCTGGGAATGCATCAACACCATGCGCCTCCCCAGGGCAGGCACAACGGTTGTTTTTGTGAAGCAAAGTGTCCCTTCCTGCACGAAAACAACCCGTTTTCAATGCAGGCACCCTTATGCCATGGTGTAAGAGGGTCTCTATGGTTGCAAGGCCGCCTACACGGCACCAGCACAAAGAAATAGACAGGGATGCATTGTATTGCCGTAAGTATGATGCATCCCTGCACTTTCCAAATGGCTCGGTGCTGCAAGCTGGTTCTCAGCGCTGCGTAGCATCATTCTCTTATAAATGAGCCCCATATATGAAAAAAAAGTGCAGTCAGCCTTTCCCCTCACATTGTGCTTTGTTAGAGACAATACCACTCCCAATAATTTAAACATAAATTTGTAGTACTTAATATAGGACTTTTTAATCACACTTTTCTGTCACTGTGCTTTACATTGTAGGTTACAACAAAATTGAGAATAACAATGCTGTTAGAAATAGGGGTCTCTAGCTAGCAGTGGCATGCACCCTGCCCAAGTAGGGATCCTTCCTTCTAGTCAGAGTAAGGGGATTACACACCCAAGATAACCCCTGCTAACCCACTTGGTAGCTTTGCATGAGCAGTCAGGCTTATCTCAGAGGAAATGTGTAAAGTATTTGTTCATAACACACACAGTAACACAGTGAAAACACTACAAATGGGCATCACACCAGTTTAGAAAAAAACAATATTTATCTAAACATAACAAGACCAAAATTACAAACATCCAACATGCATAACTCAAAATATGTATTTGAAATGTTTAAGGAATTCTGACCATAGAACAATATGGATGCATTGATTTTAGCACAAAGTACCTTTGATTTCTCAAAATCCACAAGGAAAAACAGCTGCAGAGGAGTGAAATATCAGAAAACACAGCAATGATTCGTTTCTTGAGTCCCTGAGAAAGCAAAGCATCAGTTCTGCTGCAAGCAGAAGTGGTGAGTCGGTTTTGGACTGCAAGGAGAAGCAATGCATTGAAATCCAAAGACAGTTCTGGTCTTTCGGTGATGCAGAAGAAAACTTGGTGCACAGGTGTGATGTGTGGAAATCCAGACCTGCTGGAGGTTAATGAGGCAGCAGCAAACATCTGCTGCATCGATTCTTTTAGCGGTGGACCAGTGATGCGTCAATTCTTTCAGCCGCACAGCAGGGCCTACGTTGGAATCTGTACGGTGGTCACAGACATCTGCGCTGGACTAAGGCTAAGGCCGTTCTTTAAGCTGCATACAATTACTGCATCAATTTCTTCAGCTGCACAGCAGCAGTGCATGCAAACTTCTCCCACACAGTGGTGCTGCATCTGAAAAAATTTGCTGGAAGGGCAATGCATCAGTATTGCAGTGTTTTGCAGCAGGAACAACCATCAAGGGACCAGTACTGGAATGGGCACCACGTGGCAGGTCAGAACTCTCAGCAGTGGAGTTCAGGGATACTGTAGGTGAAGTCTTTGATGGACCTGAGACCTCAAACAGGAGACAAGCACTCACAAGCCTTTGGAGAACCTTGAAAAACCAGGATCCAAAAGCAAAGTCCAGTTCTTTCACTACTCAGAGGCAGAAGCAACAACTGCAGGCTAACACAGCCAGGCAACACAAATCAAAGGGGCAGTACTCCTCCTAATAGCTCTTCAGCTATTCTTCTTAGCAGAGTCATTACCCTGAAGTGTTTTGAAAATGTGGGGTTACAGGTCTAATACTTATACCCATTTTGGCCTTTGAAGTAGGCATACTTCAAAGGAAAGTCTTTGTTGTCCCCAATATCCTGCCTTGCTCTGCCTTGGCTCCAGACATACTACAGGAGGGAGGAGACAGCATTGTGAGAAGCCAGGCACAGCCCATATTCGGCTCGCTTTGTGTGACTGTCTAGAGTGAATGCACAAGAGACCAACTCTCTTGTGCATCCCAGATGTGTATTCTACAGACTGTCAGAGGCACAGAACGGTTAAGCATGAAAATGCCCACTTTCTACACACGCCATTTGTGAAGACGCCCAAAAAGTCAGAAAGGCTTTGGGACCCTGCGTTCACTGCATTACCAAATCCTTCGAGTAAAATGAAGCACTGGCATTTCCTACATTGCTGTCTATGAACTCTAAACATTCCTGCCTTTCCCTTTCACAGCTGATTTAAACAGACAGTGCTAAAAATTATCAGTGAAATTGCTCTCTCTCCCTTGCAGCTCCACTATTAAGTGAGGCCTTCCCCCGAGCCCCTGCACTCTCAAGTGTTGGTGTTCGAGGCCTTCCTCCACCCGCAGGTTTCACCTGTGCCTCATCCCTGGTGGTCCAGTGGATCTCTGTCTCCATTCTCTTGCTCCGCTTTTTCTCTCCCTTTTCACTTGTTTTTTCCCTCACTCCCATCTCCCTCTTCTGGGTCTTTCTTCCATTTTCTGTCATTTTCCCCTCATTTCAAGCTCCCCCTTAACTCTCCTTGTGTGTATTTCCTATGTTTTTCACTAATTTTTTACCCTCATCTCAAGCTCCCCCTTTCACTCTCCTGTGTCCTCTGTTTCTTTCCTCCACTCTTTCTTGCACTCTTTCTGTCGTCTTCCCCTCATTTCAAGCTCCCCCTTCACTCTCCTCCTGTGTCTTTCCTCCATTTTTCACTCGTTTTTTACCCTCATCTCAATCTCCCCCTTTCACTCTCCTGTGTCCTATGTGTCTTTCCTCCACTCTTCCTTGCACTTTTGTTGCCTTATTTGCACTTTTCTCTCTCTTTTTGCCTTTTTCCTTTTTTCCGTTTTCAGCCCGTTTTTCCCCGTTGCTGCTGCTCCCGTGGCCCCTCACCCAGCAGGATCAGTGCGACCGGCCCAATCCAGCTACCCTCCCCGCTCCCGCCTCTCAGCTGTCCAGCCTTCCCCGACACCTACATAATGGCGGCCGCTGGGCAGAGGACGCTGGGGCACCAAAAGCAAACCTGTCTGCGACCGGACTGCGACCAGCGCCTGGAACCCTTGATCTCTACACCGTCAACACTACGACCCAGTGGCACTCCATGCTCTCAACCCTGGCCTCAACAACAACTGCAAGCTAGCATCACCAGCCGAAACCCACGGACCCTTCAGCTGTCACCACTGCCGGCACACCAGCAGCACCACCAAGACCACTGACCCAGCGCAATACGCTTGCAAGAACACAACCAAACCGAAGACCCTGCAATGCAGCCTCCTCAACATCCGATCCCACTACAAACACGCCACCAAAATCAGAGACCTCCTCGACAGCACTATCACGGATTTAGCATTCTTTACCGAAACCTGGACCAACAACACCTCTGGACCGGACATCGCCATCGCCATTCCCCAAGGATACAAGATTTCCAGGAAGGACCGCCCCACCTGCCCGGGAGGAGGAATCATCATCGTTCACAAATCCACCCTCCACCTGAGCACACTCCCCGATGAGCCCACAGACCTGATGGAACACCTTCACTTCAAGATACTGGCCAGCAGTACCTCCACCCTCCAAGTAACCCTCATCTACTGACCTGCTGGATGCTGCAGACTTTTCACCAACTCCATCACAGACATCGTCTCCCCGCATGCCATCGCATCCACCAACCAACTGGACCCCAGCACCACATCCCTCCTGGACAACCTCCACAACATTGGACTCTGGCAGATTGTGACCGAACCCAAGCACTCAGCAGGACACGCCCTTGACCCCCTCTTCATAACAGGAAACTCCATCACCTTCAGTCACACCACCAAACTCCCATGGACTGACCATCTATGCGTCCACTTCACCTTCAGAACTCCAAACTCTAACAGACACCAGCTCCTGCTCCAACAAAGAAACTGGATCAGAATCACCGACACCCAGTTACCTCATCACTCAGCAACTCCACCCCAACCATAGCGGAAGACGATGACGCCAACCTCTTAGCCCAAACTTTGCACAGATTGATCTCCAACAGCAGTAACACCATAGCCCCTCTCAAGAAAAACACCCACGTCAAGAAAGCTAGATGGTTCACCACCGAACTTCGAGTGTCCAGGCGCACTTGCCGCTGCCTCAAAAAGGCCTGGAGGAACACTAAATCTACTGAAGCCCACAACAACTTCAGAGCCGCCACCAATGCCCACCACCAACTCATCAGAAAAACGAGGAATAAGTACATAGAAAAACATTCATGAAAATTCAAGTGGGACACAACCAGAGTCCTGCTACCACATTTGGACAAACAACAGTTAAGGGAAAAGGATAGACACAGAGTCATCGTGTCCCAGGACCCCATTACCAGGTCTGGTGCCGTGATTCCCTCGGTCGCACCCTGAAACCACCGCCGCAAGCGCTGAGATTCCCTTGTTGCGCATTGAAACCAGCGCTGCTAGCTGCTACATACCATTGAGCACTTAATGTGATTTCACCAGAAAACCCTTCTTTTAAATTACCCATGAGGAACCTAGTATTCTGGAGCTTACTCTGCTAAGCCTTTTCCTGTAAATTAATGCTAAATGCTCTTAGACAAAGAAATATGGTCTGTCAAGGGGACAATGTATACGGGCATGAATTATTTATTGTCCTGAGGATAATCCCCATATTTTGACGTAGGGATTGAAACGCCGTCGATTGATTGTACACCATATGCATGTTAAACACACTGTATAGCGTTACTGGCAATGGTGTCTCCATGCTATCAAAGTCTACTCAATTTTTATGTTCAAAGACTTCCTGTTGCCTGAATCTCCTTTTCCCTTAACTGTTGCTTGTCCAAATGTGGTAGTAGGACTCTGGTTGTGCCCCACTTGAATTTTTATGAATGTTTTTCTATGTACTTATTGAATATTAAAATCCTGCTAGGCTGGACAAAGACTATAGAATCTATTTAGTCTATATATATCACTCAAGATATTAGGAAGCTGTCTAGGGACCACTGTCTTTAGTAATAATATATGTACACAAGGTCTCTGACCAATTGCATATTGGGTTCCCTTGTCCTTTGAAAAGTACAACAAAACACCAACAAAATGGAAGTACTCATCATGGGCCCAAACCCAGATGCCTGGATTGACACCTGGTGGCCCCCCGCCTTCAGAAGCCCACCCACTCCCATGGACCACGCACACAACCTGGGAATCATCCTGGACTCAGAGCTCAAATGGACCGCCAGTTCAACTCTGTCTCATCGTCCTGCTTCCACACCCTCCGCCTCCTATGTAAAGGCTTCAAATGGGTCCCCCATCAAACACAGAAAGACCATCACTCACGCCCTGGTCACCAGCAGGCTCGACTACGGCAACGTACTCTATGCCGGAATAATCAAAAACCTCACTTGCAAACTACAGAAGATCCAAAACGCCACCGCAAGACTGGTCCTCAACCTGCCAAGACACTGCCACATCTCCCAGCACCTGCGCACACTCCACTGGCTCCCCATCGAAGCTAAAGTCACCTCCAAGATGCTAACCCACGCTCACAAGGCCCTCCACGACACCCGACCAGCATACCTGAACAACCGACTCAAATTCCACGCACCCCAAAGGACCCTACGATCAGCCCAGCTCTCCTACGCCATGGTGCCCGTACCAGAAAGACCAGATCAGGAGGCCGCTCCTTCTCCTTCCGTGCGGCCAGAGCCTGGAATGACCTTCCGCTTCACCTCAGACAGATAACATCGCTCCCCATCTTCGCAAGAAACCTCAAAACCTGGCTCTTCGACAGAATCCCTCCTTTAGGGACTGGAACCTGTGAACCCTCCCACACACACCCCAGCACCTTGAGACCATTACGAGTGAGTAGTCGCGCTTCACAAACACCTGATTTGATTTGAAAAAAATGTTTCTCATAGAACTAGAAATCGATCAATCTCAGATTCAGCACTTTCCAGGTTCAGGTCCTGAGGAGAACCCCACAAATGATTTATTTGGGTTTGAAACATGTTGACCATTATACAACCTTTCGAGTGTTCAAAAAAACAGACTGTCAGGCAAATTTCCTTTTATTGTTAATCGTGATTTGTTAAAAAAGAAATGGACAACTGTATGTTGGTGTCCTGAACAGCACACTGCTTGGTCTTTGCCCTGATTGAATAATCAATGGTTGTAAACCTTAGAAAATAACATTGTGCTATTTTTCTACCTTTTCTACATGTTCTTTCATTTAATGTTCCCTTTTATTGTTGCACTTTGTTTGTCTGGGAGCCAGAGATAATGTATTGATGTACAGAAGTTCAAAACTGTGGTGTTTGAAAAATTTGTTGTCCAAAGTCTTGTCTTTTGTTGTCAGATAACTGTGAAGTCAAAGTATTTGTCTATGAATTATTATATGTGGTTTATGTTAATAATTGAGTTATGTGGTATTGTGTCAACCAATATGTTTTTTTCAAAAAGAAATTTGATACATCATTTGTAATGAAAATAGAAGAATTATTTGATCATTTGATTACAACGAGTCTAACGTGTGATTTGGTAAAAGAATTGTGGATTATTATTACATTTCTTATATAGCGCCAGAATCGACCCCCGAAGGGGTATCTCCGCGCTTGCCTTGGGAACCCGTCCTGGTTTTTCCCTGTGAGATAGCCCCTACAGGGCATCCCCAAGGTGAAAGCCAGGCATCCCGCTGCGGGGGGGCCGTTGTGGAGATTAAGCAAGCTTAATGCCCAGAGTTGCCAAGTGTGAACCCATGATTAGGTCAGGCACCGAAGCGAGAATTATCGAGTCCGTGGACATTTGAGCTCAACACCCTGCCGCGTCGGGAATCGAACCCTGGTCCCGGGTCTGACCTCTGCTTCAGGGTCTGCCTGCTCTAACCAGTGAGCCACACTTGACTATCGGTATTGGCATTTCCTCTTGTTTGTAATCATTGAATATATTGGCCTAGCCTTACTGATTCAGGGCCAAAACCCTCTTCTGTTTAGTACTTTCTAAAAGCGGCATTTTAAGATACATGATTTCAAAACCACCTATCCTAAAATAGGTGCTTTTAAATCCTGAGCTCAGAGAGCCCAAATTCCAAACATCGAGCTATTCCCAAATGAAAATTACACTTGCAAAATGTTACAAGGCAGCTCCAATAATAAACTACGGGAGGGCTAGTCCTTGCAATAGTGAAAAACAAAATGGGCAGTATTTCACTATCAGGACATGTTAAACACACCAGTACATGTCCTACCATTCACATTCACTGCACCCTGCTCATTGGGGTGCTGTGGGCCTATGTTAGAGTTGCGTTACATGTAATAAAAGGGAAGATTTGGGACTGGCAATTTGGTGCACTTGGTAGGACTACAGGCAGTTAAAAACTGCACTCACAGACACTGCAATGGCAGGCCTGAGACAGGTTTACAGGGCTACTCATGTGGGTGGCACAACCAGTTCTGCTGGCCCATTTCTACAAATTGATTTACAGGCCCTGGGCATACACAGTGCAGTTTACTAGGGACTTACTAGTAAATCAAAGATGACAATCAATAATAACCAATCATGATAAACATTTACTCAGGGAGCACTTGGACTTTAGCACTGATCAGCAGTGGTAAGTGCCCAGAGTACACAAACCAGAAAAAAACAAATCCAGCATATTATCTAAAATACAGGAGGCAGAGGCAAAAAGATAGGGGTAGCAATGCCAAGGATGCTAGGTCTAACAACTGCATAAAATGACAACTGGAAAATCTGCGATGGAATACATGAAGACATTGGAACACGGGTAAAGGAAAACATAGTATTTACATTCGCCCAAGGAATAGTAGAAATGTATAGTAGTCCTAAAAGTAAAGAAGGGAGATTTTGACTAATATTTTATGTTTGTGTACCACAGAAAAGACACCAAAAAGGAATGGCTTTAAAGGAGCTTTTCAAAGGACTGTTTGACTCTGTGTCCCAATCTGCACAATGACAAACAAAGCAAAGCCAATAAGTCAGGCTTTCCTATAGTGCAAGGATAGACAGACAACACCACAGGTAGGTGAGCACAGACAACCATGAAAACGGGATACATGCCATGATATATGTACACACAACACAGAGTGGCCCACAGGCAAGCAGCCAGCATGCGTACATGCACCATGCAGCCATTACAAACCGGCGCGCTTGTGTGTGTGTATATTCTCTGCACATGCATCTCAACCTGAAGTGTTGTTTGTCAGTGCATACACTATGCCGAAGCTAGACCTATTAACTTTGCAAATACTTGTGTATGTAGTGAATAATGTACCATTTTTACAGGCTGTAAATAAATGGTGTTAATTAGCATTGCAGGATTTAACAAAAATGCCTCTGCCCCCCTGGCTTGAAAAGGTGCAATTATTTGGCAAAGTTGCCAGCATTTTTCCACCGTTTGGAGGCAAAAATCAGGACTAACAAAACACTGAGCTCCCTTCCCTAAACTCCTCCTATCCTGACGTGCTAAATCATATACAGCCGGACGGGTCTGAAGTTGCTTAAGCAGATCAAAATAGCCCTAGGCTTAAGAGCAGCTTGCCCAGCTCCAGCAGATTGCAGTTTAAACGGAAATAGGTGTTTCCGCTGGACTTCTTGGTCCTAAGCCCAAATCGATAGTTCCGGAAAGGACTCAGTGAATTGGTGCACCATGAATTTCCGAATGTCCTCCCCCTCGCTTGTCTCCGTTATGTCCAAAATTCTCAAGTTGTTCCGCCGAAGACGGTTCTCAAGATCGACAAGTTTCCATTGCGTGTCCTCCTTGTGTGCCTGTATAGCCTCAGTTATAGATCTCTGGGCTGCCAGCTCATCCTCGAGGGTTGATTTCTGCGCCTCTGCTTCATTAATCCTTTCCGCGACTTTGGTACAAGACTTAGCTATTTTGCCTAACCGTGTTCTGCAATTTGTGACAGGCACCCTGTGTTTTCTGGCTTTCCATATGAGTCTCAGTTCTATGATCCATTATACCTTGATACATTACAGCCAGGGAAATCTCTTCATCACGTTTTTCCAATGGAACTTTCCCTGTAGAATTAGAGGTTGCCTCATCATCCAGCACCAACCCTAATGGAAGAGAGTGATCCCATAACAAAGTGGTTGTATCCTTTGTTTTTCCCATCATTTCTATGGGTGCCTGTTTTATACATATAGTCATCGGATCGATATCCAAATTGCCACTGATATCCTCCTCAAGCTGCATACTGCTCAGTTTGCTGCCACCACTACTTGGTGATTCACCTCCTGAACTTGTTCTAGAGCCCACATTAACATCATCGTCTGATGAATCAGAGGGGTCACACATTGAAATATTTTTTTCCCCAACTGACTTTCTTTCACGACACCCAATGATTACCAGAAAGGTTTGCCCCTCCCCCTGTAGCTTTTGGTGTTCCTCCATCTGCAAATAAACTCAGAGGAAGTCCCGATTGTACATCGTTTATTGGTTCCCGGTGCTCAGTGTGCCGCTTGGAGATGTCATTAATGCTTCCAAGGTATGGGGAAGATATACTTTTCCACCATTCTCGACATATTGCCAGTCAATCCCTTTTCTTGGAGTTCCAGTTAGGTTCACTTTCACTGGACTTCTCCAATAGTCTCTGACCCTCCTGAGCACAACTGTCAGCTGGAAACTTTTTTGCCAAAGAGCAATCACTACTCTGAGCTTGAAAAAGAGCCAGGAGCTGCTGCATAGACACCTGACCCGGCGGATGCCATCTTGCCTCCAACTGGTGTTAATTGAATGTGAAGTTACAAAGCATCTCAAGTTTAGACTTGCTCATTAGCACCGTACAATACCTCAAAGTGAAGATATGAACATGCAATTGACAAATTCTTGTGTACAAGAAAGATATCTGCTGTATTAGAGTGTACACAATGACAACTAGTAAACATGCTATGTGAAAATGTGACCTACTCCTCTGTAAAGTATTACTGACGTATAAGCAACAGGAAAGGGAATGGGGCCTTCCCAAGTGAGCAGAAGTGGTCTACCAATCTGAATTGATGCACCAATTTCATGAAAACCTCCTCTGCTTCCTCAAACATTACCTAAAGCTGTAAATACTGGTCTTGCTTACTGAGTGAACAGACCTGAGCACATTCAAAGTTAAATGCAGAAAATTGCTAGAACAGGACGCTTTAATTAACCAAGATACTGAGGCTGGGCTTAGCCATCCTCTGGGGCAGCAAACGGGCAAGTACAGGCTCACATAGGAAGAAATCATTTGCCAGTCCTTCAGCAGGACCTTTCACCTCAAATGGCGTCCGCTGCCTGTCTCCCTTAAAGAACCACGCTCTCACTGAAAGCAGGGGGACAGAAACTGTGAACAGAGAGATGGGATGACATGAGTGTCCATCTGTCATATGATTATAGGACAGCACAGAGAGGTAAACGCATGCAGCTGAAGATTCGGCGTGCGGGAGATGCTAAGTTTGAATCAATACAAGTAGGATTCAGCTTTCCCCGTTGATCGGCAAATTGAGTACTGTAGGTTGAGTATTAGTAAAATGTGATGTAGAGTAGTGCAGAAGTGCGACAGAAAGACGAAGATGATGTGGCCTAAGACTAGAGGGGTCGACCTCAAAGCCGGGGGACCGAGTTCGTGTCTCGGCAGGAATTTTCACCATCCTGTGATTCTGGGCAAATCACTTAGGCCTAGATGTAGGTAATTTTATTTTACCACTTCTTAAATACCGAATTTTACCGATTCGGTATTTAAGAAGTGGTAAAATAAAGGGGGGGGGGGGTGTAGGTATTACAGAATTGGTAAATACCGAATCGTTAAGATTCAGTATTTACCCATTCTGTAAATACCGATTCAGTAATGCCCATTGATTCCTATGGGCATTGAAGCCAATAGGAATCAATGGGCATTACCGAATCGGTATTTACCGATTCGATAAATACCGATTCCAGCAAGGGTGCAGGGGGTGTCACTTTGACACCCTCTAGCACCCCAAATACAGGCATGTGTGTCATGTGACACACAGACATGCCCTAAGGGCATGTCTGTCTGTCACATGGCATAGGTGGCATGCACACATGTGCATGCACACCAGGATTTGGTATTTTACCACCCAATTGGATTGGGTGGTAAAATACTGAATCTGAAAGGCCTTTGGGACTCAGAAAAGTCCCACCTACATCTAGAAGTTACCGAATCGGTAAAAATACCGATTCGGTATTTTACCGATTCGGTAAATTTACCGATTCGGTAAATTTACAGCGACCGGTAAAATTGGCCCCATACATCCCAAAAACCCATTTACCGGTCGGTAACAGCCGAATCGGCCGTTACCGGCCGCTAAATGGCCACCGACATCTGGCCCTTAATCTCCCCGTGCCTCACAAAATGAACGTGTCCATTTGTAACGCAAAGGGTGGTCAAGTAAAGTGCTCTGATAACTTCAGGTAGAGTTTACGCTATATAACACTAAAACAAAAGTGCTACATGAAGTGCATTCTATTGTAAATACAGTGTTTTGGAAACTGCACAGAAGGCACACCCACGACGTCATGTGGTACTGTACAGCTGGGAGGTCAATGACGAGACTACTAGATACCGAGATAACAGTACACTGGACTGTGGTGAATGTCGAAATAGAGCGTCTAATTGCACATGTTACTCCACACATCAAGAAAGTCCTTAAAAAAACATATGTGTGAGCAATTTTTTGCTGTATTGTGAGGTTTCTTGGAAAGGGAAATAGATAAACGGTAAATCGCCCACAGCAGGATGATGGGGCTGGATATATAGACGGATAGAAAAGGAATTGTGAGCCCCCATTGCCCCATCTTGTGTAAAAGGCACAATGGTCTACTGAGCTGAAGTCACACCACTGACAGAAAGCTGTGTGATGAAGGAGATACATTTGAATCCTGAAATGCACACTTAGGCCAGATGTAGCTAAATCTCATTTACCGATTCTTAAATACCGAATTTTACCGATTCTGTATTCATGAATCGGTAAATGATATGTAGGTAAAAATTCGGTAATTTTTACCGAATCGGTAGGATTCGTTATTTACCGATTCGGTAAATACTAGATCAGTATTGCCCATTGATTCCTATGGGCCTTGAAGCCCTTAGGAATCAATGGGAAATACCGATTCGGTATTTACTGAATCAGTAAATACCGAATCCTGCAAGGGTGCAGGGGGTGTCACTTTGACACCCTCTAGCACCCCAAGTACAGGCTTGTGTGACATTTGGCACACATACATGCCCTAAGGGCATGTCTGTGTGTCACATGACACAGGTGTACATGCACAGATGTGCATGTACACCTGAATTCGGTATTTTACCACCCAATTGTATTGGGTGGTAAAATACTGAATTCTGAAGGCCTGTAGCACTGTAAACAGTGCTACCTACATAGGAAAATACTGATTCTGTAATTTTACCTATCGGTAATTTTTCCTATTCGGTAAATTTACCGAATCGGTAAAATTACCGATTCGGTATGTTTTTAAGGCCCCTACATACCAATGTCCAAATACCGGTCGGAAACGGCTGAAAATAGGTATTTTCGGCCATTCCTGCCGGTATTTGGACACCTACATCTGGCCCTAAGTCAGGTAGGGTGGGAGAGGGGCTTTCTCAGCCGAGATAAGCCATGGGAAGGAGTGGAGCTGTGCAGGGGGGGTTACTACAGTGTATGATAAGGGCGGTCCTTGCTGATGATTGATGAGCGTCACCTCTGATCAGAAAAGTTTACATGAGTGATCTAATGCTTTGTTATGGTTTGTAAAGTCATGTCATGTTATGCTATGCTGTGCTATGGTGTACTATGGTATGCTATGTGTATTTGTAGAGCGCACATCCCACCCATGAGGGTATTCAGGTGCTAGGAAGAAGGTGGCTGTGCAGGCTCTCACAGGGGTCTAGTGGAAGAATGAATCAATGAATGGATGATGGATACCAAATTTTACTGCAATGGCAATCAGTATGCCTGTGTCCACCCCGTGTCCTCGCCAGTACTGACACGCATGTGCAGCCTGGACATGCTTTTGTGAACAGCTCAGGGTGCTATTTTTCACAGTCAGGATGCTCATTTTCACAGCGAGTACCAGAGGGAGGGAAGATGACAGTGCTTAACTTGTGCAGGAGCTTATCACCGCACTTTTTTAACTGGGCCGAGGCTATTGAATTTTTCTCCCCAGTGAGATGAGCCCAATAATTATTCAAACAAAATGTACCTACCTGTCCTGTGTCCTCCTTCCATTTGGATTCATATTTTGTCTGGTATGTCTTCAAAGGATGGCCCACCCAGGTCCAGGCATGATGACTGCATAACATTAGTGATGTCAGTAGTGCATGCCTGCCTTTCAGGGAGAATTTTCTTTCGCATTGGTTAATTATTACGGTTGAGGGCGGGCTGATGGGTGAGCTGCGGGCAAGGCAGGCTGGGTCCTGGAAAGTTCCGGTCTCTACAATAAACTTAATGCGACATCTCTGAAGTAATTAAAACAACTTGCATGCACTGAAATGAATACACAGCAGAAGTAGGCCATAAATTATTCCTTTTGAGTTGCATTGCATGCTGATGCTCTAGGCCTGTTCCGGCAACCCACCAAAATACATTATTTGACAGCGATCTAATGAAGCTAGTGCAACGGAGACTGCAGGTCACAGGTAAGAGTAGTAGATAGTACTCCAAATCGATATTAAGTAATCTGGAACAGATTTACTATTGTGTGTCCTCTTCACAAATTTCTTTTCAGCAATTACATGTATAAGTTAACTCTCAACTCTTTTTTTTCAAGATCAGTGCCTTGTGACTCCACACCCCCTTTCCACAGCCACACCTGACCTCCCATTTAATGGGTATCCAGAGTAAATTGCCAGTATCAGTGCTTTTCCGCCCGCATATACAAACCGGCATGATTCTGTTTTTGCAGCATCTCCAAATAAAAAAGGGCAGGTTACAGCACTTGTCTGCAGCTGCAGTATAAGTTTTAGACAGAACTCAGTGACACAGCTATGGACAGAAGTTCCTGCAGGTTATCTATGTTCTTTTTTCTAACACAAATGTGTCCACTGTAGGACCACTGGCTCTTGAATCTCCATTCTCGTAGGAACCTTATATGTAAATCACGCAGTTGAATGATTATCAAATAGGCCTTGTGAATGAACACCCACAAATATTTGAAATTTGCACATTCATCTCAAATGCCGGGACTGTGTCACGTTTCACGTGCCAGTTTCCATCTTCACTGCTTCCCTGCCAACACAAGGCAACATCAAATGAATACTACACTCTTCAGGCAAGCTACTTGGAGAACGTCAAGGCTCCAGTGCTCATGGCGACTGATAAAGTAAAAAAGAGAATTACTTTTTCTAAAAACAAGGGGTAGTTTCACATTGAAAAATTGTTCTTTTGAGCTTAAAACTAATATAAACAGCAGAATGTAAAAAATGCACATATATTATTTGTGTTTTGGCCCAATAAAAAAAATACCACAATCACTCTCGCACACACATTTTCAGCACGCACTTTGTGCCCCCTTCATGTAATTCACACTAGCGCACCCACAGCTATCTTCTGGCTGCCTGGCCACTTCATCGTTCGGCAAAGGGATGAATTAGTTCTTTTTCTGTTTGAAGTAATTTGTAGCTGCTTAACTTGGGAATTTCTCGGGAGGCTGGAAGGGAGAGGGTTGGTTTTCTGTTGCCTTGAACAGTCATCACCACTTTTTCTCACAGTTTACCCGATTTGAAACTTGGGATGGTTAGAGGAGACTGGAATGTTTTGTTCATGTCCATATGGAGTAATGCTAAAAAAAACGGACAGTGCATGGCTATGAACAACTTAGAGGACCTTATTAAGCAGGAAATTAAATATGAGCAGCAATTGCAAATAGAGCTCAACTGCAACTTTTGTCTATGAAATAATGGTCTGGCTCACCTAAACTCAGAGATGGTATAAATATTGTATACAATATCACAAAGAATCACGTCTTGTTCTTTGTGGTGGGCTGAGGCTGCTGCTGTATTCAGGGAGCAGGATTTGTGAGACATTTCTTTATGATTGGATATTGTGGCTGCGAGCCTGCGTTCCTGCGAGTGCATTGCATTGATTGATGCTTCATTTTTGGAGGGTCCGGTTGTATCAAGGAAGAAGGGGTTGGGCAGACAGGTGTGAGTAAGTGACATTCCAGAATAATCATCATCAGAAAGGAACAGCAGGGCTTAAATTTCAGAGTTTACCCGGGTCCACTTGCTGCCAGCAATGGACTCAAGACATGAGCTCTGTCTTCGCTTGGCTCTCTACCCACTGATGGGTACCTGCACTGGTTCTGCAAGTCAGATCCTGACAGCCCGTGTATTCAGGAGCTAATGGGGCATTGATTGACTTCCTGTGGGCCAGGGATGTGGAGGTGAGATGCCATGGGTGTGTGGTGCTCAATCTTCGACCTCTCTGGATAGATGTGTGGTGTTTTCAGATATACACCCCAGTGGGTGACAGGCACCTCCTCAGGATCTTGTTGTGCCACAGCTTGGCCCATCTATGCTTCAGTGACACACATCTAGTGACTGACCCTCAGCCACAGGGGCTCAGTACAGGGTATATACTGCCATGTCGTGGATCCTTATGGCCATGCATATGGCTCATTTACTGACCTCTCAACCTGGAGATGTTGGTTCTAACTCCTGGTATGGCATGTTCAGCAATACTAGTTCTGGATGTGCGTGGATGGAGCCAATAGAGGAAGTGGGTGGAGCCAGTGCAGTGTGTGGATGGAGCCATGGGGTGTGGCCTCCTTAAAAAATTTGAGCACCTGCACTTAATATTTTAGAAATTAACCATTGGAAGATGATGAATATGCCTCACTACCAAACAAGTCAGAAATGCACCAATGGGTGCACTGGTTTTCCTGATGCAGAGAAACAACTGTTGCTATTGATTATGCATGCCTGATGTTCCTATCACACTCCTCACTTTCCAGGAGGGTTTTGTAATTTAGGTGTTTAAGACGGATGCTAAATCCTGTGGGGTTAATGAGGTTGTGTCAGTTTGCTCAACTGCAGTTAGAATGCCCATTTGAATTTCATCAGTTTTAGGAGTGCTGCTGAAAATTGCATTTTTGCTGAGGTGGGATACTTTTTCTTTTCATTTGGAGGGGCTATTTATTGTATGAGTACTCCTTGTCACAGTTTTTGTGGTGTCACAGTTGCCAGCGATCAAAAAGACAAAATTTTCGAGCCATGTACCAACTGCATCTGTGAAACTGGGAAAACAGCAACAGCATCACAGTTTAGTAGGCATATAATATGCAATTCGTCCCACCATACATTGCCCCCCTTTTGCCCGCCACAAAAGGCACCATACAAAGTGGCTGGTCTTCACTGCGTAGTCTTTATTAATTCTCAGATAATGCCCTCTTTGTTGATGCATTGTCAACATTAGACCAACTTTGTCAAACCAAACCAACACTCATTGATAAAACATAGGCTCGTGCAGTATTAGTTTGCACCACAGTTTACAATTGTATTTACAATTCAGGATCCCCAGATCCACCTTGGATGTGGGTTGTACCAGCAGGCCACAACTCGTCTACATTGAATCAATTCCATTCCAGGTAACTATCAGTTGTCTACCCTATAGACACGGCCAGCTGGTGCTGCTTTGCGCCTTTCCTTGCGCCCGAGCTTTCATCAAATTGCTTCTTCCAAGCACAGGCATCTCGGGTGGGGCCGGAGAGTCCAGGACCACCAGCAGGAGGGCCCCATCTCCCGCCAGCCCGGAGCTCATTTGACTGCCCTCCTTGTTTCAGGATGAACCAGTCCCCGCCAAAAAAGGAGTCCCCGCCATTTTTCTTGCCCGGGACCCTGCCACAGGGCCAGGCGCCAACTGGCGCTCTCGCCCTCCCCCCAGTAGCTGCTTCCCTTCCAGATCTGGTGCTAAGACCCCAATATAGTGTGGATGGATGATACCAACCCTGCCTTCCAGATCACAGGAGACTCTTGCCAAAAGCCATGTTACTGTTGGCTTATATATATGGGGAGTGTAAACGTGCTGCAATACGATGAATATGTTTTATATCCCTGGGTGGAGGCACCAGCTCCCAAACTTCCCCCTGTTGCTAATAGGCGACCTTTTCGCCCAATAAACTAAGCAGTGGCATCACATCCCCCTAGGAAATTATGCAACCAGGTAACATGTGTAATTAATCTGGATTATATCAGCCCCCTGTACGGCGCTTTCTGCCCACTGTGTCAATACCTGAACTTTGCTGGAAATTGGTGCCGAATAAACGTAATCAGGCCTGCATGACAGAGTACCTAGCCTATGCTATATCTTGCGCCCACATGCACCATGTATTCAGCACAGCAGAACCATTAACACTGCAGTATAGGCTGCATTGCTTAAACCAGGTAGAAATTGCAAAAAAAGTGCAAGTAGTACTGGTACCTGCTCTATCCATGGTAATTCCCAACACCAAACACCAGGCTAACTGAGCATGCTCCACTCTCTGGGCCCCAAGGAGGATTCCCCATACAGTATTGCCCGCACAGAACCGTTCATTTGTTAGTGCCTAGGGGGAAGCTTCCGCTTTTGTCCCATATCCATCAAATTCTACATACATGCGGCTATGCCCCAAGCGATTACCTTGCCACATTCCTTACACCCTCAATGTAAGTGCTACCCTTTGTTCTTTTGCTCCCTTAGGATGGTGAGCTGCACTATGGCATATCCCATGACAGAACACATTACAATTGTTAAAGCACTATCACACATGAACACGAAGTCCTCCACCAATGTGTGCTGGTACTGAATACTGGCTATCCTGAAGGTTCTGCCAGTTGCTATCCGGAGATCATGTTACTGCCATGTCAGTGCAAAGCGCCTACAACCAGCATATGGAGAAAAAGAAAACAAGCAGTCAGTGTTTGGTGATCCACCCCTTTGAAGGCGCACTTATAAATATATATTAGACAGTACATTTGTATAAACCGAGGAGCAGCTCCCTGGCCAGAAACTGTAGTTCTCATACTCTCTAAAGCTGCTCATCCCCAAGTGTGAGCTATGTCAGCACCTTCTGCATCACCCACACCTGTGCTTAAATCACACCTTTGAAGACATCTCCCTGCATGTTTGGAATGCCTTAACCCCTGTAATAATTGCGCCTCCTGCATAGCAGCTATTAAGGTATTTATTTCCAATACTGCCAGTGGCCCTAAGTCTAACCTGCCGGCCTGTCAGCCATCTAATGCAACTGACCCAACTGATATTGAGAGTAATCTGACGACCTGCCAGCTATTTAATGTAAGTGCCCAACTGGTTTTTGGGTGTAACCTGCTGACTAGCCCGCCATTTCATGTAAGTGCCACCTTTGGCATTGAGAAAGAAAACAACAATTTGAAAACGTTATGCCCGTATGTATACATAACCAAACGGTTATTGCTGAGCAAAATAAAATATGACTGAACCTATCAGCTCCCTCCTGGCAAACAAGGGACATGTTACTTGCTGTTTAGCTTCCTACGCTCAATTGAGAATGAAGTAGGATCAAACTCTAAATGTGCGTTGTTTTTTTACTGACGGTGAAGAATCCAGTGAATGAATATCCATCCATGCTCAAAAACTAAAGAGAAAAACAGTCCAACTCATTTCTCGATGCCCAAAGTACCAGAACAGCGCCCCTTTCACAAATGCCCTATGTCTTCCTATACACTGAATCCAATTAACTATCGAGTAACACGGATTACCACGCTACTCCACTAGCGAAGACTGACACATGTAACATGGAAAAATCACTTCTGCTGTTTGTGCCCGGCCCTGTTCTTCACCTCTAATATTAGAACATAAACCTCTCCAATCTGGGTGTCAATTGTGCCGCAAGACACACCAGCAATCATTAAGCCAGGTCTGGCGGCTCAGTGAACGAATACAATCCCGGCGGGTCCACTCAGCCTTTCATCCATCCGAGGTCGACAAAATGAGTACCCTTGAGTTGGGTAACAACAAACAGCTGCTATTCAGCGCCAAAATACCCACGAGTGAACATGCACTTTACAGGTACATATGATATGTGAGAACAACTCCACTAAAGATGTCCGCTTACCATGCAAACACATTCTTGTCAAATATTAACAGCACCCCTAAGTCTGTTTCCAAAGGCAGTGATAAACTATCATGCTATCACTAAATAATATTCAAAACCAATTCATTGAGACAACTGAGGAGTGCAGCAGATTCTAAATGGCACCCGTAATCTGACACCACTTACAATTATTGCACTACCGAGCATGCAGATGTGTGCATAACTATGCATCCCCAAACCTCAGTCTGCTACACCATCCGTTGGGAATTTTCCTTTGTTCATATAAATGTAACCAGCAACCCCTTTTGATGTAATATTGAAAATGTGACCTCAAAACGATAAGATTTTAATACATACCTTTGGAGTAAGAACCCGAGACCTTAGCACGAGGCCACTGTGACTCATTTGAACGGACTGCTGATTAATTGTGCCATCGTCTGCCAGCTCATTGTGACTGCCACAAAACAGTCAACATTTTAACTCATTTACCACCAGTGGCAGTGATAAAGTATCTAGCTATTACCAAAGGACCTCCCAACCCATTCATTGAGACAGGGAGGGAGCTGCCGGGCTGAGCTCCTGGTCCAGGATCACTTTAGTGCAAATCGGAGCAACCCCCCCAGCCCTCAAAAGAAAGGCACTAGTCTGCCCCACTTACCGGACTACGGTAGAGCCCGGGACGGTCTGCGGGAGAGGAGCCATGGACTGGTGAGGCGTGTGATGTGACTAGAGGGTCCTGAATTTGGCGACGAATGCGGAGCACCCCGGGGAGGCCGGCATGTGTTCCCCGGAGCCGCACCACCGAGGAGGTGACCTCCGCTCCGGTGCTGAGTGGAGAGACGCGCCGGATCACAGAACCGGAGCTCGGACCTGTTCCTCCCCAGAAACGGCGCCTGACTCTAAAATGGCCGCCCGCAAGGGAACGATCGTTGGTTCCTGCCAGTAGAAGACCAGCAATGTCACCGGACACCGGAAACTCCACCAGTTAGTAGAAGCCTGACATTTCAGTCCCTCAATGAAGCGCAAATCGGCACGAGACAGGCAAGGAGCTCCAGGACCCCACAAGTCAGAAGCCCGAGATGCCTGACCTACAAATGGCTGACACCTCGGAGAGCAGCAATAGAAAGAGGCCTACTCGAAGCACAGAAGATAACCCGATGCGACCACGAGCCCTCTGGCAGTAGAAACTGAGGAGCTATAGGTCCCACAAAGTAAGAACCTGGGAAGCTTGCACCAAAATTGGCAGCCAACTACAGGAGCAATGATAGAAAGAGGCTCACCATAAGTTCACAGGCCGATGCTGTTTTACCTCGAGACCCCAGGGAGACATCTGAGGCCACGACTGCTGATTATGATGGACTGAGGTGGGAGCAGAGCCTCAAGACATAGCGGAGTCACAAGACTCAACTCAACCAATTGCACAACAGAAGCCTCTTAACCAACCCGAAGAGGACCCAGCATTAATACCTAAAAGAAGATCCCTGGCACCCTCTGAGACCAACACACCAAGAATCACCAAGGTCAGTGGTGACAACTGAGGTTCCGTGACAATCGTAAGTGGTGTTTTCGACTGGCACGAATATGGTCGAGTCTGGTATCTATGAACAGCAAATGACGAGTTTAGTGGGTGTACGCGTTTTCGCTGTACTAGCCTAAATCGTTCATTCGTTTCGTGGGTTTCTTCATCTGAACCCACGGGTTCCATCTTAGATACGGCATCCATTTTGTTTCTTGCCCTCAAGTAGCCAGCAAACGGACGCTGTCCGCTTCGCAACCCTGGATTCCCAAACTCTTGCGGAAGACACGTGTTCCTTTGAGGGTGTCTTTATGATGAGGGGGATGACACTGTAAAGCAGATGGCCCCGCTGGAGGCTCATCATGCCGTGTTGGTCTATTGTCTCAGTTGTGCATTCATTAGGCACGTCTCCTTTGATTCCTGCAAATCGTGTTTCCTGATACCTCCCCTTTTACACTCTCTTCGATCTGTTCGCTATCCTCGTCTTCCTCTGCACCTGTTTCTGTCTCTTCCTTGATTTGTTTACAGTTGAACGGAATGCACTAATGGTGGGAAGATGTACTTTTACAGTTGGGAACTGCCAAATGCTACTGTAATTATGTTCCGGGCCCTGAATACATGAAAGCGACCCCCTATGATATTTACTGTGGGAACTGTGTTGTAACCTTTTGTTTATCGTGTTAACCTATGAGGGAAAACTGTATAAGAAGAGCGATGCACAGATACAATTCGAAGCAGTCTCCGTGAACTTACATGCTATGTACTTCTCGTGACTTCTGTGTTCCCTGCAGTAAATAAACCTCGAATCTTTGACGCCGAAGGAAGTGTCCCGTGTCTCTGTCATTATTTACGCCGGAACAGGTAACCCACGAAGGTTTCAGGTGTTATCCCTGGCACCGCTGGGTCTTAGAATAACCCAGTCCTTCAGTTGGCGCCCAACCTGGGGCTGCATCAGCGGTACCGGTCCAAATCCCGGCGATCGTGAGGAACTTCGTGTGAAATCTCCGAGGGAAGGTGCACCCCGCTTCATCGATCCTGTTGTCGAAACAAGTGGCCCGACGACTTTTCCCGCGAAGATTCCCGCCTCCTGACGGCTGCGACGGACTGCTGCCCTGACTGTAGACCTGTTTTGGCGCCTGGCGTAGACCTTGGTACAGCGAGACGATTGACGGGCCTTCCTGGTGACGCCATTGAGCTTTGAGTTAAGTATTTGTGGGTCGCTCCCAGAGTCCTTTGTTGTTGTGGGTGCTTAGTTGTTGCATGGTTCCATTGCATTTGTGGTTCTTGGTATTTTGTTCTTAGTTGTACTATTTGACGTCTGCAGTCGCCAAAAACCGAGGGCTTTTGCTCTTTTGCAGGGACATTGTACTCCTATAACCCTTGACGCTTGTGAAACTCGGTTAGTGTGCACGATGCCTGGCCGTAGTACTTTGTTCAGTTGCTTTAGAGGTTGTGGTACGGATTCCCGGCTGGAGGACTCGTGTCTGATACCTCCGGTTGGAACTCCAACATACGAATTATACAGTCGACATGGGTTGGGTCCGATCACGTTCAATGAGTGTTGGGTTTGTTACACCAAAAAGGACGGTGTCCTTAGTTGGCCACCTCATGGTAGTTTTGAGGCCCCGATTTTAGATAATCTTGAAGCTAAATTGTTCCAAAGAAAAGCAAGGCCGGCCATGTTTGATTCCTTTCGGTTGTGGCGTAAAGAAGCCAAGCAGAAAGAAATCAGGCAGCTTAAACGTAATAAAAGAGAAGGTATCGTTACAACGATGAGAAATGCAGAGCAATTTCAGCGAGATAAGGAGGAGAAGGAAAAGGAAGTTTTTGATAGATTACAGCGCATGTCAGTGGATAAGTGTTATCCCACTTTTCCAACGGGTACGGATAAGAAGGGAGAGGAAGCAGCAGAGGACCCTTTGTTGTCTTATCTATTGAAGTCGCCACCTCCGTATGCACAGGATACCGCAGTTCCTGTAGTCCCTCCTGTACCTGTTCCTGTTCCTCAACCTGCTCCTGTTCCCCCACCTTTTCCTGTTCCTACTGCTCCTCCGTCTATACCTTCTCATACTCCTGTTCCCGCTACTTCTACTATTGTGGTTACTCCTGCTGTTCCTTCTGTTCCTGCCACTCCTCTTGTTTCCCCTTTGCTTTACTCTTCTACCCCGTCTGCTCGACGTCGCGTTCCCTCTGTTGCTGCTAACTTTTTCATTTCTCTCGGACCGGTTCTTGGGTCCGCTGGTTCTGATGCTCCCCAAAGACGCGTTCGAATCAGAATGATTCGCAGCAGCGGAACTGATCGCAGTCGCAGTCCAATAGGTCACAATCGCGGAATGACTCTTCACAGCGATCTATGCTTGGGTACAATCAGTGTGCCTATTGTAGGGGTGAGGGTCATTTGAAATTCGATTGTCCAGTTTTGCGTGATCGAAATAGTGGTAATTCATCTAGAGGAGGTCGTAGTGGTCCCCAACAGGCTTCGCGAGGTCGAGGTCGCGGTGTTACGCAAAATCAGAATGATCGCTATAATGATTCCTCTGATTCTAACAATTGTTTCGATCGGCGAGGATCATCCTCGCAAGGCCGATCCGCACAGTATAATGTGGATGATTACTACGTCGATCAGGGTACTGACGACGGTAATTACTAGGACAGCCATAGACAAGGAGAGGGAGTAGTATCAGTTCCGGTTGATCAGAGAGGGCCTTGCGTCGCAGTTGCCACCTCGGGCGTAGTTGAGCCTTTTCTGTTGGACACTGGTGCAGCGAAAAGTTCCATCATGCATTCGAAACTCCCTGGCGCACCTTTGTCTGGCTTAACAAATGTTTCCGTTGGATTCTCCGGCGCCCCTGTTAGCAATCCGGTTTCTCGTCCTTTGCCCCTTACAATTGGGCCACGTGAGCTGGAAGCTCCTTTGATTTTGACTACTGGTTGTGGTGAAAATCTTTTGGGCTTGGATTTGTTGAAACGACTATATGCGACTTTGTATTGTTCTCCTGCGGGAGTGAAGCTTACTTTGGGTGAGAGAGTTATCTCTCCTATGTACTTGTCTCTCGATAAGCTTCCACCGGAATTGAGTTCTCTTCCTGCATCTTTGTGGGCAACGGGCCCTAATGACGTGGGCCTGTTTGACACTTCCCCCTCTTATGTTGTTCATTTGAAACCTAATGTGCGTTTGCCACGTATTCCCCAGTATCGTATCTCCCTTGATGATGAGCGAGCGTTGTTGGCAATTATCTACGATTTGATCGAAAAAGATGTTATTGAGGAGACTAGGGGAAACGTGTGTAATAGCCCTGTCCTGCCCATCTTGAAACGCACTGATCCATCTAAGCCTCCTGTTTATCGTTTTGTTATCGATTTACGGGAAGTGAATAAAATTGTGATTCCTCAGTTCCCTGTGGTGCCTGACATCACGGCTCTACTGACTCTGATTCCAGCATCTGCGTCCTGGTTCTCAATGATCGATCTGAAGAATGCTTTCTTTAGCATTCCAATTGCTGAGGAGAGTAGGGACCTTTTAGGTTTCTCTCTAGGTGGCCGCAGCTTTAGGTTTAAACGCGCTCCTCAGGGCTACTGTGAGAGTCCATCGATATACAGCCAAGCCTCGAAGAGCCAACTTGACGCGTTTATGTTGCCGGCTGGTGCGGCCTTGATCCAATATGTCGATGACTTATTGGTGGCTGCGGACACTCAGGACATTTGCAAAATTGCTACGGTGTCGTTGTTGCAGCATCTCTGTGACTTGCATCACAAGGTGTCACCTTCTAAATTGCAATATTAGTGCCAAGAAGTAACCTATCTAGGTCACTTATTGTCAAAGGAGGGAAGACAGTTGACCCCAGAGAGAATTGCAGCGATTGCTCGAATGACTGTGCCAACAACTCAGAGAGATGTGCGTGCCTTTTTAGGTATCACGTCATACTGCAGGCAATGGATTCCAAATTTTTCATTGCTAGCGAAACCATTGGTGGCTCTTATGTGCAAGGATGTACCAACTCCTTTGCCATGGACGGAAGAATGTCAGAAAAGTTTTTCTGAACTACGTGACGCGTTGTGTTCGGCCCCTGTGTTGGGTACTCCTGACTACAGTAAGCCGTTTACACTATACGTTCACGAGAGGGAAGGTTGTGCGTTGAGTGTTTTGACGCAACAATTCGGTGGTAAGCAGCGTCCATGTGCATATTTTTCCTCGACCTTGGACCCGGTAGCTAGAGCATTGCCGAGTTGTTTGAGAGCAACAGCGGCAGCTGCGGTGTCCATCCGACAATCTGCAGGATTGGTCATGGATAATATGCTTACGGTGATGGTTCCGCACGCAGTTGACACTCTCTTAAATCGTATGAAAACTCAACATCTGACGAGTGCAAGGTTGTCTGGTTATGAGTTGACGCTTGTCACATTCAAATAAAGCGCTTCAATGTCTTAAACCCGGCGACTTTGTTGCCAACCAATATGGAATCAGATGAGGTAGCTGCACACGATTGCTACTTATGAACTGAGGAGGAAACAAAAGGTCGTGTAGACCTAAAAAACACTCCTTAGGAAGACCCTGATGGTACTTTGTATGTGGATGGTTCGTGTTTTAAGTTGCCGAATGGTGATGTGACGACTGCGTATGCTGTGGTAACATTGAGTACGGTTGTGGAGACTGCGAGATTGAATCAGAACTCTGCACAGGCGGCGGAGCTGATTGCCTTAACCAGAGCGTGTGTTTTGTCAAAAGGGAAACGGGTGAATGTGTTTACGGATAGCCAGTATGCGTTTGGTGTTGCACACAGTTTTGGACGTTTGTGGAGAGAGAGAGGTTTTATGACATCGCATGGTACGAAGATCCAGCATGGACAGCTTGTGAATGATCTTTTGGATGCACTTACATTGCCCAAGCAGGTGGCAATTATTAAATGTAGTGCGCATCGTAAGGTGATGGATGATGTTGGTCGTGGTAATGCGTTTGCTGATGAGATTGCTAAGGAGACTGCACGGAATCTTACAACTAGGATGTATGTGACGAGTTCGATAAGGTGGCCTGCAGAAACTGGTATGTGTGAAGACACTATCGAGAGTGTGAAAGCGATTCAGAATGAGGCCACCGACACTGAAAAGACTAAGTGGAAAGAAAGTACGGGAAAGCTAGATGCGAATGGCTGTTGGATTGATTTGTCCGAGAATAAGAGGTGGATGTTGCCGGATGCATATGTGCTAGCTGTTGTGACGATGGCACACGGCTTGTCACATATTAGTGCGAAAGGTATCTGTAAGTTGTTGTCTCCTGTATGGAAGAATGATGGTATTGCTAAGTGTGCTGAGAGATTGGTTAAGAATTGTATGATATGTATGATGTACAATCCTGGTAAGGGAACTCCTACACCCCCTGGCCACTTTGCTCCCCCTTCATGTCCCTTTGAAGTGATCCAGTTAGACTTCATCCATATGGAGCGATGCAATAACCTGAAGTACGTTTTAGTTGTGGTTTGCGCATTCTCCCGATGGATTGAAGCCTATCCTCTTAAAGGCAATACTGCTCTGTCCACAGCGAAAGTCCTACTGAAGGAGTACTTTCCTCGGTATGGAATGCCACGGATTGTATGGTCTGATAACGGAAGTGAGTTTGTGGGGAGCGTGATGAAGAATGTGTGTAAGGGCCTTGGAATTACACAAAAATTCCACAGCGCCAATCATCCCCAGTCAGCAGGTTTAGTTGAGGGATACAATGGAACTCTCAAACTTAAACTCGCGAAGATTCAGGCCACGACTGGTCTCTCATGGCCTGATGCTTTGCCCTTAGCTCGTCTGTCAACTAGAGCGACTCTGCACTTTCGAGTAGGGCTTAGCCCATATGAGATTGTGTTCGGTCGTCCTGCCAATGTTTGGGGGGTCCCTAGACCCAGTGTGTTTTCTGATCTTGAGTACCCAATGTTGATCGATTATCTTCATGATCTGACTGCTAAACTGAGGTTAATTCACCAACAGGTCTTTGAAGCACTACCGACGCAGACGGAGGTTCCAGGCCACCAGCTCCAGCCAGGAGACTGGGTGGTTACGAGGAATTTTGGCCGCAAGAGAAATTTGGAGCCAAGGTTCGTCGGACCCTACCAGGTGCTCCTTGCCACAAGGACTGCTGTTCGTTTGGAGGGTCGCAAGCACTGGGTGTATGCCACCCACACCAAGAAGGTACCCATCCCTTTGCCAGCGGACTCGTGGGTGAGGAAGGGCATCGCCTCGTCTGAAGTTGAGGTTTTACCGAACTTTGTCCCATTCAGCGACGCTCAGCCTGTCGGAGTACCTCAGTGCAGCCGGACGATACTGTTGAACATTTGTCATCAAAGAACTCAAGATCTGAACAATTGTCTGGTCGACAGGATTCTGTTTCATCATCGGACCAACTGTTTGAAGATCAGACACGACCTGGGAGGAGCAGATATTTCCTTCGCTCCAACACTAGAGACTAATAAAAAAATATTTTTGCTTCCTCCCCTGACGTTCACATTACCCCATTACCACTTTGAACATTTTTGAATAACTGTGATTTTGTAAATTCTGAGTCCTTTTCGGCATATGTGTTTCCTTTCACAGCTAGGAGATTTTGTATATACTGTTTAATTAAAGTACCTTACATCCGGGTGGACCGTAGGGCCGTGCGGGTACTTCCTTCTGGTTAGTAGGTCCTGACACTAGGTTGGAGACCATCGGTTCCTAGGAACTCCTGGGGATTGACCATTGCTACACAGAACGAAGTGCGTCAAGAACATTGCGGACGGTTTTAGAGGATGGCTTTCTCGAAGCTGTCGGAATTGGGAAAGACTTAATCTCAAAGATTCGAATTGCATAGAATTGCACGAACAAAATGCTTCATGTTTCAGGTGTTCCTTCTGTTCCTAACTGTTTCTTCGTTATTGGTGGGTGGGGTGTATTATATGATACAGTCGTTGTTGCCTTCTGCCTCACCTACCCCTTCTTCTGAACCTAAACCTACCTCCACTGTTTCTCCTCATTCCTTCCACATCTTACCACAACACGAGCAGGTTAGACGTGCAGAGTTCATGAACAATTCCTTCGTTCAGCTCCTTCATCAGCATCAATTGGTAATGAACACTACGAATTGTTGGGTGTGTGGGTTAATGCCACATACCACTGATAGGGGAATTCCGTACTTGGTCCTTCCTTACAGTTCCCAGGGTTCAGCTCGAGCATTCCAAACAATGTTTCGTAGCGCACTAGATTCCTACCCCCATCGAGAGCCACGTGCTCCAGGTCATGGTCCCGGCCCGCATCACAAGCCTTTAGCGAGAGCGATTGCTGATTTGGATAGGGATATTTTTGACGCATCGCTCATCCCAGAGGAAGAGGTGCGAGCATACCAGGATCTGAGTGAGGTGGAATATAGCAAATCAGTGGGTGATAGGCAGCTTAAGAGCTCGTCCCCGATCTGGATTGTACCCCACCTCGGTAATTTCTGTTTAAAAGGACAAGGTCGAAGTCCGCGAGCTCAGCTTGGGGAGAGTGCTTGTGTTGAAACCTATGTTTTGCCGACACTCTCTTCCCCTGTTCTTTTGGCTGCCAAGGGTACATACTTTGTGTGCTATGACCGCGCATATACATGGTTGCCCTTTGACTTCTTGGGCACCTGTTATATTGCGAATCTGTTGCCCCCGACCTTTACTGTTGGGTCGGATTATCACAAGACCGGAGTTGTGAGAGGCGTAATTAGCGAAGAGGATACTGCCGGTCAAGAAGCAGGAGACTTCTTTAAGGGTTTCCTGCCGTTTTGGGGACCTATGGTGAATAGTAGGAACCTGAGACAGTTGACTCGAGTGGTGGAATCGACCGCTAATATCACTGCGAGTGCCCTTGGCAACATTACAGCAGAGCTTCAGGCGGACAGGCTTATGACGTTACAAAATCGTATGGCTTTAGACGTCGTCTTAGCAGATAGAGGTGGAGTATGTAAGGTGATCCATTCGAGCTGCTGTATTTTCATTCCTGACAACGCTCCAACTGTCTATCAAGCCATCTCGAAGTTGCATAAGATCTCTGAGTCCATGCACGTGGACGTAGGGGATTGGACACTACTCGGATGGTTTTGGGGCCTAATGTCGACTTGGGGTTGGAAGATTCTGATGATCATTGGGGTTGTTGTAGCATTTCTGTTCACGTGTTGCCTTTGTGTACAGTGTGGTCCTGCTTTATGTGGCCTCTGTGCTACGACGTGTATAAGGCGGCCGCCTGTTACCAAAGGAACGCTGATGGATAGAATTATGTTGCAGCAGCATCTGGATGGTCTGATGAATATCGAAATCGATTCTGATTGCGACTAGTGCTTGCCTACATGAGGGCAAAAGGAGCGTCTGAGGTTCCCTGACAATCGTAAGTGGTGTTTTCGACTCGCACGAATATGGTCGAGTCTGGTATCTATGAACCGCAAATGACGAGTTTAGTGGGTGTACGCGTTTTCGCTGTACTAGCCTAAATCGTTCATTCGTTTCGTGGGTTTCTTCATCTGAACCCACGGGTTCCATCTTAGATACGGCATCCATTTTGTTTCTTGCCCTCAAGTAGCCAGCGAACGGACGATGTCCGCTTCGCGACCCTGGATTCCCAAACTCTTGCGGAAGACACGTGTTCCTTTGAGGGTGTCTTTATGATGAGGGGGATGACACTGTAAGGCAGATGGCCCCGCTGGAGGCTCATCATGCTGTGTTGGTCTATTGTCTCAGTTGTGCATTCATTAGGCACGTCTCCTTTGATTCCTGCAAATCGTGTTTCCTGACACCTCCCCTTTTACACTCTCTTCGATCTGTTCGCTATCCTCGTCTTCCTCTGCACCTGTTTCTGTCTCTTCCTTGATTCGTTTACAGCTGAACGGAATGCACTAATGGTGGGAAGATGTACTTTTACAGTTGGGAACTGCCAAATGCTACTGTAATTATGTTCCGGGCCCTGAATACATGAAAGCGACCCCCTATGATATTTACTGTGGGAACTGGGTTGTAACCTTTTGTTTATCGTGTTAACCTATGAGGGAAAACTGTATAAGAAGAGCGATCCACAGATACAATTCGAAGCAGTCTCCGTGAACGTACATGCTATGTACTTCTCGTGACTTCTGTGTTCCCTGCAGTAAATAAACCTCGAATCTTTGACGCCGAAGGAAGTGTCCCGTGTCTCTGTCATTTGTACGCCGGAACAGGTAACCCACGAAGGTTTCAGGTGTTATCCCTGGCACCGCTGGGTCTTAGAATAACCCAGTCCTTCACAACCCCGAAGTGCCGAGCCCCAAACCATGGACCAGGACCCTAACCTAGTCTGATCTCATGTGAGCCCCAACCCACTACCACTCCAATGCGGCCTTGGACCCACAGGACAGGATAGGCCCCCTCAGTCACTCCGCTAATCACACCCACCTGGAGCTCAAGTCCACGCACCACCGCCACACCGAATCACAGATGCACTGACCACATGGTAAGGCCACACCAAGGGTCCCCTTCCAAGCTTCCCCGCCTATACTACCTGCCAGAAGGCCATCTCTCCTCTGGTTGGCACCCCCCTACCCCACACTATCCAACCTGTTAGACAATCAGCTCTCCTCCCCAATCCATACAAGCTTAAACACGCTTCCCTACTAACCTCCCTACCAACCTAGATGAGATGCCACCGGCCACACAAACAGCTGCCTGTCCCGATCCTCTAATTACCTGATACCCCACAGACCGAACTCATTCGCAATCTCTTCCCCCCCAGCCTCTCTAGTAAAGCGAAAAGGCATCTCAAACATAGACTTATCAGGCAACACCCCGAGACTCTAGTCGTAGACATTTACCACTGCTCCTTTAGAGGGCAGTTAAAAATGGACTTCATCTTCCACACAGTAATACCTGACTACTGGTCTACCATCCAAAACACGCATCTTCTCGTCTCCAAAACCACCATCACAGCCCATATCTGCAAATTGACTACCTCTCTCCCGAACCACCAGTCCCTAAGCAGCAATATCTCCTCAACCATCTATGAAACTGGTACTGTCTTGATACAGTCTAAGAGCGATAACCTAGAGGTCTTCGACGCCCTTTTCCTCATGCTAAAAAAAGCACCCTTACTCAAGCCACGACTGGGCCCATCCCCGTCCCTTCCCCCAACAAGCCTCCCCCAACAAAGAAGGCAACGGACCCCTCACGCGCCCCCTCAACGATCCCCCCTGCCCTCCAGTGACTCATTCCGCCTCTTTACCCCTCTGAATAGGGATCCCACCCCCTCGGACAGCTGCACCATCCTTCCTTGCCGCCCCTCCCTTCCTAACCCGCCATCCAGAGAGGAGAGCTACCCACAAGCTCAGCCTCCTCACACCGCCCCACCCTCGACCCAACTGAGACGAGACCCTCAACCGAGCCTCTACTTCCCCTACCCAGGGGCCCCCCAGAGACAATCTGGGCAGCCCCTCCCCCATTAACCATCCTGACCAGACCCCACTCCTCCCCTCCCCAGGTATTGACACCCCTGCCTCCCTCCCTCCCTCCCTCCACCCTCGGATAACTTAACGCATTGCCTCAACCTACTCGAATCCCAGCTCAAAATCTTAATACGAGGCTTGAACAAAACCCTTTGCACCCTGGCCACAATCAGAAAGCCCACCTAACACTCTGCTGCCCGCCAATCACCTCCCAACCAAGAAGGAGTGAGATAACACCCCCATGTGGACCGCTTGCCCCACTCAGTTCTCGACCCTCGACCAACAATTCAGGGAATGAGACCCGTTCAGACAGACCCAGAAAATCTCCTGGGGGGAGAGTGATAACTCTCCCCCCAGGAAGCGACACTTCTGGCCGCATCCTATTATCCCCCTTTGAACTCCTCCCCCAAAGCTAAGATCCAAGTAATCACAGGAGACATAAGGGAACATCCCCTGCCAAGAACCCCCAGAGCCTCAGCTCACCTAACCTCCCTCACCACAGTCCAAGCTTCCAAGTTCAAGAACGAAGAAGCATGCATGCTCATAAACTGTAGATCGGCCCATAAGCATGCATCAGAAGTAGCAGAAGCCATCCTCACCCATGACTTAGACATAGCCTTCATCACGGAGACCTGGCTAAACAATCTCTCCTACCCTATTATGGACATGTTGATACCTCCCGGATTCAATTTGATCAACAAAGATAGACAAGTTCATAAGGGCGGGGGCATAGCAATTATTCACAAGAGTAACATCTTCATCACGGAAATTACCTCTTGCGAGTACAGCTCCTTTGAATGCCTCTTAGTCAACATCAAGACAGAAGCCAAAAGACCATTACTCTGTCACGTCCTATACCACCCACCAGGCAACTCCAAGGAATTCGGGGAACACCTTTCCGACCTGATTGCCCACTGTGCACTAAGCAACTCTAACAACATAATTCTTGGCGACCTCAATCTCAGATGGAATGAAACTCAAAATTCTTTCATTCAATCCTTAAATAGCCTCCTGCTGGAAAATAATCTGACCCAACACTGCTCATAAGAAACACACCATAGAGGAGCAACCCTGGACGCAATCATTTCCCAAAACAATGCAATCTCCATTGACCACATCATTCCCGTTGACTGGTCAGACCACCACATCATTCTCTTCCACATCAACCAAATGGTTCAAACTCAACCCCCTACTCAGGTCCCCCCCTAATGGGTCAGGAACACAGCTCAGTTCCCTTGGTCTGACCTAGAAGAATGAATTAGCTCGCTCCTCCCCAGCGCAACTAATCACCTCTCAACTACTGAACTCACCTCCCTCTACAACATGAATTTGATGCTCACCCTGGACCACCTTGCCCCCCTGAAACAAAAAAAAACAAGATCATCCCTTCCAGATCATGGTTCTCCACTGTCATTAATGAAGAAAGAAGGCAGCTCAGAGCCTCAGAAAGAACCTGGAGGAACAATCCATCCTCACTCCATCACGGCCAACTTAATGAAGCCCGCAGGAATTACAAAAACCACATTAAGAACAAAAAGTCAGATTTCTTCTGTTCTGCGCTAACCACCTCAAAAAAACGTCCCAAAGAACTCTTCAATATCATCAGGAATCAAACATCCAAGCCTCCGACTTCCTCAATACTGTCATCAAAAGAACAATGCGACAACTTCTCCGTCTTCTTCAAGGACAAAATCGACAAGATCGACCTCTCACATGGCGCCAATCTCCCCCCGCCACCAAGAGCAAGGCGTATGAAACTAAGGATGTTGCCGCCCTCAACCCTCCAAAACAATGGTCCTCCTTCATCCCTATTCAGGAAGCGGAAATAGTCAATCTAATCTCCATGGCTAATCCGTCATCCCATGCTCAAGACCAACTGCCCTCATGTATGGTCAAGGACCTAAAGCACACCCTAGCCCCAATATGGCGCAATATCATTAATAGCTCTCTGAGCTCTGGACTTGTACCAGACTGTCTCAAAGTTGGCCAAGTCATGCCACTACTGAAAAAACCAGGACTGGACACAGAAGATATGAACAACTTTAGCCTGTATCAAACTTACCCCTTCTGTCCAAAATCCTGGAAAGATGTGTACTCCCTCAGCTGACTCATCACCTGGATAACATCAATCTCCTAGATCCCCATCAATCTGGCTTCAGAAAAGGCTGCAGCACAGAAACAGCAATTATCAATGTCCTAGACGATCTCCACAAGACACTGAATTCGGATCCATGCTGCCTTCTCATCCTCCTATACTTATCGGCCGCGTTCGATACAGTTGATCACTCTCTGCTCCTTAAGGTCCTCCAAGAAAGAGCCGGTCTTGAAGAGACAGTCCTCCACTGGTTCTCCTCTTTTCTTCACAACCGCTCACAAAGAATAAAAATCAAAAACTTTGAGTCCGACTGCCAACCAGTTAATAGAGATGTCCCCCAAGGGTCAGTGCTCTCCCCCAGCTTTTAAATATCTACATGGAACCACTCACCACACTGCTCAAGAACTCCAACATACCTTTCCACCTGTATGCAGACGATACGCAACTTTATCTGGAAATCACCTCCATCGACGACATCCGAAGATGAAATACCACGCTCAGGGAGGTGCAACACTGGCTCACAATCAACCACCTGGAACTCAACCAAGAGAAAATTGAAGTACTCCTCATCTCCAACAGAGACGAAAACCCCCAAATTGAAGAATGGGTGAAAGCCATCGATGTCCTCAATGGTACCCTCACCCCAGCGGACTTGGTAAAATCTCTAGGTTTTACCCTAGACCCGAAACTGAACTTGAAAAAACACATTTCGAGATCCGCCAAAAGTGCCTTTCTCAACCTGAAACTACTATATAAAAAAAAATCCTTCCTTCCTCCTAAAGATCTCCAACAAGCCACGCAAGCACTGGTGCTCTCCAGAATCGACTATCGGATCTCAGCTCTGACCGGAACAGCAAAATCTCACCCAGCACCCCTAAAAGCAACCTTCAATGCTGCAACAAGAATGGTCACAGGAACTAAGAAATTCGACCACTTCTCTCCTGCACTCAGGGAACTGAAATGGCTTCCAATGGATGTTCGAGCCAGCTTTAGAACAGCTTGCCTCATGCCTAAAGCCCTACACACAGGCAAACTGGAATACTTAGCCGCTAAACTCAAAAGAGCTGGCCAGTCAAGGAACCTCAGGAGCTCCAACACTCTATTGCTTATCCCCCTGAAAACTCGCAAGCAAAATACTGCAGCCAAATCTTTCGCTGGTAACGCCCCTAAAATCTGGAACTCCATCCCCCCACATCAGAACGATCCCCTCATTCCTTAAATTCAAGAACCTGCTCAAAGTCCTCTTCCTGGACCGCTGTCGAGCGAAACGATAAATTACAAGGTTGCTCCTGTCACGGCTCTCCATCTTTCCATATTCTCTTGACGGTGAACTTTGAATTGGACCCAGAAAACCTCTTGGTCTCTCCGACCTGGCTAAGTATAGAATTGGTTTAGACGCTCGTCCAGAAGGACCGTCACCCTACCAGCTCCACACTTTCCCGCGCTCCTATCTGAACTATACGCGGCTCAATCCTCCATGGACTATCATAATATCTGCACTGCATAACTGCATCTGACTGTACATGTTGTTAAGCGCTCAGATACCCTCGGGTCCAGCTAGCGCTATATAAAACTCCTAAAATAAAATTAAAATAAATAAATTATAGGGCATCTGCAGTCTGCACTGCATAACTGCATCTGACTGTACATGTTGTTAAGCGCTCAGATACCCTCGGGTCTAGCTAGCGCTATATAAAACTCCTAAAATAAAATTAAAATAAATAAATTATAGGGCATCTGCAGTCTGAAGCCACTTACAATTTTTGCACTACCGAACATGCAGATGTGTACATAACTATGCATCCCCAAAACCTTAGCCCGCTACACAATTCTTTCGGAATCTTACCTGTTCATAAGAAATGCCACCAGTAACCCCTTTTGAAGTAATACCAAAAATGTGAACTCAAAATGACATGATTTGAACGCATAACCTTTGGAGTGAGAATCAGAGACCTTAATCACGAGGCTGCAGTGACTCATTCGCACACTGTTCATTAAATGTGAAATCGTCTCCCACCAAATTTGGACTGCAAACAAACCGGCCACCTTTAGGCTCGTTTACCATCGGTGGCACCTGTTGTAAAATCTGCAGCTCTGGCCATTAAACCACATCCTCTCCACATAATAATGGCCCATCCCTCTCATATGCAGGGGAAATCTGCAAAATCTCTCCCCCACCACCCCATCAGGTGTCATACTGCCGACCGAGAGCCTACTTTGACCACGCCCATAAGCCCTGTTCTTTCTCAAGTGCAAAACAACAGTTGATGGACAGAACGCAGAACAATGTCATACATTCACCCCAGCACAGAAATCTGGGCATAATTCCTTTTTTTGTTGTTTGTATTTCTTTTTTTTTTGCTCACCATGCTATTCCAGTGTGAACCCATCCATTTGCAAATCAGGCTTGACCCTGTGCCCCCAAAGAACAGTCCAGCCTGGAATGCCAAGCCAGGTCCTTTCGCAAAGTGGCTATTCTAAGTGAGCAGCCCAACATCGTGCTCATTAGCCACATAATCGTAACAGAACAATGTATAGAAAAAGCCCCTGACATCACAATTTATAAAGCAGCCCAGTAAAAGCTTTGCTTTTCACCCTTGATAACCATATTACTTGCATTATCCTTTTTTACTTTGTAAACCAGGAGTTCTTTGCTGTAGCCCAGCCACGACCTGAGGGCAAGAACCTCTTGCTTGTTGTCAGCTTCTGACAATATTTTAATCCTTCCTTAAATCAGCAGAAGACAGGCACCTCGATGTGTGCCAACTGAATTGTGCATGCATAACAAGCCATGGGCTGTATTTAAGCCAGAGTAACACTCGTTCGAGGGCGGGACCTTCCTCCTTCTGTCAGATTCCCCATAACGGTCCTTCTTTGAAATCCCTGACGCCTTGCTCCCTATTTTCGCTATGCTGGGTCTTGTTTCCTATTCACGAGCCAGTTTTAAACTCAGGACTCATTCCATCATCCTCCACATACCAGTCTCATGAGGCTGGATGGGCGCCCGGAAAAGCGAATCGTTTGGCAGATTTCTAGTATAATCTGACATACTTTGCAGTGCTCTCACAACAGAATAGACATTACCAAGAGTTTCTTTTTTAACATGCCGCCCTATGCTTTTAATACAAATTACACAATGGATTTTTACCACCGAATCTCACCACTTTTAAGAACGAATGTGGACTGGACCGGGAATACTCCCAAAACCCGTCTGCCACCAGCGAACTACAAGGAAAGCATCCCAAAATATTGAAGCATGCAAGCCTTCTGTTATGTTGGCCGGCGACCTGGAGGACAACATGGCAGTGGCTAGTTAAGGGGCCTAGGGGAAAGATAATGAAACTCGGGACACAGTAGCTTGGTGGTTTACAGGCCCGCCTCCGTAGCCCAACTGGCGTACGTGAGTGCGGAGCGTACTTTTACTAAAGTCAGGTCACATGACCTTCCACGTTAGGTGTATGCCCGTTATGTCACGGGCACAACACTACATGTCTCCCCAACAAACATCAAAACAACATTAGCATTGAATTTTAACACTGGATCAGTTATTAAACTACACATTCCAGGGCTACCATTATCATCTACAGTCACAACCAAAACAAGAACAGTCTTACGTGAGATAGTCCTTCAATTGGCATGATGGTTCAGGATTTCTTCGCAGGCTGTACTGGGACAGGCCCGACTTGGGACCTCAGTATCTTCAGCACGAGACATGGACTCATAGTGACCAGCCGCTGGCCCGTCTGGAGAGAAGTCCAGCCCCGCTCTGCGACCACCACTCTGCTGAGAAGAGGGAGGATCGCCTGGTTAACCAGCTTCCTCTTGCGGAATCATCTCCGTCCCGTCCACTTCACCTTCCCCATCGAATGGCAGGGTACCATCATCGACCTCAGGAGAATCAGGGACGATGCAGGCGCCTCCCCGTGATACTTCTTGAAGTGTGATACGTTTCAGGCAACAGTCTCTCGGTCACGGGTTGCAATGATCCTTGTTCCTTTGACATTAACCACAGTCCAAGGCTTCTTTTCATATGGCAGCCGAAACTTGCCAGTGGCAAAACGATTCTGGAGCAGCACCAGGTCCCCTTTTTCAAACTGTCAATGCTTTGCTTTCCTTCGCTTACTGACTTGGGAATGAGCCTCCCGCCGTTGGGCATCAATCCGGGGGTCATCGGGTGTTTCCGGCTGCCATTGTGAGTGGTGAGGTATGGGGTCAGTGATTACCCGGCCCATGAGCAGATGAGCAGGCGCAACACCCGTGGTGGTGTGGGGAATCTGAGGGTAACTCCTGAGAAAGGTGAAAATAGCCAGTTCTATGGACTGTCGCTTGTCATGAGCAATTCGAATTACTTTATTTAGAGTCCTCATAAATCTATCAGCTTCACCGTTGGCTTTGGGCCATAGGGGAGTAATGCGGCGGTGGTGAATGCCAAGATTGTTGAGCTATGCAGCCAGTTCCTGCCCCTGAAAGGGAGGCCCATTGTCAATTCGCAGTTCTCGGATGAGGCCCTGGGCGGCTATAATTTTTTCAATCTTTGGTATCACCTCAGCGGCACTGGGAGAAGCTATGATTTCAACCTCAGGATACTTTGAGTGTTCTTCAATGGCCACGAATGTATGACGACCGCCGGGCGGACTACCAAAGCCTAGACTGACACAGGACCATGGAGACCTCAGCCGAGGTTCTGTAAGGATGGGTGCAGGACATGGCATCTCTCCCGTCACTTGACATGACAAGCAAGAACGGACAGTAGCCTCCACTAGTTCGTCCATCAGCAGGAACCACACCTTGGTGCGGAGATGGGACTTAGTCTTTACCATGCCTTGTTGACCTATGTGGGCCAATTGAATGCACTGGTCCGTCAAGGATGTGGGGATCACCAGCCGATGACCCCTCAGCAAACACCCCATAGTGTCTTCAGTTAGTTTGTCCCAGACATGATAGAGGCTTTCCATGATCCGCTGGGCAGGTATGGTCAATATCTTCCACTCCTCCTTAGCTTTGTGCCAATTGCCAGTCTGGAGAGCCACCTTGGCTCATTGCAGGCAGTCATCTCGGGAAGTTGCGTCTGCGAGATCACCCATGGATATGGGAATTGGACATGAGCGGGTCACAACACATCGGACATACTCTTCGGTATCAGCCGCTTCCTCCATTTCTTGGGCTGTCGCTGCTCTGGGGTGCCGGGATAAGTAGTCCACTGGATTGCGGGATCCTGGCTGATATTCTTACCATGCAGTTATAATTTTGAAGTTGCAACATCCACTTCTGAATCCTGGGAGGAGGTTTGGTGGAAGTGCCACAAAACAGAGCCAGAAGTGGTTTGTGGTCTGTGGTCACCACAAACGGCTTGCCATAGACAAACAGGTGAAAGTGACGACACCCCCAATGAATTGCAATGGCTTCCTTTTCAATTTGAGAATATCTCTGTTCAGTCTCGGTAAGGGAACGGCTTGCAAAAGCCACAGGGGCCAAGTCATCTTCCTGACATTGTCTCTGCAACAGCACAGCTCCTAAACCCTGGGGTCCTGCATCCACCGCTATCTGGGTCATCTTCGTGGGGTCAAAGGAGGCAAGCGTTGTGGCTTCTGAGAGTGCCCTCTTGATGTCCCTGAAGGCTTTGGCTTGTTCCGGACCCCACTTTCACGGGATGAAGTTCTTGGTAAGTTCGCCCAGTGGTATGGTCAGAGTGGTGAGGTCACAAATGAATCTGCCGCAGTAATTTACCATACAAGGAAGCTGCGGACTTCGGTCACACTAGCAGGGGCAGTAGCGTCCTTGATGTCTCTGAATTTTTCTGAATCCGGGTTGACTCCTTCCATGGAAAAGGTATAGCCAAAGAACTTCATTTTTTTCTTCAGGAATTCACACTTCTCCCGGTGAATGGTGAGTCCCGCATCCCGCAGTCTCCGAAGTACTTGAGTGAGATGAGCATTGTGTTCAGGAAGTAACTTTGCATGGACCATGATGTCGTCACTAACGTTGATGATGCCGGGAGTGTCCATGATTAGTTAATTTATAAAGGGCCTCATTCTACAAAACATGCTCTTAATTCAAGAATGTAACCCTGGTCAGACCGATTATTATAGCCCAGTAAGAAAGGAAAAGAAACCCTGTCTCTTCTTACTAAAGGGTGGGTGGATTAGAGCCCCGGGTACTGCTTCCTACAAGACTAATCGGAAATAACCAGGGCTCCTCCTCTTTTATAGGACTTTCACACTAAGCCCTTGCTGGTTTCCCATTGTTTCGGCTATGCAAGCAAATTTGTAATCATTGGACCAGTAAGTGCATACATTTTGTTTCCTGAAACTAAGATTATCCTTAAACAGAAAAAAGTGAAGAGAAAAAGAGAAGAAAAGTCTGACAATAAAATTCGGAGAGAAAGATAAATAAATAACTCTAGATGTGTTAATCCCAGAAATAAAAATTGGATTAATACAAATTAAGTAGACACCAGAGAGGAGAGAATAAAAACTGCAAACCAGCTATTCCATAAATCCCAGAATTTTGTTTTTTTTAGCCCTTTTGCTTGTCCGATCAAGAGTTGAGATACATTGAACTGAGCTAATCCATTAATATTTAGTTGGTGGGATGAGTAGAATAAATTTTACACAGATCTCCCTTCGCGCCAAAAGGATCAGAACAAACAGAAGTGCCCTCTGATTCCTTGGGAAGGGTAGGTTTTCTATTTCTCTCGCAACCCCAAAAATGACTTTTAGCCTAACCTCTCTGCCCATATTTACAGAAAATATGTTACTCACGTGGTCCCAGAAGAGCTTGATGGAAGGACACTGCCAAAACATATGTACCTCGTTTACATTTGTTTCCTAGCACTTCAGGCACTTATTTGATGATTTATTTTTAGGGGGGCAGCTTTCACATACGACCAAAAAGTAGACATAGATACTTGCCCAAGAGTTTTGAGGTCGTCATCCGGCATGTTCTTCCTCCAGCTCTCTGTGAATGAGTTCAATTTCTTATCTCCACTCTTGATCATTTGCCAGTACCATGCTGCCATGTCCTTTCAAGTTCGTCTGGTACAAATTCCTTTTACCAAATCCCCATTCCCAGTTATTTCGTTACTTATTGACTTAGTCCAACTGAGAATTTGCAAATACTTAAATTTTGATACCGAGTTCTTGGTAAGAGCAGAAAAGCTCTGCCATGGGATTAACTCCTCTTCTACTACTAGTTCTCTCCATCGCATTATCCCGGCTCTACGTAGAGGGAGGGTCAAAGCGTCTTGTAAACATGCCGGGGTGCCCGGGGAGTTTCAGATCGGTGATTCTTCATTATGGTATGGTGTACCTAGCAGTGTCCTCACTTGAACCCAAACTTTAGTGACAGCTTTAACGATCTTCAGTCTAACCTTTTTGAAAAACTTGGGGTGACCACATTTTGAAAGAAAGGAATCAGCTTGTATGTTATGTGTTTGAGTTAAGGCTTTACATAGAGGTGAATAGCGCTGGCTATTGCTTAAGAGTTGACGTGAGTTTTTAAAATGAAAGGCACCGTAATATAAGTATAAATCAGGGGTGGTTATACCCCCATTAGCTTTTTTCCTCCGAAGTTTTTTCTGGGAAATTCTGGGATTTTTCCTACCCCACATAAAAGATGAAAAAAGCCCCTGTGCTTTCCTAAACCAAATTTTTGAAAATTCAAAAGGAATAGTGTCAAACAAAAAAGTGAATCTTGGTAAAACTGACATTTTCAGAAGGTTAGATCTGCCCACAATAGAGAGTGGGAGAGACTCCAATGCCTGCAACTGCTGTCGCACATTTGTCAGAGTTTTATCAAAATTTATTTGGACTACCTTGTCTCGTGTTTTATAATTTGCACCCCAAGATACCTTATTTGTTGTTTTTCAAGGTCACTTTTATAAGGGGAATTCCATAACATCAGTTCTGTTTTTTCCTGATTTACAGCATATCCAGACATTTTCCCAAAATTCTCCAGCTGGGACCAAATTTCTGGAAGTGCCTGTTCTACATCGCTTGTCAGAATCATAAGATTATCGGCGTATAAGCCTATTTTCTTTTCCCAGCCCATACAACTAAAAGGAGGGATAGTGTGACACGATCTGAATTTAAGTGCCAAAGGCTCGATATATATATTAAAAAGTAAAGGTGAAAGGTGACAGCCCTGTCGGGTCCCTCGTGAAATTTTAAGTTGTTTTGTTAAATTTCCATTCACCAGGACCCTAGCAGTGGGATTTTGATAGAGGGCCTTCACTGCTGTTACAAAAGTGTCTCCCACATTAAAGTGATGGACTACTTCTATTAAAAAGGGCCAACTGACCCTATTGAAGGCTTTGGCCGCATCGACTGTTAAAATTGCCAAGGGGATCTGATATAGATTTGCCAAATCTATCGCTCAGATAAGGTCTTGGGTTAGTTCGTTCAATTGTCTCCCTCTCATAAAGCATCTCTGGTCTGGATGTATTATGGAGCCTGCATTTTTATCTAGCCTTTTAGTGAGGATTTGGGTGTAGAGTTTGTGGTCTCTGTTTAAGAGTGAAATGGGTCAATTAGATTCACATAATTGTGCTTTTTTATTAGGTTTCGGTATTATTGTGATTGTGGCCTCATTCCAGGATGCTGGTAACTCCTGAGCCAGAGTGTATATTGAATTGAAAAGTTGAAGTGGAAATGGTGCCAACTCATTCTTTAGTACAATATATACTTCATTTGGGATGGCATCGGGACCTGCAGCTTTCACTTTTTTTGACATTCTAATAACTTGCAGCACTTCCTCTAGTGTGATTTGATTATTCAATGTATTACTATCTGTATCTGAAAGAGTGGGAAGTTGAAGATCTTGAAAGAAGGATTCCAGTTGTTCTTCAGGCTTAAGTCTTCAGCATATAAATCTGAAAAGAAATGAACAAAATCTCCCTCTATTAACTTCCCGGGGGTCGAGCATTTTAGGCTCTTCACAGTGTTTCTAACATAGTCAGATTTAGGTTTCCAAGCCAGGAATTTTCCGCACCCTTCTCCATACTCGTGGTGCGCTAATTTGCTTGCCTCCCATTTCTTTTTATTTCTAGCCTCTCAATGGTCTATTAACTCATTTTTGGCTAGAGTTAGCTGTTGAATATTAGATGGATCAGTTGGAGTTTGTTTGAATTCTAAGGATGTTTGGGCTATCTTTGCTTCCATTTTTTTAATATCATCTTTTGATTTCTTATTATGTGCAATAGAGAGAGAGGTTAATAGGCCTCTAAAAAAGCTTTATATGAGTACCAAACTATATGGTGGGCTGCTGAGTTTATATTAATTAGAAAGAACTCTTTGTGTTAAGACACTTTCCAGAAGAACGACCGAATGGTCAGATAAATGTTCCGGCAGGTGTGTAACTCTAAGCGTATCCCTACTGGTACTACGGTTCACCAAAAAAAAAATTCAATCCTTAAACGGTGGCCTTGTTTCTTATTATGATAGGTGAATTCCCCCCTGCAGACCCTGGAGTTTGCCTTCTCTCTTCCCATATGTCCAGGAGACTACCCTCTGCCATTAATCGTTTTTTCTAGTTTTTGTGTGGCCCTACTGGCTTTTTTATTTTTAGATGTAGAGTCATGAATGGGATTTAATACTATATTAAAGTCTCCCCCTATTATAATACGATCATTTGCATTTCCCAACTGGAGGAACAGGGACTGGAGGTGAGTCGGGTCATCTATATTGGGGCCGTAATAACTGACCAGCCTAATCCAGTTTGAATTGATTTTTCCCTAACAGTTACCAATCTACCATGGACGTCTGCCACTACGCTCCCAATGGCCATCTGGATATTTCTCCTGACAATAGTAGCTGCACCTTTTATTAGAGCTAACTGTGCTGAGTAGAAACAATGCCCTATCCACTTATGGTCTTTAAGTATTCCTATTCATTCTTCTTTTGTGAGATGTTACTCCTAAATTAGCATAATGTCGTAGTTTGTGAGATGCAAATATTCCAGAATTTTCCAGGGAACCTAAAGCCATTCACGTTCCAGGAAAGAATTCTTAAGGTTTGTGATCTATCCATAGTTGTCAGCGAAAGACAAACTAATAAAGGTACCCTTCTGCCTCAACATTCTATTTCCTAAAGACATGTTATGTGAATGAGGACAATTTTTTTGATTTTTTCCCCAAATGCTCCCTCACCCTGTGATTAAGATTTTTTCTTTGATTTTTCATAGTGCTTTCTCTTCGACCCCCCTCCCCCATCCCTCCCTGGGGAACCCTCCCTTGTCTCTAGAGGCGTTCTGAGTGCCTCTTTTCTTTGGCTTCTCACCTCACCTGATGGGTAGGTAGAAATTTTGTTTTGTTCTTTAACAGTAAGCATGGGCAAAAAATCCATTTTGCGGGTGAATTTGCGGATTTTTGACGATTTCGCGATCCGAATTTACCCAATAATCCGCAAGCTACGAATTATTTTGCTTGCTCGCACTTGAAAAATACAATATCGCGCGCGCGGCGTTGACTCTGAGCCTGACGAGTTGTTTTTCTCCCTGTTTTGCGTGTGCTGCGCCATTTTTGATCATGCTGCGTGATCGCGCGAGAGTTTTTTGAACGCAATTACGTCATCGCGGATTGCCATCCTGCACGACTAGAGTTTGACAAGGCGAGTAGGTGATAAATGCCCGCGACGGCGCGCAGCTGACTTCCGGCGGGAGGTTTGAACAGCTTGAGTTCTCGAAATTGCAAAAATTGCAATTCTGCACAAGAAATCCACTGCAGGAAGCATAAACCTTGTGAAAATGATGATTTTGATCAGAATATCTCCTCAGATTGACATTTGGCTGTATTTTTTGGTGCAGGAGTCCATTTTTTGAGGTGGGGTGGGAGGAAGGAAGTGCCTCAGAGTCTCCAACTTCCCGTTCCTGTCCAGCAGGCTCCTCCCAGTGCTTTGTCCATGTACTGGCCACTATTCATTTGGCTGTTGAGCTGGAAGGATTACTTTTTCTTGCTGCTAGTGGATATTTGTATTTGAGGACTTTTTGGACTTTGGAGTTTGGATCACTGTTGGACTTGAGATTTTACAAGTAAGTTGGTGCTGTTTGTTTGGGGCATTGCAGTTGAGGCAACTCCAGTTCTAAAACTTTTTTCACAACTTTAACAAAATATATATTGTGGTGGGTAGCTAGCCACAGTATCCAGTAGGCCCAGGGTTAGTCATGGGTGCATGATACAACTGTTTCTCTGATTTTTTTTAACTTAATTCTCATTTATGTCATGGAATTTAAGCTCACTGTTATATGTTTTATTTTTTTTATTTTGGGGTGCCTGTAAAGCCTCACTAACCAGTAGGCCCAGGGGTAGTGAGTGGTGCAAGGGCTTAGTCTTTCTGTGGGGTGTCTTGAATTTAAACATCATTGAGGGCATGGATGGCATGGGATTGTGGTGATTTTTATGTGTTTTTCGACTTTTTGGGGGTGTTGTTGGGACTGGCCGTGTGGGTGGGGGCCATTTTGAGCGCTGGTACAGGCAGGGCCTGGCCATGTGCTGGGGGACAAGGGGCCATTTTGAAGGCATGCAGTGTTCTCAGGCCTGCACCCATTTTGCCTAGCTTTCATCCATTATGCCCAGGGGTACTCAGTGGTGCATGAGCCTAGTCTTTCTGTGGGGTGTCTTGAATTTAAACATCATTGAGGGCATGGATGGCATGGGATTGTGGTGATTTTTATGTGTTTTTCGACTTTTTGGGGTGTATAACTGATGTTCCCCTGTCTTCCATTGCTTTTAGGTGCACAAGAGAACCATCAGTGCCAGGAAGAAGTCCTGCAGTGGTGTGTGCAGCATAACATCACGCGACGTCACGTGTGGCCAAGACAACTCTGCAACTCGTGCAACTGCGGCCTGCTGTTCTGACATCTGAAGAAGATGGGCCCAAAGAAAGGTGGCCATAGCGCCTCACGAATAAAGTTGCCAGTGCCACTGCCAGTAAGAAAGAGCAGAAGAAGCAAGTGGCACCACCTACCAAGGAGGCAGGTGTGCCCACCAACACCTTTTTGTGAAAAAAACTACGCCTGCAGCAGCAGCGGTGTCCACCGGGGACCAAGCTGGAAGCAGCACCTCCGCCTCATTGGGGTCAGTGCCACCACGCCAAGGTAGGCCCAAGCCCATGAGTGCCGCAAAGGCAGCCACTTTGGTTGTTCAATCACCATCGACCAGAGATGTTGGCTCATAACAAGAAAGTACCATCCAATCAACGCCGGGGGTAACTCAGCTGGCGAGTGTTCAACAATCACAGCCGCAACGACAACCACAAGTGCAACTAGTACAAGCGCAAGTACATGGGCAAGGAGAGGCGCAAGTACATGGGCAAGGAGAGGCGCAAATACATGGGCAAGGAGAGGCGCAAGTACATGCACAAGGAGAGGCCCAAGTAGAGGTGCATGGAGAGGTGCCACTAGAGGTTCATGGAGCGGCACTACTGCCTACAACGCTTGTTCCTCCAGAAGTAGGGGCACATGAGGAAATTTATATTCAAGTGGAAGAATCATCCCAGGAATCCACTCCTCTTGAGGATGATCCATTGCTTTCCAGATCCCCAGCTAGAAAAAGGTTAAAGAGGGCTGCTACTACTACAAGTTCTTCTTCAAGCCCCCTTCATTCTGATGACCTTGATCTTGATTGGAACCCAGCAATGCAGTCTGACAGTGAGGCACGCCATGAGCCGACAAAGGTAGCTAAGCCTAAAAGGAAGGTTCCAGCAAGGCTTCGACTTATGGGTGATGACGACGACCAAGAAGTGGTGTCTTGTGCTGCTGATGAACAGTCTGATGACGACCCAGTCATCACAGACACCACTAAAGCCCCAGCGGGCATGGAGTAGACAGACATTTTAACCCTATCCCGAATGGCTGCTGAGCGGGATGATCATGTTGGCGGAGTGGCACTGGTACCACCACCAACGCAGTTAACTACAACCCCAAAATGACTTACAGCTTCCATATTTTCTCGTCAGAAGGGCCAGTATGGACCTCCATCCAGCTCGACCTCCATTACCTCAAGAAGTGGTGCTGTAAGTCAACTACAGAAACAAATTCAGCCACGCCCATCCTCCACTTCATCTGGCATTGAAAGTCAAAGTAGCTCCTCCACCACCAGCAGACATCTCCAGTCCCCAGTTTGGGACTTCTTTACTGTTAGCAAAAAGGCGGAAAACATGGTCGTTTGTTCGATTTGTAAAGTATTAGTTAGTCGGGGTAAGCTTGGATCCAACTATGGTACCGGAGGCCAGAGAGGTCATCTCAAACTACACCACCCTATCCAGTGGTATAAGCACCTAAGTGACATTGAGGAAGCCAAAACAAATCCAAATGTATCCCTTCATATTGCATCTGATGATGATGAGAGGCTGATTGTAAAGGGGGGAAGTGAAGAAATGACAGCCATTTTTTCTGGTACACCCTGTACCCCTGGCAGCAGCACTGCAGTGGTAGCACCCACACCCTCTACCCCTGCAACATGTAAGAGGCCCACTAAGAGTCCGGGACAGACATCAATGCAAAAAACGAAATCACTGAGCCTAACTGGTTTGAAGTCTGCATCATCATCATCATCACGTAAATTGGTCCAGCCCACCATTACCAGCATGTTTTGGTCGGAACCGCCATTTGAACGCAACCACCCAACCATGCGTCTGTATAATGCCAAGCTGGCTAAAATGCTAGCCCTGGACCTTCTCCCTTTCTCTTTCGTGGAAGGGGTGGGTTTTCGTGAATTGGTGGCAACAGTCTGCCCTAAATGGAAGGTTCCTAGCAGGTTCTATTTTGCAAGGGTTGCTGTTCCAGCACTACATCAAGATGTGCTGAAGGTGATTGGTGCAGCTATTCTGAAGAGTGCTGTTCACACTATCCACATGACAACAGATATGTGGACCAGTTGCCAAGCCCTTGATTACATGTGCATCACTGCACACTGGGTCTCTTTTGCAGAGGTCGAAAAACAGTTAAAACACAAAGATGTTGACTCGGAGGAAGTTTTTCAAGCTACTCGCAAACATGCAACAGTAGGCATGTTTGCCATGGAGAAATCTCATACTGCACCTAACCTTTTGGATGAGTTTAACAGGAAGGTCAAAGAATGGCTGCATCCAAGAAACCGCACAGTTGGTTATGTTTCCACGGATAATGGCAGTAATATAGTTAAGGCCATGGACGACGGTGGCTATTTCAGAGTGCCGTGTTTGGCGCACAGTATTAACATCGTGGTGCAAGCCTTCTTGAAAGCAGAAGAGCCAGTCGTCAAAGTACTGACCACCTGCCAAAAAATCTGCACCCATTTCAACCATTCTTTTAAGGCCCGGAAGCAGCTGAGGGGCCTTAAATATGAACGTAAACTGCCAGTCAAAGGACTAATCCAGGAGGTGGCAACACGTTGGAACTCAACCTTTTACATGCTTGAGCGTCTGTCTGAGCAGTGGGAGGTAATACATGAGTTTGTCTTTAAACTGGGTGCTGCTCACAAAGACTTGATGCTAGAGTTGGAGGAATGGAAGCTAATTGCAAGCCTGACAGACTTGCTTCATCCTTTTGAGCTCTTCACCCATGAAGTCAGCAGGGAGGACTGTTCTTTGAGCAAAGCTATCCCATTGTTGCGCATGCTAGAGCACCAACTGAAGGAGGTGTCTTCAACGTTCTGAGATAATGGTGAAAAGCGAGAAGCATATGGTTTGGCGCAGAAGTTATTATGCCGCCTCCTTGACAATGAAAGGCTTAAAAAGATACATACAGAACAACATTACATTTGTGCCACTATTCTTGATCCACGGTACAAAAAGGCAGTGGCCAGCAAATCATTCATTACTTTTGATGAAGCAGATGTTTCAAAGTACAAACGTTGACTAGCTGTGTCAGCCAGGCGGTTCGAAAAAGATTGGCAGAAAATTCAAGGAGGCAGCACAAGTACAACTGAATCAGCAGGCCATCCGGCATCAAGTTCCACTTCTCAATCCGTGGCCGAAGGGAGTCACTTTCCCTCACAGCCGTTAACGACACCAGCAACCATATCATCATCCTCACCTGCACCAGGCCGCAAACCAATATTGTTGGAAGGGTATTGGCTAACTCAGCAAGGGTTAGCTCAGTCCACTGATGAAAAGGTCGCAGATGGTGCGCAAAGTGAATCAACCCTGGAGAACCTTGAGTCGGTGGTGCAGGCCTATCTGAATGACCCAACAGAGGTCTGTCATAATGAGAACCCATTGGGATATTGGTATACAAAAAGCTCAAAATGGCAACTGATCACCAACCTGGCTCTAAATTATTTGTCTTACCCACTCGCAAGTGTGTCTTCTGAACGTGTTTTCAGTGCTGCTTGTGCCATTGTTACTTCAAAAAGGACCTGTCTTTTGCCCAAAAATGTGGAGAGGTTAACAATAATCAAGATGAATCAGCACTTCATACCACCCGATTACAAAATACGTGAATGTGCCCAGGAAGAAGACGACGGAAGTTCTTCTCAGTCACCAGACCTATTCCCGTCTCAATTCATAGACTTGGAGGATGAGCTCTGCTTCCCTGACAACGAGGACTGAAAATTACTTTCTTTGTTTTGCTACTTTTACCACAACAAAACTCTAATCAACTAATCACAATAAGTCTATCATCAGCACTGTCTTCATCTTATTTTCCGTATTGATTTGAAGGTGCCACAGTCTGCATTCAGATGTTCACAAGTTAACAACTCAATCATGCTCCTCTATCCTCCTCCTCCAGACTCCCCCTATCCATTTCCCTCAAGGCAGATGGATGGATTATGGAGAAAAAAAAAAACTTTGTCTTCGTAGTTGAGTCCCCTCAAGTGGGACTGAAATAACTGACTGACTACATGCTTGCTGATTGTTGACAGACCTACTTCTGAAATTTACAGGAGAGGCTGCCCTGTGGGCCCTCACTTTCTGAAGAAGATGCGGACAAGAAGTAGAACAGGTAATGAATAATGAGAAGATGGCATGCAGTGGACAGCAATGGCTGTCTGTCTCTGTTGAAACCAAATTGCTGTTTGTTTTTTGTGAACAGCGCAATTTGCCATGTTTTCAATATACCAGTATTGCAGGTTTTTGGGTTTATTTGGGTGTGCTCTAGATTTGCGGTGCTGGGTCGGGGGGTCTGGGAGTACTGCTGGCACAGTCTAATGTTGTTTGCATTTGTTTTTCAGGAAATCCTTGGTGGAAAACGGGAGTTAGTGCCTAGCTGCACAGCGCATTTGGACAGAATTGAAAGAAGGCCGAAAAATATTGTAAGTATGATATTTTCCATTTTTGCTTTTGGCCTGTTTGGGGGTGTTGTGCTTTTTTGCGGGTGGGTTGGCGGGTCTTGGGGCATTGCTGGGAAGGTCTAATACCGGATAAAAGTGGTTTGGAGAAAATCCATGAGGAAAAGCCTTTTTGCACTTTTTGTAACTTAGGGTTCGTTAGGGTTAGCACTAGCAGCAGTATTCCATGTGTTTGGGGGTGTTCTAGATTTTTGTAACTGGGCTCTGGGGTCTTAGAGCACTCGTGGGAATGTGTAATTTTGGTTGCAAGTAGGGCTTGTTAGAGTTAGCAGTATTGTATTGCATGTGTTTGGGCAGGGGATATAGATTTTTACGACTGGGTGGGGTCTTGGAAAACTTGTTGTAATTTCTAATTTTGATTGCAAGTCGTTTGAAGATAATCCATGGTGGGAAAGGGTGGTTTTGGGCATACTTTCTGAGTGCGTTTTGACACGATTTGAAATTAGGCCTCTGTGAGGTAGCAGGCGTATTCTACATGTTTTTGGGAGGGTAATGTGGGGTGTTCTAGATTTTGGGGATTGTCATCTCTGAAAGTGATAGTATAATTTTTGAACTACACTGCGCGCCTTACATATTTTTTTCTCTGAGGTGTCTTTAACACTTACTGTTGTGTTTTTCCATCATCAATTACAGGCAGGCTTTTACCCTGTGCCATTGATGTACTACTCAGGCTTATAATTAGCGATCCGCAAATCCGCATCAGGCAGGCAGTGGACAGTGTGTCTGGTCACCAAGATTGATCGACGGAGCATCCGATGGAATGAAGGAGTACCGCAAATAGGAGGAATGGCTGGATGCATAGACTTCACAAATTCAACGGGACAACTACAAAAAACAGTAACAGTATCCAAAATTCTCCTTATCTTTTAAATGATATTGTTGTGAACTTGAACTTACTTATACGAGTGCGACTGTGCGTTTGTTTGATCTCTGCTTCAAATTCGTCCCTCCCTCAACAATTTGATACATCTTTGCTATGTTTAACACTAATTTAATGTTCTAAGTGTTTATTGCCTCTGAGGGCAGAGAGGCAAGTGAAATTGGGTAATGACTGCAGCCCTGTACTGTCAACTTGTTTCTTCGTAGTTACTAGTAAGTTGTAGTAAGTAGTAGTACTACTTTTCAGTAACCTAACCATCCATTTAGTACTTCTGGCATGCAGTAGTGCACTTCTTTTATGTCCCTTTCAGGATTTATGAATATCTTCTAATCCAAAGATTTGTTTCTCTTCTTTTGTTGGTTGACTGTCCATGCTGTGTTTTTTTCCTCTCTACCAAACTTTCCCAAAAACCCCCATTCCCATCCAATTTTCAAACCCTAACCCTCTTCCCCGGGCTGTGTGGTATTTCATTGAGGTGTGACTGACAACAACAATACATTTCACACACTTTCTGGGGAGGATAAGGTCAAAGCAACCAGAAGTTCATGTGCGCCATCAGGGATTGATAAGAACATCCTCCTCCTACACGACGTGAACAATGAAATGATTAATGCTTACCTTACGTTGGCACTGCTTAGGCTACAATTTAGGGCACTGTTCTGTACCATACTATCTATTGTACTGTTTCTAATGCTACGCTCATGCCACTCACTGTTTAATTTCCACTTTTTTTCATATGGTGATACTGCAAGTGTGTACCACTACTGCTTCCAGCACAACAATGATATTGCATCCGTCGAGGATTCAAGTCAACAACCAACCTTATTCACCAACCGTGATTCACAAATCACAGGTAAGATAAGCATATTCGAGAGGTAGTAGAATAATGGGCTAGGACTAAGTTGTGAGGCGAGCAGAGACTGACAGTACTACTAGCAAAGTACAGTAGTAGGGCTACTGAATTGACTAACTCGGTTACTTGTGTTTTGGTACATTTCAGGACAAGATGTTTCATTCATGCTGGTAAGTTTGAAAAACCAAACGTCCAGTAACCACCGTCAACCCCCACACAAAATAATATGAGCGCGTATACTGTGTTTTGGAATGAAAAATATAATTATTAAGAAATATAAATTATGGATGTTGTTGTCACAAAAATAAAATAAATTACCCCAACTCACCCCCCTCCCTAACCAAACCAATGTCCAAAAATCAAAAAGTACCCTTTCCCAAAAACCCAATTCCCACCCCCGGTTCGGACGGAGGTATGTCGAAAGTCGAACTGCACCTATCATCTTGTCCATACTTCTTTGTGTGCAGAATAGTCCCTGAAACACTAGCGGTATGGGATGTGCTCCTCTCAAATCAAAAAGGACACTGCTACCTTTTACTTGGTGTAAACAATTACATTTTGTTGTTGCAAATTGTCAAAGCACTTACATTAAGAAGACTGGAATAGACAGCAAGGGCAACCCAGAGGATTGCACTCAGTGCCTAGAGCTATTGCTGTATCAGAGTTTTGTTTCACACCGTTTGCCGAATGGGCAAGCTAAGCTACCTACACAGACCGACTCATAATTGTAAATAGTAGTAGCACAGAGAGTGATGGTAGAGGCAGGATAAGAATGTAGAAAGTAGTCTACATTAGAAGAAGATCAAAGACTATTTTGTAAAACATAGAATTATTAGGAACCAGTTCATAATGAATAGGAGCTGTAAAAGTTAGAGAAGCATAGGTATTAATATAACAATAAAACAACTTACTGGGGCCAGCAGAAGAGCCTGCAAGGGACTTCTCCTGTTCAACTTCTGCCACCAGAGTCTCTGTTGCCGCCGTCGCCTTACCCTTGGGAGTTGCTGGTGATCATGAAATAAAGAAACACAACATGGATGATTGTTTTTTGGGAAATATTTGATTTCTTTGTACTCAATCTAAAATTACGTCGGGAAACAAATCAACATCAATTGCATCTGATATGGTCAACTAAGAAGATAGTAGTACAGTATTGCAGGATTCGCAGACCGTCTAATAGGAAAGTTATGTAATTCACTAACTACATCAACAACAAATGGGTTCTACTACGACTGCCATCACTCAGCAGCACGAGACGTCGCGTGACAGACACAGTCCGTCATCATGATTGCAGACCACTAACAAATGTCCCAGAACAAGTAATAAATGACATACTCAACGTATCAATCCACCACTATCTCTTCAAAGTGGCAGCAGCAGGAGTACAAAGAAGGACTAGACTTGAGTCTACTGTCTCTAGCATTACGTAGTAATGCTCTCAAATGACTAAAACGTTGCAAACAAGTAAGCATAGTAGCAACGCCAATAACCAGGCGAGTACCTGCAGTGACAGAAGCTATTTAAACATTAATTTACGTGCAATGTAATCTAATCAGCAGCATTCGTACTCTTCAGGAAAAAAATAGATTAGCAATATAACAGAGCAGAAGGAAAAAAAGTAGTTATTAAATAGCTACTTACCAAGCCCAGGGATCTCCACACCGAGCAGGTCGAGCATGTCATGCTCCCGGTCCAAGATGTCACTCCACCGGTGCGTCACTTGGTGGTAGGTGCGCCGGACCCCAGACTCCTTACACACTTCTCCCACAGCTGGCGACGCTCCTGGAGGATGTAACCGGAAGCAATCCGCCCACCTGCTGCCACGATCTTAGGGAGGTGGACCTGGACAAAAACCATCAAGGTGGCCACCTCCACCGCAGAGAAGATCCCCCTGGGCTGCACTTCCTCCCCCCTCCAAAGCCCGCAAGGGAGCCGGGTACGGGGTGCTGGGCCCTTCCCCTTGCCCTTGTCGCCTCCCTTAGCCATGCTCCTGGGCACAAGAAGAAGGAAAGAAGAATAGGTGTGAAAAAAAATAAGAGAGAGAGCGAAAGAAATAAAGTAGGTAATAAAGTAACAAAAAGTTTTAAAGAAACACAAAATATAGATGTAGGAAATTGAAGAGAGAGATAATAAGCAAAAAAAAACCCTAAAAAGTTCAGAAAAACATAGGATTACAAAGATGTAAGGTGGATAGAAAGGTAGCATGCCCAAAACCATAGCAGTGAATGAAAAACAAGATGGCCGCGCCCATAGAGGACCGCGTGGGTAAGTTTGCGCGATATTTCCCCCACGAGCACGCAAAAACGCCCACAAATAAGTAATCGCACGCCGCATATGACGCGAGCGTGCAACGAGCGCCCGGAAATGGAAACACGTCATGCAAACAAGATGGCCGCGCCCGTACATGACCGCATGGCCAACCTCGGGGTCTGTGCGCTGCAAGCGGTCCGCGAATAAGCAAAAAAACGCCCGAACACGCAAAAAAAAGAAAAACCGCCCGAACACGCAAAAAAAAAGAGAAATCAGAAAATTTGCACTAATTTGCGGATTGCAAGTTTGATTTCGCATCCCGCAAATCTCACGAAATGGCAGAAAAACAAACTTTGGAAAACTGAAAGCACTTAGCAGGTGCAAAAGTTAAAGCTAATTTGTAACCATTCCCTGTAGTGATTCCTGAGTTCAGTTGCCTACTTTCACCTATTCTCTGACCCTGCTCTGACCCTCAAAGCAGGGTCAGAGAATAGTTACAAGTATGGCACAATGCTCCTGTAAAAAAAATAACTGCAACAGGAAGGTCTTACAGCTAAGGAAGCAGGTGCCAGACTTGAATCACAAATTCAGTGACACATTAACCAGTCCCAAATTAATTCATCTCAGTTGAGGCTGAGAAGGTGTGCTTTGCTTTCCCCCCATAATCTACTGTGGTGAACAAGAGGGTGGTCGTGGTGAACCAGAGGGTGCTGTGATAAACCAGAGGGGGACAGTGAGGATCCAGAGGGTGGCAGTGATCAACCAGAGGGTGGCAGTAATGAACCAGAGGTTGGCACTGGTGAAGCAGGGGGTGGCAGTGATGATCCAGAGGGTGGCAGGGTTGAACCAGAGGATGGCAGTGATCAACCAGAGGGTGGCAGTGATGAACCAGAGGGTGCTGTGATAAACGAGAGGGGGACAGTGATGATCCAGAGGGTGGCAGTGGCAAACCAGAGGGTGGCAGTGATGAACCAGAGGGTGGCATTGATGAACCATAGGATGGCAGTGATCAACCAGAGGGTGGCAGTGGTGAACCAGAGGGTGCTGTGTGTGAGAAGTTGGCCTGGTATATGTTGATCACTATTCTAGTGATCACCTTGCACCAGTCCAAACAACCCTTATGGTGATTCGTTGTAAGTCAACCTTATAGACCAGCTATCCTAGTGGTAGCATGGACAAAAGCAGTCTTAGGCTAAACTCAACAGCGCATGTGAAGCCAGCTGTTTTACCATATGCAAACCTTTAAATCCCAAATGAAAGGACAACACACAAATTATATATTATAAAATATATGTATTTACTTCTAGAATAATCCCCTTGACTCTTTATGAGCACAGGAGCACAAGCGTTAAACAAAGAAGACAGTAAAACATACAATAAGATGCGCAATTATGGATAGGCAGGGTGGCCACTCAAACCATATATTAAGAAAGTTGTATAAGTGCCACCTCACGAACAATGAACAGGCCTAGGGCCTAGGGAATCGCTGGGCCTACACAGGACTAACGAAGGTTAGGACATAGGAGGCCCACAGGATGCGGGTGCAGTGTCTATATGCAAACGCATTTACCATACAAGTCAATGGTGCGTAAAAATCAGAAAGTTATAGGTTTAGGAGTCTTCCGACTGGACTAGAACTTAGCCACTAAAAAGTAGGACTCTAGAGGTGTAAACCACTATAGGAGCACTGGTGTAATCTTGTTACCTCACCCACAGGAAGGGGGTGCATATGTGCCAAAGTACGTCGGGTTTCTTCGTGGAGTTCTATGGAGCCTGGAGGTAAAGATGCTGCAGGCGGCCAGGAGAGAAGAGTCCGGTTGGATCCAAGGGTGGATTGAAGATGTAGAGTGCCTGAATGCAGAGGGGAAAGCCTGGAACCAGCCATGCCGAGACGCCGAAACTGACGACTGTCATTACAGCACTGTACCCACCTAGAACAAACACAACCAGGGACGGGTAGCTATTTGGAGTACCAGAACTACTTTTTCGGACAAGACCTACAAAGTCCGCGATTACGTGAAAAGATAAGGGAAGAGAGGTACTCCTAAGAATTTTAAGAACCATTTTGGAATAAAGAAACGGCTGACAAATACCAGTGTGATTACAGAGGGATCTTACAAAAAACAACATACCGAAAATATCTGCAGCGCCCTGAAGAAACTCCTTGGTAGGGAGTGAAACGCGTTGGCTGATCTTGCTACATATTTTATTGACGTGCTTTTTTTGCTGAACAAAGATAAATAAAGAACACTTTTCTACTTATTCTTTTTGGACTCTCATTTTGGTGCGCCCCCATGAGTATCTAAAAACTGTTTAACTGATCTGGAGAGCACAGCGACGCCAAACAGCAGCCGGTGTCGGGGTTGGCAGCACAATATCAAACCGACTTGATCATAGACTCATTGGCACTGGAGTTTAGGTGCGGCATTTTTAAGGTCCGCTGCTGCTTTTTCGTATAAATACGGAACCAGGCAGTGTCGGGTTGCGATCAGGTGCTGTTGAGTAGTTTGTCTCCGCTGCCACGTGGACCAGGAAGGATCGAAGATGACCAGCTGGTGGACACGAGCTGTCCCACAAAGGCTCTTGCTGTCGGCAGTGTCGGTTCTCGAATTGGAGTCACGAAACCTTGGCAAATGCAACCCAAGCAGGAGTCGAAGATGTCTTCTGGATCGGACCGGGAAGGTCAGATCGATGGCTCCTTTTCAGGGTAGCTATGGCCAGTCGGGAGCAACCAGACCAGCAGCGTAGTTTTGATGGATCGTTGTCACAGAGGCCACTAGCCAACAGGCAACCGACCGGACAACGCGGCAAGCAGGAAAAGTGCAAAAGAGTCCCACGCAACACTCGGTGAGTGTGGAGGGGTGATCCTTGAAGCACAGGCTGCTTGGGGCTGGGGCTTCTCAGACTCTAAAGCACAGCATCTAGGGTACCTCGGGAACTGCACAGGAAGCACTATGTTGACTCTTCAAGATGGCCGGTCCCGTGTCTCTCGTCGCCTCCACGGGTCTCAGCTTTGCCAGGACTGTGAATCGGGCTGTTGAATGTCTGGGAGTCTGGGTCTTGTTGATCTCTGTTGTTCGAGCTCTGGCGGGAGCAATGGCAAAGAAAGTCTTGATGCGCTGATGGTGCCTGCTTGCACAGAGTGGCCACTCCTTGACCACAAAGGAGATTCTTCAGTCTTCCATGTCGAGCGGGATGTCGAAGGGTCCAGAGTTTCATTTCAAAGTTTCAGTCAGGATGATCTGGTTTGCATTGGCACAGCTCCTACCTTTATTCCAAATCTAGGGGCTGGATCTCCTGCTAGGTCCCTCCTATGGGTGGGAACCAGGAAGGGGGTGGTTACACCCCTTTCCCTTTGTCCAGTTTCACGCCAGAGCTGGTGCTGGAGAGCCCCAGCACCGGTTTGAACTGTAGCTTGCATGGGACACCTTGTGTGCCCCAGGCAGTGTCTAGTTTCATTCAACCCTCCCTGCCCCAATCCACAGCCTTGAAACAGAGGGTGGCAGTGATGAACCAGAGGGTGGCAGTGATGAACCAGAGGGTGGCAGTGATGAACCAGAGGGTGGCACTGGTGAAGCAGGGGGTGGCAGTGATGATCCAGAGGGTGGCAGAAATGAATCAGAGGATGGCAGTGATCAACCAGAGGGTGGCAGTGATCAACCAGAGGGTGCTGTGATAAACTAGAGGGGGGCAGTGATGATCCAGAGGGTGGCAGTGGCAAACCAGAGGGTGGCAGTGATGAACCAGAGGGTGGCAGGGATGAACCAGAGGATGGCAGTGATCAACCAGAGGGTGGCAGTGATCAACTAGAGGGTGCTGTGATAAACCAGAGGGGGATGTGATGAACCAGAGGGTGCTGTGATAAACCAGAGGGGGACAGTGATGATCCAGAGGGTGGAATTGGTGAACCAGAGGGTGGAATTGGTGATCCAGAGGGTGGCAGTGATAAACCGGAGGGTGGCTGCGATGAACCACAGGGTCGCAAACCAGCTGGACATGTAGAAACAACATGGTTGCGACCGTTGCGACCACACAAATAAGTTCACGTTCCCAAACTTGTACAAAACCCTCGCGAAATGGCAAAAACAGCAAATTCGCACGAATTTGCGAATTTTGCAGATTGCGAGTTTGTTTTCGCACCAATTCGCGGATCGCGAATTCGCAAATTTCGTCCATGCTTATTTAACAGGATGAGCTTTTAATTTGGTGAATCCAAGCGCTGACCTCCTCAGGATCTCTAAAATTGAACATTTTATTCTTCCACATCACCTTCAGGGAGGTGGGTAAATGGAGTTTTGCGTTGGCCCCTAAGGTCTTCAGTTCCTGTATCTGATTAGTTCATGTATGATGTTCTGGAAGACTTCCGCCGTGCTGGACACCCCGAACCTCAGCCGGGTGTAGCGGCGAAGCCCCACGTACGTTGAGAAGGTTGTGATGTTCCGGGATGCTTCGTCCAGCACCAGCTGTTGGTATCCTGACCGTAGATCAAGCTTGGAGAACCAGCAGGCGCCGGCCATTTCCCGGATTAGATCATGTATGGTTGGGGTGATATGTCGTTCCCGTTTAAGTGCAGCATTTGGTAGGCGCATGTCTACACAGATTCTCACCGCGCCCAGCTGCTTGGGCTTCCGCATGACTACAATGGGAGAGACCCAGGGTGTGGGCCCGGTCACCCTCTCAGTGATCCCAGTGGCCTTCAGCTTCTTGAGTTCTCCCTCCACCTGTGTTCGCAGATGAAAGGCTATCCTCCGGTGGTGGAGTGCTACTGACTGGACCGTTGGGTCAATATACAGATGGATCTCTTTGCCTTTGAATCTTCCCATGCCCTCAAATACTCCTGAGAATTCGTCTAGCAGATGTTGGATCGACTTGTGATGCACACTGAATGCAAATGTTACCACACCCAAGTCCTCTGCAGCACGGCATCCTAACAACATCCCTTGGCCGTCTTCAGTGACGTAGATATTGGTGGTGATCGAGTTGTCCCCATGGGAGATGGATGTTTTGAAACTAGGCCTGGGCGGTAAATTCCGTCCCGCTTGTGGAATTTGCGTAATTTCGCGTTCCGTGGAAAACGCGAAATTGCCCAAAATTCGGCGTTCTACAACTTCGCAGAATTTTTTGCTTGTTCTTGTTCTCAAAATACGTGTTCGCAAGATGTTTCTCCCTGAGCACGCAAAAAGCGATCACGAACAGAAAAAAAGCATCGCGAGCAAACACTTTTGCGTGTTCGCTGAATTTCTGCGTGTTCGCAGAATTTTGCATAGCGCAACTACGCAAATTCGCCCACCCCTAAAAACGCCCTTTGACTTTCAGAGGCGTGTCTTGGCCATATGCAAACACAATTATCACTGACGGACACAGCTTGGGCACTGGACACATGGTTCGGTGAAGAGCTGCAGCCATGATGTTGATGGTGGCCCTGGTGTCCACGACAGCCATGACGTCCTGGGACCCCATGCGAATGTTACACTGTGACAACCGTCTCGCTTTCCGTGAGGCAGTGCCAATCATGTGAACCTTGTGGACCACCCGCTCTTCCACCTCATCATCGTCCATGTCACTGGGTGTCTTTTCACCCTCGGGCAGTACATTGACCATCTGTCGTGGTCAGTGAGACCGTTTGGCCCTGCACACTTTCTGGAAGTGGTTAATGCGCCCGCATCCTGAGGACCTCTTCCCTTTTACCGGGCATTCGGCTGCTGGGTGTGGAGGCCCACCGCAGTACCTACACGTTTTCACCTGTCCCACTGTTTCTGTTCCGGGTCCCTTCATGTTCAACTTCGTTGGGGTTTTGGCTGTGACAGCATTCACCGGTTCGGTCTTTACCGGGGCTTGGAAAGCCGCCTCCATGTAGGCTGCACGTGTCTTGGACAGTTCCTTGGTGCGCCCCAGGAACAGTATGTCTGTGAGGGACTTGCCTGATTCCTCTAGGATCCATTCAAGCAGTGTTGCGGAGGCACACCCCGAATCACCTGGCCCCTTATTTCATCTGTCTCGTCTTGGAATCCGCACGTGGACGCAAGGTTTTTTTAGTCTGGCGTAGTACATGTCCAACGACTCTTCGGGAAATTGGTGCGCTTGCCTAAATATGAACCTTTCATAGTCCTGATTGGCCATTGGCTCAAAGTGTCCGTTGAGGGCAGTTATTAGTGTGTGGTGGTTCTTTGGCGTGGCTTCTACTAGCGTCTCGGTAATGTTATGTATATCTTTTCCTCCAAGATGCAACAGCATTGCTCTTTTCTGGTCCTTATGGACCTCGGTGGCTTCAAATAAGATCAGCAGGCGGTCTACCCAGTCTTTCCACTTGGGCGCTAATGAGGAAGGCGACCCTTCAACTATGAAGGGCTCTATGGGCGGTATCGTGGACATGGCTGGCGCAGTGTACCCTGAGATCTGTGGACTCACTGATTCCTTTGCCTTGTTTTGTCACAGCAGCACTGTATTGTTAGCATGGGCGTAATCTCTACCCTCCACTGGCTTCCAGCTGCTTGCATTTACTGCCCTGCCCTGTTGCTAGATGGGCACTGAGGCTGGGGGCTGTGGTGCCGTCTCTTGCGCACAACTAGCATTGAGCCAGTGTCGGTACCACTGCTCCTGTGTTGTTACTTCCCAGGTTCTGGGCCTATGTTGAGATTTAGGCCTGCCCTTATGCCTTGGCGTGTTCTTGTGTCCCCCCTTGGCCTGTAAAGAGGCCTTGTAGTTCTTTGGGCCTGTGTTGAGCCCTAGTGTGACCTGGCAGTTCTTAGGCCTGTGTTGGGGCCTTGTGTTCTCCCCCCATCTTGGGGCAACGCAACTCCTCCCTGAGCCGTTCCGAACCCCAGATTCACCAGGAGGGAGTGGGATCGCCGGTGCACCAAGTATCGCACTCAGGCTGCACACGCACTCTCACCAGGTGGAGCCGGAGTTCCAGGTGCACAAGCACACTCCCTCCCCGGAGCGGCACTGCGTGGCCAGACACAGCCGCGATGAGCGGCGCAGGCAGCAGGTTGCAGGCAGTCTCGTGGGTGGCAGCGTGGGGGCAGGCTCACCTCACACTGCCACGCCGGGCCGTTCTGTCACCGTAGGCCGTCCGGCACAGCACACCGGGGCTATGCAGCACGACTCGGCTGCAGCAAGGGTCACGAATGCTGCGAGCAGGTACACACGCTTGCGGCCTCGCTACCTCGTCGCCAATTGTTATGTTGGCCGGCGACCTGGAGGACAACGTGGCAGTGGCTAGGAAAGGGGCCTAGGGGCGAGATAATGAAACTCGGGCACAGTGGCTTGGTGGTTCACAGGCCTGCCTCCGTAGCCCAACTGGCGTACGTGAGTGCTGAGCGTACTTTTATTAAAGTCAGGTCACATGACCTTCCACGTTACGTGGTGGCCTGTTACGTCACGGGCAGGACACCACACCTTCTAACAGAAAGTTTAGCGTGCATGACATTCCCACCGGTAACGGGAAAACCCACAAACCCCCGGGGTACCTAGGATTTGCAGCAGCAACTTTTGCATCAGAGGTCCCAAACCACACCACTGGAATACTCGCAGCCCTGCCTGCCGCCCCCACGCTCCCCGCATTCTTGCCTTGATATTGCCTCACACCCCCATTGTTACCTAAAAACGCCAAGCAGGCCCGTCGTGCCTTACATATAAGCCTTCATTCCGCGCCTCCCTTTGAATGCTAAAGCACGCGCTTAGCGCCGCTACCACATCAGAGTGTGTTTAAAATGTCACTTTAGGCTGAATGTTGCGCAGTATGGGTGTTTCAGAAATCAGCATCCTCTAACGCTTAAACACCAATGTTATTTGGAGGATCATCACACCAGACATTGTTTTCAAATACATCAAATCTTAGCAATTGTCTAAATTGTCTAGTTGTCAGTGAGCCGTAAGAAGAGCTTTCTGTGGAAGGAGGAATTAAAGGGATTTTCGTAGTAACACTTGAACAATATTTTTCACTGTTCCCGTGACGTGTGAAGTGATTTGCCACATTAGACACCCCGTCTGAAAATGTTAACTATCTGTGTTTGCTTCCTCAGCCCTGACAGTGTGTTTCTTCACTCTGCGCTTTATCGGAGAGTATGCATCTAATTCTGTTAAGTTTTCCCTGCCATCTGTTTTAAAATAGACATAAATAATGGCTATCTCAAGCCAAATGCTATAAGGAGTTACTGCGCCTTCTCGTTGGAGAAATAATTTATAATAGCTCTGAGCAGAGCAGTGTGCTAAGAAGGTTAACCACAACGCGCTGCCTAAAAGAGCCTACTCCTTAATCGCCTCTGCTCCCACAATGCCATGACATCGTCACGCTCTACCAGGGACCCTCCTTAATCCATAGCTAATTCCTAAAATTACTTGAAGGAGGTCAGACCTTGGCCTCGAACCCCATGCTCAATAAAGAAATACCGCCGGCTCCTACCGGTTGAGCTATACCGGGTACAGCCTTCAACCCCGCGCGCACTTCGTGCTTTTTTTAAACCCCAATCCCACCGCGTCTCAAGGCCCCCGCCCGGCCCCCAAATCAATTCCACATTTTTTAAATAATATTACTAAAGTAACGACAAACGACCCTAAATATCAACCTTGCCCGCATTGCTATGTTGTGAGGCCCCCACACCTTGGTGCCTGCCGCAACTTTCAAATTTCTTCTAGCTGTGACCCGCAGCGCCCGAGGCAAGAGGACAAAGAGGGTTTCTCCCTCGTGGTCAGTGCTGATATCACTTTCTCTGGGCGGGGTGGGGGGGGTCGCCTGCGCACCTAGCTGACACACTAAGAGCTTGCCCTACCTCCTCAATCAATCAATCAATCAAAGACATTTATAGAGCGCACTACTTACCCGTAGGGTCTCAAGGCGCTTGGGGGGGGGGGGGCGTTACTGCTCGAACAGCCAGGTCTTGAGCTTCTTCCTGAAGGAGAGGTGGTCTTGGGTCAAGCGCAGGTCGGGGGGGAGGGAGTTCCAGGTCTTGGCGGCCAGGTAGGAGAAGGACCTTCCTCCTGTTGTCGCTCTTCGGATGCGGGGGACGGCGGCGAGGGCGTGGCTGGCTGATCGGAGGTGGCATTTGGGAGCGTAGAAGTTGATTCGGTTGTTGAGGTAACTCGGGCCTTGATCGTGTAGGGCTTTGTGTGCGTGGGTGAGGAGACGGAAGGTGATTCTTTTGTTGACGGGGAGCCAATGCAGGTCTCTCAGGTGTCCAGAGATGTGGCTGTTTCATGGGATGTCGAGGATGAGTCTGGCTGAGGCGTTCTGGATCCGCTGGAGTCTCTTCTGGAGCTTGGCGGTGGTTCCGGCGTAGAGGGCGTTGCCGTAGTCCAGTCGGCTGGTGACGAGAGCCTGGGTGACGGTCTTCCTGGTCTCCGTGGGGATCCACCAGAAGATCTTCCGTAGCATGCGCAGGATGTTGAAGCACGACGAGGAGACGGCGTTGACTTGTCTGGTCATGGAGAGGGAGGAGTCCAGGACGAAGCCCAGGTTGCGTGCGTGCGTGGTCCGTCGGTTGGGGTGCGGTGCCCAGGGCGGGGGGCCACCAGGAGTCATCCCAGGCGGAGGGCGAGGAGCCCAGGATGAGGACCTCCGTCTTGTCTGAGTTCAGTTTCAGGCGGCTGGTCGTCATCCACTCGGCTACATCTTTCATCCCTTCGTGCAGGTTGGCTCTGGCGGCTGCGGGGTCGTTGGTCAGGGAGAGGATCAGCTGGGTGTCGTCGGTGTAGGAGATTATGTTGAGGTTGTGTTGGCGTGTGATGGCCGCGAGGGGGCTCATGTAGATGTTGAAGAGGGTGGGGCTCAGTGAGGATCCTTGAGGGACGCCACAGATGACTTCGGTGGCCTCTGATTTGTACGGTGGTAGGCGGACTCTCTGTGTTCTTCCGTCGAGGAAGGAGATGATCCATTCCAGTGCCTTCTCCTGGATTCCGACGTTGCTGAGGCGCTGCACTAGGGTGCGGTGGCAGACAGGGTCGAATGCCGCGGAGAGGTCTAGGAGGATGAGGGCCGCTGTTTCCCCGTTGTCCATCAGGGCTCGGATGTCGTCGGTGGCGGCGATGAGGGCGGTCTCGGTGCTGTGGTTGGCTCGGAAGCCAGACTGTGAGGGATCCGTTCGTCTCGAGGAAGGTGGCCAGCTGTTTGTTGACAGTCTTCTCGATGACTTTGGCTGGAAACGGGAGGAGCGAGATGGGGCGGTAATTCTTGAGTTCGGTGGGGTCTGCTGTAGGTTTCTTGAGTAGAGTGCTGAGTTCGGCGTGCTTCCAGCTCTCAGGGAAGGTGGCGGTGTCGAAGGAGGTGTTGATAATGTCCCGCAGGTGGGGTGCGATGACAGCGTCGGCCTTGTTGAAGACGTGGTGAGGGCAGGGGTCGGTCGGAGATCCGGAGTGGACGGAGTTCATCATGCAGACGGTGTCTTCGGTGCTGATCGGAGTCCAGGCACGGAGGGTGGTGGTGGGCGGCGTTGCTGTGGTCGTGGCGTGCGTAGGTTGAATGCTGTTGTGTATGTCCGCGATCTTGTTGTGGAAGTAGGAGGCGAGGGAGTTGCAGAGGTCTTGCGATGGGGTCAATCAATCAATCAATGACACTTGTAAAGCGCGCTACATACCCGTAGGGTGATGTCGTTGTTTCCGGCGTTGGGGTTGGAGAGCTCTTTCACGATGTTGAAGAGTTCCTTGCAGTTGTGTGCGTTGTTGTCCAGCCGGTCTTTGAATGCAGTTTTCTTGGCGGCGCGGATCAGTTGGTGGTGCTTCCGGGTGGCATGCTTGAGGGTGGTCATGTTGTCCGGTGTTGGTTCCCTTCTCCAGACTTTCTCGAGGGCTCGGTAGTTCTTCTTGGAGCTCTTGAGTTCGTCGGTGAACCATGGGGCTTTCTTGCTGGCGGGCCTGCTGGGCGGGGTCCTCAGAGGGGCGAGTTCGTCCGCGCAGTTGCTGATCCACTTCGTGAGGTTGTCGGCGGCCTGGCTGGGGTTCGCTGAGCTGGTAGGAGGGTGCTGGCTCAGGGAAGCGGCGAGCTGGTCGGCTGTGATCTTGTTCCAGCTTCTTCGGGCAACCTGTTGCTGGTGGTGGTGGATCGTCGTTCTTTTAAAGGTGAAGTGGACGCAGCTGTGGTCCGTCCAGTGGAGTCCTGTGGCGTGGCTGAAGGCGATGTCTTTGCTGGATGAGAAGATGGCGTCGATTGTGTGTCCGGCGAGGTGGGTGGGGGTGGACACCAGTTGCTTGAGTCCGAGGTTGGCGAGGTTGTCGAGCAGGGTGATGGTGTTGCAGTCACTGTTGTTCTCCAGGTGGAAGTTGAGGTCCCCCAGGAGGATGTAGTCAGCGGAGGGGAGGGCGAGCGTGCTGATGAAGTCGGCGATGTCCTCGGTGAATTGTGTGCATGGTCCCGGGGGTCGGTAGATCAGGGTGCCTCTGAGGGTGGTCTTCGGGTCGGTGTGAATTTGGAAGTGCAGGTGTTCGGCGGTTGTCAGGGTGTCGTCGGTGTTAGTCGTGATGCGGATGGTGTCCCTGTGGATGACGGCGATGCCTCCTCCCATCTGGTTGGCGGAGCGGTCCCTCCGGGTGATCTTGTATCCCTCTGGGATGGCGATGGCGATGTCGGGCGCTGAAGAGGCGTTCATCCAGGTCTCCGTGAGGAAGGCACCGTCAGGGGCTGTGGTGTCGAGGAGGTTCCAGAGTTCGATGGCGTGCCTGTGAACGGAGCGGGTGTTGAGCAGGATGCACTTGAGGTGGTTGCTACTGGTGTTCGGCTTGGCGGGTGCTGGTGCAGGGCAAGTCCGGATGCAGGTGAACTTGCAGGCGTGGCAGCTGAAGGGTCCGTGGGTGCGTCGTGGGGTGGCTCGGTAGCATCCTGGGATTCGGCCGGTGTTGAGTGCGTTGAGGGTGGCGGCGGTGTACGTCAGGCGGGTGGGCAGGGGTCCTCGAGGGCCAGGGGTCCTGGCACTGGGCGCGGTCCAGGCACGGACGGGCGCAGACGGGCTTACCTTTGGCGTGCCTTCGGCGCACAATCGGCGCGCCCACTGCGCGTGATCGCTGCGCGTTCGCACGGTCGCCATATATGGCGAAGTGCGAGGGGGGGCGGACCAGCTGGGAGGCAGGAGCGGGGAGGGTACAGAATGAAGAAAGGGGCGGGGTTAGCGGCGGTGGCGGGAAGCGGGGAGCGGGGAGGGATGAGACGGGGGCAACCAACAAAAATAACAGGCAAACAGGCAATAGGGGGGGACAAAAATACAATATGCAACAAAATACAATTTAAACAATTTAAACAAAAACAGTGGTACAAGGGAGGAAAGCGAGCCCACACCACGCCGCACGATGGCAAGGGGCGTGGTCACGCGGCGGCAGCCGGAGCAGGGAAGCAGCTAGGCGGGGAGGCACACACAGCAGCTGGTGGCCGTGCGGCGCGGGGGGTGTCCTCAGATTTCCTGTTAACCCCTCCCACACCCCTTGAACACATGTCCACTGGCCCAGCCTCTTTCTCGCCGCCTCTCGCCCGAAATGCCACTACAGGCCCCCCTTCCCCTAGACGGGGGGCTCTCAATTCGAACATTAAAAGCCTGCCTTAGGGACATGTCATTAAAGCCCATTTTGGAAGGCATGAGGACCCCCCAACACACTGCACATAATAACTGTGTCAATCGACTGTCACCCACGCACTGGTTACGAGTCGACTAGACTACCGAAACACCCTCTACGCCGGAATTACAGCCAAATTACAGAAAAAACTCCAACGCATCCAAAACGCATCAGCGAGACTCATTTTGGACATCCCTCGCCAAGATCACATTACCGGCCACCTGAAAGACCTCCACTGGCTTCCCGTCAACAAAAGAATAACATTCCGTCTCCTCACCCACGCACACAAGGCACTCTACAAACTAGGGCCCGAATGCCTCAACACTCGATTATCCTTCTACACACCCACCCGCCAACTAAGATCCTCCAATCAAGGCCTCGCTGCAGTTCCGCGTATCCAAAGATCCACCATGGGAGGTAGATCCTTCTCCTACTTGGCGGCCAAGACCTGGAACTCACTCCCCACTCACCTCCGCCTTTCACAGAAACACATCTCCTTCAGAAATGAACTTAAAACCTGGCTATTCGATAAATAATGAACCCCCTCCCCAAGCGCCTTGAGACCCTCCGGGTGAGTAGTGCGCTATACAACTTGAACTTGAACTTGAATAGAAGCAATTCATGTTTTCACTGTGTTGTGTATAGAAGCTGCATAATAAAAGTAACCCTAAACATAAGGCTCGTGTTCTATTTTTCCGATACTGCTGTATGGCAAAAGCGTCGCAATTACTTTTGTGATCGGAGCTGGTCCCTGCAAGGTATTGCACATCTATATTTAGACATTTAAATTCTTTATTTTTGGCAACTATCTTCGTTACAAACACCTCAGCCATTTCTCTTAGTTACGTTTGTGGCTTTTTCAGTTTATGAAGTGAAAATATTTAGTCAAAACTCAGGACGTCTGTGGTCTCTCTCCAAAATCCTGGCAATTGTATTTGAATTGCCTACAGACTGTGAATCATCTTTTTTAACACTTTATCAACCTCTTATTGCCAAAAAGCTTAGTTAAGTTTCAAACATGAGACACGAGGATTTAAGCAAGGCGCATTAAACAGGCTGGGTAAGGGGATTTCAGAAAGTGATTTCCACAAAGAAATGCATGGTAAACACGGCTTTTTATCAAACGACGTTCGCTTTACATGATTCTATTCCCTAATGTATAAAATTGCACCCCAATTACTTTATATGCATGGCCACACTCTGTAACATTTGAAAAGTAGCAGTACACAAAACAAAACTCGCTTAATGCTGTGACAGCCCGAACAATGGGCCAGATGTATGTACCTTGCAAATGGTCCGATTCTCAGAATCGGCCCGTTTGCAAACGGCAAAAAGATTTTCAAAAGAATCAAACCCAGAATGTGATTCGGCAACCTGTTACCGAATCGCAATTTGGGTTTGTGAATCGGTATTAGGAAGGGGCGTGCTTAGGGCGTATCTTTTTAATACCAAATCACATCGTATGTATGAATGTTTTGTGAGCGTCAGTGCTAACGAAAATGGAAAGGCTTCCACTTTGTGAATGTTTGTAAAAGCATATTTTAAGAGCAGGCAATGGTCCCACGGAACACAGCCTGCTCTTAAAAAAATAAAAGAAACATTTTCTTTACTCTTGTTTAAATGCAAACCGTTTTCCAGGAAAACGGGCTGCATTAAAAAAAATGATTGCTTTATTTAAAGGCAATCACGGACATGGTGGTCTACTGACTCCAGCAGGCCACCATCCCATGATTGTAGCGATTCCTAGGGGGTTGCAAATTGCGGCCTACCTCATTAATAATCATGAGGTAGGTCATTTGCAACCCCCTAGGAATCACAGAATGTGTTCAACACACTTTCAAACATGCCATTTTGCGATTTCCTAATTGGGAATCCTTGTGATTCGCAATCAGGAAATTGCAAAATTGTATCTTCATACATCTGGCCTAATATGTGTTTCTAATTCCACTTATTATTTTGTATGGGATGTCTCCTCTCCCAGCATGTATCCTATTCTGAACAGATCACCAACTGAAAAGTCGGTGAGTGCATCTGCCTCCAGGGAATGGAATCACAGTAACAGAGATGACAGTCTGTAGTGATGTTTTATGTTGGTATCAGTGGAGCACAGAAACAGGTTATTAATAAGCTACTGTACACGAGATAAGGCAGCCTGAGCAGTGTTTCTGTTCCTACAACCCCTGGCATTCAATCAATACAGACTGATGAACCATGGTGCTTATTTTCGCACACAGGTTCTTTCGTTTGTCAAGCTATTCGGATCCACATTACATAAATAAATCCCCGAGGGGGAGTTCAGCAATCAAAGCATGAGCCTGCATAGGAACTACACAAACCCCCCTTGCAAGGTCGACACAACATTTTTTATTTTATTTTTGTTGTGATTCAAGGTAGCAAAGCACACACTTTCCAGTCACAAAAATGTATGAATAAATGTAACACATATCCGAACTATAGAATATTTCGTTTTTATTTTTTTCAACGTATTTTGCCCCCATTCATATTGCCAGTATGAAAATTGAAAGGTATTCTGGAAGCGTGCCTTAAGATGGTAAATCTCTAGGTGATAACAGCTCTCAGGATCGTTTGTAGTACCATTTCTAGCACAGTTTGTTGGTGAAAGTGCATGAAAACAAATAGTTGTCTAACTTATTATATGGAACATCATTCCAGGACTGTCAGCTTTCCTAGTTTTTGTATCTAAAATCTGTGGATATGGGTTCTTTGAAAGTAACCTACAGTTGTTCTCCCCGTCCAGAAAGTCTGCTCGATATTGGTTGCTCATGTCTTTAGCCCTTGGCTGCTGGGCATGTCATATGCCCAGCAAACACTGTCAGCGCAAGGCATGGCCCTCAACCTCGCCTCTGCCTTTTGCCTTGTCCCTTAACCCAGTTGGGGACAACTCTGCCTAAATATGGGAACTGTAGGTCCAAAGAGAGGTCTTTGGCTATTCCCCCCTGCCTATTGCTTTGACAAACACGTCTATAGAGAATGGTTGCTACTCAGTCTGCTTCAACAAAGAACTGTTGCCACTGCCTGCACTAGGTCCCTTGGTCCCAAGATCAACATGCCCAGATTGTCACCCGAGAGCTTTTCATACACATGGCAGACTTAGCATTTGGTTTTACACTGAGCCCAGTTCACCCACCCCAACGGTTTGCAGGGCTGTTTTTGTCTCTGGTACTAAACTGTTTTTGCACATTTTCTTCTAGCTATACATAGACATTTAACATAATTTCACATGCCATTACTAAATGTCCACATGGAGCCAGTATCAAGGGGGCAGTGCCAAAGGATTTTGTGAAAGGAAAATGCATTTTAGGGCTGTATTGGGAGCCAAAATCAGAGCTGACATATGTTGGCCTACGCTTTGTGGAGAGAGCGAGCTTAGTGTGTGAGCATAATCACTGGAATTTCATGTCAAGACTGGAGGCTCAGACATTGTGCATATATCTTTTACTGCTAACTCCTTGCAGCACTTTAAAGTAAAGCATCACCAACTCAAAATCCCAGAATTAGAATGTCTCTCAGTCTATATAACTCTAAACACAGCAGCCATCTTTTATCTGCTGCTCCTTGACAGATAAGTACTGTGTGGTCGAGTGTTGATGTAGGCGAAGCCATAGGTTTTTCATAAATATAGATCTATTACTTTTTATGGTATGAGATGTTTCAATGTGTACATTTTGTACTATATCATTTTGTGTGTTTAGTTTGTACGAATGTACAAGAGTTACAAGTAATTATTTTATGAGATATTTAAACGTACGCATTTTAGTGCATGGAGCCCAATTTATGGGTATTTTTGAGGTAGTCAGGTTAAGAAAGTAGGCCGTTTTGTTTAGCGATGTATTTCTTTAAAGAAAAGCACCCTTACTGTGGGGCTTGTGCATGCTTTTCAGGCTCGTGCTCGGCTTTGGTACTGTTTTTTCTGGCCTCGTCGCATGTGACATAAGCATTTCTTTTCATATGCTGCACTGGCAGAGCCAAATCAGCTGGGTACCTCAGAACAGTGAAATGTTCCTTGAAGGTGTCCATCTTTATGCACCTATATGTGATAGAGTCACGTAGCTGTCATTTTAGTAAAGGCCTTTAAGCTCTATTTGGTTTTTAGCATATCTCTATCGATCGAAGGGCTAAAGTGGCCATATTATTTAGGTTATTAAGATCATTTGCACCGGCCTACTGTCAAAACAGCTGATGTGCGTTCGCGCTGCGGTTTGACAGATGAGAGGTTAGATTTTTGGGTTTTGAATGTTTGGCAAACTTTTTTTTATTTAATACTGTTGTATTAAGTGTTTCTTTGTATACAACACACATTTACATCTCTGTTGATCAAGATATATTGCAGGTGATACATGCATTGGACTTATGATTACATTGTTTCTAATAATATATGATAGGGTTATCATTCTACCCCGCGTCTAGTCGGTGTTCCCTTGGTCCATAGATGGCTTAGTTTCGATCTACTGAGTATCTGTAATACGTGTATCTTCTGTACGTTGTACAATGTTTGCGTCAGAATAATGTAACCATATTAACCTAGGGGAGTAAAACTGAACTGGGGCCACACTGAGTGTATGAAGGTGTACGATATTGGACATGGAAGAACGATACCGCGAGTATACAGTTACTCTGGCGCGGTGCGCACACCGTGTTATAAGAGTCAACAGGGCTCGTGGGGGGCTGCTTCTGGGCTTACTCACTTGCAGTGGTGGTTCCTTTGTATAGGCGTCGCCCCACTAATTATTTCTCCACACACTAAGTACTAGTTCTTACTATTACATTTCAGCCTGCTCTCACTCTGCCACTCAGCTGCGCCACGGGCATGCTACCGTGATGACGTCACTCACGGGGGGAGTTGTTGGGATCGAAGCAACTCGGCTTGCGGCATGCCAGGCAGTGCAGCAAAAATGTGCATGTGGGGTTGGCCAGGTGCCTTTCGCTGGCCAGCCCGACAGGCGCAGTGTTACTGGTCTTTGCTACTTCAAGGAGGAGGGGGAGGGTCGAAGCTGCAGCCCCACGGCCTCCTAAGGAGCAGCGAGGTCTCCTGCCCCTGGCCAATCAATCCAGGCGCTGCTTAGCAGTGCCCGGATTAATTGGCTGCTTTATGTCGCTCACTGGGCAGAGTCGGGCATATCCAGGAACATGGGGGCATATTGACCAATCACTGCATGGATTTATTGTAAGGCCGTGGAGTGATTGGTCACGGACATCAGCCCCGCGCTCTCTGCTCCTCCGGGTGCTCCTTCTCCCGTCATCAACATCAACATCATCTCCTACGCCGACGACACCCAGCTGATCCTCTCCCTCACCAACGACCCCGCCACCGCCAGAGCCAACCTACACGAAGGGATGACAGACGTAGCCAAGTGGATGATGAACAGCCGCCTGAAACTGGACTCAGACAAGACGGAAGTCTCATCCTGGGATCTTCACCCTCCGCCTGGGACGACTCCTGGTGGCCCCCTGCCCTGGGCAGCGCACCCAAACCAACAGACCACGCATGCAACCTGGGCTTCATCCTGGACTCCTCCCTCTCCATGACCAGACAAGTCAACGCCGTCTCCTCGTCGTGCTTCAACATCCTACGCATGCTACGTAAGATCTTCCGGTGGATCCCCACCGAGACCAGGAAGACGGTCACCCAGGCCCTCGTCACCAGCCGCTTGGACTACGGCAACTCCCTCTACGCCGGAACCACCGCCAAACTCCAGAAGAGACTCCAGCGGATTCAGAACGCCTCAGCACGACTCATCCTGGACATCCCCCGTCGCAGCCACATCTCTGGACACCTGAGAGATCTGCACTGGCTCCCGGTCAACAAGAGAATCACCTTCCGTCTCCTCACCCACGCACACAAAGCCCTACACAACCAAGGCCCAGGATACCTCAACAGCCGCCTCAACTTCTACGCTCCCACACGCCAACTTCGATCGACCGGCCACGCCCTCGCCGCCGTCCCCCGCATTCGAAGAGCCACCACAGGAGGAAGGTCCTTCTCCTACCTGGCCGCCAAGACTTGGAACTCCCTCCCGACCCACCTCCGCCTGACCCAGGACCACCTCGCCTTCAGGAAGCAACTCAAGACCTGGCTGTTCGAGCAGTAGCGGACCCCCCTCCCCCAGCGCCTTGAGACCCTCTGGTTGAGTAGCGCGCTATATAAATGCTTTGATTGATTGATTGATTGTGCGTACATCACGACGTGTCTTCCATTTCCTTTGCACACACTGAGCGAGGGAGAGTCAGCCACTCGAGTTCTGCCTGACCTCACTCGTTATCCCGGCTGGGGAGGGCTGTCTCTCTACTACATGCCACCAGGCCACCAGTGGAAGGCCGGCTGCTGCTGCTGAGCTGAGCAGTGAGTGCCAGCTCAGCCAGGTGCCACTGCCATCTTCATCATCGTCGGCAGTCGCAATCGCAAACGCAGATCGGCGAAATCGGACACACCAGTACCAGTACTGCGACACACATTCAACAGTAGTGAGTGAGTAACTGTGAGTATGAGTCTACACAAGCCTGCGCAGTGCTATTTATTATGTGCACAAATAAAACATAAATATTTGTTGTTGCACACGCAACTGACCAGCAGGCAGCCTTGACTGCCTCATGGCAGTCACTGAATCTTGTATTGCCTGGCCCGTGTCTGCTCTGGCCTGGCCATTATTACCGCGGTCTGATTGCAGTGCTGTTGCGTGTCTACTTGTCTGAATATGAAAAACTGAAACTGAAAGTCACTCGGCTTGGCAGTCTGTTCTTGCTCTGCTCTGAGTCTTAACTTTCTGCGTCGCAACACAGTCATGGCCGTAATAATGGCCAGGGGCTCTCAGACAGACAGACTGGCAGTCAGGTTAGGATCCATCGCTGATCGGAATAAAATAATGATCTCTTGGCGTCGGATAGCGTAAGCGTGATGAGTAAGTGAGGCTAGGGCAGGGGTGAAACTTGAAAGCAACGCAGCAGCAGGCCGCAGGCATTGGGGCGGACTGGCACTGCAGTGGCACCTCTGGAATGGATTAGGCCGGGATCAGGATGCCCAACTTGCAAAACTCTACTCCTCTTAAGTTTCACATTTAAACCCCTTAAAAACGAGAGACTTTGAGAACTAGGGAGCCTCCACAGCAGCAGAGCACTGAAGATCGATTGGAGGTGAGGCTCAGTATGTGACGTCACCTCAAAGCCCCCTGTCCAGGCCATCCTGCTCCACTAAGTTCATAGGTGCAACATGTTCTCAGTTCTTACTGATATAGTGGGCCCGCTCTGCACCAACTCTCACTCCATGATTCTGAAGGGAGGCAGTGCAGTAAGGAGCAATCTCCACTTACTCACCACTTTCTATGTGGGCATAGTGTCATTGGCCCCAATGCCTCTGAGGCATGGGCCTGCAGTCTGCCTTGCAAGTGTCAGTCAAATCAAAGTTGATCTCTAATATCACAGATTCAAAATCTATCAAAAATAGCTGAAAGTAATGTATATTTTTGTGAGAATCATCTGAAAATACCAATCTTAAGTGACTAAATAACTACAATGTGAATGGTTGGCATTAAAAGATGTAATACATTTTGCAGATTCACCTTTTAAAAGAGTAGATAAAGGTGGAAATGTAATTAGTTTGCGCATAGTGGCTGAACGCATATTCAGCTTATGTGCACATAAGGAGCTCTCTATTCCTTGTTTGAAATGATCAGGGCATTTACACCCACGAAAAGACAATCTGTCTCTTAGATAGTAGCAGAGCCAAGTCAACAAATCATACTCTAGACTTCTTAGGTCTGTGCATCAAACCAAATAGGAAGGTTTCTGTTGTGTGGAAGTTCAATCTGTTGCTGAGCGCTAAATAGGTCCACTATCGTTTTCCATTAGTGAGTTATAGGAGAAGTATTCTCAAAGCATATGGAAAAATCAGCTTCCATCATTTGCACATATGGAAGAAGTCTGTTACACCAAAATTAATTTTGTGCATACGTTGCAGTGTTATGAATGTTTCTGCAGTATGTTGTTATGTTGTATTTATTACAACCTGTTGTTTCTAAAAAACATTTGCAGCAAATACAGTTACCCATGCCTGTCAATATGTGTCAGTTTTTTCCCTAGGTTGGCAGGGGTGTAGCTTCAGGGGATGTTTGGGATGTTGCACTGCTCTAATAAATTTATTTTCTGGTAAATAGTTGGTCTCAGGTGCTTTCAGTTGGGTTTGGTGAGGTATCTGTCGGATTTAACCAGGAGTAGCAGCTACCATGTTATTGTGATAACTGCACTTTCACAATTGCTTTAATAACCTTCTTGCTTCTCAAATTTGATTGAAAATGCACCATTTGCCCCCTCATTTTTTGAAATTATCTCAGAGTTAGAACCCCCCGAACCTCCCTTTAATTGTTCAGGTGCTCTCCCACAGATTTACGCCCAACCACTTTCAAACCTCATTACCCACCACTGCTCGCTTCTGTTGTGCATGTTGCATCTAACATTTCATGGTGATTGCCCTCGTATATGGCCCTCGTGTATGTCCTGAGGGGAGCAGTATAAACGCATGCCTAAATAATGGGGAGCGCTTGCACTCCATGCAGGAGAGACTCCTCAGATGCGCCCCTCATGTGGAGGGACATTGGTGGAAAATGGGTAAATTGTGGATTTTTCCCAGTTAACTCTGAGACCAGCCACTGCCTAGAACTCTGCCAGAGTCTTAGAGATGGAGGTGAGGTCAGCTGTGAAATCTTGCACATAGAGAAGTAAATAATCTGCATATAGTGATAGGATGTGAATGGTTCCCACCAGCCATATACCCTATTGTCTGCCCTCCTCCCTCAGATGAATCACCAGTGGCTCCATTGCTAAAGCAGAGAGCAGTGGGGAGAGTGGGCAGCCGTGCTGTGTACCTCTCAACACTGCGAAGGGGGATGATATCTGTCGGCCCAATCTGATTCTGGAGGTGGGTTTTGTGTACGATAGCTTAGTTATGCATATAGTCGTGGGACCACTCCCATCTTCTGAAGCACCAAGAAGAGGTACGACCATGACAACATATTAAAGGCCTTTTCCAGGTCTAGAATCATGAATGCAGCAGGAGGATACCTATCTTGGACCTAGCCCTGAGCCTAGAACAGCCACTGAATGTTGTGGGAGGTGCATCTCCAAGGGAGAGAACCTGCATTGGTCCCAGTGCACTAGTGTTGGGATAACAGATACATACCGCTCTGCACAATATCTTGCCAAAGATTTTTTAGTCTGCGAAGAGCAGGGCTATTGACTGTTAGGATGTCAATCGGCGTGTGTAGGAAGGTGGATATCTGACTTTGGTTACCCCCAAACTTTTGCCTGGTGTTTAGCTGGTTTTTGACATAGTTGGCCTGGGATCCTGCTCTTCAGGGCCCCAGGCCGATTGCTCTCTCCTTAAAATGGACTCCATGTACCGTAGGTGCATACACAATTGGACCTGGTTCACCTTATAGGACCCTGTAACAGTGTACCATAGGTACCCAGGGCATAGGTGTAGCCAAGGTCTACCAGGGGCTGCAGCATGTATTGTGCCACCCCTGGCCTAGCCTCCATATTTGACACAACTGGCGGATCACTCAGCTGGGGTAAGTTGGTGTAATCACCTCTTACTTAGATATAGTATATCTATATCTAACCTAACTGGACACATAGTAACCTATAAGTCACTCCTATGGCAGGCCTTAACAATCCTGGAGGCAGAGTGCATGGTTTCATGTGAGATGGTGCTCTGGCATGAGCTGAGCCCATCTGCAGCTGTCGGGAACAACTCCCTTAGCTGTTACGGGATATTGCCATACCATATACTCTTAAGTGCATTATAATCCTCGCGGTTATATGCTAACTTTGGTTTGGTTTTATCAAAACATGTCGAGTAAGGTGTCATACGATTTGGAATACTATCCCCTCGACAGTTCTGTCGACAGGGATAGCATTCCACCCTTCTAGAGGGACACGACATGTACATAACCTGAACCCCGGTTAAAGTTAAACTCGAGCCTCAGCATCACAAAATGGATGCTGCCACCACAGACACAAGTCTGACCTCCTGCTGCTGGGAGTCCTTCCAGCGAGGGAGGCTTGGACAAAGGGTTTCCTGCCTTGGGAGGTGCGAGCACCACCCCAGACAGGATTTTGTGTATTGGGTAGGACAGGGCTGAATAGAATCAGACATGCCCGGGGCACACAAGGTGTCCTCGTGCATAAGCCAGTCCAAACCGGTACTGGGGCTTTCCAGCCCCAGTCCTGGCTCGGAGCTGGACAATGGAAAGGGGGTGTAACCACCCCCCTTCCTGGTCCCACCCAGAGGAGGGACCTAGCAGGTGATCCACCCCTCAGTTTGGGAATAAGAGTGGGAGCAGTGCCATAGCAACTCAGATCATCCTGAATCAACTTGAAACTAAGAAGACGACTGGACTTCGACATTCTGCTGCACAGAAGACTGAAGAGCATCTCCCTTGTGGCCTAGGAGTGGCCACCCTGTGAACACAGGCACCATCCAGCAACTCGACGTCTGCTTTGCCGCCGCCTCCTGCCGGAGCCCTAGCCCAGAGCTCAACGAGACCCAGATGTCCAGACTTTTCACCGCCCGATCCACAGTCCCTGCAAAGAAGGGACCCGTGGAGGCACCGAGAGATGTGGGACCGGACATCTTGAAATACCCCCGAGAAGCTGACTGCGCAGCACCCAAGGCATCCTCGATGCTGTGCTTTGGGGATTTAGAAGCCCCACAACAGAGCAGCCCTTGCTCTGAAGATCAGCCCCCCAGCATCTCCACAATCTGTGTGGGGTGATTTTGCATCGTGCCACTTGACGCACCATCCCGGCCACTTGCCACGTGGTCAGCGGCCATCTTGGCGACGAAACCTACAATTTACACTGCGGGTCTGGTTGCTCCAGACTTGCCCTCGCTCCTGTAAAAAGGAGCACCCGCTCTGACCTTGCTGGTCCGAGTGAGAAGCTTGCATCGATTCCTGCATGGCTTGCATTAGCCATGGCCTGTTTGCTCCGATCAAGAAGCCAACACCGCCAGTAGCTAGAACCTTTATGGTACAGCTTGTGACCAACGCCTGGACATCCTTGACCTCTTCCTGACCACGTGGCTGCAGAGACAATCTTCACCTCATCACCTGTTTGCACCCAACATCGCCTGGTTCCATCCTGGTTCCATGGTAGTCACTGGCTAGTGACTTTGAACATTGTCCCCTCTGCTTTCAGGCCTTCACCACTTGAGATCCACCCTTGGATCCACCGGAACTCCTCTCGTCTCAACGCCTGCAGCATCTTCAGCTCCAAGCACCATCGACCTGCGTGACGAAACCCGACACTACTTCGCACCTGTGCACCCGCTTCCTGTGGGTGAGGTAACTCAGCAACGCCGGTGTTCCTACACTGGTATACACTTCTAGTGCCTAGGTATAAAGTTTTGTCCTTCTAGGTCAGCCAGAAGGTTAATTAAACACTAACTTTGTAACTTTTACGCACCATTGACATTACATTGGTATATGCGTGCACTTTCCGCACTGCACCCGAGTCCAGTGGGCCTTTCCCGACTTCTTCACTGTTAGTACCGAACAGCTCCAGCGATTCCCAAGGCCCTAGGCCTACTTCCTTTCAGCTAGGTGGTTCTTATACCACTACGTCTTTTGGATCTACCCATAACAATCTCTTGAGGAAGCAGAAAAAAGACGAAACCTCTATTGTAGACAGCAAAAACTCTCAACATACTTATTCCACCCCGGGCAACTGTTCCTTGCCCCCAGCAGAGGACAAAGGATCATTTCAATTATTGCAAACTCAGCTGGAGGGTACCCTGTGTACAACAAAGGCCTGCTTAGTTCCAACACAGCCTCTCGATATCACCCTGGTGACCCCAATGGAGCCCCACCGGTTTTGCACCAACAAACAACGACGGCACAAATACACGGGGAAGACAACTTTGTGCCTCTCAATAGCAGCCAACCACCCTCAGCATCACCAACCTCAATCACTCCAATCGCGTCACCAGTATTAAGCCCCCTGCACACGATTTTTTCGGCACCCGGATTAACAAATCTCCCACTGCAAAATAAGCAAGAACTGCCCGAATCGAATGATCAGCTCATCTCAGATTTATCTCTCTTCTTCAAGACCAATCAAATCTCTCCCAGGCACATCCCAAACTATAAGTCTAACCCCGAAGAACACATAGCAACCAGCGCTTGGCCGCAACTCCTCCAGACCCTCCAACAAACTGTTAACACACTAAATTACCACTTGGTAAAACTGGAGGTGGATCTATTAAACACTCTGGCTTTATTTACGTCCGGGATCGACAGCAAACTGGATAAACTAAACAATTTAATCTTAAGGGCACAAGCATCCGCAAAGCTCTCCCAACCAGTCTGCTGCTGCTCCCCAATCATAGACTCTCTCTCCCTGCTTCCAGAATGTCTGTCTACTGTCATAAGGGAAGTGAAGCTGATGAGGGGAGGAAACGTTAGCACGACACCTCCCTCCCCTCCACAGCAAGAACAACTACACCTCACCCGAGACGGGCAGAGCCACCACGGCCAACCACAACCAAAACTGACAGACGACAAAGGTCCATCATGTACCTTAATTGGGTCTACAATTGGCCCAGACCAAGCTGTGACTGGGTCAAAAGCTAGTCCAGTGCCCCAGACTGCCCCAACAGTGGAAGTTCCCCCACCGCTCCCCCCAGCATGCAGTAAGAGAGAGCGCAAACGCCAACGCAAAAAGAGAAACAAACTCAGGGAAAGCTCCAATGTGGTCCACCAGAAACTCTTCGCTCTTTTTCTAAAAACAGAAAATAAAAAATCTCTTACCACCACTAGTGCATTATCGCCCACGACAAATAATAATGGAGACCCCCCAGTGACAGCTACTCAACAACAAGCGAGGAGTCACCAGGATCAAAGTACTGCAAATCTGGACCCAGAAACGGACAAACTTTGCGTACCCAAAAAAAGCATAATGCCGACCCCAGACAAGACACGTGCAACTGGGCCCATAACGACAATAGGGAAACCTAAAGCTCCAACAGCTTTAATCTCATTCGCTTCTGACAATGTAACCTCAAGACCGAACTTCTCTAAAACCATTTGCAATAATCTAATAACCCCGACCAGTCACAGCCCACCATTGAAGATGGCCACTCAAAGACTGACACAATAGACATGCGAAACCAACCCAGTCACACCACCCAAAAAACTGGACAATATGCCTCCAAATGCATCGGACGGGAGCAAAAACGACCCATCACACCACCAGATCTTACTGGTTCCCGAATATGAATCCAAGGGTCAGCATGACATTCTTAATAGATCCAATCTGATAAAACTTGTGGAAGGCATCCCAGGGCTTGCAGGGCTGTCAACGGACAGCATAGATTCCATCAAATTTCTCCCTCCCAGAGGTAACCAACCGTGAAAAGTCACTGTGGTGACCTTTAACTCGGCCAGTTGGGTAGGAGCTTTTTTGGAACATAGGTCCATCCTGCGTAACTGGGGAATTAGAGTGTACCCATACTTCACGCCAGGGTATCCAATCTCCCTGCTCACCAGACTAACGCCACCCAGACAACCGACCGCCTCCAAACCATTAGTACTAGCGAGGTCCTACTCCATCCTAAAAAATGCGTCAGAACCAGAAGCTCGACCCAAACCATTCAAAAAAGAAGGCGCCCAGGTTGACTCAAGCGAAGGCTGGGGGTGGCTGCCAGCGCTCCTGTCCTCAAAAAATGCAAACTGACCGTCCGTGGCTGGGAAGCAGGTGAATAAATATAAACTCCCCGGAAAACCACACTCGGTAGCAGAATCACAGGCAAAAAAAGACAACAGACAGGGGCCGTCGCCATTTTCACTGTGCTCATGGAACATCAGTGGGCTCCATCAAAAAACCTTTAACAATGACACTCTGGCTTTCATACGCAAACACAAAGCAATCACACTACAGGAAACCTGGGCCACAGAGGGCCGCCCCATCGCAGGCTACATTGAATTTTGGAAGCCAGCACTAAGGGACAGCCATTACGGTCACCCTAAAGGCGGTCTGTCTACATATATTTCCAACAACCTAAAAGGCACATTCAATCAATTTCCATTAAAAGAAGACTGGTTACTAGGGGTCAAAATCATCCCGTGGAGGAAGCAGTGCCCACTCTACCTCATAAACGTTTACATCAACCCCAGTACTCGAACCAAAAAAGACCACCTGGTCCGCCTCAGTGAAATCATGAATAATATTGCCATAGAACCTCCCAACTCTGATTGTATCGTCACGGGGGACTTCAATACCAACCTATTTTAGGGGGAAGCCGCAGACATGGAAGGGCCTACTCTGATTAACATCATCGAGGCCATGACCCAAACTAAACCTTAGAATCAAGCTCCAAATATATTGGGTGAGCCTTCCGTGATGAGATTCTACAACGCAGGTTACCTGGTTATGAACGGAAGGTCAACCGGTGACACCCCCCCAAATTGGACCTGGTCCAATGGAAGCAAAAAATCATATCTAGACTTCACAATCAGCAACTCAGAACTATTATTCAACCTGGACAGTTTCAGCATCCACCCACGGTCGGAAAGTGACCACAGGCCGCAGGTCATCATTTTTAACACAAAGATAGAATTCCACAAAACGGCGCCCCCAACTTACAAGGGAATATATACTGAAAATCTAAAGCATCTCAAATGGAGCGAGAACAACAGCAAGAACATCTTAACAATAAGTAAGGACTTTATCAAAGGCAGAATTGATCAAGACGCCACCCCGACAGTGAAATGGTCGCTGCTTTGCTCTCATCTGATTAATAGCTTTCCAGTGACAGTGCAGGGCTTAAGCCGCACCCCACCAGCTGAGCTCACAGTTTCCACCGACACAAAGACTCTAAAGAGAACGAGAAACAACGCCCTAAGGATATACTTAAAATTTCCAGGGAATAGCGCCTACCACATAACCTACCAACAAGCCCAAAACTTCAGGAGGGCAATAACCCAAGAAAAAAGGGTGCATGTATCTTAATACTGGGTCGAATTGGTGTGGGAGAGCAAGAAAAAATAACTCGAGGAAATTTTGGGCCTCGTGAACTGCACCAATCTAAACCAGACAAACTCGGGCTCAGCAAATATTCAGGAAGCGGATTGGGCAACATACTTAATGGCGTTCTTTCCGGTTCAAGTTAACTCGGGCCACACTGGTCCACTCAGTGCATTTGGCACCTATGCTAACGTAACATCGAGCACTCCTTCAGTTCCAGTAGAAGAGTCCACCGTGGAATATGTAATACCTGAAGAAAGAGTCATCAAAGCAGTGACAAAAGGGAAACAAGATGGAGCACCAGGCCCGAACGGCCTCCCACAGAGGCTGTTTAATTCAGACATTCCCTTCTGGTCCACGGAGCTAACAGCCCTATTCAATTATACACTGAGGACAGCAACAATCCCGGACTCATGGCATGGCGCAATCATCCACCCTATTCACAAATCTGGATCATGCGCTGCCCCTAAAAACTACAGACTAATTGCCCTGCTGGACATAGAGGTGAAACACTATGCGGGGCGTATTCTGGAGGACCTTGGGCAATGGGTAAAGGACCACAACCTGATTCCACTAAAACAAACAGGGTTTGTTGCCAACTCAGGAACCATGACAAATCTACTAGCAGTTTCTACCATCATCGACAAAGCCGTTTTAACATCTAGGACATTATTTTGCTGCTTCGTCGACTTCAAAGCTGCATTTGACAGGGTTCCCAGGGCGCAACTCTGGGAAAAATTGAGGCAGTGGGGAATTCCAGACAAAATCCTAAATCCCATTATCCAACTGCACACTAACACCTGGGTTCGAGTGAAGTTAGGGTCCGGCACGCATCTCTCGCGAAAAATCATGACCTCAAGAAGAGTTAAGCAGGGATGCGTGGGATTCTTTTCAATCTTTTCATAGCAGACCTGTCAAGCACCCCAGATAAAGTTAACAGCCACCAGCCCAAAGTAGGAGGCACGACATTATGCAACCTTTTATATGCCGATGACCTGGCCCTGTTCAGCCTCACAAGGGTAGGGTTACAAAGGCTCCTTGACTCACTGATGCAGTACACGACGATTAATCATCTAGAAGTTAACATGAAAAAGACCCTGATCGTTCCTTTCGGCAAGAAACATTATGGAGGTGGTGGCTGGTCTCTAAATAAAACAAGTCTTAGCACCAGCCAATCATACAAATACCTAGACGTCCATTGGACTCCAGGGGTAATCTTGCAAAGCTGAGTAACGTGATTGCAGCCAAAGCCACGGCACTAATGGTGTCATTGTCCAATCTGTCGGCTAAACTTTCGGGCCCAACCCTTTCCCCTTTATTAGAAGTCCTAAGAGCAAAAATCGTCCCCACATTCTCATATGGCATAGAGACCTTCAAAGGTAAAATGAACACTGTCTTAAATAAACATACAACAAAAATATACAAAAAAATACTCCATCTGCCAAGCTCTGCATCCCCAGCTCAGATTAGATTAGAGTTGGGGCTAACAAACTACGAAGCCCAGAACCTTGGTACATATCTCAAGTTCTGCCATAAACTAAGACAGGCTGAATCTGGCACACTAGAATTTCTAGTCTGGAAAGAAATTTATGAGTGTAACCCAGGAGGATCATTTGGCTGTCTCCTGAAGGATTATATACATCAGATGTCAGCCTTTGACCTCTGGGCCCTGAATCCTAGCCAGTGTGCCTTTAAAAATGCAATAAAAAAATGTGTGAGATCGCTACTGATAAAGTCCTCCTCACGAAACGCAGCCATTCTTGGGCAGTAGTTAACTCCTACAAACAAGTATCCGCAGCCACGTATTTATCCACCACATTCTCACTCCATTTAAAATGCTGCTTCATCGCCCTAAGAATGGGGGACTGGCGCTTTCATCAAAATCTACCCATCTGGCGCCGTACAGAGGAGGACACAACCTGTAGAGGATGTGGGTTAGCAATAGAATCAATTACGCACGTGGTCTGCATCTGCCCTACCTTTAATTCTCAACGCAGCTGCATGCTTAGGTCAGAATGGAACAGGTTGGGGGTTCGGACCTGCAGGCATGCCATCATTGCCGCTCTGTGCACGAACAATACTGTTTTAAACATAAAATTTGCCAAATTTGTTCAACAAGCGTATCGCTGCCTCAACATCAAGAAAACCGCCATAGCATTGCCACTGACCTTTTAGACTGATCAATGTTCCGTAATATAATCTCCACCGACCAGGGGGGTAATAAGACCAATCGAAACCCTGTAACACAGTTTGACTTTACAATTTTTATACGAGGGGAGATGCTTGTGACACGCCAGGCCACCTTTTATAAAACAGTTTAAATTCTTATTTCTTTTTATGCTATTTATGTCTGTATGGTTTTCTCTTTTAAATCTTTTTTCTCACAAAACTGTACATAATGTGATTTGGGAAAAACTTTTAAAGATATTGTTTTATATCTAAATAAAGATACTTGATTATACCACTATTTTAGTATATGGTTTAGGTGGCCCCTAGGGCTCATCCATATTGTGCAACTTTTGTGTATTTAAACTGTGTTTTGTTTTAACACATTTGCTTCTGTGCTCATAAAGAGTATAGGGGATTTTGTAGTAAATAAATATATATATATTTTCAATATATATCTGTGTGGTGTCCTTTCATTTGGTATTCAAGGGGATTGTGTATGGTAAAACAGCTCGCTTCACATGCCTTTACAGAGTTTAGCCTAGGACTGCTTTGTCCACGCTACTAGGATAGCTGGTCTATAAGGTTGACTTACAACCAATCATCATAAGGGTTGCTTGGCATGGTACAAGGTGATCACTAGAACTAGTGAGCATCACATACCAGGCCAACTTCTCACATTGGTGAGCAGCGGTTGGGATTTGAGCTTGCTGTTGTTTTACCATTACAATCTTTGAGAATATCATTTGAAAGATCATACAGGTACCTGCTAGTTACATATAAAACAAGACTAGTATACTTTAGTTTTACTGAACTTAGTTGTTGTAGAGTATAGGGAGTAGCACACCCTGACTACAACTACTAGATAGGTTTAGTAGGTAAACACCAGTGTAGGTGGATTGCAACATATCCACCCACACTAGAGCAATGTCTGGAGCAGAGGGGTCCACTGGGACTGTCCCTGTTGAGAGTGACTTTCCAAGGGCACCATCCAAATTTGCTATGCTTAATTTTAAGGAATTGGGGCAGCTTTGTGCCTCAAGACGTCTCAAGACAAGGCCAACCCCTACTACAGACCGCCTTAGAGAGCTTTTAGACCAGTCAGAAGCTCTAAAGACCTCTTAAGCAGACCCCACGGGAAATGCTGATGGAGGCTCTCCCACTGAAGATGACAATACTGACACCCCTGTCCCTGTAGTCCAGAGAGATGAGGATGACCAAGTCACTGGAGATACTCAGCCTGATGAGGAGGAGGAAGAAGAGAAGACAGAAGGGGGGAGCAGTGACTCTGATGATGGTAGAAATAGTTAGGTGCCAGCCAGCCGGCTTACCCAGGCTAACTTAAGTGTATTTGGGACTGAGCTAAGGATGACCTTACCCAGACCCCCAAGTGGACTTACCCAGGAGCATAGGAGGAAGAGGAATCACTTGGGTGAATCCAATACCTCCCAGGCTTCTAGAGGTTCTCATGGTCACTCCGGAAGGGGGATGACTAGCCCTCAGTGACGGGAACATGAGGCCAACATGAGAGAGGCTGAGCTTAGGATCCAGAAGGAGGAACTAGAGGTTGCCCTGGCCCAAGAGAAACTTGCTAGAGCAAGACAACCTAAAGAGAGTGGGTTAGTACCCACTGGTGGAAGCATTATCCCTAAGGATAAAGACAGGTCCCATCATAGTAGAAACCTGAGTAAGATTGTGCCTCCCTACAAACCTGGGGATGATATCCACAAATGGATGACTGCACTTGAGAGAGCCTGCAGAGTACAGCAGATCCCTCAGGAGCAGTGGGCAGCAATCTTGTGGCTCTCCTTTGAAGGCAGAGGCCGAGACAGACTCCTCACAGTTAGTGATGGGGATTCTAGAAACTACCCGGTCCTGAAGAGTGCTCTGATTGATGGGTTAGGCTTAACCACTGAACAGTACAGGTTAATGTTCAGAGAGACCCAGAAGACACAGACTCAGGACTGGTCTGAATTTGTTGAATGTGCCACTAAGGCTCTGGAGGGCTGGTTGCTGGGAAGTAAGGTTACAGACTATACAGGATTGTATAATTTAATTATAAGAGAGCAAATCTTAAGTAATTGTCAAAATCAGCTTCTACATCAGCACCTGGTGGACTCTGATCTGACCTCTCCTCAAGAATTGGGTAAGAGGGCAGACAAATGAGTCAGAACCAGGATCAGGCCTAAGAACCTGGGTGGTGACCAAAAGAAAGAGACTACCAAGCCTCAAGAGAAAGGTGGGGATAAAACCAAAGAGAAGACTTCCCCAGGGCCCCAAAACTCCAATGGAAAGGGTGGGCCCCAGAATACTTCCTCTACAGAGAAAAAGCCTTACTGCCATACCTCTAAACAGGTTGGACATTGGAAAACAGAAAGCTGTTGTCCCAAGAATGGTAATAAGGAAAATATACCACCAAGTAAGGCTCCAACACCTCCTGTCACTGTTAGCAGTGGTCCCCCAGGTGGTGGGAGCACCACCAAGAATTTGGATGGATTTACTTTTGGAGCTCAGGTGGATTCTGGCCTACTCAGGTCCCCTACCTCAGATACTCTTGTCTATGAAACTGGCATGGGGTTTTCCAGTTTCACTGCTTGCCCAAACACTTTGAGAAAGTATAGACAGGAGCCCCTCATCAATGGCTTGAAAGTTGATGCCTTCAGAGACACAGGGGCTAGCATCACCATGGTGGCTGAATGTCTAGTCCCCTCAAGGCAACTTTTACCTGATGCCACATATCAGGTGACAAACATTGATGGAATAGAAACCAAACATCCCATGGCAGTAGTCAATCTTAGCTGGGGAGGTGTCACTGGCCCAAAAAGAGTGGCAGTGTCAGCAAACTTGCCTGTAGATTGCCTACTTGGTAATGATTTGGAAATCTCAGCCTGGGCTGAGGTTGAACAGCAAACCTATTCTAGAATGGTAAATCTCCATGGAAAGGTTAGTGGGGCTGTAATGGCTACATCCCCAATCCAAGATGTCATTTTTGAAAAGGTTAGTAGGGCTGAGCAAACCTCAGCCCCATCTTTAGCTAACTTCCCTCCTGAAAAGATTAGCAGGGCTGTGATGGTAACAGCCCATACCCAAACTGAGTCTCCTCCTGAAAAGGTTGTTGGGGCTGTGATGGCCACAGCCCAAACTCAAACTGATTCATGTGTTGTGAAGCCTGAAATGATGGATCACTCCACACAAACAGAGAACACTGGGGAGAAAGAGAAATCTCCCTCTAACCAGACTTTAGTAAAGGATCAGCCTCCTCAGGGAACTGATCTTACCCCTGATGAAGGAACTGTCCCAGAGGCTGTTAGGCCTAGCCTGACAGAGCCCCTGATGGCAGTGGACCCTTCTCAGGTGGGACCCAGTCTGGAGCAGGTAACCTGCCCCTCTCTACCTTGCCTTACTCAGCCCAGGGCTGCAGAGGACAAGAAGGACAGTGAGCCCCACAGGGCCCCCTGTCAAATAAATCACCCCCATCAACAGATTAGGGGCACCAAAACAAGTAGCCCTAGTGAGGTGAAAACTTTAAAAACTCCTGAGGGATCCCCCTTAAAAGTAGTTAGGGACCTCCCCCAGATGGATATTGTTGGGCACAGCCAAACCTGGGACCCAAAGGGCCCAAACCTGACCTGTCCCTCCAGTAAGCCAAACAAAGGGACCGAGCCTCCAGCTTTAGGTAGCCAGAGGTTGACCCTGAGAGCACAGTGCAACTCAGTCAAAGAAAGAAAGGCACACATGGTGGAAAGTGATTGGAGGAAGTTATAATAAGTTATTATGCATCCCACTCCAGCGTTCTAGTGGTCACTGTCTTGGTACTTTCCCAGAAATAGTTCTGAATGTGCATTTTCTGTTCATGTCTGAATACCTGATCCTCTAGGCATTTGTGGGGTAGTCGCCAGGGCAGGACTGGGGATTTAGGTGGTTGCCAAGTGAGGGTGAGCGTGTTTGCATTATGGTCAGACAGGATTTGGCATAAATGATCTGCGTCCTGGACCTTGGGGATAACATGGGCTGTGGACACGAATTGGTCTAGACAAACCCTGAGATTATGCATGCTAGAGTGAAATGAGTATAGTTTGGTTGTACGGTACTTACTCTTCTAGCACCCAATGAGCAATCCAAGCGTTAAAGTGCCTTACTTTCACAATGGCTGGTAGTGCCTGTGTGTGGTGGGTATGATTTGTCCAGATTTAAGTCCTGTACACAGTTATAATCCCCCCTAATATCCAGGGGTCATAGTGTATCGGGTCAGAGAGTCGGATAGGGAGTCCCAATATTTCCTTTGTTCCGTATTAGGCACATAAATAGTGATTATCAGGATGGGCCTACCATCTAGTAATCCCTCCAGAGGCATATCGATCTTCCATATCAATCTCTCTGTGCAGGTCTTGGAACGAGGTTCCTGGCCGTAGCCAGATAAGCTTTCCATGTGCAAATGCAGAGTACGTGGTTGCAAAAAATGTGACTCGCCATCTTTTATGCAGTTTGTTAAGCTCTCCTGCTGTTAAATGTGTTTCTTGGAGCAGCGCTATCTGCACCTTATGTCTTTTGATGTAAGCATACACCGCATATCTCTGCGAGCCATGTGCATACAATGTACATTGAGTGTAAGGATAATGATAAAGCCTTTATGTGCCATTAGGGATTATGAGTGGTGTGTTCCACACTTGCCTAGAGAGCCTCGCAAAGATATACTATTCTTTTACACCTGATAGTAGACACTCAGTGTGTGGGTGAATGACAAATGTGGGGATAGAAACTGGGACGGGAGATCCTCCCAATATGTGGGACCTACCACCATGGGCGGTGTGTCTAAACTCTGCATGTCTCTTATACTCTAATGTATTGCAGGTCTGGCCAAGACAAGACTAGATATGTCCCGTGAGTGGCTTTTACAGGATCTATGTGTGTGGAGGGGTCTAGTGTCAGTTTCTCAAGCTCTATTTGCAATACATTTATGGTCAACTCTTAATTGCGCATGTGGCAAAATTGTGGTGTATGCATATGTCTGGTAACAGGCACAGTTTATATAAGTGTGTCCGCAGTTTGCAGAGTTCCCAGCGGAGGGGTCACTGAGCACAGACGGGATTCAGATCTGTCACTGTCTGCTTCGTCAGTTGACAGAGATGTTGGCCCAAGCTCTGCTGCAGCCTGTAGAGCTTTCCTGCGCTCAGCTATGATTTGCTCCAGGTCTGGGGATCCCGTGGTCTGTGTGTGGGTTCTGGGTTTGAGGTGCTTGCCAAGTTTCTTGGGGTGGCAACGTCTGTTTTTTGGTAATTGGAATTGGTCATTAAGTTCTGAAGCTGGGCATGAGTGGTTTTGGCCATTTTCCACCATCCAGTCATAGGCTGCCATGGGATCTGTGAAGGATTGTTGTGAATCCCTTGGGCATGATCTTAAGATGTGCTGGGAATAACAGAGAGTATTAGCTGCCCTCTTGACGGAGTTGCCACTTGACCTCTAGGAATGGCGATCGTTGGCGCTGTACTGCCCGGGAATAGTCTGGGAAAATCATGACTTATCTTCAATGAGAAGGGGCCCATGTTGTCTGACGGCTAGGAGCGCTGTGTCTCTGTCCCTGTAGTGTAGAAACTTTGCTAAGAATGGACGATTTGGAGATCCTAGGGGTGGGCGATACGTAGGCACCCTGAGTGCACTCTCTATTGAGAAGATGGGTGTGACAGCCCGACGATGTAAAGGTGTGGATCCAAGTTTCTATGTAAGCTATGTGGTTTGTTTCATGTACCCTCTGGTAGCCCCAGGATGCAAATGTTGCACCTTCTAGAGCGACCTTCAAGACTATCTGTCTGTTACTCTAGGACCAACACTCGCATTTGTAGTGTTTGTAACCTTTCTTGTTGCACTTTTACTATGGGGTGTAGGATAGCAAACTTTTTCTCTCCGTCCACTACTTTGTCCGCCAGTTTGTGGTGGTCATCCCTTAATATTTTGAGGTCTGTGGCAAGGGTGCCAAACTGCTCTTCTATTATGCCATCGGAATGTTTGATGGCAGCCAGTACCATCTCCATTTTTTCTGACATGGTTAGGACTGATGACACCTCTGCCACTTCGTGTGGAGTCTTGGTTGTGTTATTTTAACTTATAGATGGTGTCTGGGAGCCATAGTGCGACTAGTGCGTCTCTGTACTGAGGCCAAGCGAGTTGTCTCTAGCCATTTTAAATCTAAAACTATCTCTGGGACCTATTTGTAGCTTGTCCAGGCTTCGGTTTTATTGTAGGTGTGTAGTCCATGGACCTTTGAATGTTCCTCCACCACAAGACGTCTAGAGAAAGCTTAGTAACAGTGGGGTGGGAAAGCTTGAGAGTCACAGTAAAGTCCTTACTGGTGCTATTGCGTTTGGCCACGCCTCGATGTTGGTACCAAATGCAATGCATTGGTACGTGTTTGCACTCACTCAAGTTTCTAATACACGTTGCATCGTCCTACACCCAAGACAGCTGCAGATCGTAGGTGCCTCTGCGGGCTAACTATGCTAATGTTACCTCTTGGTCCTCTGATAGCGTTGGGCACAGATCCACTTGGTGGGACCCCCGAAAATCCACTTGGGCCTTCCAGGCCTCAGGGTGCTTGGCTTCTAGCTAAGGACCCACTTTGCGAGGCCCCGAGTAGAGATCTCCTGCCGGGAAACCAGGGGGGGATTGCTATGCATTCCTTTCAAAGGCATCTTTTTCTGTCTGCCCGCTGGCACTGCTTGCTCTGTATGCGGATGTCACACTGGCCACTACTTAATCAGGGCCTTCGGCCTGCACTGGGGTTGACGGGGGGGCCCAAGAAGCCACTCACAGTGACCGGGTAGCTCTCCCCGCTCAATCCACTGGATATATCCCTATTGTTCCTTCTACTGGTGGGTTGTTTGGTCTGCCCTCGTTGACAGCCTCACTGATGCTGCTCCGTTCTGGTCACACCTTGATGGTGGAGCCTAGTGGCGCAAACTTGCTCAAGCCTCCTGCATGCACTGGACTCTCTAACACTCTGAACAGCAGTGGGCCATGCGTGCTCCCATGGGCACACCGTTCAAATAATGCCACCAGGTCCTCTGGCAGCGCCAAGTGCGATTCAGCCAGTGGGCTTCTGTGTGTTCACTTGGGCCATAGTTATGAGTCCTCTGCTCAAGGCCACTGATGAGGATCTCTGACCGGGAATATGGGATAGGCAGCTATGTGCTTCTGGCAGGAATAGCTCCCACTGTCTGGCTACTAGTGCTGGCTGCTCCGTATGCTGATCTCGCACTGGCCTGTTTCTTACCTAGAACCTCAGGCTTGCACTGGGGCAGCAGGGAGGGTGGGGGCCTGGGGTTGGCTCTGTAGCTAATGCCTACTGCCAGCTGGTGTTCACTCGCACTAACTGGGCCTCCCTCCCCTTGCCTCTCACCTGGTTTATCCTTGTCACTCCATCCACTGTGGGGGGGGGGGGGGGGCTTGGGTCTGCCCCTGCTGACGTTTGACCTGCCACTGTCCCGTGTCCATTTCGGCCGCAGCCACCACTGGCCAGCCGTCAGCACCACAATGCCAGGGGGGGTCGCATCTTGAGTGGGGTTCTACAATGCTGTTCTCCCACGTTACAGGGGAGTCACTGTGGATGCCGCCTGGCAGTGCTAATGGGTGCCAGGAGACTGCCTGTCTTTGCCGCTCAGCTCATTTCATAGGAGCCGGCACACGCAGCGATCTCTCTGCCGGGAACGGCACTGCTCGCACTCAACAGGCGGCCGCCACCTCTGCCTGGCTAGCAAGCCTCCCTGCCACTGCTTGCGGGTGCTACCATGTTGGAATCGCTCAATGTTCGATGCTAACTCGATTTGGTGCAGCACCGCACCCTAAGGGGTCCCGGAGCAGATTTTTTAAGTTGTCCGCTGCAGTACCAGGCCCCATAGCGCTGGTGAACAACCCTTCCAACCCAAATTAAGAGCTCAATTCAGGATGGGTTGCGTATCCTCAAATAGGCACGACCAACATCTTGGCTGGATCAGCCATGCCCCCGAAGGTTTGGCAAATGTTTTAAAAAAAATAACAGAAAGACCGAAATGTGAATGGGATTTGAGAAGTAAGGAGAAAATAATGAATCAGTGACATAACATCGACAGACACAATATCGACCTACATTTTTATTGACACAAAAATATTAACAACCCTAAAATCGATACCCTGTACTTAATGAAAAAATACACTGATATCAACCCCAAAATATTGTCAAAAAATTATCGAGTACAGTAATATCGAACACATAATTATCCTTAAAAAATATACATGTTGAAATTTCGATCACAACAATATAGCAATATCATTGTTTTTATAAAAATATTGACAACTCAAAAATAGATAAAACACACAAAATTAAATACCATAAATATGGTTAAATAAATAAACATACACTGCAAATAAAAGACAATCAAATACATAATTTTAGAAAGTAGTAAAACATATCTTAAAACATTAAAAGATAAATACACTATTAATAACTATTCACATTTTATACTTACATTATACACGCACATTATTTTCATCACTTATATTATAATACACATTTAAATCATTTAACATTTGTAGAAAAAAAAATAACTGACTCTTAATTAGCGTTTTCCATATATGGAAAAGAACTTCCAAAACAATAAAGATCCACCAATAAAATTAATCAATATTAAAATGAACCAATGAACTTTACCAAACAATTAAATAAACACTATATAAAGAAGGAAAATGTATTCTTATTTTACACCTTAAACCAAAAACAATAAGGAACCCGAAATTCTGAAGTATTTCTACCAGAAGCAAGGACTTCATTAAACAAAAAGCTATTGCTTTCTTCAAAAAGTAAGTAAATTACCATCTATAAAATAATCTTCAAAAACTAATACTAATCATACTCAAATAATTAATATACATCTTTTTTCAATTTATGTCTCCTCTACAGATAATTCTCAAAGCATCAAGAAAATAACAGATTACTGCCTAAAACCATCTAATAAAGTAAGTATTCGGCAAAACGCTTTATAAAAACATGTATAACACCCAACCAAACCCCATGGGCAAGTTTAACAAAATAAGTAAAAATATGTTTTTCTCTTTCTACAGAAAAATCTACAACATAACAGGATTCAACAAACAAAGAAAGAACATCTCCTATTAAAAGCATCCTAAAACCAACATTGTAAGTATAGGTATAAGAATGTGTATTTATTAAACCATGCAAAAAGAACAGTTGATGGACAGAATGGAGAACAATGTCATACATTCACCCCAGTACAGAGATCTGGGCCTAAATCCATCACTTTTCTGCTCACCATGCCGTTCCAGTTTGAACCCAGCCATATACAAATCAGTCTTGACCCTGTGCCTCATGGGAACAGTCCAGCCCGAGCTGTCAAGCCAGGTCCTACCTGGACTGGAATGAAGCATCCTAGGTCCGGTTTCGGGGTTTCACCCCTCTTCTGCCAGGATAGCTTGATTCCTGTTACATGGAGAGCATGGGACCCCCGTCTAGGCACACCCATCCTACTCGGGGTGACAACTGCAAAAAGAACAGTTGATGGACAGAATGGAGAACAATGTTATACATTCACCCCAGTACAGAGATCTGGACCTAAAACCATCATTTTTGTGCTCACCATGCCATTCGAATTTGAACCCAGCAATATGCAAATCAGTCTTGACCCTGTACCTCATGGGAACAGTCCAGCCCGAACTGCCAAGCCAGGTCCTACCTGAACTGGGATCAAGCATCCTAGGACCAGTTTCTGGGTTTCACCCCTCTTCAGCCAGGATAGCTTGAGTCCAGTGGCATAGAGATCGTGGAACCAACATCTGGGCACACCCGTCCCACTTGGGGTGACAAATGCAAAAACAACAGTTGATAGACAGAATGCAGAACAATGTCAAACATTCACCCCAGTACAGAGATCTGGGTCTAAATCCATTGTGTTCTTCCTAACCATGCCATTCCAGTTTGAACCCAGCCATATGCAAAATCAGACTTGACCCTGTGCCTCATGTGAACAGTCCAGCCTGGACTGCCAAGACGGGTGCTACCTGGACTGGAAACAAGCATCCATCACCCCTTTTGGTTTTGCTCTGTTCACCCTAAGTTGACAGGGTATGCCCAGACGTGGGTCCCTTGCTCACTTTGCCACTGGATTCAAGCTAACCTGGCTGATGACGGCTGATTAGCCAGAAACTTGTCCCAGGAGGCTTGTTTCTGGTCCAGGGTATACATGCCTTGGCAGTTCGGACTGGACTGTTCCCACGAGGCACAGTGTCAGGCTGATTTGCATATGGCCATGTCTGAACTGGGGTGGGGGAGTGAGCTAAAGAATGATGAAGGATTAAACCCAGATCAGTTGACTGGGGGTGAGTGTTTGCAGTGTTCAGCACTCCGACAATCATCCCCTTTAGTTTTGCTTTGTTCGCCCTAAGTTGGCAGGGTATGCCCAGATGTGGGTACCTTGCTCACTTTGCCACTGAATTCAAGCTAGCCTGGCTGAAGACGGAAACCGGTTCCAGGATGCTTGTTTCCTGTCCAGGAAAGACATGGCTTTTCTAGTTTGGGCTTGACTGTTCCCATGAGGCACAGGGTCAGACTGATTTGCATATGGCCATGTTTGAACTGGGGTGGCAGAGTGAGCTAAAGAATGATGATGGATTAAACCCAGATCAGTTGACTGGGGATGAGTGCTTGCAATTTTCTTCAATGATTAATGTGTGTGTGGCACACTGGGTATATTTTCATTAATCAATTTAGCTTAAATGAATCCTTAGTAGATACTTGGGTGCTGGTGGGTTGCTCCCTCTGACCTAGGGGAGTTAAACTTCAACATGAACCAAAGACACTGCTAAAGCTGTAACAGTGTGCCCAAACCGCACTCCTTTGTGAAACTGGACGTTTTCAGTAATTAAATCCAAGACATTTGTGGGTAATCCAAATAAACCATTCAATGAGCTATTTTCAGTTGAATATATATACTTTTAATTCCAATTTGAATATTTCATTTCAAATGTTGGATCACATCTTTGGACTGTAGTGGGGTGTTTTCATGTTATTCTGATAAACTCATCCTATTTTCCAAACAATTGACTGTACTCAAGTTATTCCCTATGCATTTTGGGCCACTGCCCTTCATCAGGGGTAATGCGTTCGATCTATAAAAGAAACAAATGGGTTTGTGTAAACGATATGGAGGTAGAAAAAGTATTGTCTAAACTGAAGTCTACAAGAACTCTCATGGTGGTTGCATGCTGTGATTCGAACGTGCCGTCTAATAGTGAAGAAAAACTAAACGGACATGTGCACTTTGTGTATGAAGTGCCAGTGACAGGTAAAGTACTCGGGTGGTACCAAACTGATTCTAATGGGTAAGTAACCCGTTATTGCTTGTGGATTAGGTTTGTATAGCCCATTTTTAATATAGGAACTGTGTAAAAGTGTGTGGTGCTCACTGTACTATATCGGTAACAAGTGTAGAAAATTTGCCCAGCGTGTGTGCTCAAACGAGATGGTACAGGATCAAATGGGTCCATGCAAGATACCAGTCTCACCCTATTCTCTTACCGGTTATCAATTTCAATAGGTCGGTGCTGCTGTATGGGTCAAGGCATGTCTTTCCGAAAATCGAGTGATGGCTAGTGAACGGGACGCATGCATATTAAACCAGTGAACCGACGATATAGACAACGGACTGTGAGAAACAGAGTCCATCTTTTAAAAGTGTGTGAACACCGTCTGAGGTGATAAGGTAAATGACGGACTGCGGGTGATATTATTCGAGTTGAAGTGCTCACATACCACAATGAAAAGTAATGAATGGTAATATGCTGGTTCACAAACCTGAAAAGAATGTGTAGAACCTAAGAGGGTGCCTAGTGTAAGCAATATAGTGGTGGTAAGGCCAGTGCACTAGCGATATGAACGATGGACTGTAAGTGATGGCGGCCATCTTAAGAGGGTGTGTCAACACCACCAAGGGTGACAGAATAAGCAATGGGCTGCGGGCAAAATTGTCCGAATTGAGGTGCTCGATAATCACAATGAGCACGTGTACATGATGATGTGGTGATTCAAAAACCAGGAAAAAAACATGATTATAAAAATAACCAAGAATGGTAAAAATAACCAATCTACGTGGTGTTATGATAATACATGAGTGCAAACATGATCTTACAGTATAGATTGCATCACATTTCAAATAACGCAAACATGTTAATAAAGTTATAGGAAGCAACTGTATTCCATCCGATCATTCAACCCCTTGGGGTTACATGAGTCAAACTTCTTGATCGAGTCCATCTCTGGTTGCAGTAATCTCTTCCTGTTGTCTGTACCTGGTTTCACAGAAACAACCTCCAAGACCATAAATCTTATTTGGCTAATGTTATGATTGTTGGAGGTGAAGTGTGCGGCTACCGGTGCCTTCATTGTTTTGTTCCTAATATTACTTTTATGTTCTGTCATACCAACCTTGATTTTCCTTTCTGTTTTTCCAACGTATGGGAACCCCCATGGGCATTTCAAGAGGTATATTAGGTTATTGGTGTCACAGGTGGGATTAGTGTGGAGTTTGATTAGCTTGCCTGTCGTGGGATTATTAAGAGTGTTACCAAGTATTATGTTATTGCAGTGTCCACAGTTAAAACAAGGGACCGTACCAGTATATGTGACATTTTGATCAATAGGTTTAGATTCAAGCATGTCTTTCAAATGTTTTGATCTTTGGTAGGAAAACAATGGTTTGGCAAAGATGTTATTAAAATCGGGTTCGTTTTCGATCATTTGCCATTTTTTCGTGATGATTTTTTTAATCTGGTAACTCCTGCTGGAGAATTTAGACACAAATACTGGCCTGTTGGAGCTGGTCTCCCTTGTATGTGTTCATAACAGCTCTGATCTATTCGTAGCTCTCGTTCCCTCCTTGGCGTTGTTGTGAATCTGTTCAGGGTATTTCCTCTCTTTGAATTTGGTTAACATTTCAGTTTCGTTTTTCAAGTAAGTATCTTTGTCAGATGATATCCGTTTGATTATCAGTAATTGAGAGTATGGCAAATGACGTTTGAGAGACATGGGGTGAAAACTGTCAAAGTAGTGTATTGTTTCTGTCGGTACTCTTGGTGTATACGTCAGTATAAATCCTGTTGTCTTTGTAAGTTACCATAACGTCCAAGTATGGAATTTTCTCGGTATTGACAGAATAGGTGAGCTGTATGTGTTCATCTATGCTGTTGATAAACGTTATGAATTCATCGTTTTCTTCCGGAGGTCCTCTCCATACGAGGAACATGTTGTCTATATAACGCAAACATTTTAAAATGTTGTCATTCCATTTGGGGTTGGTCAAGATGTTGTCAAGTTCCAAACAGTGCATGAACAGGTTAGCATAGCTGGGGGCAGCACAATTCCCCATAGATGTACCATCGTTCCATGTAAAGTAACTATGATACAAGGTGTAATGAAGGAGTTCCAGAAGAAACACCTTTAATTCCTGTTTAATGTCATGGGTGACTAAGAACAATTCCACGGCTTCAATACCCCAGTTGTGTGGGATTGAGGTATATAGTGAACATACGTCAATTGTACATAAAGTGATGTTCATAGTTTTATCCACGGTAATGTCATTCAACTTTGTCAGGAAGTCTGTGGTGTCGCGTAGGTAGGTGGTCATTTGTTTCACTAGGGGCTGTAGATGTTTGTCTAAATATTTGCCTGTGGGTTCATGTAAGGTTCCTCTCGTAGAGGCGATTGGACGAAATGGTGGTTTCATGAGGTCCTTGTGAATTTTAGGTAACATATGTAAACTTGGACTTCTAGGATGATTTTGAATTAGGAACTTCCTGTCCTTTTCTGTGATTACTCCCGCTTCAAAAGCCTTGTCCACAATGATTTCCAGTACCTTGGCAAACTCCTCTGTGGGATCCTGAGGCAGTTTCATGTATGATTTTCTGTTATACACATGTTCACTGACGCTCTGTAAATAATAGTCTGAGTTCATTATCACTTGTGCCCCACCTTTGTCCGCCTTGCAACAGGTAATGTTGCGATTGTTAATGATTTGGTTGATAGCTTGTGCTTCCCTGGCGGATAAGTTAGATCTCCTGGTCACTGGTTTCTTGAATAAATCTTTGATTTCAATCATAGTGATGGTCTCATATGAATCCAGGATCTTGTGACTAACTGGTGCTATGAATGTACCTTTGCTCCTTAATCCCATGAGGGTGTCTTCTGTGTCATCCATAGGCTTAGGAACTTTGTTGGTGAAAAAGTGTTTAAGCCTAAGATTTCTCATGAATTTAAAGACGCTGACTTCAGTTTGTAATACATTTGATTTGTATGTGGGTACAAATGACGTACCCCGTTGTAGTGTGGCTGCTTGACATTTGGTCAATGTTTTTGATGATATGTTGATAATTAAGTCTTTTTGCTATGCGTTGACTGGGGGATCGATGAGCTTGGTTCTCCGAGAGCCTCTGCCCCTCCGGGTTCGATGTTTGGGCTCTGGCCTCTTCCTAAAAAAGGACCCTCTGATGTTGTAGTAGTCGAAGTATTTGTGATGTTACCTCTGCTTGTGGGAACTTCTCCCCTTTGTTTTCCATTCCTCGGTCCACCTTTTTGTGTGGAGTCAAATGATGTTGTGCTCCCTTCATCCGAAGAGGGGTTACTGAATGGTCTCTGTTGTATACGCTAAGCGTAGACTACCGCCCAATTATACACCTCTCCCAGCTTATAGTCGATGGTGTCGCGCTTGTACTTCCTGATTTTCCTGTTTTTTATCTCTCTAGTGTATTTGTCTAATTGGATGTTTATGTCATTCAAAGCCCGATCTAGTTCATCTTTAGACAAATTGCTATTCAGATTTGATTGAATCCTCTTGATATCCTTGTCTAAATCCTCTATGACTTCAGAAAGTTCTTCCACAATAAGTAGGATTAAGTCCAGCGAGCACTTATTTAGAATTTCATACCATCGTTCTGTGAACTTGGGATTGTTTCTGCAAAGTGTTGGTTTCAAAGCTATGCGTAATCCTCTTGGGATTCTCTGATCTTTAAGGTACCAGATTAAGGGGCCCGCGTGTAGTTTTTGGTTTATGATCCTTTTGGAAGTGTATAATAGTTGCTTCAATAAACTGTGTCGAAATCGTGCTGTTAGTGGATGGATCTACCTCTTGTATCAAAGCATATATTCTGTTTGTTTCTTCGGTTGAAAAGCAAAAGGTATTTGCTCTGTTATCCGTGATGTTTGAGGTATCTTCCTATTCCATTGTTTCTTGAGGTTCAATATGACTTTATGAGGGTAGGGGCTCACACTAGGGGTGGTCAGTGTCTGAAACTTCAATGATTAATGTGTGTGTGGCACACTGGGTATATTTTCATTTATCAATTTAGCTTAAATGAATCCTTAGTAGATACTTGGGTGCTGGCGGGTTGCTTCCTCTGACCTAGGTGAGTTAAACTTCAACATGAACCAAAGACACTGCTAAAGCTGTAACAGTGTGCCCAAACCGCACTCCTTTGTGAAACTGGATGTTTTCAGTAATTAAATCCGAGACATTTGTGGGTAATCCAAATAAACCATTCGATGAGCTATTTTCAATTGAATATATGTACTTTTCATTTCAACGTGAATATTTCATTTCGAATGTTGCATCACATCTTTGGACTGTAGTGGAGCGTTTTCATGTTATTCTGATAAACACATCCTACTGTCCAAACAATTGACTGTACTCGTTATTCCTTATGCATTTCAGGCCACTGCCCTTCATCAGGGTTAATGCGTTCGATCTATAAAAGAAACAAACGCGTTTGTGTAAACGATACGGAGGTAGAAAAAGTATTCTCTAAACTGAAGTCTACAAGAACTCTCATGTTGGTTGCATGCTGTGATTCGAATGTGCCGTCTAATAGTGAAGAAAATTTAAACGGACGTGTGCACTTTGTGTATGAATTGCCAGTAACAGGTAAAGTACTCGGGTGGTACCAAACGGATTCTAATGGATATGTAACCCATTATTGCTCGCGGATTAGGTTTGCGCAGCCCATTCTTAATATAGGAACTGTGTAAAACTGTGTGGTGCTCACCGTACAATATCGGTAACAAGTGTAGAAAATGTGCCCAGCGTGTGTGCTCAAACGAGATGGTACAGGATCGAATGGGTCCATAAAAGATACCAGTCTCACCCTATTCTCTTACCGGTTATTAATTTCAGTAGGTCGGTGCTGCTGTATGGGTCAAGGCGGTACAAAAAGGGGGTGGTGATGGACGGCGCATCTATACCAATCAAACACTCACACCCAGTCAACAGATCTGGGTTTAATCCATCACCGTTCATTAGCCCACTCTGCCTCCCCAGTTCAGACTTGGCCATATGCAAATCAGTCAGACCCTGTGCCTCAAGGGAACGGTCCAGCCCAAAATACCAAGCCATGCCTTCCCTGGACCTGAAACAAGCTTCCTTGGACCGGTTTCTGGCATTTCAGCCGTCTTCAGCCAGGCTTGCTAGAATCCAGTGGCAAAGTGAGCAAGGGACTCACGTCTGAGCATACCCTGCCAACTTATGGCGAACAAAGGGGTACAAAAGGGGGTGGTGATGGACGGAGCATCTGAACCAAGCAAACACTCACACCCAGTCAACAGATCTGGGATTAATCTATCACCGTTCTTTAACCAACTCTGCCACCCCAGTTCAGACAAGTTCATATGCAAATCAGTCTGACCCTGTGCCTCATGGGAACAGTCCAGCACGAACTGCCAAGCCATGCCTTCCCTGGACCGGAAACAAGCTTCCAAGGACTGGTTTCTGGCATTTCAGCCATCTTCAATCAGGCTTGCTTGAATCCAGTGGCAAAGTGAGCAAGGGACTCACGTCTGAGCATACCCTGCAAACCTATGGCGAACAAAGCGGTACAAAAGGGGGTGGTGATGGACGGAGCATCTGAACCAATCAAACACTCACACCCAGTCAACAGATCAGGTTCTAATCCATCACCGTTCTTTAGCCCACTCTGCCACACCAGTTCAGACATGGCCAAATGCAAATCAGTCTGATCCTGTGCTGCATGGGAACAGTTCAGCCCGAACTGCCAAGCCATGCCTTCCCTGGACTGGAAACAAGCTTCCTAGGACCGGTTTCTGGCATTTCAGCCGTCTTCAGCCAGGCTTGCTTGAATCCAGTGGCAAAGTGAGCAAGGGACTCTCGTCTGAGCATACCCTGCCAACTTATGGCGAACAAAGCGGTACAATAGGGAGTGGTGATGGACAGAGCATCTGAACCGATCAAACACTCACACCCAGTCAACAGATCTGGGTTTAATCCATCACCGTTCTTTAGCCCACTCTGCCACCCCAGTTCAGAGATGGCGATATGCAAATCAGTCTGATCCTCTGCCTTATGGGAACATTCCAGCCCGAACTGCCAAGCCATGCCTTCCCTGGACCGGAAACAAGCTTCCTAGGACCGGTTTCGGGCATTTCAGCCGTCTTCAGCCAGACTTGCTTGAATCCAGTGGCAAAGTGAGCAAGGGACTAGCAAGGGACTCACGTCTGATCATACCCTGCCAACTTATGACGCACAAAGCGGTACAAAAGGGGGTGGTGATGGACGGAGCATCTGAACCAATCAAACACTCACACCCAGTCAACAGATCTGGGTTTAAGCCATCACCGTTCTTTAGCCTACTCTGCCACCCCAATTCAGACATGGCCATATGCAAATCAGTCTGACCCTGTGCCTCATGGGAACAGTCCAGCCCGAACTGCCAAGCCATGCCTTCCCTGGAGCGGAAACAAGCTTCCTAGGACCGGTTTCTTGAATTTCAGTCATCTTCAGCTAGGCTTGCTAGAATCAGTGTCAATGTAAGCAAGGGACCCACATCTGAGCATACCCTGCCAACTTATGGCGGACAAAGCGGTACAAAAGGGGGTGGTGATGGACGGAGCATCTGAACCAATCAAACACTCACACCCAGTCAACAGATATGGGTTTAATCCATCCCCGTTCTTTAGCCCACTCTGCTACCACAGTTCAGACATGGCCATATGCAAATCAATGTGACCCTGTGCCTCATGGGAACAGTCCAGCCCGAACTGCCAAGCCATGCCTTCCCTGGACCGGAAACAAGCTTCCTAGGACCGATTTCTGGCATTTCAGCCGTCTTCATTCAGGCTTGCTTGAATCCAATGGCAAAGTGAGCAAGGGACTCAAGTCTGAGCATACCCTGCCAACCTATGGGGAACAAAGCTGTACAAAAGGGGGTGGTGATGGACAGAGCATCTGAACCAATCAAACACTCACACCCAGTCAACAGATCTGGGTTTAATCCATCACTGTTCTTTAGCCCACTCTGCCACCCCAGTTCAGACATGACCATATGCACATCAGTCTGACCCTGTGCCTCATGGGAACAGTCCAGCCCGAATTGCGAAGCCATGCCTTCCCTGGACCGGAAACAAGCTTCCTAGGACCGGTTTTTGGCATTTCAGCCGTCTTCAGCCAGGCTTGCTTGAATCCAATGGCAAAGTGAGCAAGGGACTCAAGTCTGAGCATACCCTGCCAACCTATGGGGACCAAAGCTGTACAAAAGGGGGCGGTGAAGACGGAGCATCTGAACCAATCAAACACTCACACCCAGTCAACAGGTCTGGGTTTAATCCATCACTGTTCTTTAGCCCACTCTGCCACCCCAGTTCAGACATGGCCATATGCAAATCAGTCTGACCCAGTGCGTCATGGGAACAGTCCAGCCCGAACTGCCAAGCCATGCCTTCCTTGGACCGGAAACAACCTTCCTGGGACATGTTTCTGGTATTTCAGCCGTCTTCAGCCAGGTTTGCTTGAATCCAGTGGCAAAGTGAGCAAGGGACTCACGTCTGAGCATATCCTGCCAACTTATGGCAAACAAAGCTGTACAAAAGGGGGTGGTAATGGACTGAGCATCTGAACCAATGAAACACTCAAACCCGTCAACAGATCTGGGTTTAATCCATCACCGTTCTTTTGCCCACTCTGCCACTCCAGTTCAGACATGGCCATATGCAAATCAGTCTGACCCTGTGCCTCATGGGAACAGTCCAGCCCGAAATGCCAAGCCATGCCTTCCTGAACTGGAAACATGCTTCCTAGGACCGGTTTCTGGCATTCCAGCTGTTTCAGGCAGGCTTGCTTCAATCCAGTGGCAAAGTGAGCAAGGGACTTACGTCTGAGCATACCCTGCCAACCAATGGGGAACAAAGCGGTACAACAGGGGGTGGTGATGGACGGAGCATCTGAACCAATCAAACACTCACACCCAGTCAACAGATCTGGGTTTAATCCATCACTGTCCTTTAGCCCACTCTGCCACCCTATTTCAGACATGGCCATATGCAAATCAGTTTGACCCTGTGCCTCATGGGAACAGTCCAGCCTGAACTGCCAAGCCATGCCTTCCCTGGACCAGGAACAAGCTCCCTACGACCGGTTTCTGGGATTTCAGCCGTCTTCAGCCAGGCTTGCTTGAATCCAGTGGCAAAGTGAGCAAGGGACTCACGTCTGAGCATACCCTTCCAACTTATGGCAAACAAAGCGGTACAAAAGGGGGTGGTGATGGACGGAGCATCTGAACCAATCATACACTCACCACCAGTCAACAGATCTGGGTTTAATCCATCACCGTTCTTTTGCCCACTCTGCCACTCCAGTTCAGACATGGCCATATGCAAATCAGTCTGACCTTGTGCCTCATGGGAACAGTCCAGCCCGAAATGCCAAGCCATGCCTTCCTGAACTGGAAACATGCTTCCTAGGACCGGTTTCTGGCATTCCAGCTGTTTCAGGCAGGCTTGCTTCAATCCAGTGGCAAAGTGAGCAAGGGACTTACGTCTGAGCATACCTTGCCAACCAATGGGGAACAAAGCGGTACAACAGGGGGTGGTGATGGACGGAGCATCTGAACCAATCAAACACTCACACCCAGTCAACAGATCTGGGTTTAATCCATCACTGTTCTTTAGCCCACTCTGCCACCCTAGTTCAGACATGGCCATATTCAAATCAGTTTGACCCTGTGCCTCATGGGAACAGTCCAGCCTGAACTGCCAAGCCATGCCTTCCCTGGACCAGGAACAAGCTCCCTACGACCGGTTTCTGGGATTTCAGCCGTCTTCAGCCAGGCTTGCTTGAATCCAGTGGCAAAGTGAGCAAGGGACTCACGTCTGAGCATACCCTTCCAACTTATGGCAAACAAAGCGGTACAAAAGGGGGTAGTGATGGACGAAGCATCTGAACCAATCATACACTCACACCCAGTCAACAGATCTGGGTTTAATCCATCACCGTTCTTTTGCCCACTCTGCCACTCCAGTTCAGACATGGCCATATGCAAATCAGTCTGACCTTGTGCCTCATGGCAACAGTCCAGCCCGAAATGCCAAGCCATGCCTTGCTGAACTGGAAACATGCTTCCTAGGACCGGTTTCTGGCATTCCAGCCGTTTCAGGCAGGCTTGCTTCAATCCAGTGGCAAAGTGAGCAAGGGACTTACGTCTGAGCATACCTTGCCAACCAATGGGGAACAAAGCGGTACAACAGGGGGTGGTGATGGACGGAGCATCTGAACCAATCAAACACTCACACCCAGTCAACAGATCTGGGTTTAATCCATCACTGTTCTTTAGCCCACTCTGCCACCCTAGTTCAGACATGGCCATATGCAAATCAGTTTGACCCTGTGCCTCATGGGAACAGTCCAGCCTGGACTGCCAAGCCATGCCATCCCTGGACCAGGAACAAGCTCCCTACGACCGGTTTCTGGGATTTCAGCCGTCTTCAGCCAGGCTTGCTTGAATCCAGTGGCAAAGTGAGCAAGGGACTCACGTCTGAGCATACCCTTCCAACTTAAGGCAAACAAAGCGGTACAAAAGGGGGTGGTGATGGACGGAGCATCTGAACCAATCAAACACTCACACCCAGTCAACAGATCTGGGTTTAATCCATCACTGTTCTTTAGCCCACTCTGCCACCCCAGTTCAGACATGACCATATGCAAATCAGTCTGACCCTGTGCCTCATGGGAACAGTCCAGCCCGAACTGCCAAGCATGCCTTCCCTGGACCGGAAACAAGCGCCCTAGGAAATGTTTCTGGCATTTCAGCCGTCTTCAGCCAGGATTGCTTGAATCCAGTGGCAAAGTGAGCAAGGGACTCACGTCTGAGCATACCCTGCCAACATATGGCAAACAAAGCTGCACAAAAGGGGGTGGTAATGGACAGAGCATCTGAACCAATCAAACACTCACACCCAGTCAACAGATGTGGGTTTAATCCATCACCGTTCTGTAGCCCACTCTGCCACCCCAGTTCAGACATGACCATATGCAAATCAGTCTGACCCTGTGCCTCATGGGAACAGTCTAGCCCGAAATGCCAAGCCATGCCTTCCCTGAACTAGAAACATGCTTCCTAGGACCGGTTTCTGGCATTCCAGCCATTGAAGCAAGGCTTGCTTCATTCCAGCGGCAAAGTGAGCAAGGGACACACGTCTGAGCATACCCTGCCAACTTATGGCAAACAAAGCGGTACAAAAGGGGGTGGTTTTAGACGGAACATCTGAACCAATCAAACACTCATACCCAGTCAACAGATCAGGGTTTAATCCTTCACCGTTCTTTAGCCCACTCTGCCACTCCAGTTCAGACATGGCCATATGCAAATCAGTCTGACCCTGTGCCTCATGGGAACAGTCCAGCCTGAACTGCCAAGCCATGCCTTCCCTGGACCGGAAACAAGCGTCGTAGGAAATGTTTCTGGCATTTCAGCCGTCTTCAGCCAGGCTTGCTTGAATCCAGTGGCAAAGTGAGCAAGGGACTCACGTCTGAGCATACCCTTCCAACTTATGGCGAACAAAGCGGTACAAAAGGGGGTGGTGATGGACGGAGCATCTGAACCAATCAAACACTCACACCCAGTCAACAGATCTGGGTTTAATCCATCACTGTTCTTTAGCCCACTCTGCCACCCCAGTTCAGACATGACCATATGCAAATCAGTCTGACCCTGTGCCTCATGGCAACAGACCAGCCCGAACTGCCAAGCCATGCCTTCCCTGGACCGGAAACAAGCGTCCTAGGAAATGTTTCTGGCATTTCAGCCGTCTTCAGCCAGGATTGCTTGAATCCAGTGGCAAAGTGAGCAAGGGACTCACGTCTGAGCATACCCTGCCAACTTATGGCAAACAAAGCTGCACAAAAGGGGGTGGTAATGGACAGAGCATCTGAACCAATCAAACACTCACACCCAGTCAACAGATCTGGGTTTAATCCATCACCGTTCTGTAGCCCACTCTGCCACCCCAGTTCAGAAATGACCATATGCAAATCAGTCTGACCCTGTGCCTCATGGGAACAGTCCAGCCCAAAATGCCAAGCCATGCCTTCCCTGAACAAGAAACATGCTTCCTAGGACCGGTTTCTGGCATTCCAGCCATTGAAGCAAGGCTTGCTTCATTCCAGTGGCAAAGTGAGCAAGGGACACACGTCTGAGCATACCCTGCCAACTTATGGCAAACAAAGCGGTACAAAAGGGGGTGCTTTTGGATGGAACATCTGAACTAATCAAACACAGATACCCAGTCAACAGATCTGGGTTTAATCCTTCACCATTCTTTAGCCCACTCTGCCACTCCAGTTCAGACATGGCCATATGCAAATCAGTCTGACCCTGTGCCTCATGGGAACAGTCCAGCCCGAAATGCCAAGCCATGCCTTCCTGAACTGGAAACATGCTTCCTAGGACCGGTTTCTGGCATTCCAGCCGTTTCAGGCAGGCTTGCTTCAATCCAGTGGCAAAGTGAGCAAGGGACTTACGTCTGAGCATACCTTGCCAACCAATGGGGAACAAAGCGGTACAACAGGGGGTGGTGATGGACGGAGCATATGAACCAATCAAACACTCACACCCAGTCAACAGATCTGGGTTTAATCCATCACTGTTCTTTAGCCCACTCTGCCACCCTAGTTCAGACATGGCCATATGCAAATCAGTTTGACCCTGTGCCTCATGGGAACAGTCCAGCCCGAACTGCCGAACCATGCCTTCCCTGGACCGGGAACAAGCTCCCTACGACCGGTTTCTGGCATTTCAGCCGTCTTCAGCCAGGCTTGCTTGAATCCAGTGGCAAAGTGAGCAAGGGAATCACGTCTGAGCATACCCTTCCAACTTATGGCAAACAAAGCGGTACAAAAGGGTGTGGTGATGGACGGAGCATCTGAACCAATCAAACACTCACACCCAGTCAACAGATCTGGGTTTAATCCATCACCGTTCTTTTGCCCACTCTGCCACTCCAGTTCAGACATGGCCATATGCAAATCAGTCTGACCCTGTGCCTCATGGGAACAGTCCAGCCCGAAATGCCAAGCCATGCCTTCCTGAACTGGAAACATGCTTCCTAGGACCGGTTTCTGGCATTCCAGCCGTTTCAGGCAGGCTTGCTTCAATCCAGTGGCAAAGTGAGCAAGGGACTTACGTCTGAGCATACCTTGCCAACCAATGGGGAACAAAGCGGTACAACAGGGGGTGGTGATGGACGGAGCATCTGAACCAATCAAACACTCACACCCAGTCAACAGATCTGGGTTTAATCCATCACTGTTCTTTAGCCCACTCTGCCACCCTAGTTCAGACATGGTCATATGCAAATCAGTTTGACCCTGTGCCTCATGGGAACAGTCCAGCCTGAACTGCCAAGCCATGCCATCCCTGGACCAGGAACAAGCTCCCTACGACCGGTTTCTGGGATTTCAGCCGTCTTCAGCCAGGCTTGCTTGAATACAGTGGCAAAGTGAGCAAGGGACTCACGTCTGAGCATACCCTTCCAACTTATGGCAAACAAAGCGGTACAAAAGGGGGTGGTGATGGACGGAGCATCTGAGCCAATCAAACACTCACACCCAGTCAACAGATCTGGGTTTAATCCATCACTGTTCTTTAGCCCACTCTGCCACCCCAGTTCAGACATGACCATATGCAAATCAGTCTGACCCTGTGCCTCATGGGAACAGTCCAGCCCGAACTGCCAAGCCATGTCTTCCCTGGACCGGAAACAAGCGTCCTAGGAAATGTTTCTGGCATTTCAGCCGTCTTCAGCCAGGCTTGCTTGAATCCAGTAGCAAAGTGAGCAAGGGACTCACGTCTGAGCATACCCTGCCAACTTATGGCAAACAAAGCTGCACAAAAGGGGGTGGTAATGGACAGAGCATCTGAACGAATCAAACACTCACACCCAGTCAACAGATCTGGGTTTAATCCATCACCGTTCTGTAGCCCACTCTGCCACCCCAGTTCAGACATGACCATATGCAAACCAGTCTGACCCTGTGCCTCATGGGAACAGTCCAGCCCGAAATGCCAAGCCATGCTTTCCCTGAACTAGAAACATGCTTCCTAGGACCGGTTTCTGGCATTCCAGCCATTGAAGCAAGGCTTGCTTCATTCCAGCGGCAAAGTGAGCAAAGGACACACGTCTGAGCATACCCTGCCAACTTATGGCAAACAAAGCGGTACAAAAGGGGGTGGTTTTGGATGGAACATCTGAACCAATCAAACACTCATACCCAGTCAACAGATCTGGGTTTAATCCTTCACCGTTCTTTAGCCCACTCTGCCACTCCAGTTCAGACATGGCCATATGCAAATCAGTCTGACCCTGTGCCTCATGGGAACAGTCCAGCCCGAACTGCCAAGCCATGCCTTCCCTGGACCGGAAACAAGCGTCCTAGGAAATGTTTCTGGCATTTCAGCCGTCTTCAGCCAGGCTTGCTTGAATCCAGTGGCAAAGTGAGCAAGGGACTCACGTCTGAGCATACCCTTCCAACTTATGGCGAACAAAGCGGTACAAAAGGGGGTGGTGATGGACGGAGCATCTGAACCAATCAAACACTCACACCCAGTCAACAGATCTGGGTTTAATCCATCACTGTTCTTTAGCCCACTCTGCCACCCCAGTTCAGACATGACCATATGCAAATCAGTCTGACCCTGTGCCTCATGGCAACAGTCCAGCCCGAACTGCCAAGTCATGCCTTCCCTGGACCGGAAACAAGCGTCCTAGGAAATGTTTCTGGCATTTCAGCCGTCTTCAGCCAGGATTGCTTGAATCCAGTGGCAAAGTGAGCAAGGGACTCACGTCTGAGCATACCCTGCCAACTTATGGCAAACAAAGCTGCACAAAAGGGGGTGGTAATGGACAGAGCATCTGAACCAATCAAACACTCACACCCAGTCAACAGATGTGGGTTTAATCCATCACCGTTCTGTAGCCCACTCTGCCACCCCAGTTCAGACATGACCATATGCAAATCAGTCTGACCCTGTGCCTCATGGGAACAGTCCAGCCCGAAATGCCAAGCCATGCTTTCCCTGAATTAGAAACATGCTTCCTAGGACCGGTTTCTGGCATTCCAGCCATTGAAGCAAGGCTTGCTTCATTCCAGTGGCAAAGTGAGCAAGGGACACACGTCTGAGCATACCCTGCCAACTTATGGCAAACAAAGCGGTACAAAAGGGGGTGGTTTTGGACGGAACATCTGAACCAATCAAACACTCATACCCAGTCAACAGATCTGGGTTTAATCCTTCACCGTTCTTTAGCCCACTCTGCCACTCCAGTTCAGACATGGCCATATGCAAATCAGTCTGACCCTGTGCCTCATGGGAACAGTCCAGCCTGAACTGCCAAGCCATGCCTTCCCTGGACCGGAAACAAGCGTCCTAGGAAATGTTTCTGGCATTTCAGCCGTCTTAAGCCAGGCTTGCTTGAATCCAGTGGCAAAGTGAGCAAGGGACTCACGTCTGAGCATACCCTTCCAACTTATGGCGAACAAAGCGGTACAAAAGGGGGTGGTGATGGACGGAGCATCTGAACCAATCAAACACTCACACCCAGTCAACAGATCTGGGTTTAATCCATCACTGTTCTTTAGCCCACTCTGCCACCCCAGTTCAGACATGACCATATGCAAATCAGTCTGACCCTGTGCCTCATGGCAACAGTCCAGCCCGAACGGCCAAGCCATGCCTTCCCTGGACCGGAAACAAGCGTCCTAGGAAATGTTTCTGGCATTTCAGCCGTCTTTAGCCAGGATTGCTTGAATCCAGTGGCAAAGTGAGCAAGGGACTCACGTCTGAGCATACCCTGCCAACTTATGGCAAACAAAGCTGCACAAAAGGGGGTGGTAATGGACAGAGCATCTGAACCAATCAAACACTCACACCCAGTCAACAGATCTGGGTTTAATCCATCACCGTTCTGTAGCCCACTCTGCCACCCCAGTTCAGACATGACCATATGCAAATCAGTCTGACCCTGTGCCTCATGGGAACAGTCCAGCCCGAAATGCCATGCCATGCCTTCCCTGAACAAGAAACATGCTTCCTAGGACCGGTTTCTGGCATTCCAGCCATTGAAGCAAGGCTTGCTTCATTCCAGTGGCAAAGTGAGCAAGGGACACACGTCTGAGCATACCCTGCCAACTTATGGCAAACAAAGCGGTACAAAAGGGTGTGCTTTTGGACGGAACATCTGAACTAATCAAACACTCATACCCAGTCAACAGATCTGGGTTTAATCCTTCACCATTCTTTAGCCCACTCTGCCACTCCAGTTCAGACATGGCCATATGCAAATCAGTCTGACCCTGTGCCTCATGGGAACAGTCCAGCCCGAAATGCCAAGCCATGCCTTCCTGAACTGGAAACATGCTTCCTAGGACCGGTTTCTGGCATTCCAGCCGTTTCAGGCAGGCTTGCTTCAATCCAGTGGCAAAGTGAGCAAGGGACTTACGTCTGAGCATACCTTGCCAACCAATGGGGAACAAAGCGGTACAACAGGGGGTGGTGATGGACGGAGCATATGAACCAATCAAACACTCACACCCAGTCAACAGATCTGGGTTTAATCCATCACTGTTCTTTAGCCCACTCTGCCACCCTAGTTCAGACATGGCCATATGCAAATCAGTTTGACCCTGTGCCTCATGGGAACAGTCCAGCCCGAACTGCCGAACCATGCCTTCCCTGGACCGGGAACAAGCTCCCTACGACCGGTTTCTGGCATTTCAGCCGTCTTCAGCCAGGCTTGCTTGAATCCAGTGGCAAAGTGAGCAAGGGAATCACGTCTGAGCATACCCTTCCAACTTATGGCAAACAAAGCGGTACAAAAGGGTGTGGTGATGGACGGAGCATCTGAACCAATCAAACACTCACACCCAGTCAACAGATCTGGGTTTAATCCATCACCGTTCTTTTGCCCACTCTGCCACTCCAGTTCAGACATGGCCATATGCAAATCAGTCTGACCCTGTGCCTCATGGGAACAGTCCAGCCCGAAATGCCAAGCCATGCCTTCCTGAACTGGAAACATGCTTCCTAGGACCGGTTTCTGGCATTCCAGCCGTTTCAGGCAGGCTTGCTTCAATCCAGTGGCAAAGTGAGCAAGGGACTTACGTCTGAGCATACCTTGCCAACCAATGGGGAACAAAGCGGTACAACAGGGGGTGGTGATGGACGGAGCATCTGAACCAATCAAACACTCACACCCAGTCAACAGATCTGGGTTTAATCCATCACTGTTCTTTAGCCCACTCTGCCACCCTAGTTCAGACATGGTCATATGCAAATCAGTTTGACCCTGTGCCTCATGGGAACAGTCCAGCCTGAACTGCCAAGCCATGCCATCCCTGGACCAGGAACAAGCTCCCTCTGACTGGTTTCTGGGATTTCAGCCGTCTTCAGCCAGGCTTGCTTGAATACAGTGGCAAAGTGAGCAAGGGACTCACGTCTGAGCATACCCTTCCAACTTATGGCAAACAAAGCGGTACAAAAGGGGGTGGTGATGGACGGAGCATCTGAACCAATCAAACACTCACACCCAGTCAACAGATCTGGGTTTAATCCATCACTGTTCTTTAGCCCACTCTGCCACCCCAGTTCAGACATGACCATATGCAAATCAGTCTGACCCTGTGCCTCATGGGAACAGTCCAGCCCGAACTGCCAAGCCATGTCTTCCCTGGACCGGAAACAAGCGTCCTAGGAAATGTTTCTGGCATTTCAGCCGTCTTCAGCCAGGCTTGCTTGAATCCAGTAGCAAAGTGAGCAAGGGACTCACGTCTGAGCATACCCTGCCAACTTATGGCAAACAAAGCTGCACAAAAGGGGGTGGTAATGGACAGAGCATCTGAACGAATCAAACACTCACACCCAGTCAACAGATCTGGGTTTAATCCATCACCGTTCTGTAGCCCACTCTGCCACCCCAGTTCAGACATGACCATATGCAAACCAGTCTGACCCTGTGCCTCATGGGAACAGTCCAGCCCGAAATGCCAAGCCATGCTTTCCCTGAACTAGAAACATGCTTCCTAGGACCGGTTTCTGGCATTCCAGCCATTGAAGCAAGGCTTGCTTCATTCCAGCGGCAAAGTGAGCAAAGGACACACGTCTGAGCATACCCTGCCAACTTATGGCAAACAAAGCGGTACAAAAGGGGGTGGTTTTGGACGGAACATCTGAACCAATCAAACACTCATACCCAGTCAACAGATCTGGGTTTAATCCTTCACCGTTCTTTAGCCCACTCTGCCACTCCAGTTCAGACATGGCCATATGCAAATCAGTCTGACCCTGTGCCTCATGGGAACAGTCCAGCCCGAACTGCCAAGCCATGCCTTCCCTGGACCGGAAACAAGCGTCCTAGGAAATGTTTCTGGCATTTCAGCCGTCTTCAGCCAGGCTTGCTTGAATCCAGTGGCAAAGTGAGCAAGGGACTCACGTCTGAGCATACCCTTCCAACTTATGGCGAACAAAGCGGTACAAAAGGGGGTGGTGATGGACGGAGCATCTGAACCAATCAAACACTCACACCCAGTCAACAGATCTGGGTTTAATCCATCACTGTTCTTTAGCCCACTCTGCCACCCCAGTTCAGACATGACCATATGCAAATCAGTCTGACCCTGTGCCTCATGGCAACAGTCCAGCCCGAACGGCCAAGCCATGCCTTCCCTGGACCGGAAACAAGCGTCCTAGGAAATGTTTCTGGCATTTCAGCCGTCTTCAGCCAGGATTGCTTGAATCCAGTGGCAAAGTGAGCAAGGGACTCACGTCTGAGCATACCCTGCCAACTTATGGCAAACAAAGCTGCACAAAAGGGGGTGGTAATGGACAGAGCATCTGAACCAATCAAACACTCACACCCAGTCAACAGATCTGGGTTTAATCCATCACCGTTCTGTAGCCCACTCTGCCACCCCAGTTCAGACATGACCATATGCAAATCAGTCTGACCCTGTGCCTCATGGGAACAGTCCAGCCCGAAATGCCATGCCATGCCTTCCCTGAACAAGAAACATGCTTCCTAGGACCGGTTTCTGGCATTCCAGCCATTGAAGCAAGGCTTGCTTCATTCCAGTGGCAAAGTGAGCAAGGGACACACGTCTGAGCATACCCTGCCAACTTATGGCAAACAAAGCGGTACAAAAGGGGGTGCTTTTGGACGGAACATCTGAACTAATCAAACACTCATACCCAGTCAACAGATCTGGGTTTAATCCTTCACCATTCTTTAGCCCACTCTGCCACTCCAGTTCAGACATGGCCATATGCAAATCAGTCTGACCCTGTGCCTCATGGGAACAGTCCAGCCCGAAATGCCAAGCCATGCCTTCCTGAACTGGAAACATGCTTCCTAGGACCGGTTTCTGGCATTCCAGCCGTTTCAGGCAGGCTTGCTTCAATCCAGTGGCAAAGTGAGCAAGGGACTTACGTCTGAGCATACCTTGCCAACCAATGGGGAACAAAGCGGTACAACAGGGGGTGGTGATGGACGGAGCATATGAACCAATCAAACACTCACACCCAGTCAACAGATCTGGGTTTAATCCATCACTGTTCTTTAGCCCACTCTGCCACCCTAGTTCAGACATGGCCATATGCAAATCAGTTTGACCCTGTGCCTCATGGGAACAGTCCAGCCTGAACTGCCGAACCATGCCTTCCCTGGACCGGGAACAAGCTCCCTACGACCGGTTTCTGGCATTTCAGCCGTCTTCAGCCAGGCTTGCTTGAATCCAGTGGCAAAGTGAGCAAGGGAATCACGTCTGAGCATACCCTTCCAACTTATGGCAAACAAAGCGGTACAAAAGGGGGTGGTGATGGACGGAGCATCTGAACCAATCAAACACTCACACCCAGTCAACAGATCTGGGTTTAATCCATCACCGTTCTTTTGCCCACTCTGCCACTCCAGTTCAGACATGGCCATATGCAAATCAGTCTGACCCTGTGCCTCATGGGAACAGTCCAGCCCGAAATGCCAAGCCATGCCTTCCTGAACTGGAAACATGCTTCCTAGGACCGGTTTCTGGCATTCCAGCCGTTTCAGGCAGGCTTGCTTCAATCCAGTGGCAAAGTGAGCAAGGGACTTACGTCTGAGCATACCTTGCCAACCAATGGGGAACAAAGCGGTACAACAGGGGGTGGTGATGGACGGAGCATCTGAACCAATCAAACACTCACACCCAGTCAACAGATCTGGGTTTAATCCATCACTGTTCTTTAGCCCACTCTGCCACCCTAGTTCAGACATGGTCATATGCAAATCAGTTTGACCCTGTGCCTCATGGGAACAGTCCAGCCTGAACTGCCAAGCCATGCCATCCCTGGACCAGGAACAAGCTCCCTACGACCGGTTTCTGGGATTTCAGCCGTTTTCAGCCAGGCTTGCTTGAATACAGTGGCAAAGTGAGCAAGGGACTCATGTCTGAGCATACCCTTCCAACTTATGGCAAACAAAGCGGTACAAAAGGGGGTGGTGATGGACGGAGCATCTGAACCAATCAAACACTCACACCCAGTCAACAGATCTGGGTTTAATCCATCACTGTTCTTTAGCCCACTCTGCCACCCCAGTTCAGACATGACCATATGCAAATCAGTCTGACCCTGTGCCTCATGGGAACAGTCCAGCCCGAACTGCCAAGCCATGCCTTCCCTGGACCGGAAACAAGCGTCCTAGGAAATGTTTCTGGCATTTCAGCCGTCTTCAGCCAGGCTTGCTTGAATCCAGTGGCAAAGTGAGCAAGGGACTCACGTCTGAGCATACCCTGCCAACTTATGGCAAACAAAGCTGCACAAAAGGGGGTGGTAATGGACAGAGCATCTAAACCAATCAAACACTCACACCCAGTCAACAGATCTGGGTTAAATCCATCACCGTTCTGTAGCCCACTCTGCCACCCCAGTTCAGACATGACCATATGCAAATCAGTCTGACCCTGTGCCTCATGGGAACAGTCCAGCCCGAAATGCCAAGCCATGCCTTCCCTGAACTAGAAACATGCTTCCGAGGACCGGTTTCTGGCATTCCAGGCATTGAAGCAAGGCTTGCTTCATTCCAGTGGCAAAGTGAGCAAGGGACACACGTCTGAGCATACTTTGCCAACTTATGGCAAACAAAGCGGTACAAAAGGGGGTGGTTTTGGACGGAACATCTGAACCAATCAAACACTCATACCCAGTCAACAGATCTGGGTTTAATCCTTCACCGTTCTTTAGCCCACTCTGCCACTCCAGTTCAGACATGGCCATATGCAAATCAGTCTGACCCTGTGCCTCATGGGAACAGTCCAGCCCGAACTGCCAAGCCATGCCTTCCCTGGACCGGAAACAAGCGTCCTAGGAAATGTTTCTGGCATTTCAGCCGTCTTCAGCCAGGCTTGCTTGAATCCAGTGGCAAAGTGAGCAAGGGACTCACGTCTGAGCATACCCTTCCAGCTTATGGCGAACAAAGCGGTACAAAAGGGGATGGTGATGGACTGAGCATCTGAACCAATCAAACACTCACACCCAGTCAACAGATCTGGGTTTAATCCGTCACTGTTCTTTAGCCCACTCTGCCACCCCAGTTCAGACATGACCATATGCAAATCAGTCTGACCCTGTGCCTCATGGCAACAGTCCAGCCCGAACTGCCAAGCCATGCCTTCCCTGGACCGGAAACAAGCATCCTAGGAAATGTTTCTGGCATTTCAGCCGTCTTCAGCCAGGATTGCTTGAATCCAGTGGCAAAGTGAGCAAGGGACTCACGTCTGAGCATACCCTGCCAACTTATGGCAAACAAAGCTGCACAAAAGGGGGTGGTAATGGACAGAGCATCTGAACCAATCAAACACTCACACCCAGTCAACAGATCTGGGTTTAATCCATCACCGTTCTGTAGCCCACTCTGCCACCCCAGTTCAGACATGACCATATGCAAATCAGTCTGACCCTGTGCCTCATGGGAACCGTCCAGTCCGAAATGCCAAGCCATGGCTTCCCTGAACAAGAAACATGCTTCCTAGGACCGGTTTCTGGCATTCCAGCCATTGAAGCAAGGCTTGCTTCATTCCAGTGGCAAAGTGAGCAAGGGACACACGTCTGAGCATACCCTGCCAACTTATGGCAAACAAAGCGGTACAAAAGGGGGTGCTTTTGGACGGAACATCTGAACTAATCAAACACTCATACCCAGTCAACAGATCTGGGTTTAATCCTTCACCATTCTTTAGCCCACTCTGCCACTCCAGTTCAGACATGGCCATATGCAAATCAGTCTGACCCTGTGCCTCATGGGAACAGTCCAGCCCGAAATGCCAAGCCATACCTTCCTGAACTGGAAACATGCTTCCTAGGACCGGTTTCTGGCATTCCAGCCGTTTCAGGCAGGCTTGCTTCAATCCAGTGGCAAAGTGAGCAAGGGACTTACGTCTGAGCATACCTTGCCAACCAATGGGGAACAAAGCGGTACAACAGGGGGTGGTGATGGACGGAGCATATGAACCAATCAAACACTCACACAAGCATGAGCGAATTTTGCGGATCTCGCGTTCGCGAATTTTGCGGATTTGCGGATTCGCAATCCGCAAAATCCGCGAATTCCCGCGAATTTGCGGATTTTTTTTTTTGTGTGTTCGCCCGTGTTTCTGCCAGTTCGCGAGGGTTTTGTACACTTTCGCAAATTGCGAACTTACCTGTCGGGTCGCAAGTTTCGCGAACTTGTTGTTTCTACGTGTCCAGCCTGTTTGGGACACTCTTCTTCATCACTGCCACTCTCTGTCACCACTGCCACTCTCTGACTACTCATGCCACCCTCTGGCCCACCCATGCCACCCTCTGTTTCATCACCACACCCTCTGGTTGTCGAGTGTACATTATTTTCGGCAAAGCAAAGCACACCTTCCCTGCCTCAAGTGACCTGAATTAATTTGGGGCTGATTAATGTGTCACAGAATATTTTTTTAGCTGGCACCTGCTTCCTTAGTGCGCCCTGATTAGTGATATTTTGCACTTGCTAAGTGCTTTCATTGTTGCAAAATTAGTTACAACACCTGCCCTGCCCCAACTGACAATAATGAATTAGGGGCTGATTAATGGATTTTAACTTCCAGCCTGGCTCCTGCTTGTCTCCCTTAGCTGTAATTCAGGACCTTTGTGGCATATGTGTAACTATTCTGAGGTTCAGAGCAGGGTCACATAATAGTTTCAACTGGCAACTGAACTCTGGAGGGGCCCCTCAGGAAGCACTACAGGAAATGGCTACTAATGATGAGCCTGAACTTTTGAACCTGGTAAGTAGTTACTTTCAGTTTTGCTAAGATCGTATTTCTGCAATTTTGCACTTATTCGCGGGGCGCGAACTCACGCGAACTCACGCGAACAGTGCGAGCAGTGCGAGCAAAATCCGCTGCTCGCGGATTTGCGGATTTTGCGGGAGATTCGCAAATCTCGCGGATTGCGGATTTCCCGAAAATCCGCAAAATCCGCGAGCGGAACGGATTTTCCGCCCATGCCTACACTCACACCCAGTCAACAGATCTGGGTTTAATCCATCACTGTTCTTTAGCCCACTCTGCCACCCTAGTTCAGACATGGCCATATGCAAATCAGTTTGACCCTGTGCCTCATGGGAACAGTCCAGCCCGAACTGCCGAACCATGCCTTCCCTGGACCGGGAACAAGCTCCCTACGACCGGTTTCTGGCATTTCAGCCGTCTTCAGCCAGGCTTGCTTGAATCCAGTGGCAAAGTGAGCAAGGGACTCACGTGTGAGCATACCCTTCCAATTTATGGCAAACAAAGCGGTACAAAAGGGGGTGGTGATGGACGGAGCATCTGAACCAATCAAACACTCACACCCAGTCAACAGATCTGGGTTTAATCCATCACCGTTCTTTTGCCCACTCTGCCACTCCAGTTCAGACATGGCCATATGCAAATCAGTCTGACCCTGTGCCTCATGGGAACAGTCCAGCCCGAAATGACAAGCCATGCCTTCCTGAACTGGAAACATGCTTCCTAGGACCAGTTTCTGGCATTCCAGCCGTTTCAGGCAGGCTTGCTTCAATCCAGTGGCAAAGTGAGCAAGGGACTTACGTCTGAGCATACCTTGCCAACCAATGGGGAACAAAGCGGTACAACAGGGGGTGGTGATGGACGGAGCATCTGAACCAATCAAACACTCACACCCAGTCAACAGATCTGGGTTTAATCCATCACTGTTCTTTAGCCCACTCTGCCACCCTAGTTCAGACATGGCCATATGCAAATCAGTTTGACCCTGTGCCTCATGGGAACAGTCCAGCCTGAACTGCCAAGCCATGCCATCCCTGGACCAGGAACAAGCTCCCTACGACCGGTTTCTGGGATTTCAGCCGTCTTCAGCCAGGCTTGCTTGAATCCAGTGCCAAAGTGAGCAAGGGACTCACGTCTGAGCATACCCTTCCAACGTATGGCAAACAAAGCGGTACAAAAGGGGGTGGTGATGGATGGAGCATCTGAACCAATCAAACACTCACACCCAGTCAACAGATCTGGGTTTAATCCATCACTGTTCTTTAGCCCACTCTGCCACCCCAGTTCAGACATGAACATATGCAAATCAGTCTGACCCTGTGCCTCATGGGAACAGTCCAGCCCGAACTGCCAAGCCATGCCTTCCCTGGACCGGAAACAAGCGTCCTAGGAAATGTTTCTGGCATTTCAGACGTCTTCAGCCAGGCTTGCTTGAATCCAGTGGCAAAGTGAGCAAGGGACTCACGTCTGAGCATACCCTGCCAACTTATGGCAAACAAAGCTGCACAAAAGGGGGTGGTAATGGACAGAGCATCTGAACGAATCAAACACTCACACCCAGTCAACAGATCTGGGTTTAATCCATCACCGTTCTGTAGCCCACTCTGCCACCCCAGTTCAGACATGACCATATGCAAATCAGTCTGACCCTGTGCCTCATGGGAACAGTCCAGCCCGAAATGCCAAGCCATGCTTTCCCTGAACTAGAAACATGCTTCCTAGGACCGGTTTCTGGCATTCCAGCCATTGAAGTAAGGCTTGCTTCATTCCAGCGGCAAAGTGAGCAAAGGACACACGTCTGAGCATACCCTGCCAACTTATGGCAAACAAAGCGGTACAAAAGGGGGTGGTTTTGGACGGAACATCTGAACCAATCAAACACTCATACCCAGTCAACAGATCTGGGTTTAATCCTTCACCGTTCTTTAGCCCACTCTGCCACTCCAGTTCAGACATGGCCATATGCAAATCAGTCTGACCCTGTGCCTCATGGGAACAGTCCAGCCCGAACTGCCAAGCCATGCCTTCCCTGGACCGGAAACAAGCGTCCTAGGAAATGTTTCTGGCATTTCAGCCGTCTTCAGCCAGGCTTGCTTGAATGCAGTGGCAAAGTGAGCAAGGGACTCACGTCTGAGCATACCCTTCCAACTTATGGCGAACAAAGCGGTACAAAAGGGGGTGGTGATGGACGGAGCATCTGAACCAATCAAACACTCAAGCCCAGTCAACAGATCTGGGTTTAATCCATCACTGTTCTTTAGCCCACTCTGCCACCCCAGTTCAGACATGACCATATGCAAACCAGTCTGACCCTGTGCCTCATGGCAACAGTCCAGCCCGAACTGCCAAGTCATGCCTTCCCTGGACCGGAAACAAGCGTCCTAGGAAATGTTTCTGGCATTTCAGCCGTCTTCAGCCAGGATTGCTTGAATCCAGTGGCAAAGTGAGCAAGGGACTCACGTCTGAGCATACTCTGCCAACTTATGGCAAACAAAGCTGCACAAAAGGGGGTGGTAATGGACAGAGCATCTGAACCAATCAAACACTCACACCCAGTCAACAGATCTGGGTTTAATCCATCACCGTTCTGTAGCCCACTCTGCCACCCCAGTTCAGACATGACCATATGCAAATCAGTCTGACCCTGTGCCTCATGGGAACAGTCCAGCCCGAAATGCCAAGCCATGCCTTCCCTGAACAAGAAACATGCTTCCTAGGACCGGTTTCTGGCATTCCAGGCATTGAAGCAAGGCTTGCTTCATTCCAGTGGCAAAGTGAGCAAGGGACACACGTCTGAGCATACTTTGCCAACTTATGGCAAACAAAGCGGTACAAAAGGGGGTGGTTTTGGACGGAACATCTGAACCAATCAAACACTCATACCCAGTCAACAGATCTGGGTTTAATCCTTCACCGTTCTTTAGCCCACTCTGCCACTCCAGTTCAGACATGGCCATATGCAAATCAGTCTGACCCTGTGCCTCATGGGAACAGTCCAGCCCGAACTGCCAAGCCATGCCTTCCCTGGACCGGAAACAAGCGTCCTAGGAAATGTTTCTGGCATTTCAGCCGTCTTCAGCCAGGCTTGCTTGAATCCAGTGGCAAAGTGAGCAAGGGACTCACGTCTGAGCATACCCTTCCAGCTTATGGCGAACAAAGCGGTACAAAAGGGGGTGGTGATGGACTGAGCATCTGAACCAATCAAACACTCACACCCAGTCAACAGATCTGGGTTTAATCCGTCACTGTTCTTTAGCCCACTCTGCCACCCCAGTTCAGACATGACCATATGCAAATCAGTCTGACCCTGTGCCTCATGGCAACAGTCCAGCCCGAACTGCCAAGCCATGCCTTCCCTGGACCGGAAACAAGCGTCCTAGGAAATGTTTCTGGCATTTCAGCCGTCTTCAGCCAGGATTGCTTGAATCCAGTGGCAAAGTGAGCAAGGGACTCACGTCTGAGCATACCCTGCCAACTTATGGCAAACAAAGCTGCACAAAAGGGGGTGGTAATGGACAGAGCATCTGAACCAATCAAACACTCACACCCAGTCAACAGATCTGGGTTTAATCCATCACCGTTCTGTAGCCCACTCTGCCACCCCAGTTCAGACATGACCATATGCAAATCAGTCTGATCCTGTGCCTCATGGGAACCGTCCAGTCCGAAATGCCAAGCCATGGCTTCCCTGAACAAGAAACATGCTTCCTAGGACCGGTTTCTGGCATTCCAGCCATTGAAGCAAGGCTTGCTTCATTCCAGTGGCAAAGTGAGCAAGGGACACACGTCTGAGCATACCCTGCCAACTTATGGCAAACAAAGCGGTACAAAAGGCGGTGCTTTTGGACGGAACATCTGAACTAATCAAACACTCATACCCAGTCAACAGATCTGGGTTTAATCCTTCACCATTCTTTAGCCCACTCTGCCACTCCAGTTCAGACATGGCCATATGCAAATCAGTCTGACCCTGTGCCTCATGGGAACAGTCCAGCCCGAAATGCCAAGCCATACCTTCCTGAACTGGAAACATGCTTCCTAGGAGCGGTTTCTGGCATTCCAGCCGTTTCAGGCAGGCTTGCTTCAATCCAGTGGCAAAGTGAGCAAGGGACTTACGTCTGAGCATACCTTGCCAACCAATGGGGAACAAAGCGGTACAACAGGGGGTGGTGATGGACGGAGCATATGAACCAATCAAACACTCACACCCAGTCAACAGATCTGGGTTTAATCCATCACTGTTCTTTAGCCCACTCTGCCACCCTAGTTCAGACATTGCCATATGCAAATCAGTTTGACCCTGTGCCTCATGGGAACAGTCCAGCCCGAACTGCCGAACCATGCCTTCCCTGGACCGGGAACAAGCTCCCTACGACCGGTTTCTGGCATTTCAGCCGTCTTCAGCCAGGCTTGCTTGAATCCAGTGGCAAAGTGAGCAAGGGACTCACGTGTGAGCATACCCTTCCAATTTATGGCAAACAAAGCGGTACAAAAGGGGGTGGTGATGGACGGAGCATCTGAACCAATCAAACACTCACACCCAGTCAACAGATCTGGGTTTAATCCATCACCGTTCTTTTTCCCACTCTGCCACTCCAGTTCAGACATGGCCATATGCAAATCAGTCTGACCCTGTGCCTCATGGGAACAGTCCAGCCCGAAATGACAAGCCATGCCTTCCTGAACTGGAAACATGCTTCTAGGGACCAGTTTCTGGCATTCCAGCCGTTTCAGGCAGGCTTGCTTCAATCCAGTGGCAAAGTGAGCAAGGGACTTACGTCTGAGCATACCTTGCCAACCAATGGGGAACAAAGCGGTACAACAGGGGGTGGTGATGGACGGAGCATCTGAACCAATCAAACACTCACACCCAGTCAACAGATCTGGGTTTAATCCATCACTGTTCTTTAGCCCACTCTGCCACCCTAGTTCAGACATGGCCATATGCAAATCAGTTTGACCCTGTGCCTCATGGGAACAGTCCAGCCCGAAATGCCAAGCCATGCCTTCCTGAACTGGAAACATGCTTCCTAGGACCGGTTTCTGGCATTCCAGCCGTTTCAGGCAGGCTTGCTTCAATCCAGTGGCAAAGTGAGCAAGGGACTTACGTCTGAGCATACCTTGCCAACCAATGGGGAACAAAGCGGTACAACAGGGGGTGGTGATGGACGGAGCATATGAACCAATCAAACACTCACACCCAGTCAACAGATCTGGGTTTAATCCATCACTGTTCTTTAGCCCACTCTGCCACCCTAGTTCAGACATGGCCATATGCAAATCAGTTTGACCCTGTGCCTCATGGGAACAGTCCAGCCCGAACTGCCGAACCATGCCTTCCCTGGACCGGGAACAAGCTCCCTACGACCGGTTTCTGGCATTTCAGCCGTCTTCATCCAGGCTTGCTTGAATCCAGTGGCAAAGTGAGCAAGGGACTCACGTGTGAGCATACCCTTCCAACTTATGGCAAACAAAGCGGTACAAAAGGGGGTGGTGAAGGACGAAGCATCTGAACCAATCAAACACTCACACCCAGTCAACAGATCTGGGTTTAATCCATCACCGTTCTTTTGCCCACTCTGCCACTCCAGTTCAGACATGGCCATATGCAAATCAGTCTGACCCTGTGCCTCATGGGAACAGTCCAGCCCGAAATGCCAAGACATGCCTTCATGAACTGGAAACATGCTTCCTAGGACCAGTTTCTGGCATTCCAGCCGTTTCAGGCAGGCTTGCTTCAATCCAGTGGCAAAGTGAGCAAGGGACTTACGTCTGAGCATACCTTGCCAACCAATGGGGAACAAAGCGGTACAACAGGGGGTGGTGATGGACGGAGCATCTGAACCAATCAAACACTCACACTCAGTCAACAGATCTGGGTTTAATCCATCACTGTTCTTTAGCCCACTCTGCCACCCTAGTTCAGACATGGCCATATGCAAATCAGTTTGACCCTGTGCCTCATGGGAACAGTCCAGCCTGAACTGCCAAGCCATGCCATCCCTGGACCAGGAACAAGCTCCCTACGACCGGTTTCTGGGATTTCAGCCGTCTTCAGCCAGGCTTGCTTGAATCCAGTGGCAAAGTGAGCAAGGGACTCACGTCTGAGCATACCCTTCCAACGTATGGCAAACAAAGCGGTACAAAAGGGGGTGGTGATGGATGGAGCATCTGAACCAATCAAACACTCACACCCAGTCAACAGATCTGGGTTTAATCCATCACTGTTCTTTAGCCCACTCTGCCACCCCAGTTCAGACATGAACATATGCAAATCAGTCTGACCCTGTGCCTCATGGGAACAGTCCAGCCCGAACTGCCAAGCCATGCCTTCCCTGGACCGGAAACAAGCGTCCTAGGAAATGTTTCTGGCATTTCAGCCGTCTTCAGCCAGGCTTGCTTGAATCCAGTGGCAAAGTGAGCAAGGGACTCACGTCTGAGCATACCCTGCCAACTTATGGCAAACAAAGCTGCACAAAAGGGGGTGGTAATGGACAGAGCATCTGAACGAATCAAACACTCACACCCAGTCAACAGATCTGGGTTTAATCCATCACCGTTCTGTTGGCAACTCTGCCACCCCAGTTCAGACATGACCATATGCAAATCAGTCTGACCCTGTGCCTCATGGGAACAGTCCAGCCCGAAATGCCAAGCCATGCTTTCCCTGAACTAGAAACATGCTTCCTAGGACCGGTTTCTGGCATTCCAGCCATTGAAGCAAGGCTTGCTTCATTCCAGCGGCAAAGTGAGCAAAGGACACACGTCTGAGCATACCCTGCCAACTTATGGCAAACAAAGCGGTACAAAAGGGGGTGGTTTTGGACGGAACATCTGAACCAATCAAACACTCATACCCAGTCAACAGATCTGGGTTTAATCCTTCACCGTTCTTTAGCCCACTCTGCCACTCCAGTTCAGACATGGCCATATGCAAATCAGTCTGACCCTGTGCCTCATGGGAACAGTCCAGCCCGAACTGCCAAGCCATGCCTTCCCTGGACCGGAAACAAGCGTCCTAGGAAATGTTTCTGGCATTTCAGCCGTCTTCAGCCAGGCTTGCTTGAATCCAGTGGCAAAGTGAGCAAGGGACTCACGTCTGAGCATACCCTTCCAACTTATGGCGAACAAAGCGGTACAAAAGGGGGTGGTGATGGACGGAGCATCTGAACCAATCAAACACTCAAGCCCAGTCAACAGATCTGGGTTTAATCCATCACTGTTCTTTAGCCCACTCTGCCACCCCAGTTCAGACATGACCATATGCAAACCAGTCTGACCCTGTGCCTCATGGCAACAGTCCAGCCCGAACTGCCAAGTCATGCCTTCCCTGGACCGGAAACAAGCGTCCTAGGAAATGTTTCTGGCATTTCAGCCGTCTTCAGCCAGGATTGCTTGAATCCAGTGGCAAAGTGAGCAAGGGACTCACGTCTGAGCATACTCTGCCAACTTATGGCAAACAAAGCTGCACAAAAGGGGGTGGTAATGGACAGAGCATCTGAACCAATCAAACACTCACACCCAGTCAACAGATCTGGGTTTAATCCATCACCGTTCTGTAGCCCACTCTGCCACCCCAGTTCAGACATGACCATATGCAAATCAGTCTGACCCTGTGCCTCATGGGAACAGTCCAGCCCGAAATGCCAAGCCATGCCTTCCCTGAACAAGAAACATGCTTCCTAGGACCGGTTTCTGGCATTCCAGCCATTGAAGCAAGGCTTGCTTCATTCCAGTGGCAAAGTGAGCAAGGGACACACGTCTGAGCATACCCTGCCAACTTATGGCAAACAAAGCGGTACAAAAGGGGGTACTTTGGGACGGAACATCTGAACTAATCAAACACTCATACCCAGTCAACAGATCTGGGTTTAATCCTTCACCATTCTTTAGCCCACTCTGCCACTCCAGTTCAGACATGGCCATATGCAAATCAGTCTGACCCTGTGCCTCATGGGAACAGTCCAGCCCGAAATGCCAAGCCATGCCTTCCTGAACTGGAAACATGCTTCCTAGGACCGGTTTCAGGCATTCCAGCCGTTTCAGACAGGCTTGCTTCAATCCAGTGGCAAAGTGAGCAAGGGACTTACGTCTGAGCATACCTTGCCAACCAATTGGGAACAAAGCGGTACAACAGGGGGTGGTGATGGACGGAGCATATGAACCAATCAAACACTCACACCCAGTCAACAGATCTGGGTTTAATCCATCACTGTTCTTTAGCCCACTCTGCCACCCTAGTTCAGACATGGCCATAGGCAAATCAGTTTGACCCTGTGTCTCATGGGAACAGTCCAGCCCGAACTGCCGAACCATGCCTTCCCTGGACCGGGAACAAGCTCCCTACGACCGGTTTCTGGCATTTCAGCCGTCTTCAGCCAGGCTTGCTTGAATCCAGTGGCAAAGTGAGCAAGGGACTCACGTCTGAGCATACCCTTCCAACTTATGGCGAACAAAGCGGTACAAAAGGGGGTGGTGATGGACGGAGCATCTGAACCAATCAAACACTCACACCCAGTCAACAGATCTGGGTTTAATCCATCACTGTTCTTTAGCCCACTCTGCCACCCCAGTTCAGACATGACCATATGCAAATCAGTCTGACCCTGTGCCTCATGGGAACAGTCCAGCCCGAACTGCCAAGCCATGCCTTCCCTGGACCGGAAACAAGCGTCCTAGGAAATGTTTCTGGCATTTCAGCCGTCTTCAGCCAGGCTTACTTGAATCCAGTGGCAAAGTGAGCAAGGGACTCACGTCTGAGCATACCCTTCCAACTTATGGCGAACAAAGCGGTACAAAAGGGGGTGGTGATGGACGGAGCATCTGAACCAATCAAACACTCACACCCAGTCAACAGATCTGGGTTTAATCCATCACTGTTCTTTAGCCCACTCTGCCACCCTAGTTCAGACATGGCCATATGCAAATCAGTTTGACCCTGTGCCTCATGGGAACAGTCCAGCCCGAACTGCCGAACCATGCCTTCCCTGGACCGGGAACAAGCTCCCTACGACCGGTTTCTGGCATTTCAGCCGTCTTCAGCCAGGCTTGCTTGAATCCAGTGGCAAAGTGAGCAAGGGACTCACGTGTGAGCATACCCTTCCAACTTATGGCAAACAAAGCGGTACAAAAGGGGGTGGTGATTGACGGAGCATCTGAACCAATCAAACACTCACACCCAGTCAACAGATCTGGGTTTAATCCATCACCGTTCTTTTGCCCACTCTGCCACTCCAGTTCAGACATGGCCATATGCAAATCAGTCTGACCCTGTGCCTCATGGGAACAGTCCAGCCCGAAATGCCAAGCCATGCCTTCCTGAACTGGAAACATGCTTCCTAGGACCAGTTTCTGGCATTCCAGCCGTTTCAGGCAGGCTTGCTTCAATCCAGTGGCAAAGTGAGCAAGGGACTTACGTCTGAGCATACCTTGCCAACCAATGGGGAACAAAGCGGTACAACAGGGGGTGGTGATGGACGGAGCATCTGAACCAATCAAACACTCACACCCAGTCAACAGATCTGGGTTTAATCCATCACTGTTCTTTAGCCCACTCTGCCACCCTAGTTCAGACATGGCCATATGCAAATCAGTTTGACCCTGTGCCTCATGGGAACAGTCCAGCTTGAACTGCCAAGCCATGCCATCCCTGGACCAGGAACAAGCTCCCTACGACCGGTTTCTGGGATTTCAGCCGTCTTCAGCCAGGCTTGCTTGAATCCAGTGGCAAAGTGAGCAAGGGACTCACGTCTGAGCATACCCTTCCAACGTATGGCAAACAAAGCGGTACAAAAGGGGGTGGTGATGGATGGAGCATCTGAACCAATCAAACACTCACACCCAGTCAACAGATCTGGGTTTAATCCATCACTGTTCTTTAGCCCACTCTGCCACCCCAGTTCAGACATGAACATATGCAAATCAGTCTGACCCTGTGCCTCATGGGAACAGTCCAGCCCGAACTGCCAAGCCATGCCTTCCCTGGACCGGAAACAAGCGTCCTAGGAAATGTTTCTGGCATTTCAGCCGTCTTCAGCCAGGCTTGCTTGAATCCAGTGGCAAAGTGAGCAAGGGACTCACGTCTGAGCATACCCTGCCAACTTATGGCAAACAAAGCTGCACAAAAGGGGGTGGTAATGGACAGAGCATCTGAACGAATCAAACACTCACACCCAGTCAACAGATCTGGGTTTAATCCATCACCGTTCTGTAGCCCACTCTGCCACCCCAGTTCAGACATGACCATATGCAAATCAGTCTGACCCTGTGCCTCATGGGAACAGTCCAGCCCGAAATGCCAAGCCATGCTTTCCCTGAACTAGAAACATGCTTCCTAGGACCGGTTTCTGGCATTCCAGCCATTGAAGCAAGGCTTGCTTCATTCCAGCGGCAAAGTGAGCAAAGGACACACGTCTGAGCATACCCTGCCAACTTATGGCAAACAAAGCGGTACAAAAGGGGGTGGTTTTGGACGGAACATCTGAACCAATCAAACACTCATACCCAGTCAACAGATCTGGGTTTAATCCTTCACCGTTCTTTAGCCCACTCTGCCACTCCAGTTCAGACATGGCCATATGCAAATCAGTCTGACCCTGTGCCTCATGGGAACAGTCCAGCCCGAACTGCCAAGCCATGCCTTCCCTGGACCGGAAACAAGCGTCCTAGGAAATGTTTCTGGCATTTCAGCCGTCTTCAGCCAGGCTTGCTTGAATCCAGTGGCAAAGTGAGCAAGGGACTCACGTCTGAGCATACCCTTCCAACTTATGGCGAACAAAGCGGTACAAAAGGGGGTGGTGATGGACGGAGCATCTGAACCAATCAAACACTCAAGCCCAGTCAACAGATCTGGGTTTAATCCATCACTGTTCTTTAGCCCACTCTGCCACCCCAGTTCAGACATGACCATATGCAAACCAGTCTGACCCTGTGCCTCATGGCAACAGTCCAGCCCGAACTGCCAAGTCATGCCTTCCCTGGACCGGAAACAAGCGTCCTAGGAAATGTTTCTGGCATTTCAGCCGTCTTCAGCCAGGATTGCTTGAATCCAGTGGCAAAGTGAGCAAGGGACTCACGTCTGAGCATACTCTGCCAACTTATGGCAAACAAAGCTGCACAAAAGGGGGTGGTAATGGACAGAGCATCTGAACCAATCAAACACTCACACCCAGTCAACAGATCTGGGTTTAATCCATCACCGTTCTGTAGCCCACTCTGCCACCCCAGTTCAGACATGACCATATGCAAATCAGTCTGACCCTGTGCCTCATGGGAACAGTCCAGCCCGAAATGCCAAGCCATGCCTTCCCTGAACAAGAAACATGCTTCCTAGGACCGGTTTCTGGCATTCCAGCCATTGAAGCAAGGCTTGCTTCATTCCAGTGGCAAAGTGAGCAAGGGACACACGTCTGAGCATACCCTGCCAACTTATGGCAAACAAAGCGGTACAAAAGGGGGTACTTTGGGACGGAACATCTGAACTAATCAAACACTCATACCCAGTCAACAGATCTGGGTTTAATCCTTCACCATTCTTTAGCCCACTCTGCCACTCCAGTTCAGACATGGCCATATGCAAATCAGTCTGACCCTGTGCCTCATGGGAACAGTCCAGCCCGAAATGCCAAGCCATGCCTTCCTGAACTGGAAACATGCTTCCTAGGACCGGTTTCAGGCATTCCAGCCGTTTCAGGCAGGCTTGCTTCAATCCAGTGGCAAAGTGAGCAAGGGACTTACGTCTGAGCATACCTTGCCAACCAATTGGGAACAAAGCGGTACAACAGGGGGTGGTGATGGACGGAGCATATGAACCAATCAAACACTCACACCCAGTCAACAGATCTGGGTTTAATCCATCACTGTTCTTTAGCCCACTCTGCCACCCTAGTTCAGACATGGCCGTAGGCAAATCAGTTTGACCCTGTGTCTCATGGGAACAGTCCAGCCCGAACTGCCGAACCATGCCTTCCCTGGACCGGGAACAAGCTCCCTACGACCGGTTTCTGGCATTTCAGCCGTCTTCAGCCAGGCTTGCTTGAATCCAGTGGCAAAGTGAGCAAGGGACTCACGTCTGAGCATACCCTTCCAACTTATGGCGAACAAAGCGGTACAAAAGGGGGTGGTGATGGACGGAGCATCTGAACCAATCAAACACTCACACCCAGTCAACAGATCTGGGTTTAATCCATCACTGTTCTTTAGCCCACTCTGCCACCCCAGTTCAGACATGACCATATGCAAATCAGTCTGACCCTGTGCCTCATGGGAACAGTCCAGCCCGAACTGCCAAGCCATGCCTTCCCTGGACCGGAAACAAGCGTCCTAGGAAATGTTTCTGGCATTTCAGCCGTCTTCAGCCAGGATTGCTTGAATCCAGTGGCAAAGTGAGCAAGGGACTCACGTCTGAGCATACCCTGCCAACTTATGGCAAACAAAGCTGCACAAAAGGGGTTGGTAATGGACAGAGCATCTGAACCAATCAAACACTCACACCCAGTCAACAGATCTGGGTTTAATCCATCACCGTTCTGTAGCCCACTCTGCCACCCCAGTTCAGACATGACCATATGCAAATCAGTCTGACCCTGTGCCTCATGGGAACCGTCCAGTCCGAAATGCCAAGCCATGGCTTCCCTGAACAAGAAACATGCTTCCTAGGACCGGTTTCTGGCATTCCAGCCATTGAAGCAAGGCTTGCTTCATTCCAGTGGCAAAGTGAGCAAGGGACACACGTCTGAGCATACCCTGCCAACTTATGGCAAACAAAGCGGTACAAAAGGCGGTGCTTTTGGACGGAACATCTGAACTAATCAAACACTCATACCCAGTCAACAGATCTGGGTTTAATCCTTCACCATTCTTTAGCCCACTCTGCCACTCCAGTTCAGACATGGCCATATGCAAATCAGTCTGACCCTGTGCCTCATGGGAACAGTCCAGCCCGAAATGCCAAGCCATACCTTCCTGAACTGGAAACATGCTTCCTAGGACCGGTTTCTGGCATTCCAGCCGTTTCAGGCAGGCTTGCTTCAATCCAGTGGCAAAGTGAGCAAGGGACTTACGTCTGAGCATACCTTGCCAACCAATGGGGAACAAAGCGGTACAACAGGGGGTGGTGATGGACGGAGCATATGAACCAATCAAACACTCACACCCAGTCAACAGATCTGGGTTTAATCCATCACTGTTCTTTAGCCCACTCTGCCACCCTAGTTCAGACATTGCCATATGCAAATCAGTTTGACCCTGTGCCTCATGGGAACAGTCCAGCCCGAACTGCCGAACCATGCCTTCCCTGGACCGGGAACAAGCTCCCTACGACCGGTTTCTGGCATTTCAGCCGTCTTCAGCCAGGCTTGCTTGAATCCAGTGGCAAAGTGAGCAAGGGACTCACGTGTGAGCATACCCTTCCAATTTATGGCAAACAAAGCGGTACAAAAGGGGGTGGTGATGGACGGAGCATCTGAACCAATCAAACACTCACACCCAGTCAACAGATCTGGGTTTAATCCATCACCGTTCTTTTTCCCACTCTGCCACTCCAGTTCAGACATGGCCATATGCAAATCAGTCTGACCCTGTGCCTCATGGGAACAGTCCAGCCCGAAATGACAAGCCATGCCTTCCTGAACTGGAAACATGCTTCTAGGGACCAGTTTCTGGCATTCCAGCCGTTTCAGGCAGGCTTGCTTCAATCCAGTGGCAAAGTGAGCAAGGGACTTACGTCTGAGCATACCTTGCCAACCAATGGGGAACAAAGCGGTACAACAGGGGGTGGTGATGGACGGAGCTTCTGAACCAATCAAACACTCACACCCAGTCAACAGATCTGGGTTTAATCCATCACTGTTCTTTAGCCCACTCTGCCACCCTAGTTCAGACATGGCCATATGCAAATCAGTTTGACCCTGTGCCTCATGGGAACAGTCCAGCCCGAAATGCCAAGCCATGCCTTCCTGAACTGGAAACATGCTTCCTAGGACCGGTTTCTGGCATTCCAGCCGTTTCAGGCAGGCTTGCTTCAATCCAGTGGCAAAGTGAGCAAGGGACTTACGTCTGAGCATACCTTGCCAACCAATGGGGAACAAAGCGGTACAACAGGGGGTGGTGATGGACGGAGCATATGAACCAATCAAACACTCACACCCAGTCAACAGATCTGGGTTTAATCCATCACTGTTCTTTAGCCCACTCTGCCACCCTAGTTCAGACATGGCCATATGCAAATCAGTTTGACCCTGTGCCTCATGGGAACAGTCCAGCCCGAACTGCCGAACCATGCCTTCCCTGGACCGGGAACAAGCTCCCTACGACCGGTTTCTGGCATTTCAGCCGTCTTCAGCCAGGCTTGCTTGAATCCAGTGGCAAAGTGAGCAAGGGACTCACGTGTGAGCATACCCTTCCAACTTATGGCAAACAAAGCGGTACAAAAGGGGGTGGTGATGGACGGAGCATCTGAACCAATCAAACACTCACACCCAGTCAACAGATCTGGGTTTAATCCATCACCGTTCTTTTGCCCACTCTGCCACTCCAGTTCAGACATGGCCATATGCAAATCAGTCTGACCCTGTGCCTCATGGGAACAGTCCAGCCCGAAATGCCAAGCCATGCCTTCATGAACTGGAAACATGCTTCCTAGGACCAGTTTCTGGCATTCCAGCCGTTTCAGGCAGGCTTGCTTCAATCCAGTGGCAAAGTGAGCAAGGGACTTACGTCTGAGCATACCTTGCCAACCAATGGGGAACAAAGCGGTACAACAGGGGGTGGTGATGGACGGAGCATCTGAACCAATCAAACACTCACACTCAGTCAACAGATCTGGGTTTAATCCATCACTGTTCTTTAGCCCACTCTGCCACCCTAGTTCAGACATGGCCATATGCAAATCAGTTTGACCCTGTGCCTCATGGGAACAGTCCAGCCTGAACTGCCAAGCCATGCCATCCCTGGACCAGGAACAAGCTCCCTACGACCGGTTTCTGGGATTTCAGCCGTCTTCAGCCAGGCTTGCTTGAATCCAGTGGCAAAGTGAGCAAGGGACTCACGTCTGAGCATACCCTTCCAACGTATGGCAAACAAAGCGGTACAAAAGGGGGTGGTGATGGATGGAGCATCTGAACCAATCAAACACTCACACCCAGTCAACAGATCTGGGTTTAATCCATCACTGTTCTTTAGCCCACTCTGCCACCCCAGTTCAGACATGAACATATGCAAATCAGTCTGACCCTGTGCCTCATGGGAACAGTCCAGCCCGAACTGCCAAGCCATGCCTTCCCTGGACCGGAAACAAGCGTCCTAGGAAATGTTTCTGGCATTTCAGCCGTCTTCAGCCAGGCTTGCTTGAATCCAGTGGCAAAGTGAGCAAGGGACTCACGTCTGAGCATACCCTGCCAACTTATGGCAAACAAAGCTGCACAAAAGGGGGTGGTAATGGACAGAGCATCTGAACGAATCAAACACTCACACCCAGTCAACAGATCTGGGTTTAATCCATCACCGTTCTGTAGCCCACTCTGCCACCCCAGTTCAGACATGACCATATGCAAATCAGTCTGACCCTGTGCCTCATGGGAACAGTCCAGCCCGAAATGCCAAGCCATGCTTTCCCTGAACTAGAAACATGCTTCCTAGGACCGGTTTCTGGCATTCCAGCCATTGAAGCAAGGCTTGCTTCATTCCAGCGGCAAAGTGAGCAAAGGACACACGTCTGAGCATACCCTGCCAACTTATGGCAAACAAAGCGGTACAAAAGGGGGTGGTTTTGGACGGAACATCTGAACCAATCAAACACTCATACCCAGTCAACAGATCTGGGTTTAATCCTTCACCGTTCTTTAGCCCACTCTGCCACTCCAGTTCAGACATGGCCATATGCAAATCAGTCTGACCCTGTGCCTCATGGGAACAGTCCAGCCCGAACTGCCAAGCCATGCCTTCCCTGGACCGGAAACAAGCGTCCTAGGAAATGTTTCTGGCATTTCAGCCGTCTTCAGCCAGGCTTGCTTGAATCCAGTGGCAAAGTGAGCAAGGGACTCACGTCTGAGCATACCCTTCCAACTTATGGCGAACAAAGCGGTACAAAAGGGGGTGGTGATGGACGGAGCATCTGAACCAATCAAACACTCAAGCCCAGTCAACAGATCTGGGTTTAATCCATCACTGTTCTTTAGCCCACTCTGCCACCCCAGTTCAGACATGACCATATGCAAACCAGTCTGACCCTGTGCCTCATGGCAACAGTCCAGCCCGAACTGCCAAGTCATGCCTTCCCTGGACCGGAAACAAGCGTCCTAGGAAATGTTTCTGGCATTTCAGCCGTCTTCAGCCAGGATTGCTTGAATCCAGTGGCAAAGTGAGCAAGGGACTCACGTCTGAGCATACTCTGCCAACTTATGGCAAACAAAGCTGCACAAAAGGGGGTGGTAATGGACAGAGCATCTGAACCAATCAAACACTCACACCCAGTCAACAGATCTGGGTTTAATCCATCACCGTTCTGTAGCCCACTCTGCCACCCCAGTTCAGACATGACCATATGCAAATCAGTCTGACCCTGTGCCTCATGGGAACAGTCCAGCCCGAAATGCCAAGCCATGCCTTACCTGAACAAGAAACATGCTTCCTAGGACCGGTTTCTGGCATTCCAGCCATTGAAGCAAGGCTTGCTTCATTCCAGTGGCAAAGTGAGCAAGGGACACACGTCTGAGCATACCCTGCCAACTTATGGCAAACAAAGCGGTACAAAAGGGGGTACTTTGGGACGGAACATCTGAACTAATCAAACACTCATACCCAGTCAACAGATCTGGGTTTAATCCTTCACCATTCTTTAGCCCACTCTGCCACTCCAGTTCAGACATGGCCATATGCAAATCAGTCTGACCCTGTGCCTCATGGGAACAGTCCAGCCCGAAATGCCAAGCCATGCCTTCCTGAACTGGAAACATGCTTCCTAGGACCGGTTTCAGGCATTCCAGCCGTTTCAGGCAGGCTTGCTTCAATCCAGTGGCAAAGTGAGCAAGGGACTTACGTCTGAGCATACCTTGCCAACCAATTGGGAACAAAGCGGTACAACAGGGGGTGGTGATGGACGGAGCATATGAACCAATCAAACACTCACACCCAGTCAACAGATCTGGGTTTAATCCATCACTGTTCTTTAGCCCACTCTGCCACCCTAGTTCAGACATGGCCATAGGCAAATCAGTTTGACCCTGTGTCTCATGGGAACAGTCCAGCCCGAACTGCCGAACCATGCCTTCCCTGGACCGGGAACAAGCTCCCTACGACCGGTTTCTGGCATTTCAGCCGTCTTCAGCCAGGCTTGCTTGAATCCAGTGGCAAAGTGAGCAAGGGACTCACGTCTGAGCATACCCTTCCAACTTATGGCGAACAAAGCGGTACAAAAGGGGGTGGTGATGGACGGAGCATCTGAACCAATCAAACACTCACACCCAGACAACAGATCTGGGTTTAATCCATCACTGTTCTTTAGCCCACTCTGCCACCCCAGTTCAGACATGACCATATGCAAATCAGTCTGACCCTGTGCCTCATGGGAACAGTCCAGCCCGAACTGCCAAGCCATGCCTTCCCTGGACAGGAAACAAGCGTCCTAGGAAATGTTTCTGGCATTTCAGCCGTCTTCAGCCAGGCTTGCTTGAATCCAGTGGCAAAGTGAGCAAGGGACTCACGTCTGAGCATACCCTTCCAACTTATGGCGAACAAAGCGGTACAAAAGGGGGTGGTGATGGACGGAGCATCTGAACCAATCAAACACTCACACCCAGTCAACAGATCTGGGTTTAATCCATCACTGTTCTTTAGCCCACTCTGCCACCCTAGTTCAGACATGGCCATATGCAAATCAGTTTGACCCTGTGCCTCATGGGAACAGTCCAGCCCGAACTGCCGAAGCATGCCTTCCCTGGACCGGGAACAAGCTCCCTACGACCGGTTTCTGGCATTTCAGCCGTCTTCAGCCAGGCTTGCTTGAATCCAGTGGCAAAGTGAGCAAGGGACTCACGTGTGAGCATACCCTTCCAACTTATGGCAAACAAAGCGGTACAAAAGGGGGTGGTGATTGACGGAGCATCTGAACCAATCAAACACTCACACCCAGTCAACAGATCTGGGTTTAATCCATCACCGTTCTTTTGCCCACTCTGCCACTCCAGTTCAGACATGGCCATATGCAAATCAGTCTGACCCTGTGCCTCATGGGAACAGTCCAGCCCGAAATGCCAAGCCATGCCTTCCTGAACTGGAAACATGCTTCCTAGGACCAGTTTCTGGCATTCCAGCCGTTTCAGGCAGGCTTGCTTCAATCCAGTGGCAAAGTGAGCAAGGGACTTACGTCTGAGCATACCTTGCCAACCAATGGGGAACAAAGCGGTACAACAGGGGGTGGTGATGGACGGAGCATCTGAACCAATCAAACACTCACACCCAGTCAACAGATCTGGGTTTAATCCATCACTGTTCTTTAGCCCACTCTGCCACCCTAGTTCAGACATGGCCATATGCAAATCAGTTTGACCCTGTGCCTCATGGGAACAGTCCAGCTTGAACTGCCAAGCCATGCCATCCCTGGACCAGGAACAAGCTCCCTACGACCGGTTTCTGGGATTTCAGCCGTCTTCAGCCAGGCTTGCTTGAATCCAGTGGCAAAGTGAGCAAGGGACTCACGTCTGAGCATACCCTTCCAACGTATGGCAAACAAAGCGGTACAAAAGGGGGTGGTGATGGATGGAGCATCTGAACCAATCAAACACTCACACCCAGTCAACAGATCTGGGTTTAATCCATCACTGTTCTTTAGCCCACTCTGCCACCCCAGTTCAGACATGAACATATGCAAATCAGTCTGACCCTGTGCCTCATGGGAACAGTCCAGCCCGAACTGCCAAGCCATGCCTTCCCTGGACCGGAAACAAGCGTCCTAGGAAATGTTTCTGGCATTTCAGCCGTCTTCAGCCAGGCTTGCTTGAATCCAGTGGCAAAGTGAGCAAGGGACTCACGTCTGAGCATACCCTGCCAATTTATGGCAAACAAAGCTGCACAAAAGGGGGTGGTAATGGACAGAGCATCTGAACGAATCAAACACTCACACCCAGTCAACAGATCTGGGTTTAATCCATCACCGTTCTGTAGCCCACTCTGCCACCCCAGTTCAGACATGACCATATGCAAATCAGTCTGACCCTGTGCCTCATGGGAACAGTCCAGCCCGAAATGCCAAGCCATGCTTTCCCTGAACTAGAAACATGCTTCCTAGGACCGGTTTCTGGCATTCCAGCCATTGAAGCAAGGCTTGCTTCATTCCAGCGGCAAAGTGAGCAAAGGACACACGTCTGAGCATACCCTGCCAACTTATGGCAAACAAAGCGGTACAAAAGGGGGTGGTTTTGGACGGAACATCTGAACCAATCAAACACTCATACCCAGTCAACAGATCTGGGTTTAATCCTTCACCGTTCTTTAGCCCACTCTGCCACTCCAGTTCAGACATGGCCATATGCAAATCAGTCTGACCCTGTGCCTCATGGGAACAGTCCAGCCCGAACTGCCAAGCCATGCCTTCCCTGGACCGGAAACAAGCGTCCTAGGAAATGTTTCTGGCATTTCAGCCGTCTTCAGCCAGGCTTGCTTGAATCCAGTGGCAAAGTGAGCAAGGGACTCACGTCTGAGCATACTCTTCCAACTTATGGCGAACAAAGCGGTACAAAAGGGGGTGGTGATGGACGGAGCATCTGAACCAATCAAACACTCAAGCCCAGTCAACAGATCTGGGTTTAATCCATCACTGTTCTTTAGCCCACTCTGCCACCCCAGTTCAGACATGACCATATGCAAACCAGTCTGACCCTGTGCCTCATGGCAACAGTCCAGCCCGAACTGCCAAGTCATGCCTTCCCTGGACCGGAAACAAGCGTCCTAGGAAATGTTTCTGGCATTTCAGCCGTCTTCAGCCAGGATTGCTTGAATCCAGTGGCAAAGTGAGCAAGGGACTCACGTCTGAGCATACTCTGCCAACTTATGGCAAACAAAGCTGCACAAAAGGGGGTGGTAATGGACAGAGCATCTGAACCAATCAAACACTCACACCCAGTCAACAGATCTGGGTTTAATCCATCACCGTTCTGTAGCCCACTCTGCCACCCCAGTTCAGACATGACCATATGCAAATCAGTCTGACCCTGTGCCTCATGGGAACAGTCCAGCCCGAAATGCCAAGCCATGCCTTCCCTGAACAAGAAACATGCTTCCTAGGACCGGTTTCTGGCATTCCAGCCATTGAAGCAAGGCTTGCTTCATTCCAGTGGCAAAGTGAGCAAGGGACACACGTCTGAGCATACCCTGCCAACTTATGGCAAACAAAGCGGTACAAAAGGGGGTACTTTGGGACGGAACATCTGAACTAATCAAACACTCATACCCAGTCAACAGATCTGGGTTTAATCCTTCACCATTCTTTAGCCCACTCTGCCACTCCAGTTCAGACATGGCCATATGCAAATCAGTCTGACCCTGTGCCTCATGGGAACAGTCCAGCCCGAAATGCCAAGCCATGCCTTCCTGAACTGGAAACATGCTTCCTAGGACCGGTTTCAGGCATTCCAGCCGTTTCAGGCAGGCTTGCTTCAATCCAGTGGCAAAGTGAGCAAGGGACTTACGTCTGAGCATACCTTGCCAACCAATTGGGAACAAAGCGGTACAACAGGGGGTGGTGATGGACGGAGCATATGAACCAATCAAACACTCACACCCAGTCAACAGATCTGGGTTTAATCCATCACTGTTCTTTAGCCCACTCTGCCACCCTAGTTCAGACATGGCCATAGGCAAATCAGTTTGACCCTGTGTCTCATGGGAACAGTCCAGCCCGAACTGCCGAACCATGCCTTCCCTGGACCGGGAACAAGCTCCCTACGACCGGTTTCTGGCATTTCAGCCGTCTTCAGCCAGGCTTGCTTGAATCCAGTGGCAAAGTGAGCAAGGGACTCACGTCTGAGCATACCCTTCCAACTTATGGCGAACAAAGCGGTACAAAAGGGGGTGGTGATGGACGGAGCATCTGAACCAATCAAACACTCACACCCAGTCAACAGATCTGGGTTTAATCCATCACTGTTCTTTAGCCCACTCTGCCACCCCAGTTCAGACATGACCATATGCAAATCAGTCTGACCCTGTGCCTCATGGGAACAGTCCAGCCCGAACTGCCAAGCCATGCCTTCCCTGGACCGGAAACAAGCGTCCTAGGAAATGTTTCTGGCATTTCAGCCGTCTTCAGCCAGGATTGCTTGAATCCAGTGGCAAAGTGAGCAAGGGTCAAGGGACGTCCTTCCGAAAATCGAGTGACGGCTAGAGGACGACACATGCGTATTAAACCAGTGAACCGACAATATAGACAACGGACTGTGAGAAACTGAGTCCATCTTTAAAAGGTGTGTGATCACTGTCTGAGGTGATAAGGTAAATGGTGGACTGCAGGTGATATTATTCGAGTTGAAGTGCTCGCATACCACAATGAAAAGTAATGAATGGTAATATGCTAGTTCACAAACCTGAAAAGAATGTGTAGAAGAGGGTGCCTAGTGTAAGCAATATAGTGGTGGTAAGGCCAGTGCACTAGCGATATGAACGACGGACTGTAAATGATGGCGGCCTTCTTAAGAGTGTGTGTCAACACCACCAAGGGTGACAGAATAAGCATTGGGTTGCAGGCAAAATTGTCAGAGTTAATGCAATGTTCAACACTCCGTCCATCATCCCCCATGGTTTTGCTTCATTAAAACATGAACATGCATAATATTCATTTTAATAATTTTGATATATATTTGCTGTAGAATTGTCCACATCACAATGAGAAAAGGCACCCAATTTATAATATCCCAAAAACAAAAATGTTTGCTATGTTACGTGGGGTTTGTCTATGTACAGGAAAAGTAAGGTAGATTAAAAGTCAATTGGAAATGTAGCACGTATTATTCAAATAAATGTTATGGTCAGGCAGCAACTAGAGAAACAACTGTTTTGTATCCAAGGGAGCATAACCATTCTCCAAACGTTACTGAAATAGACGTTAGAAATGCCCTTGATGACATTAGAGAGCACTAGCTCACAGAAACCTACCAGTCAAATACTGAAAGAAAGGCTGACTTGAGTACTCAAACATGCTAATGGGCAAATGCCCTCTATTTCTTCATTAAAAAGAACCATAGCTTGCACCAAAAAAGCCACAACAACTACCACACCTACTCCCAAAAAATTTGAAGAGGTGGTAATTCCCCAAGAACTATCTATAACTCATAATGAATAACCCTTTGTTCTCTATGACAACAAATGCAAAGGAAAAGAATAATTATGTTTGATACTGCAAACAAATTAATAAAGCTTCAACAATCAGAAGCATGGATGATGGATGGGACTTTTAAAATTTTTCCCAAACCATTTTACCAAATATACACTGTCCATGCCCTATATCAGAACACCAACATCCCCTTTATCTATGCCTTGCTACCCAATAAACAAAACTCCACATATATGGAAATACTAACTAAAATTAAACAAGAAACAAATAATAATTTTCCACAGAAAATAATTAGAGATTTTGAGCAGGCAATGATAACTGCAATTTTAAAATCCTACCCACACACATCAATTCAAGGATATTACTAACATTTCCACTCTCCAGCAGCGGTCCTCACACCCGCCATATTACAATGGGCAAACATATCCCATTTCCCATCTGCGGCAGTTCGATGTGAACCGCCACAAATTTGCACCCGCCACCGTGGTGGTGGGAGTCAATAGAGACCAACCGCTGTGCGGAATGATGTCCCATCTGCCATACAAATCAGGAAGCCCAAGTAGGCCGTCACAGCACAGCGGAGAAACCATCCAACCAGAGATGCCAGAAGCACAACAGCAGAGCATGAAAGCAGACTCCTGGTCCCCTACACCCAGTCCAAACCGCAATGGATCCAGCTCTACAAGCCTTTCTGGTGCTATATCTGATCCACTACCAGCAAATAATGGACCACCGCGGACAACCCCATAGGTATGCAATAGTACAACTCCGCACACAAACACAACAAACAACTCCTGGGCTGATATAGGGTTCCTGTCCACATCAGACACTCTGGTGGGGAGAGGAACACATCCCCAAGAGTACCCACTCATGTCCTATCTGTCACAAAATCACCCCTCTTCATCCGGGTCACCCATCAACCATGAAATCACAGCAATGACCCGGTCACGTCACCGCAGCGGTGCAGACGTGGGGAAACCTGCGCAGAATGTAGTTGACAGGGCCAGTGCTGTGCATGGGCAGTCCACAAAGATTTACAGGGCCCCACCTCTACCCTTCACACACTACACCCCCACATCTGTTTGGGAACATGCTGTGTGCTCCTCCTGTGCCCCCCTGCACAATCCATCTGCCACCACACACACCAAACAACCAGGGAGCCTGTCTTAGAATGTGGGGGCAAAGAGGAACACCCTGCAGAGAAACTCAAGGGGCAGTGCATTCTTCTTCCTCACACCTAACCTCCACTAATGTCAAGTAAACTGAGTCCAATAACAAAATGAAGACTCACACTGCATATAAACAACCACTGAACTGTCCACACTGCCTGACAAGTCACTCAGACACACCCCACATTGACACACAGCCACATACACATACCATATGTCAGCAGCAATGGAGGACAATAAATGAGCCAGCCAAAAGTGAAGTGGACAGTGATGGGAAGCCATGGAGCAAGCCACCAAGCATGTGTAAATCACATGCAAGAGAAGGAACATATCACACCACCCTTAGGCCATCAAATCAGACATGGGTGGTACAGTGAGTGGAATTCTATCAAAGTGACCTCTGTTCAACAACTCATGGAGACATCAAGGCAAGCCATGCATAGGCACAGGAATGATAGGAAATGTCTGAAGTCAAACACTGATCAGCCACACATCTGGCTCAACTTACTTGACATGTGTATGTCATCAGAACAACACACATGGCTCCTTGTCAAACTCCCTGACTGTCAAACCCAAGTTGGACCTTCACACTTACCCTCCTCTATCCAACTCACACCTGCAGCACTCAACACCAGTGTTAAACCCACTGAATGGTGCAAATGATGTCCTGTGAGTACACTGACAACCAATCTCACTCCCTGGGGTGTATCCACAAGCATCCCACACACACACTCAGGGATGCCTGGACCAATAATGACACAAAAACAATAGCCAAACACAAACCTCGCAAACATACACAGAAGTCAAACAAGCCCAATTATGGCCAGCCAAACAGTGGAAAGGCAATGGGACCCCAGACAGAACAGGAGTACACAACATTGTCACTCAGGACCAATGCACAGACACCATACCCCAACACAAACAAGAATTGCATCATCTCAAAACATTCATGAATACAAACTGGGATTAATGGGACAATAAGCTAACACAGACAGAGACACCACCCCGCCCATCAAGTGAACATGGTGTCATAGTGTACCACAAGCATGCAAATGCACAATCCTGACAAGTGACAGGTCAAAGATAGGAGGACATAGCACTATTGTTCAATCAAAACAAGCCCAGTAATAAGAATACACCTTGCTGCATATGACAGACATACTAGTAATGCACACTGCACTTGCAACACACATCAGAATGTATCACAATGCAGAAACAACTCACACACAATGTCATGCAAAAAGAGCATCACACACAGAGCATCTGTCAGCAAAAGAGACAACACAGGCCAAACACTGCATACATCCATCAACAAAAACACAACAGATGCACATGCCAATCCATCACATTGCAAACTCAGCTAGAAATCAGAAGGATGCACACCAGGCAAGTACAAGGCAGCATACACTGACTGCACTGCATGCAGCCCACACAATGTGTATACACCAACCAAATCAGTAGCACACACATCTCAGTGCCACACTATGTACTCCCACAACACAAATCAGCACAGCACACACACAACAGCACACTCAGCAGTAGCAAAACCTCAGCAAATACACATACAGCTAGCCAAGAACTGACAGATGCACAACTCAGGGACACCCAGGTGCAAACAACATGACCAGAGGACTGTGCAGCGCAAACAGTGCACTGCACATGAACAGCCATGGCTGCAAATCAGTACAAGAAATTCACACATGACTAATTGGGAAACTGTCCTGAGTGGCACATTGGTCCTGTGCATAAATCTGAACCACAAAGCCTAGTGTAACAAATGAAGTGGCGGGGAGGCTCACACAATGTGCAAGCCAAGGGGTAGGTGACTTAAGAATGAAGTGGTGTGTACGTCAGTACTTGACAGGTCAGGAGTGTACTGTACACAAATACATGGAGTCACTCACAATGGGTAGGCATCAGAAGCGCAGATAGGGGATGGTTTGCCCCTACGTCCCACATACCATACTTGATAAAAAAAATGGCTCAAGTGAAAGCAATGAATGAGAATACTCACCAACAATGTCAGAGTGGCTGAGCAGGTCTGCACAGTGAGCACAAACAAGAACAAGACACATGGCTGACAAAACACAACACAGACTTGGCTGTCAGACACTCTGCATACTCACACCTGGCAGCAACAACAAATAGGTGTCCCCCAGGATTGCAAGGATACACTAACACACTGCATAGTGCACAACCTACAACTCTTACATGTGCACACAATCACAAGCACAGGGCTGACAATTCAAAGTGGGCACTCAGCTCCTGGGTCATACATGTGTGCAGTTGGCATTGCAGGGGCACACATATATCAACACTACTGACAAAGTCACCCCTTCACACTTCATGACCACCCAAGTGCACACATTCAAATGTACCCATGTGACTAGGAAGACAGCCCCTCACAAGATGACCATACATCAACACTGTTGTTCATACGTCACGAAAGATCACACAGACATGATGGACCCTGGCCAGCCTGCCTGTAATCCTGTAGATAGAATTCCCCTCTGTGCTGGTAGTGCATCCTAACACGATATGTTCAATTTAGCAAACCTGACCATGGAATGATTAGGATAACAGTAGATCATCACAAACAACCATCATTGTACCCCCATGCCTCAGAGTCAAGAGAAACTGAAGTGCCTGTTACCTCTGGCAAACTCTTAAAAAGTGAAACAAGCAATTGGCAATGTTTAAGTGGCATACAGAGCATGTGTCACATGAAACCATACCCATACAGAAAGCTTTTTATTAAGCAAGGACACTGACAAAGCAGACAACGGGAGTAACTGTCTTCATAACATATTACCCAGATAGGCATCAAAAGAAGACAGGAGCAAGGACAGTGGCCAGTCCATAGTTCAAAGTAGGGACATGTGTGCATGAGAACCTGCACAGGGAATGGGCACCCATATTTACAAACAGCAAGGCCAGTGGCCAGTCCATAGTTCAAAGGAGGCACATGTGTGCATTAGAACCTGCACAGCGAATGGGCAAACAAAGTGACAAACAGCAAGGCAAGTGGCCAGTCCATAGTTCAAAGTAGGCACATGTGTGCAGGAGAACCTGCACAGGGAAAGGGCATTCATTGTTACAAACAGCAAGGCCAGTGGTCATTCCATAGTTCAAAGTAGGCACATGTGTGCATGAGAACCTGCACAGGGAATGGCAAACAAAGTGACAAACAGTAAGGCCAGTGATCCGTCCATAGTTCAAAGTAGGCACAATTGTGCATGAGAACCTGCACAGGGAATGGGCAAACAAAGTGACAAACAGCAAGGCCAGTGGCAAGTCCATAGTAAAAAGTAGGCACATGTGTGCATGAGAAACTGCACAAGGAATGGGCAAAGAAAGTGACTAACAGCAAGGCCAGGGGGCAGTCCCTAGTTCAAAGTAGGCACATGTGTGCATGAGAATCTGCACAGGGAATTGGTGGAGGCACCAGTGGTTTTCGGAGCTGAATGGCTGCTTGGACCGGTTGGCGTGGTGGCACGTGGAGGCGAAGACATGCTGCACTGAGACACAGTGTGTGAGGGTGAATGTGAAGGGCTGACTCTCCAATTCTTGGGGATTTGATAGCCCAGAGCCACCTTGGGCAGACTAGGAAGTGGGGCGGGCACAACAGACTCACTCTCTACCACAGGTGCATTAGGTACAGATGGTGGCCCTCCCTCTGGGGATCTGATGGATCTGCTGGATTGGACAGTACGCTTGGCCTGGCCTTGCCTTTTCCCCTCCATCCCCGGTTGACCAGGTGAACCCCCTACAGTGCCCTCGTTTCCCAGCTTCACAGGGGTGTGCATGGGAGTTGAGGTTATGGGTGAATCTGCCTTAGAGGGCTTTTTCTGAGGACTCTTAGCCGGCACCAGCTTCACAGCAGGCACAGCAACTGTCGTCTGTCTATGGGAGACACTTTTGGGATGGGAGTGTCCTTGGATGGGGCTAATTTTGAGGCATGGGAGCCTGAGGCTCGCTTCTTGGCTTGTTGTCCCTGAGTGTCACCTGAAGGGCTTTTGCCTTGATGCTCCTGTGTCACTTTAGTTTGTTTGGGGGATGGTGTCTGTGCTCTAGCCCACTGGAGGTGCAACTATTGTGTGCTGCAGTTGTGTACATGGATCCTATGGGCTGTGGTGTGTGGTCAATCTCGTCAGATGTAGCCACTGGCAGGGGGGTTGACAAAGGGACTGGAACTGGACTCTTAGCCTGTGACAGCTGAATGGCTGCCGCCACTGTGGAGGACAAAGACTGGACAGTCCTATGTAGTTCACCCAGGTCTGAATGAATGCCCTCCATGAAGGCAACTACCTGTGCCAACTTCTTGTCATGGTCTAGGAAAGCATTAAGGTGAGTTGTCTGACGTACACACAGCTGGCGCAAAAAGGTCCACCACCTCAACACTGAGGGCAGCAGGGGAAACAGGGGCACGGGCTTTGGTGCCTGGGGGAAAGGACACTCTGCCCTTCTTACTTGTGTGAGCACATGCAGCCCTAGTGGATGTAGCTGGGAGGGAGGGTGGGCACTGGATGATGTGTGGTGGGAGAGGACGCAGATTTGCCACTCCTTCTGCCCACCAACATCGAGGATGCACCGCTGGCATCAGATGACGTAGAGGTTGGTGTTTCTGGGAATGTTTCCTCAAGGACACTCCTGTCTCCCACCGAGGTGCTGGTCACATCAGTGTCAGTGAGCTCATGTGTAGCAGTCATGCAAGATGCCTCTCCAATGGTGTCCATCCCGTGTCCCTCTCTACCCTCGGAAGATGCTGCAAGAGACAGAGATGTTGGTTCAGTTTAGTGCCATGCAAACAAACATCATATGCAAGCAAAGCACAAAACAAGATGATGATACCCCCAAGTTGCACACCACTCTGTGCAGTAACATTGTGCAACCTTAATTCAAAACTCAAAAGATGCATGGTAACATGCACACTTGGCATTATTGAACTATGTGATGTACACACAGCCAAATAGCTTGCCTGTGCCTCCGTGTAACCTGACATACAGATCCCTGTGAGGTTACCTAAGTCCCTATGGGTGAAAAAGATGCACATCCCAACATGTTGTCACAGTCACATATGAAGTCAACATAAGGGGATAGCACAGATACAGACTCCAAAATGTCATTTAGCAATGGCCATGAGCTCCTTACAAGCCATTGCATCACACTAGCAATGTCACAGAGTCCAGCCCTGGCTCAGAGTTGGAATACATTCAGTCACTCACAACCAAAGTCACCCTTCCCAGAATACTCACCCCCAGCTTGCTGCTGATGGACCCTCAAACGTTCATCCAGCTCTGGCTGTGGCACAGCCAAGATGCGGGCCAATTGTGGTATCATGCTCCTGCGTGCCAACCTGCCAGTCCAAGGGAGCAGACCCAGAGTCTTCTCTGCCATGATTTAGCTCAGCCGGCAGATGCCATCCCACCTCTTGTGACAGTGTGTGTGCCATCGGTTGTAGACACCCAGAGCCCGCAACTTGCAAGCATTGGCCCTCCATACGGTCTTATGCTGGTGGACTTTCAGCGGCAGGCATGGGAGACAATGAGAGCAAATTTCAGTGACACTGGGTTATGTACCACTGTGTCTCAGTACAGGAGCATGCACACACTCAGCACAGCTGTTCAGATATGTTTAGCAGGGACAATACAGCATGACACGTAATATATCAACATGAGATAAACATAATGCAGGTATGAGTATGGACACAGTACCTGGCCATCTCATACACATGCAGAATTCCAGCACAGAAAGCGAGGTGAAGATGGCCCTCATCTGCAATGCAGTTTGTGAGGGAGCAAGACATACATTACATTGCAAATTATGTTTTGGGGCAGACTCACTTTGTCAAACACTGCACACCCCTCAATGTCCTTGGGCTGTGAATGGCTACCTGTGTCATGAAGGTCATATATAGGAACATGATCTTACAATCTCACACCCTTGTCACAAGGTCTGTGTTGTGCAATCCACAGGCGTAAGATAACTCATTGAGGAATAGGGTAGCAGACAACCCATATGTCTCACTCTGTCCATTCAGTGATGGGTCGCTGACAAATTGGATAGTAACTGTGCAGGCCAGGGGGGCTCACAATGCGGTCTAACATGGGCCATTAGAACTGTCACATGCATGTACAAGATGAGAGGGAAAAATGTGACTACAAATGTGAGTCAATACACATTATGAAGAAAATGGAAGGGGGATGTTTCAAAAGTACAGCAATCTGCTGTGTCATAGGTGAATTTCCACCAAGAGTGTCACCCTCAGGCATGTTACTCTTGTGCATAATGTTGACTTATCCATGGGGCAATATAAAGTCAAACACACTTCCATCAGTACCCTCTGGACGGAAACTCTTTGTAATGTCACAGTAATGGCCTGTGAAGAACTTCATGGACCCAAACGTCCATTCGCCCAGGCAATTTCTGTCCTGACTGGCACTTACCAAACTTGAAGTGTCACTGTATGGCTGCAAAAATTACTGCATGTCCCTCCCATCCTGATATGCAGCTAGGGAAATGTGTAAAATAGGCTACAGACCCCTTTCTCCTGAAGTCATCATGCTAGACAGTGTATCACACAAACCCTCACTCCCAGGCTCATACTGCAGCAGATCAAGTTCATTCATGCACTCCCTGCACTCCCCTACTTTCACTCTGAAGCACTTACCATGACATCAGGAACAACATATAGCCTTCCATACTGTGTTAGCACCTCATCCACCAGGACCTCCTGCTCCTCTGTGGTGAAAGGACGGGCCCTGATATTTTCAGTCCTTGTGATCACTGGGTCCATGAGCCAGGAACAGCAGCAGTTGGTGGTGAAGTGCGCCAGTCAGCAGTGCCTGGAAGCAGTGGAAATGTGTGGCTCTCTCCCACACATATTTAGTCCTCTGGGGTTGTTTCAGTGGTACTAAGCTGCTGCAATTGGTGTTCCTGGTCAGCTTTATTCAAATGCATCCAATGACCGGTCCGCGGTAGCGGATCATGCCTACCACAATTTTCTAACTTGCATTTGGCTACAGCGATTGTGGTTCCCATTGGCTGTAAGGGCATGGGTATTGGCGGTGACACACCGCTGGGGCCAGGCGGTTGTTACCGCAATCGTGCATCTTACAATTGCATCCAATGACCAGCCCCGCTGTAGCGGAGCATGCCTACCGCTATTTTCAAAATAGTATATGGCTACCGTGATTGCAGATCCCGTTGGCTGTAAGGGCATAGGCATTGGCGGTGACACACTGCAGGGACCAGGCCGTTGCTACCGTGATCGTGCATCTTACAACTGTATCCAATACTGTGATGTGGCCGCCTGATGTTGGTGGCCATGGCCATGATTGTGGTGGCGGAGCACACCAACCGCCCTTTTAAAAATGTATATCACTACTGCGATTGCAGTGTGCATTGGCGGTGACACACTGCGGGGGTCAGGCAGTTGCTACTGTGATGTGGCCGCCTGATATTGGTGACCATGACTGTGATTGTGGTGACGGAGCAAACCAACCGATTTTGCAATGTGTATATCACTACCCCGATTGCGGGTTGCATTGGTGGTGACACACCGCAGGGGCCAGGCAGTCGCTACTGTGATGTGACCGTCTGATATTTGTGCCTATGGCCGTGATTGTGGTGGTTGAGCACACCAACTACCATTTTACAATGTGTATATCACTACCAAGATTGCGATGGGCATTATCGGTGACATACCTCGGAGGTCAGTCAATCACTTCCGTGTTGTGGCCGCCTGATATTGGTGCCCATGGGCATGATTGTGGTGGTGGAGCATACCAACCGCCATATTACAATGTCTCTATCACTACTGCGATTGCGGTGGGAATTGGCGGTGACACACTGCGGGGACCAGGCGGTCGCTACCATGATGTGGCTGTCTGATATTGGTGCAGATGGCCGTTATTGTGGTGGCGGAGCATAATAACCTCCATTTTGTAATGTGTATATCACTACCGCGATTGCGGTGGGCATTGGCAGTGACACACCGTGGGCAAGGCAGTTGGTACCGTGATTTTGCAACTTGATATTGGTGCCTATGTACGTGATTGTGGTGGCGGTGCACACTTACACCACCAATGGACACATCATGCTGTGGCAATGTCTCTGTTGTGAAAAAATAAAAAAAGGGCAGATCACGTAACCCAGGGAGCACGCAAACAGCTTTAAGTTGAAAAAGAAGAAGCATAACGTTCTAAAAAAGGTGTGCACAGCAATTCTTAACAGTTCTGTATGATTTGACTGTCCTACCTGCAAGTAGCACCCACTTAAAAGAAACAAGAAAAACAATGGAAAATTGACTTTAATGGATTCGTGAACGGACGTGAGAAGCACATCTAAGAAATGGAAGAACCTAGCATGAGTATATTTTGTTTTCATTGAGTTATGAACACAAATCATTTTTGTCATTGTTTTAATACTATATATGTTGGAATGTACATCGTTTAAACAATATGATATGGTTGGGCTAAATTTTTTACATCAGGTTTATGGCGCAATAGATAACATCAATAGGGTGGGCGGGGTATAGTATGGTACTATCTGGGGAATCATGAGTGTTGCAAATTGATACAAAATGGACTGGATTAATGTGCAGGGGACTGTATGCCATTACTGGGTTTGTGATTTATGCAGAGATGTATTATGGGTGTTGTAAGTAGGAGTGATTTTAGCGTTGATAATTGAAAGGCAGCGATAGGTGAAGTGCAAGAGGTGGGGCAACATCAAAGGAGTTAAAACAGTGGGAAAAGATGGCGTGCAGTTAAAGGCCACCATTAGGAGGGAGTCGTGGTTTAGAGCAAGAAAATAGAATCAAGCTGTGAAGGTTCGAGATTGAGTGGTTGCAAATCCAGGGAGATAACAGTGGGAAGAGGAAATAGCAGTATAGGGGTGAAAGATTGGGGATGTCATGTAAGGTTATGTAAGATTAAAAACATGGGAAAGAGATTTGGTTAGAGGATTCTTTATAGTTTAAATACGGGAGCATTTGAGCTCTGGGTTTAGAGGTAATGCGCTATACACAGGGGTTGATCTTAAAAATAGCATGTTTCTTTGGCTTTAAAATGGAAAGTGTCAAGCGTAGCAATTTGAATTAAAAATGTTAACAGCAATGTTTTCCTATTTTATAGTGAACCCCTGAGGAAGGGCTTTGTACAGCCCGAAATGCATTGAGGATGTTTTATGTTTTTTGCGTGCCCGGAAAAAGGCCTGGAGTGGCATATCAGCAGCATGAGAAGTGGTAGAAACGTAAGCTAATCACGTGTGGAAAGAACAACGAAAATATAAAGGAATGAAATTAAAGTCATGGAGTACATGGATTAATTATTGTAGAAATTGGAAAAGAAAAGGAAAAAGTTATTTGAAAAATGTGTGACAATTACGATATCAGCTGTGCGCCTGGATCTGGAGTGAAGTGGCGCTCCAATTTTGATGTTGTTTTCTCTGATGTGAAAAAAAAGGACAGATCACATAATCCAGGGAGCACGCAAACAGCTTTAAGTTGAAAAAGAAGAAGCATAACGTTCTAAAAAAGGTGTGCACGCCAATTCTTGACAGTTCTGTTGCAGTGTCAATGGCCAGTTCTCAACATTGTACAGTAGACACATGAATCATGCCACCAGATAGTGCTTACCAATGCTAGTGTGACATTTAGCCCATTGATAACTACACATGTAATGTCAGTGCACAAGATTACATGAATGGGCATGTGCTCACTCACATGTAACTTATGAAATTGTTGTGCATGTACACAGATGTGTGGTGTGATGGACTCTCACATGTGTACACATTTCAATGTGTGAGATGTTTAAGTGATACACAGTAATGAAGATCTGACCACATATTGTGTCTATGTCACTGTGTAGACTGCTGAACTCATGTTAATACTTGATCTTTGTGCACACACTGTGCACATTGTGTTGTTAATGGGTGCCCTATCCGAATTATGCAAGAAGATTTGTCAGGTACAGCAGCTACATAGAAGCTAGCAGTGTTGCTTTCTCGCACATGTGCTGTGTCAACTACTCTCAGTGCTGGTGGCACAACATGTTGGAATGTACCTTTTTGAATTCACATAGTCTGATTCTGTTTTGGGGGAAACCTCCGAGTGAATACTGGACAGGTGTGCGACTAGTTTTGGTCAAGGTGTCCCTACATGTGAGTTGTGCTGTAAGCTGAAGTGATTTTGCCAGTCTGTTGGCGCTGTCTCAGTCAACACGTAAGATGTTGGACACATCACATGGGGGATTTATTTGACATGTGTGCCTTTTCATCTCACCTAGGAGGCAACCAAATGTGCACCTTCCATTCACAGTGCTGGGGGACATGGAGGATGAGGACATCATACGGAAATTCCGTCTGGATCGACCTACCCTTCAAGACCTCTGTGCACTGTTGGTGCCCCATCTGAGGCCTCACAGAACATATATGACTGCTTTGACACCAACGTGTAAGGTGATGGTGGCTCTGCATTTCTTTGCTACTGGTTCATTTCAGTACACAGTGTCCTCTGCAGATGGGATGTTGCAACCTATGTTCAGCAAGGTGCTACGTGATGTCCTGTCCGCTATGATGACCTACAAGGACAAATACATCCATTTCCCCAGGAGGCATGAATTGGCGGCTGTGAAGGGTGATTTCTATGTCCTTGGCCACATCCCTAATGGTGGTGGTGCCATTGACCGTACATATGTTGGCCTGGTTCCACTACAGGCATGTGAGCACATCTACAGAAACAGGAAGCATTTCTATTCCATTAATGTGCAAGTGGTATGCCAGGCAGATATGATATTCTCACGTCTGTGCCAAATTTCCAGGATTTGCCCATGACTCCTACTTTCTGTGTAACAGCATCTAACCACAGCTGATGGCAAATCTGTATCCAGAGCATGCATGGATTGTGGGTGAGTACGCAGAGTCAAGTAGTGTGCTGTATGTGTGACATGCTGTTCTCAGCTACTGTTTATCATACAAAATTGGTCTGTGTATCTCACACATAGGTCACTCTGCATATCCCAACCGGCCTTGGTTGCTGAGCCCACTGAGGTGTCCCAGGACCCCGGGTGATGTCCACTATAATGATGCACATGGCAGGTTACGTTGCTTGGTGGAGCGTACATTTGGTCTACTTAAGTCACGATTTCGCTGCCTGGACAAGACCGGAGGTGCACTGATGTACTCTCCGCAAAAGGTGTGTCAGATCGTATTTGCATGCTGCATGCTCCACAACCTGGCCATGAGCAAGGAGATCTCCCTGCTCCTGGATGATGATGAGCAGCCGAGGCCGCTGCCTGAAAACCCACACATGTCCAGCGATGAGGATAGTGGAGAGGAGGAAGGTGTCAACCTTCGTCACCAGCTCATCAATCGCTACTTCCCTTGAAGATGAGTGACATTGTACAACGGTGCCATTGTCTGCTGATTTTGTTGTTGGTTACAAGGCCTTGGTGAGCATTGTGACTGCTGCCTGTTGTTAGCTCTGTGCTGGCTGCTAATGTTTCTGGGACAGGGTAGGCATGCACAGCTACAGGATGTCTATGTTGGTACTGTTGCTCATTATAATGTGTGCAGACTTGAGTACCTTTTTGACAAGTGTTGTGTAATGGCTGTGATGCCATCACCTGACAAGTGGATAGTGTTCTCTTGTGTTTTCCTAGGTCCCTTCAGCCTATCAATGAGTCCAGACACAATCAGTGTTCCTGGTACATTGTAAACTGAGTCAACATTGTACATCCTGTGATAAACATGGAGCTGACACAAAAACATAGGTATGTAAGGATTGCTTATGTACAATGTGTATATGTGACAGGGAAGTGAATTTTTACAAAATGGTGAAAAGCGAATCAATGAGTTGTCAGTGATGGTAGATGAGACAATTTAGTAGTCACCACATTGATGTGGTGACCCAGTCCAACAGATGCATACCATTAACCTGGCAATGTAGGTAAGGACAGTAAAAAAAGTCAATGGCTAAGTGAGGAGGGGTGCCATCATGGCTGGCTCTTTGACTGGCGTTTGGCTGGTGCTTTGCTACAGGATCGTCCCTGAGATTTTCTTGGACGACCCCTTGAGCGTTTGGCAGGAGGCCTCTGCTGCGGGCTCAGTGGGGTCTGAGGACTTACCCTTCTCTGTGGCCGTAAAGGAGGTGGGGGAACTGTAATCCTGCGGGTAACTAAAGGGAGGTGGAGCTGTTGTTTGTGCCACAGGCCTGTCTCTCAGAACCCCCACAAGCTGGCCCAGGGGGTCACGATTTGGCCCATGCGGGTGTCTATGAAACTCAGCAGCAGGGAGAGGCCACGAGAATATTCAAGAGCCTGGCCCGTGTGTCTCTGGGCTCATTCATAGGTCCCAAGGACTATGGCGATGTTGGCCAGGGATTCGGTCCCAATGCCTGTTTGGGTTTGACTCCCAGTTGCCCTCCCACCTGCCCTGCTGTCCTGAAACTGTGGCATACCCGCTCTACACACCCGAGTACTCTCCCTGCCCTCCTCAGATTGTGGGGTGGGGTTGTCACCCTCTGAGACAGGGAGAGTGTTGGAGGCAGCACTGGTGGTGGTGGTGGTGGAGACTGCACAGGTCGTTATAGCAGGGGTCAGCATAGTTGTTTTTGCTGAGGCTGTGGCGGTGGGGACAGTGGGGTCCTGGGACCTGTTGCGCCCTGGCATGCCTGATGGACTGGCTTCTGGCCCGCACCCAAGAAATCTAGGTAGTCTGCATCAGAGAGAAGACTGGCTCTGCAGGTTGGTGTGGTCATCTTCAGCTGTCAGTTCTTGGTTACCTGTGGAACAGAGGGGAAATAGTCATTGAAGTTCACCCCTCAAGCTTGGTGTAAGATGTTTAGTATTTACAAGTTATACACCACACAGTATACATTGATATTGCATTGTATGTCTGAACAGTACTGTGCATCAAGACATGATGTAGAGGTACGTACATTACTTGTCCATGGTGTGACATAATAGATACCATGCGCCATGTGCATATTTCGTGATTACAAGAACATGTTGTTATCTAACCACTAGCAGCACAACAACTTTATGTGAAGCATCTTTGTTGATTTTTCTGCATGGAAGACATTACATTTGAGCATGATCTAGATATTGTACTCTCATGCATACCTTTGTCATGTCATATGCTTTGCTTACTTTTTACTACTGACCATGCTTGTTTTGTTTTCATATGGGTCTTGACGCTCTGCCCCCATGGCACTTACAGATAGCAATCAGTGCAGTGCATGATTGTGCCCTGATTTTCTTAAACATGTGATTTGGTGAGTCACACTTTGGTTTCTGTGACAGTTACCTATGCTTAGCTGTCTGCACACTGTACTTGGATACTGGATCTGTGGCAATTTTGGTGGGATGTGAGGGCTGATGTGGTCATATGGCCCCTTGCTTTTTTTAAAGAAATGGCGGGGTGCATGCACTGTCTATTTACCTGTTCTGTGGCACAGTTAGGGGGTATTTCTGATACATCTTTCTGGGTGTGTGGTAGAGTGCTCCATCTTGCTGAACTGTGGGACATGGGGGCGTGGTGGGAGTTGAAATGCTGGTCTCCCAGCCACACACACCCCTCCCTGTGAAGATGGCTACTTACCTGTAACTTTGATGGATGAGATTCAATGTCTGCCACATGGTTGTGGGTGGGGGAGTACTGCATCTTGCTCAGCTTTGGGACAATGGGGCCTGGTGGGAGTTGCAGTGCTGGCCTCCCAGCCACACACACATCTCTCTGTGAAGATGGCTACCTACCCGTAACTTTGGTGAGTGAGATTCAATGTCTGCCACATGGCTTTGGGTGGGGAGTACTCCATCTTGCTCAGCGTTGGAACAAGGGGGCCTGGTGGGAGTTGTAGTGCAGGCTTCCTCACCACAAACACTCCTCCCTGTTAAGATGGCTACCTACCTGATACTTTGAAGTGAGCATTGCAATGGCAGACACATACTTCTGGGTGGGGAGGGGTGGGAGCTCCATCCTGGTGTGCTCTGTGACAAGGGTGCATGATGGGAGTTGTGGTGCAAGCTTCCAAACCACAAACCACCCTTCCTGTGAAGATGGCTACCTACCTGTAAGTTTGGTTGGTGAGGTACAATGGCTGCCACATGCTTCTGGCTAGGGGGAGTGTTCCATCTTGCTCGGAGGTAGGACAAGGGGGCCTGTTGGGAGTTGAAGTGCTGGCCTCCCAGCCACAAACACCCGTCCCTGTTAAGATGGCTACGTACCTGTAAGTTTGATATGAGCACACACCCTTCCCTGTGAAGATGGCTACCTACTGGCTAGTTTGATGAGGGCAATGTAATGGCTGCCACATGCTTGTGGGTGGGGGAGTGCTCCATCCTGCTCAGGGGTGGGACAAGGGGGCCTGTTGGGAGTTGAAGTGCTGGCCTCCCATACACACACACATCTTCCTGTGAAGATGGCTACCATATCTGTAAATTTGATGAGTGAGATTCAATGTCTGCCACATGGTTGTGGGTGGAGGGAGTACTCCATCATGCTCAGCTTTAGGACAAGGGAGCCTGGTGGCAGTTGAAGTGCTGGTCTCACAGCCACACATACCCCTCCCTGTGAAGATGGGTTCCTACCTGTAACTTTGATAAGTATGATTCAAAGTCTGCCACTTGGTTGTGGGTGGGGGTGTACTCCACCTTCTTCAGCTTTGGGACAAGGGGGACTGGTGGGAGTTGTAGTGCAGGCTTCCTTACCACAAACACCCCTCCTGAGGTCTACGATTTCAGATTTCGTACCGTATCTAGCCGCCATTTTGTGTCCTGTCGCCATTTTGTGTTGCCCTCACTCACGCAGCACGGCGAATGATGTGCTTTTGCTTTTCCAGCTGCTACGTGTCCTTTCAGTTAAAAAGTAACTCCATTGTCCTTGTTCATGAAACCCGATGTCAGGGTCTGGCTGAGTTCATTAATCCATGTCTGGTTTGATTGATCCCTGCCTCGGCCGACTATTTGCCCTCTCCTATTCTTTCCTTATACTATCTTATTCGACTGGCCTTCGCTCTTCTCTCTTTGTATGCTCCCATTACACAACCATCCTTTGAGACACACAAGTACGACCTGCCACCTGCAAGAGTTGATTGTGGACACCATCACTGATAAATTTGTCAGGGGTAGCACACGGGGTCTGAGAAAGGGGCGTATTTGAGACACCTGATAGCTTGTTTTTCAACTTTTCTCATTGGTTCGTTTTGTATGTCCAAGGAGTGGGATATTGTAAATGTGTTTCCTATAAAAGACTGTGCGCCACGGATTGAAGTAGCAGTCTCCTTGGAATCCACCCTAAGTGTAACTTCTGGGACAACTGTGCTTAGCTGTAGCTAATAAACCTGGCTTCCACGCTCAATGGAGTGTCTTGTGTCTCTGTTAGTTACAAGGCAGGTGAATCCGGGGATTTAGGCGTGCCCTGCGCCACCCGGCCCATAAGGCCCGGTTCTCCACTCCCTGTTAAGATGCCTACCTACCTGTTACTTTGAAGTGAGCAATGCAATGGCTGACACATGCTTCTGGATTGGGAGGGGTGGGTGCGCCATCTGGTGTGCTTTGTGACAAAGGTGCCTTGTGGGAGTTGTGGGGCAAGCTTCCTAACCACAAAACATCCTCCCTGTGAAGATGGCTACCTACCTGTAAGTGTAGTTGGTGAGGTACAATGGCTGCCACATGCTTACAGGCTGGGGCGGAGTGCTCCATCTTGCTCAGGGGTGGGACAAGGGGTCCTGTTAGGTGTTGAAGTGCTGGCCTTCCAGCCACAAACACCCCTCACTGTTAAGATGACTACCTACCTGTAATCGTGATGTGAGCAAACACCCCTCCCTGTTAAGATGGCTACCTACCTGTAAATTTGATGTGAGTAAACACACCTCCCTATTAAGAGGGCTCTCTTTATGTGAGCTTGATGTGATTAATGGAATGGCTGCCACATGGTTCTGGGTGGTGGATTTTTTCTATCCTGCTCAGCTGTGGGACAAGGGTGCCTGGTGGGAGTTGTAGTGCTGGCTGCCTATCTACAGAGAGCCTTCCCTGTTAAGATGGCTGGCTCCCTGTGAAGCAGAGGAAGGGAATGGTTACACATGGCTCTTGGGTGGGGGGAGTGTTCCATCCTCGTCAGCCAGGGAACAGGGGGCCTGGTGGGTGTTGTAGTGCTGGCTGCCTGTACACATGCAACCCAGGGAATGTTTCTAGCTACCTTTGGGGTAAATGAGAGGGTGTGAATGTTGGATCTGTGAGACATGTGTTAGGGAATGTTAGAAATGGGATTTCTGGTTGGCTAAGGCTTGCGCCAAAGCCAGGCAGAAACCGCCACTCTAGTCAGGGCAAGCGAGTTAAACGCAGAAGATAACCCCTGCTCACCCTCTTGGTAGCTTGGAACGAGCAGTCAGGCTTATCCCGGGGGCAATGTGTAAAGTGTTTGTGCAACACACAGACACAGTAGCAACACACTAAGCACACCACAAATGGAACTCCACACAAGGTTATATAAAAGATAGCCTTTGTATTGTCAAAAACACATTAGACACATTCTCACACATTTACAATGTGACACATGGCACGGGCAATATTCACACTAGGTTATAAACAGGACCAGGCCAATCGGGTCATGGTCAGAACCATCAGATTGCAGGTAAGTAAATGCAAAACACAACCAATGACTACTGGGACCATAATGACCTAATGACCTAAGCAATATATCACATTAGACATAAACCCACAGTAGGCCCAAACCTTATAAGCATGAACACATAAACACATTACGCAAAGGGCCTCACTTGCATAAACCCATTACGCAATATCACATTAGGCATAAATCACATTTAAGCATGAATCATATTAGGCCCAAACCTCATCAGCATAGACACCCTCCTACGCATAAGCACATTACGCATTAGGCCTCACCAACATAAGCATCATTAGAGGCATAAACCAGTGTGCATACATCACATTTGGCACCTAATACATCTCATGTAGTAACTCGGCAGTGCACTGTGGTAACACCACTACCAGGTGCATACATCTCCTGAGGGCCTTGTCCCTTTCACCATCCTACCTTTGACCCCAGGCCAATTGGCCTTCTCGCCGGGCTCAAATGCCTTATGTCCAGAATGTCCGGGTACATAGCTGCCACTTGGAGCTGGAGCAAAAAGTGCACAGTGCGTGGGTACCAATGTGCCCCCTGGGTCCCCTCTTAGGACTCCTCCATGTGCCCTGGCCTAAAAGTAGCAGCTGCCAACTAATTGCTGGGCAGCTGGGATCACCAAATGGCACCACTGTGCCCTCCTGTCCCACTCCGGGACTCTCATCATCAATTGTGACCAAATGGGCAAGGGCCCTGCATTGCCCTCAGGACCCCCATCTAGGACCCTAAAACAACTCTGCCTTTGTTGGAAACACACAGGCTCCAAACACCAAAACAGGCCCAACAACATGGGAGCAGCCCACTCGCTCTCTGGCGGGGCCGCTCAAACACCAACTCGGTAGCTTGGGGAAGCAACAATGGGGCAGGCACCAATAGCGTGCCTCGATATGCCCCCAAACACTAAATGCCTCATTGGTGTAGCCCGCTGACAGATGGTGCCGCTCAGAATCTGAGGACAAGCCTGTGCCTCAACCGGCACCACCAAACAGAGAATCTCCTACTCACCGGGCTCTTGTAGGCACTTCTCCGCTCTGCCTCTTGGTGGGGGAAGCTCCCTCTTCGTGGAGCCTCTTACAGGGAATGACTCTTCTGAATCAGGACGGTCTCAGGACTTCATTGCGGCTGCCACAGCGGGGCTCTCCCTTGCACACAGGAGCTCCGCTTTACCGCTGGCACACACAGGAGAGCCCCGCTTTCGGGGACTCTCTTTTTTGCCTCCCTTCACCCGGATCCCCTCCTGGGGCCCGGGGCTTCTCTGTGAAACCCGGGAGGCTCCAGTCGGTACTTCAGTGGGCGCGGGGCTTCCCTCAAGGAAGCAGACGTTCCGCCCCACGTCAGGCATCAAGCTGCCTGATTTCCTGTGAGGTCGATCGGCTGTGGTGGTGAAACGTGGGGTGGGCTCCCGCTGTAGTAAAAAATGCTGGTGGGTGGGCACCCGCCAGAACAGGCAGAAACATGGGGGCACCCACATTAAAAGCAGACATAAAGCGGCCATTAGGGGTGGGCACCCACCAATTAAATATTGTAATAAGTGGAGTGGGCACCCGCCTCACTAGGCATCACGGGAGAATCCCTCATGCTAGGATTCTCCTCATCAAGTAAAGCAGCCCAGCACTGCAGAGCCCTTGTGCTGCTTTTCCCTAGGGCAATAAGAATCCAGCATAGCGCCCACGAGGTGCTGGACATAGCAAAAGTCCCTCAAATCAGTAGGACTGAAGTTGGTCATGCCGTGCCCAGAGAGGCAGTCCTCCTGGCAGGTCCTCCTGGGCCCCCAGCAGCAGCACGCCCCCACAGGTTCTGGATCAGGCACTGAATAACATTATGGGGTCACAGCCCCTTCTTTTATACACCCTTTCTTCTTTGTGTCACAGCCAGGGCTTGGGGATACCAGTCAGAACTGGTTTAGGGGGATTTGGAGCACTTTGTTTGCCAAGCTCCTCTTTCCCTTTGTCAGGTGGAGGCTCGCCATCAGACACACCACAGGGGGGTGGAGCCAGCATTCACTAGGGAAGCACCATCCTATTTAGCGTCAGGGGAATTCTCTTCCCATTACTCTCAGCCCAGATGTCCCAATCAGCCTAGCGCTGACTCGTCCTGCCCCTCCTGGAGCCACCCACACCCCTCAGCTCCTGTCACTCACAAGCTGGACATGCAATTCACATCAGGCAGGCAGACACATAACACACAGAAATGCCAACTTCTAAAAGTGGCATTTCTCCACCAGTCACCATAAATCCGCGCACACCATTGTGCAGCATTTATTCTCATGAGTTTATAAATACTAAACTCGCCCCTGCACTCCCCTCATACCAGGAATTACCATGGACACACTTATCCCCCATGCATTCCTACGGAAGAGCAGGCCCATCTCACCACACATATATAAGCAGCGTACACAATTTACACTGGACCACTGTGCTAAAGTGCTCAAAAGGCCTTAAATCACCAACACCAGGTTACAGAAAAAGGCTAGTTTTAGGGTAAACCTGCCTAAATGGGCACGTCCCACAGGGAGTGTGTGGTGCACATGAATGGAATTGGGCCTAGGAGATGTAGCTTTGTAGTTGTGCAAGACAGTACGTAGCAGTGTGATGGTAGAAATGTGCCTGTACTTACCAGATTCCACTCCCTGGCTATTCCAGTGAGACACTCAGGATGCAGTATGGGTACAGCATAGCAAGCACCTTCTACTCCCATGCAGTGAATGTTCTTGGTGGAATAGGAGGGCCACCGCCAGTTGACAGTTCTTGTATTTCTTCTGTTTCACCTGCCTCTTGAGGTCACACCACCGCTTCATGATCTGCTTCTTGGTGCTCCCTACTGCATTGACCTTGTTGACTATCCTTCCCCACATTTGTGGTCTGGTGGCTAATGGTGTCTGTTGGACCCGGTTACCAAACAATTGTGGTTCTACTCTGAGTATCGCATCTGCCTGCCATGACTGAAAACTCATTGCCAGTGAATTTGGGCATTTTCTTTTGTGCCATGGTGTGTGATGTGCAAATGGTTTGAGGTGCAGGTGTGAGGGTGGTGAGGGTAATGTAAGTGGTGTGTGTGTGTGTGTTTTGCCAGTGTGATGTGTGGTGGTTTGCCTCTCCTTTGTGCTATAGGTTTTATTCCTTCAGGGCTAGAGTATTGCACGGGATTCTGGGCTAGAGTATTGCACGGAATTCTGGTCAGGGAAGGGGCTGATTTTATACTCAGCTATGTGGGGTGTCAAAATGGAGTATTGCTGTCAGGTGTGTTGTGTGGGTTGTACTTGGATTTGTATTTTTTGAGTTGCCATGGGGGTGTGTCCTTGGGGCGTGTTAGGTGTTTTGGGGGGCTCATCTAGTTTGATGTGTACACTTGGTAGCCTTGTTGTGTGTTTTTTTTGTCAACCACCATAATAGTGCCAGATCAGCTGCGGTGGTGGGTATGCAACAGCCCTTCCACCTGCTCTCCCATTCATCACTGTTAGCAATCGCGGTGGTCAGAAACAGCGGATCGTTCAGCTGTCACCTCAATGGTATCCTAAATGTGCGTGTGGCCTCTCCGCTGGCCTTGCTGCAGGTTTGGGTTTTTCCGCCACAAATCAGACCACCGCGGACCGATTTTCACCTGATCTGGTGGTCTTTTGTGGCATCGTTCCACCGCGATCTGAATTTTATGGCAGTTGATCCTATTCTGACCTCCGCGATACCTGCGGATGGTTAATTTCCACTTCCATAGACCCCTATGTCTAGAGTATGCAACAAACAGTTCATTTGCATACCAAATAAAAAAACGTATTGCACTGGCCTACGTCCCAGTGACTGATATGGCCAGAAATTACAACCTTTTACTAGAAAGTCCTTACTACCAGCAACACAAACAAAAAAAACTCCCCTCCTAGACTATTTTGAAGATACCTGGGTGGTAAGACTCCATAGATCAGGCCATAGGAGACAAACAAAATAACAAATTCAATGGTGGAAAGTCAACCTTAGCACACTAAACCAAGAGGCAAAACCCAACAATGCTGTTGAAGGTTGGAATAACGCCTTTTAAGCATTAATAGGACAAGGTACACCTACTCTACACAAGCCCCTACTCTCCCTCCAAAAGGAACAGAGCTACCAACAGCAAAGAATGGAGCAATCGGTTGCAAAAATCAGGCCTAAACTATCCAAACAAACTAAGCAAATATTTGAATACCAACAACAAGTGAAACTATACCCTACAACAAGAGGCCTAGAATACTTAGCAATAATTGCCAAAAGCCTACTCTAAACTCTCAAAGCAGGGTAAAATGTGTAATACTTTTCTGTTTAAAATATTAAAATGCATACAAATCAATTTTTTTTAAAGTAATTAATGTGTGAATGTATTTTTATTAATAAGTAAATATATATAGACACAATATTTAGATATTTGAAAAAATAAACAACAATAATAGTACATTTCAAATTATTTCCCTCACACAATAAATAATTAAAATAACTTACCATTTCCATAGCTGTATACAGAAAATCCTACATCTTGTAAAATTATCCAGGTAGTTCATAATCCAAATAGATTAAAAAGGTTCCCAAAAAAAATGAAAATATCCATCTGTTCCAAAAAGTAATCCTTGATCAGTAAATCCACAATCCAGAAACCATAAAAAACCCGAAAAAGTTTTTTTAAAAAAGGAAACGCTCCATGAAAACTCAAAAACTTAAGAAAGTGTAAAATATTTATTAGTTACTAAAACTAATGTACGCTTCCTTAATTAAAAAAACGCAATCTTCTGGCAACCCCAACTTCTTTAGAATAAAACCTGCAAAAAGACACGCAAACATTCCCACCTACACAAATATACACATAATATACAATATAACAGTATTACAAACATTATACACATGATAATAAGACATATCCTAACATACTTTAACTTTTCTAAATTAGGCCTCAAAAACTAATGATACATAAATCGTCAAAACCTGTGAGCGGTTACAAAATACGAGGCCTACACCAATATGGCAGCTTTAAACATAGAAAATAAAAGCAATTTATTTAAAAAAAAACAATTTTGTGATATAAAAATTACTATCATGTTTAATTAAAATAGTACAATTTGTATCTTGTTTAAAAGTATTATAATTTTTTGGGGCATTGTAAAACTATAATAATAAATATTATTAAACTCAGAGGGGGTCATTAGGATGACGGGCGGACTTAGTCCACCCGCCATCCCATTGGGGGAATGGCCCGCCCGCCATAAGGGCGGGGGTCCCGTGGGGGGTATTAGTATGCGCCTGCCACAGTGGCGGGCGCATCATGCATGTTTAACATTGTGGCGGCGGTGCTCTCAGCACCGCCCGCAACAATGCTAAAAATGCTTGTGATGCTTTTGCAAATGCAGGGCGGTACCGCAGGTACCCCCATGTGCATCCCCACCTCGCCTTCACCATGGGGGCCTGCAGGGGGCCCCCATACCAAAGACCGCATGCTTTCCCGTGGCAGCATCCTAATATGGCTGGCGGTGTCTGATAGACACCGCCACCATATAAACCCTTTTCCGCCCGATCGCCTTGCGACTGGGGCGGAAAAGGCGGATGGTCTTTCCGTCCGCCGCGGACCCCCCAGCCATAGTAATATGGCGGGGGGTCATTACAGAGTGGAGGGCGGGCGGATTGCCCCGGCCAGGCCGGCGGTGATCACCACAGGCCTGGCGGGGTCAATCCCCCCGCCATCCTAAAGGGCCCATAATATTTAATTTGATAATTCCATGTATTTACATGTTACATACAACATTTATTAAAAAATTGTATTTTGTTTATTATCTTAAAATGTCTACTTTAAAAATGTAATTGTATACAAATTAAACTATGTAATAATTATTAATATTAATATTTTAAATATTGTTACTAATTAAAATATATTATGTTTTTGCATAAGAATGTTTCACAAAAATGTTAAAACTGTCAAAATATTAAGATGTTACCAATATATGTAAAAAAATAAAAAATATTAAGAATACCAAACTAAAACTACCAACTGATAAAAATATATATTTATTTTTGAAATATATGTGAAAGTACATTATCTGATATTACAAAATGTACACAACTGTTTAAAGCAATGCACTAATGTATTACATTTTTCTTTAATTATTACATGTTAAAATTTACATGTGTACAACCTATGTTGTTTTTTGTAAAATAAATATATTTTCCTATATTTATGTATTGGTTTATTTTACATATTTTTCATAAAATATATATTTATTTTTCATTTCAAAATATTTGACAATAAATTAACTTTAAAAAAATGTAATTGTCTAATTTATTGTTTACCATTTTATTAATGTTCTATTCAATGTTACATATACAGTTTATTTGTATTAAGTAGTGTGTCAAATTATATGTTTTAAGTAACTATATATCATATGTTATGTTTTTTTCCTTCACAACTGTCCTATAAATATTATTTTATACTACTTTAAACTGTATTAATTTTTTTAAATTATATTTAAAAACACATTTAGCTAAATTACTATTTCCAGGGTAGATGCTGGACACTAATCTTAAATAATTTACTATTCCCACTCCCGTTTGTATTAATTCAGGGTAGGTGCTGGACACTAAAATGAAGTAATTTACTTTCCCCACTCTAGTTAGTATTACATTTGGGTAGGTGTTGGACACTAAACCTAATTAGTTTACTATTCCCACTCTATTTACTATTAATTAGTGGTAAGTGCTGGGCACTAAATTTAAATAATTTACTATCCGCACTCCAGGTAATATTAATTACTAAACTCACTAAACATAAATCATTTACTATTCCCACTTCAGTTAGTATTAAATTGGGGTAGGTGCTGGACACTAAACTTAATTAATGTACTATTGCAAAGGATTATGGTCAGTGAAGGGGCCGGTTTTATGCTCAGCTGTGTGGGTGGGTCCACATGGTATTTTGATGTCAGGTGTGTTGTGGGTGTAGTCCATGGATTTGTATTATTTTTTGGGGAGGGGCCGTAGTGGAGATTAAGCAAGCTATTGCCCAGAGTTGCAGAGTGAGACCCCGTGAGTCGAGTAGGCACCGGAGCGAGAATTGTCGAGGCTGTGGAATTTTGAGCCCGAGACCCGCTGAGGCGGGGAATCGAACCCTGGTCCACGGTCGATCCCAGCTTCCGGGTCTGCCGCCTCTAACCACTGAGCCACACTTCTCCACTATAAGGGGAAAATATCTGAAAGTCAGGGGCGGGGCAGTCTATTTTGGAGTTACAGCCGTGCTGTCCATGAGCAAGTGTTCTCGGCAGCGGTGTTCGATCTTTCGTCGATATGCTACAAGATGAACTGTTGTGGGTGCCAGGGCAGCAAACCAGGATAACAGGAGGCAGCAAAGTTGGAAACCAGCATGGGCGCTTCTCCGGCAGGGACGGGAGAGTAATAACCTAAAAATGCCACCTAGCGCAGTGACGATAGTTCTTACCACCCGTAAGTCCCAAAATCGTCCCAGTTGATAAGTGGGAGGTGCAGTTGGTGCGGTAACTGTAGTGGAAGGCAGCGGTAATCGAGCCCGGAGGCAGCGGGAGAGTAAGGAGGTTTGAACCTCTGCCTGTCTTCTCTGCGGCCTTTCGGAGCGATCAGAGAGGCATCAGCAGTTTTGAAAGGATTCCCCTAAAATGGTGGACACCAGGGACTTCAGAGAGAAGGCAGGGGAGGAGGAAGACAAGCAGTGGAGTTGAGCGGGGAGCTGTACCCGATGCGCAGCAGGGTAGGTGTCAACCACGGGGTGATACATTGGCCAGACTCCCCTTTAGCTGAACAGAGTAGCTACACTGGACATCGGCCGTGCTTGTCCTGAACTCCACAGGAGAAAGCCAGAAGTGCCACTTTTGAAGGGAATTCTCATGCTCCCAAGTGCAGGAATGGAGCATCGAGGACCGCAGGTGAAGACGGAAACCCAGGTGAGATGGTTTATCCCCGGAGGAGGTGGGAGTCTAGGGATATTTAGCCAAAAAGGTTAAGTCCGACCGGGACCCCCCGGCCTGAGCTTCTCACCTGGTGGTCATTTTGGCCCGGGGTACCCTCCTGCATTTGCATGCACAATGTTGCAAGTAACCCGCTGTCATCTTGTGCATGCATAATGCAAAACATGCATTCCCAGCATTGTGGCGATGGTGTTGTGAGCTCACACAATGCTGGGAATGGGGGATGCCACCACCACGGTGGCAATGGAATCATAATTGCAGGTGCGAGACTGCCGCAGGGGTGTGGGACAGCTGCAGGGGTGCGGGACTGCCATCAGATTGGACCCTTAATTAATGTACTATTCCCACTCCAGGTAGTATTAACTAGGGGTAGGTGATGGACACTAAACTTAAATAATTTACTATTCTCACTACAGTTAGTATCAAATTGGGGTAGGTGCTGAAAACTAAACTTAATTAATTTACTATTTCCACTTCAGTTAGTATTAATTAAGGGTAGATGCTGGACACTAAACTTAAAACATCTACTATTTCCACTCCAGTTAGTATTATATTGGGGTAGGTGCTGGACAACGAACGTAATTAATTTACTATTCCCACTCCAGGTAGTATTAATTAGGGGTAGGAGATGGACACTAAAGTTAAATAATGTACTATTTCCACTGTAGTTAGTATTAAATTGGGGTAGGTGCTGGACACTGAACTAAAAAATCTACTATTCACACTCCAGTTGGTATTACATTGGGGTAGGTGCTGGACAACACATTTAATTAGTTTACTATTCCCACTCCAGTTACTATTAATCAGTGGTAGGTTCTGGACAATAAATTCAATTAATTTACTATTCTCCCTCCAGGTAATATTAATTAAGGCTAGGTTCTGGACACTAAACTTAAATAATGTACTATTCCCACTCCAGTTAGTATTAATTTGGGGTAAGTGAAGGACACTAAACTTAATTAATTTACTCTTCCCACTCCAGTTTTTTTTAAATTCAGGGTAAGTGTTGGACACTTAACTTAATTAATTTACAATTCCCACTCCAGTTAGTATTAATTAGGGGTAGATCCTGGACACATAGTTTAAATAATTTACTATTCTTACTCCAGCTACTATTAATTTGGAATAGATGCTGGACACCAAACTTTCCATTTTTTTAAACATTTCATTTATTATTTTATCAACACTTCCCACCCTTATCCACTAGAAATACAACATCCCACTCATGTAATTTTTTTTGTAAATTATAAATATTATTTTTTTAAATTATATAATAACATTCTGAAGTCATTATAAATTGAAATACATTCTTTTAAATCACTCCCCAACCTTATCCCCTTCCTATAAACCCAACATCCCGCTCCTAAACCTTTTTTTTCTAAATATGAAAATGCATTTTATAAATTCAAATTTTAAATTTTGTATTTAGTATAAATGAAAAACAATTTTGGAAAAAGAATCCCCACAGTTATCCCTTATAAACCAACGTCCCGCTCCTACAAAATGTTTTTTGAAAATCTAAGTTTTATTTTGTAAATTTTAAATTTATATTTAAATTTTGAATTTCTTATAAAATTAAATCAATTATTCTAAAACACTCCCACCCTTATCCCCTATAAACCTCTCCTAAAAAATAATTTTTTTAATTCAAAATTATATATTTTAAATAAATAATTTACATTTTGAATTTATTTTAAATTAAAATCAATTATTTTAAAACACTCCCCACCCTTATTCCCAATTAACCCAACATCCAGCTCCTAAAAAATACTATACAAATTAATTTTATTATAACATTAAGGGGGCGAATACGTCCGCCTGCCATCGTAGAGGTATCGGGACCGCCCGCCTGTAATGCAGTGGTCCTGCACCCTAAATATGATGCAAACACCACCGCAGCGGTCGCATCTGGCAATTTACCATTGCGGCGGGTGCTGCTGGCTGCAGAAGCTGCCGCAATGGTAAATGGCCATGTTGTGCATTTTCCTGCGCAACCTGTCTGGCACCGCCCGGTGCCTGCTACATTGTGCATGGAAATGTAGGGGGTACAATGAGTACCCCCAGTGCACAAATGCCCCCCCTCCATAGAGGGGCCCATAACGGGCCCCCCGAAGCCAGCCTCGCCGGACTTTCCATAGCGGTTCCACCATCATGGAAAGGCTGGCTAACACCAGCATTGTGATTGGGCATGTGGTGCCTTCGGGGCTCTGCCCCCATATCCCCGGCATTATCGCTCCGTTAGGCAATTGTTAGGATTGCCTGAGGCGGAAGCTTTCTTTGCTCCTGCCACGCTTGTGGCACTATTACCTCCTCATGTGGTGGAGGAAATGGAGGCCAGATGGGGGAAGGACCATCCACTGTCAGCCCAACAGCGGCAGTCTCTCTGCCATTGTAACAAGCCCCTAGGGAATTAATATTATACTATTAACAAACTCTAAATGCATTAAAATATAGTAAATTATCGATATTTTAACATAACTATATTTTAACAGTCAATATTACATACTTCAATATTTTTAACAATACTTCGGGGGTCATTAGGGTGATGGGCGGACTTGTCCGCCCGCCATCCTATCGGATACCAGGACTGCCCGCCATAAGAGTGGGGGTCCCGTGCGGGGAATTAGGATGCACCGGCCACAGTGGCGGGCACATTCTGTATTTTTAACATTGCGGCGGGCGGTGCTGAATGCACCGCCCGCCGCAATGTCAAAAATACATGTTGTGCATTTCAAAGCAGAACGTGACAGGCACCGCGCGGTGCCTGCCATATTGTCCTTTAAAATGCAGGGGGGTAACATAGGTACCTCACATGTGCACCCCCCACCGCCCTGGAGTCCTTGGGGGCCCACAACGGGCCACCAATGTAGACTCTGCATGCCTAATGCCACCACGGTAAGGCATTGGAAAATGCCCATGATAATATGCCTGGCGGTGTCTGATAGACACTGCCACCATATAAACCCTTTTCCGCCTCGGTCGCAAGGCGACCGGGGCGGAAAAGCGGCGGACGGTCTTTCCGTCCCCTGCGGCCCCCCAGCCATATTTATATGGCGGGGGTTCATTTTGGCAAGGATGGCAGGCGGATCGCCCCCGCCATGCCGTCGGTGGCTACCGCCGGCCTGGCAAGGGCTATCCACCCGCCATCCTAATGGGCCCCTTAATATCAATATTTTTAACATCGATATTTAATACAATCGACATATTGAACTAGATATTTATGTATATCGATATTAACATTTCGATATTATGTCTATTTACCGGAAATAATATTGTAGTGGATTTAGTTCAAATAGAAGTATAAAATAGGCGCGGAAGGTGAGACTTCTTCACATGGAGATGCATCTTTATGAAAAATGGTTTAAGAGGAGGTACAGTCCTCTTTTATGGAAGTTTTAGAAAGTGTATTCAAAAGGAAAAGGAAAACAATTGGCTTTTCTGGACATGAATATTGTTCGTTTGATGAGGAAGAGGAAAATAAGGAGAAAAGTGATGGTAAGAGGAGAAGAAAATCAAAAAATATTGAGTTGGGTGACAGATCCATGTCAAATGAATGAGGTGAGCCTAGCACCACAAGAGAGCGATGTGTCCTTTGCGGCATATGATATGGTGTCCTTAGCAGCACAAAAAATAATACAAATATCCCATGATAAGACATTCCAAGAGCTCTGACTGCTGGTCACTATCTCAAAGGTGTATATCTTAAAACTGTAGGAAAGGCGACCTTTAGAAAAGGAGGCCAGGGCTGTCATGAAGACAGAGTAATCTTGGCATGTGGTTGAGAAAGAAATCCTGTTTAACACCAGATTTGGATCCTGACCTTATCTGTTTCCTTTTCAAGACGGGACGTGATCCTAGAAAAGGTTTATAAAGGGCACTTAAGCAGTGCCAGGATTGTCTCTTAGATATTTTGGGCCTGCTGGCCAGAATCTTAGACATAGCCGAGGAATCTAAGATGAAATCAGTACATGTGGACAATGAGTAATTGCATGGTTGGGTGCAGAGAGCAGTATGTTTCCTCATAAAAACGAACGCTGCAATTATGAATGAGAGGTGCAAAGCTAATCTAATGAGAATAAGCCTTAAGTTAGAAGTCATTCCCAAAAAAGAACCTTCATGAGACCCAAAGGGTTATTTATTTGGTGAGTGAATGGTTTAAGGTATCTGAATGTATGTTTCTTCCTTTACAAGCCTAGATAAGGCTAAGTCTTCTCATTGTAGAGTATTTGGGAGCTTTGTTTTTGAACGGGCTGTGACAAGGAGACGCTTCCCTGGTCGCTCGTATAAGGGTCCCATTACCAATTCTAGGTTGGTGGTACCTTCAAGGGCTTTCCATCTGCCACAGGATTTTATCCCCAAACAGGAAGAACAAGCAGGATGCGACAAGGCAGAGGAAGGGCTCAGTTGGCTCAACGATTTTATGGTAAGAATGAAGACAGTTTTTGGGTTTATCCAAGAAAAAGTAGTGGGAAGGTTAAGGTGGTTTGTGAACAATTGGTAAGACTTAACAAAGGATCTCTGGGTGCAACTCAAGATACAAGGGTATGTGTTGGAGTTCAGAGAGGAACCAATAAAGTTATGGGAACGGAGGCAGATAGTTTTTCAGGAAGATTTACAGAACTTAGTGCTAGCAGATGTGCAAGAGATGTAGAAAAAGGTGAATTGGAAAAAGTACTAGAGGAAAGACATACTTTTATAAGTACAATATTTTGGGTGAAAAGAAAGACAAGGGCTGAAGGCCCATGATCAATTTGAGAGTTAAATCAGTTTCTCATTCACAGGCATTTCAAGATGGAGGGAATACATCTGTTGAGAGATATTTTCCAGGAGAACGACTGGTTGGTTAAATTGAACTTAAAGGATGTGCAATTTACAATTCCCATTGCGAAAGAAAGTCACAAATTTTTTAAGCTCCGGTGGTCAGGAATTCTGTATCAGTTTACTTGCCTTCTATTTGGACTAGCATCGGCACCTTGGTATTTTACAAAGGTTTTGAGACCTGTGGCAAAGTTTCTCAGGGAGAAAGGTATTCAGATGATTGTGTATCTAGACAACTTTTTGTTGATGTCACAAAGTCAGGAGAGTTTAAGAGAACAACTACATTTGACAGTTTGCGTATTGGAAGGTTTTGAGTTTCTGATCAATAGGGAGAAGTCAGTTTTGGAGTTTTATAGCCCAGCCAGTGATTATAATTTTTGGGTTTTTTGATGGACACAAGGAAGGCAATTTTGAGTTTACCAGATAAAAAGGTGAACAAGATAAAGTCGAAAGTGAAGGCAATGTTGAGTAAGCAGGTTGTATCTTTGAGAAGTCTGGCAAGGGTGATTGGGTTGCTTTCTTCCTCAATTCATGTGGTTTTTCCAGGACCGCTGCATTGCACAGCTTTGCAGAGGTTTTAAGCGGTAGGTTTGAGAAGAGGTCTGTGGTATGGAGATCAGATCTCTTTATCAGAGAAGGCACAGGAGGAGTTAATATGGTGTTTGGAAAATCTAGAAACAAGGAATAGCCGTGCAATGTTTCGAGTATGTCCAGATTTTGTTTCAAAGATAGGTGTGAGGGTGCACAGTCTAAATATCGAGTTTTAAATATCGACCTACAAAAATATCAAGTTGGAAATATCGAAGGTACAGAATATCGAGGTCAAGAATAACGTTGGACAGAATATCGACCCTAAGGTAAGTAATATTGATGTAAGTAATATCGAAGTTAGTAATATCAATAGTATATATAACGATATAACTAATCTCGATATTTGTATTATTGTTATGGATTTTATTATGCATGTGTAATATGTTTTTTGTTAAGTATTTTACTCGTTTTAAATTATATGTGTACTATTTTTATATAATAATGATGTTATTTTTAAGTACATTTTATATTTTAGTACCGGAGCGGGTTGTGGGTTTATTGAGAAATAGTGTGGGAAGTAATTTAAATATACTAAATTAATTATTACATTTTAGGAATTATAAATTAATTGTAATTCATTTTTGTGTTTATTTCTGTAGCGGGTTGTGGGTTTATAGGGGAATTGGGTGGGAAGTAATTTAATTGTAATTCATTAATAATTTATTTTTATTTATTGGTATGGAGAAATATTTTATTTTTAATTAATTATTAATTGGCAATTAATTATTTTATTTGATAATTATTTTTGTAATTGGTAAATAATGTTTTTAATTGGTAAATATGTTTTTTATTTGGAAATATTGTTTTAATTGGTAATTAATTTTGTTAATTGGCAATATTATTTTTAATTGCTAATTCATTTTTCTTTGGAAATTATTTTTAAATAATTGGTAATCAATGTTTGATAAAAAGTATTATTTGGTATGAAAAATGATTTAATTGTTTAATATTTTTTAATTGTGAATTCATTTTAAATAATTATTATGTTTTTGTAATGGAAAATATTTTATTGGTCAATATTTATTATTTGGTGACTAATATTCATTAATTAATATTTATTGGTATTTATTGTTACTTTATTTTTAATTAATTATTCAATTGTTATTATGTTTTTAATATTTATTAATGGGTATTTGAAAATGATGTAGAGTCATTTAAAAATTAAATCATTTATTATTTTAAATACAAAAAATATTTATAAGTATGTTATATTTAAATTCTACGCTATCCAACGTTTTCCCTACTGTTTCACTCTCTGGAGTTGGAATAGTAATTTTTACCCCTACGCCATCCAATGCTTTCCCTACTGTAGCACCCTCTGGAGTTGGAATAGTAATGTTTACCATTACGCTATCCAACGCTTTCCCTACTGTTCCACCCTCTGGAGTTAGAATAGTAATTGTTACCTCTATCCTATCCAACGCTTTCCCTTCTGTTGTACCCTCTGGAGTTGGAATAGTAATTTTTACCCCTACGCTATCCAACGCGTTCCCTACTGTAGCACCCTCTGGAGTTGGAATAATAATGTTTACCCTTACGCTATCCAACGCTTTCCCTACTGTTGCACCCTCTGGAGTTAGAATAGTAATTTTTCCCTCTATGCTATTCAACGCTTTCCCTACATAGTGTACCCTCTGGAGTTGGAATAGTAATTTTTACCCCTACGCTATCCAATGCTTTCCCTACTGTTGCATCCTCTGGAGTTGGAATAGTAATTCTTACCCCTACTCTATCCAACGCTTTCCCTACTGTAGAACCCTTTGGAGTTAGAATAGTAATGTTTACCCCTACGCTATCCAACGCTTTCCCGACTGTAGCACACTCTGGAGTTGGAATAGTAATTTTTACCCCTACGCTATCCAACGCTTTCCCTACTGTTTCACTCTCTGGAGTTGGAATAGTAATTTCTACCTCTATACTATCCAATGCTTTCCCTACTGTTGCACCCTCTGGAGTTGGAATAGTAATTTGTACCCCTACACTATCCAATGCTTTCCCTACTGTTGCAATTTCTGAAGTTGGCATAGTAATTTTAAGTGTTACGCTATCCAATGTTATCATTACTGTAGTTTTTTTGGACTTTGAATAGTATTTTTATTTATTTAGCTTTTTATTGTTTTTATTGTTATTTTTGATAATCTAGTATATCATTATTTTTAAAAATATTGAAAGTATATTTAAATTTTTAAATGTATTAAATACAAATATTTACTTTTTATTGATGTTATTGTTTCATGTGTGTAGATGTATTTGTAATTTATAATATTTTTTATTAATTTATGTTAATAAAATAATTATTAAAACGTATTATTAAGTAAGTATATATTATTTATGTTATGTATATGTTTAATTAATGTTATATTATTTTATTTGTATTATTTATTAATATTAAACATTATTAAATATTTTAACTATGTTTATTTGGTTTATAAGTATTATTTACTTTATTTTACACTTTTTATTATTTTAACAAAAAAAATATATTTTTAATTACGATATTTTTAACATCGAGATTTTGGTTTCAATATTTGTGCTCCTACCAAGATGTAGATAGGATGTCGATATTCTTGCCTTCGATATTCCAGCGTCGATTTTTCTGTAGGTCGATATTTTGTCTGTCGATATTCTGTCAGTGATCCGGAGGCCAGATTGCTATGCAGCAGAAGTGGATGCTTCTCAACAGAATTGGAGGTTGGTAAAGAGATATGCTTTTCCCTAATTTGCCATGATAAAGAGAGTATTGTTGATGGTTAGGAAGCAAAGATGTCAGGTAGTTCTGGTGACACCTTTTTGGGCAGGTCATACTTGGTTTCGAGGGCTGTTAGAAGCTCCAGAGTCAGAGGACGTGCTTTTAGGGCCAAGAGGGGAGTTGCATCCTTTGGTTGTGGAAGGGGCTTTGAGCCTTCTTGTCTGAAAGAAAGATTTTAGGGGAGAAAAGCAGTTCACTGGACTTTCACGACAAGCTCTAGACTTACTTGGAGTGTCTTGGGCACCAGTCGCTAGGCAGAGATATGTTGGTGCTTGGAAAAGATGGGTGTGTTGGTGTATGGACAGGGATTTGAATCCCATGGAAGCATCTGCCACAGAGCTGTTTAATTGTTCATCATTTCTTTTTGAAAGAGGGTTGTGTTACAGTACTATAAATTGTTATCGGTCTGCAGTTGCAGCAGGACATTATCTGGTAGGAATATGCTCTATAGGTAGAATTCAGTTTGTAGAGTAATGAAAGGTATTAAGCTACAGAGGCCTCCTAGGCCTAGGGACAACTGCATGTGGGATGTACATTTAATTCTACAGTTATTTGAGAGGTGGTTCATGAATAGGTTTTTGACACTGAAATAATTGCCTTGTAAGATGGCAACTTTGTTATGTTTGATCTCTTTCAGTAGAGTTTCTGATGTAAGGGCTTTGGCGGTAGTGGGTAATATTTCAGGTTACAAGGAGAACAAAGACTAAGGGGGTCATTAGGATGACGGGCGGCCTATCGGTTATTAGGACCACCCGCCATCCCCTGGGGGGTATTAGGATGCGCCCACCACTGTGGCGGGCGAATCCTGCATTTTTAGCATTGTGGCGGGCGGTGCTCTCAGCACCGCCCATCACAATGCTAAAAATGCACGTATGCATTTGCATAAACAAAGCGGCAGGCACTGCGCGGTGCCTGCCGCTTTGTTTATGCAAATGCAGGGAGGTACCACAGGTACCCCCCATGTGATGTGCACCCCCCACCTCCCCTTTACTCTGGGGCCCACAGGTGGTCCCCAAAGTGAAGACCGCTTGCCTTTCGATGCCGCCACGGAAAGGCATCAGAAAAAGCCCCAGTTAATATGGCTGCAGTGTCTATTAGACACCGCCACCATATTGGACCTTTTCCTCCCCGGTCGCCAGGCGACCGGGGCGGAAAAGCGGCGTATGTCTTTCCATCCGCTGTGGTCCCCCCGCCATCCTAACAAGGCGGGGGTTCATTTAGGTGAGGATGGCGGGTGGATTGGAAAAGCGGCGTATGTCTTTCCATCCGCTATGGTCCCCCCGCCATCCTAACATGGCGGGGGTTCATTTAGCTGAGGATGGCGGGTGGATTGCCCCCGCCAGGCCGGCGGTGGCTACCGCCAGCCTGGCGGGGGCAATCCGCCTGCCATCCTAATGGGCCCCTATGTCTTCTTCTACTTTTTATCCAAAGTTTGATGATCATTCTAAGTTATTTGTGGGGAGATGTATGAGAGTGTACAGAAGGGATGGAGATACTAATGTATTAATTCCATATGTAAAGCTATACAAACCGGTAAGTTTTGTAACTATAGCACATGGGTAAGAAGTTATATGCTTGAGGCAGGTGTAGATTTGCAAAAATATGGAGTTCATTCAGTGAGAGGAGTAATGATGAGTATGGTGTTCAAGTCGGGTGGACATTTGGAAGAGATGTTGCAGGTGGATGACTGGTCTAATGCAGATGCGTTTGCAAAGTCGTATTTGAAACTTATGGAACATGTAATGACTGTGGTGTTATCAAAGCTTTAAACAAGCATAATGCTAGCCTCCGGTATTAAAATGAAATGTAGATTCTCCAAGTATGTAAAGAGATAATCTGGATTTCATTAAAGACACGGAGGCTAGCATTATACCTCCCTCCCTCCCTCCCAGGAGAGATAATATAAGGAGGGAGTAGGTAGATTGCTTCATGGAATATTGTGAGATTAACTATTTTGATGTTAAAAAGAAAATTATCTATTTAGGTATATATTGTTTTATTTCAGATGTGCAATAGGGAAAGAGAGGAAGAAGAGGAGAATTGTATGTTAAATTACAAAGAATTTCAAGTTATGGGAATGGAGCAGCTTAAAAAGAGGAAGATGACTGCTGTATTGAGAGATATATAGACTAAGAAAAATTCTAATTCTGGAAGTTTTAATTGGTGATGTTTTACTTTAAAGTGCTGCAATGAGTTGGCATTAAAAGATATATGCATAATGCTAGCCTCCGTTTCTTCAAGGAAATCCTGATTCTCTCTTCACATACTTGGAGAATCTACATTCGCTCACATAAAAATGTATTTGAACAAAAATATGAAAAAATAAGAAATTTTCCTAAAAAGTTTCATCCTATACTTCATCTGCTGTCTCATTTCTCTGGAACCCTCATCTCCTTTTCCCAACCATGATATTTCTATGACTTATTCTCCAACCCCTGCTTTCTTCTCCTCCCTCTTTATAACTTTCAGTTTCTCCTTCATACAGATGGTATTACTACTATGTTCTTCTTCATCCCTTCCTCTCTCCCCCTTTTCCCTTTCGTTGCTCCCTTCAAGTTCTTCTCTAATTTCCTAGCATGTGTAGTTCTCTGTCCATATTCTCTGCTTTCATTCTTGTTATTCCTTACTATTTCTGCCTTTTTAAACTAGATTATCTGGTCTCTCTTCAACATTCCTTCTCTCCCTTCTTGTCCCCGTATGCCACTTCATATTCTGCTTGTTACCCTTTTCTTCTTTTTGTCCCTGCATCCATTCTGCCTTCACTTATTTCTTTCCCACTCTTTACTCTTGCAGATAGCGAAACAGCACAAAGCAATGACAAAAGCTAAAGACCTGGACAATGTTTCAATATATTATTTTCTACATATGTTTTTGTCTCATTGCTACTGTGTCTCTAAAATACAGGCATTTCTTCATTATTTTGTTTGTATAACATACAAAGCATTACGTGTTTTCAAAGAAAATAAGTAAACTGAGTCAAAAACAAAGTGATTTGCACAAGATCAAACACTTCGGTCGAATGTAGAAGGTGGGATTCCATTCTACCTGATGCTGATATCTGCAACCTAGTTCTTAGAACTCATCATGGCTTTTCACTCTTCTCACTTCCCTTCACATACTGAAATAGACATGGTGTACAAATTGCCTGTCTCATGTTTATTGTGGAGTGGAAATGCGCAGAATGTCATTATTCTGCCAAGCCTCAATGTTTTTGCTTGTGAAGACCTTTGAAAAATATATCGAATTTCTTCTTGTCAGCTTATTATCTATGACCTGGTGATCTATGAATCAAGTGAGCACAGAACATTTCCTTTGAAATGCCCGAAAATAAGAAAAACGATATTTTCGTCCGTGACACATTTTGCTAATGTGTTTTAAAAATCAACCTTTAATTGTGTAATAAAATAAACATTTAGGGAGGGGTCTGGGGCAATCTCTCAAGTAGCCTGGACACAGGCTTCCAAGCTGCATGTTTCTGTTGTAGGACGCGAAGTCTTAGATTGTCGAAAAAAAGAGCTTATGAAACAAGTGATAAGCTTACTCTCTCGTCCTCAATTTCCCAGTACCTCCTATGCCACTCGCACCCCAGTCATTCATCTCAAATTCTCTCCATCCTGACATGACTTTTTCTTTCAGCGTTTCCCCTTCCTGTCTAGTTTATCTCTTCCAAACTTTACCATTTCTCTCATGTTCTGCTTTCCTGAAAAAAAATAGGTGGCTAGTCAGGACAAAGGGGTGCATCCAATAGGGGCCAGGATTCTGAGAATACGCATTTCTGTTTCTATTTATCTCAGAGTGACTGCAAAGAGCCATGGGACATATTTACAAAATCTTAATGCCAATGTAGCGCTGATTTTTTTTATGTCACGGAGGCTGTTCTTTTATGACCGTATTTACAAGTTGCCGCTTACTCCTGTTAGGGGCAATTTTTCAGCGTAAACGTGAATTTTCAGGATATCCACCACTGTTAGCGGGACTTAACGAAAATGAGATGCAGGGTAGACATTCCCATGAAAAAACTGCTGGTCAACACACAGCGTAACATTTACAAGGAAATCCCAGTACATTGATAAACCCAAAAAAACGCTGCTAAGTCCAATTATAGGCAGTTTCTTAAGCCCAGAAAATAGCTGGTCCTAAAATTGGTGCAAACATTTGGGCCCAAATACAAGATGTCTGGGGGCTGGACAGAGCTGCAAGGAATATTGCTGTGCTGCCCTGCCCTGTGCGAAAACAAAAGATCAGGAATAATATAGGGTGCATTTCTGGGCCCCATTCATGAAAAGTGTTGCATCACTGCAATAAAACTGCAATTGGAAACTCCCAAAGTCGGTGCACAGGAGCACCTCTTCCAATCACAGCTCCAAAGGACGCCAGGCGGTCTTCTCACACAGGTCAGCAGCGTTTCTCCATGCAAACTACTGGACTTTGCCACCAGGTAAGGGCATTCATGGACACCTAAATGTCTACTGCTACAGCCCACAGGCTTGGGCCCGCGCGGCTCGCCTCCAAGGTCAGGCCGCAATGACTCCCCAGCTCCACTTCCTCCCACTCCGGGACTCAGACACAGACAAAGGCCCAGCAAGGCATTCGTGCCTCGGAGACTCTCTGTGCTTCGAGGCATAGGCTGCCATGGTGTCACAAGGAATGCGCTATTCAAAGTGATACACCCCTTTTCATAAATGAGGCAGTGATTCTGAATTTCGTCTTCCCCTGGGACTCTGGCTGGTCAACCTGGCTGTGGTGGTGTTTGGTGGGGTTTTTGACCTGTGCTGAACTTGGCCCTGGCTGCTCCTCCATTGTTTTTCTTTTTTTTCATTAGTGGTGTATATATAGGCTTTGTATGCCTCTAGAGTCTGAAAAGTGATGTTAGGCTGACTAACGTTATTTGTTTGCGCTAATTGGCCTTTCGTCACTTTTCTCTCGCTGACGGCACATTTTTTAGCACCTTGACGCTAGTTTTAGCGGCAGTTTTTGCCACGACTCGTTGATACTATCACCATGTAGGAAAATATTGTAAATACGTCGACAACCGGGCGATAGTTTTCAGGGCTAGACAGGGTTAGGAAAATTGTCGCTGACTAACGCAAAAACTGGTTAGCAGCAATTCTTGTAAATATACCCCAGAATCCCCATAAATTGATGCAGTTGAAATTTAACTACAGAATGCAGATATCTAAGGTACCATAACAGTTTCTGTATAGATGTATTTGTTCAAAATAATTATTTATCTGAAGGATTTGAAAACAAACAATTAAAATGTGTATGTCATTTTCTTTCATTTGTAGGTATGTGTCTGTTTTATAGGCTCATTTAATGCTTTACGAGAACTTGGGCCCAAAGGTTAAGTTTATCTTAACATTGTTAAAAATACACAACCCAGTAGTAATTAACAATTCAATTCTACCATGTTTTTACCAATGTATTGTGCTTGCATATAAGCTGTTGATCCGATATTCAGCTGTGCCCAACAACATCAAGATATGTTTTATAAATCCCCCCAGCAACACTGGCTACACCCCTCGCAGAGAGTCAATGTTACACCAAAACAGGATTTTTTATTTAAAGCTAAATGTGCTTTCTTCCTTAATGTGATTTGTGCTCCTTTGCAGTGTTTCCATTCTCCTGCACGTGTTTCACTATTGATGTTTTTTTTGCACCTCAATGTGATTTTGCAGTCAAATTGTATTTACTCCTAAATGTGATAACCCAATCATGTTTACTTTTTAGAAAAGATGATCTTCAACATTTAACAGTGAGTTTGCAGCTAAAGATGATTTGATGCCCAAATGTTATTTGCAGTCCAAAGCTTTTTCCACACTTGTGTTTTGACACTAAGGGCTCTATTCTGATGGCGGGTGGATCGCCACCACCGGACTGACGTTGGTCACCACCGGCAATATGTCCCTGGTTCTCCCCTGCCATATTAGTACAGCGGGGTGCACCTCGGCGGACAGAAAGACTGTCCACCGCTTTTCTGCCGGTCAAATTGTCGACCGGGCAGAAAAGGGGCACAATATGGTGGCAGTGTCTGCAAGACACCAGCATCCATATTATAATGTAGGCAGTCCTTGATGTTAGGGGCCTGTTGCAGGCCTCCAGGGTGTTGGGGGGTGTGGGCTGCACGTGGGGGGTACCTATGGTACCCCCCTCATTGCAATGTACTTCATGGTAGGCACCATGTGGTGCCTAACAGCAAAAGGATTGTTGGTCTGAGGGATGTTTTAGCATAAGAAGGGGATATCTAGGGGCTATTGAACGGAGTTTACCAACACGGAAAACGTGGCAACTGAGAACGGAGGGGAAAGTGCGAGATGCACACCGGGAAAAAGTCACAGATTTAAAGGAGGTTGTAAGTAAACAATGGTGAGGTACCCAGGGGTGAGAGGTGCAGAAGGTCAATTAGATTTGAGTGAGGGGGTACAGAGGGCGAGCAGAAGTTTTTACTGTGTGGTCCGCAAATGTGTTTGGTGAATTACATGTTTTTAGTAAAGGCACATGAACGTGAGGTTAAATATAGGCCACATTCATTACTTTGTAAGGAATCTGTCATTTGTAATTTATGGTGCATCACGAGAATAGTGAATCATGGCTCAACGTAATTATTTAGCTCTCACGAATATACATGCATTAGCAGAATACTTAGAATGATCTTCTTAAGCACAGAATTTATTTAAATGCCAGACTGTATTTCATGAATGTAACTACAACAGTCAGCTATGTAACACAGCTATGTTTTTATTACTACTTTACAGTGTCCCCTGACGAAGGGCGTATCCCGCCCGAAATGCATTGGGCTAGAAATAAACACTGCTTGCAACGAACCTTGGCATTTGTCATGTTTAAGCAAGAGGCTTGGATGGGCACAGTTTTTACATGAGAAAAATGGGAAAACGTCATATGAACCCTGCATGTAGAGCATCGGATAAACAATTGAAAGAATATCAGTGAAATTTTGGAGTAATTTGAAAAGAAGGATTAAATGATGGAGTAATTGTGGAACACATTAGCCATGTAGGCGCTTTATTGCTGTGCAAATCGGTTTGGGGCGGAAGTCCACCTCATCTCTTTACATTACCATGTGGTGCCTGCCACGTTGTGCATGGCAATGCTGTGCACAGTCCTTTTACAGTGCAAGCTGGTATGCAGCAAGCAGATCCAGTCGCAATGTAAAACACCCAGGATGCACCTGCCAGTGTGCCGGGGACATCCTAATTTATATGGCGGGACCGCGGCAACATCGGCGGTCGATCCCCTGCTCCATTGGGTCCGCCCGCCATTGTAATAGGCCCCCAAGAGTAGTTTCTGTTCTCAATGTGCTGTTAATCAAATGCAGTGTCGTACTGATGCACATCATTTTTACCTAAGATGACATCTTGCTAATTCATTGCTTCTCTGTGCTGACTGATTTTGTGCTAAAATATGATAGCACACATACTGAATATCCAGCAAGAGTGGTTTTACACCAAAATGGACACCTATATTTGTTTTTTTAATCTAAATGTGTTTTTGAGCGTAAATGCCGTTTGTGCCTTTTTGTGTTATGTGTTTTATTTCCCAAGCTCAAGCTGCTATTGTTTTTTATTCCATTAGGTGTTGTGCTGTTGATGCAAGGCAACACTACAAAGTACTGAAAAATAATAAGGGATAGAAAGAAGACGCACAGAAAAAGCATGTTGATCCGATACACAGAACACATTAAAGTCAGAGCTACTGACATTGACAATGTTTGTTTTTATTAGTTTTACATGTGTATTGGGTCTTTAAAGTGTTTCTCATTAGTATGATTTAGACACCCATTGTTTAATTGTTACATTATGTCCTTCTAATGCTTCAGGTGTGATTTGTGAGCTTCAGTACCATTATGAACAATCTATGCTTTCATTGATTAGTTTTTATCTGCTTTCATAGTTCTTACATATATATTGATGTAATTCACTCCAGCAACAACTAATGTAGTACATTGTGTTTAATGTATCTCATTTTTCAGACCATGATTGGATTTACCATTAGCTAGACTATTACTTTCTGCACATTCAACATTTGCAAATATCACAAGAAACATAATGAGATGAATGCAATTCTCTGCTTCACTCTGGCAACCGGCTGTGGTTTTCCTAAAATTCGCTATTCCAATCAAATGGCATTAATCATTTTAGTTCAATCATAATTGAAATTGAAGAGTGACAACATTTTACCTTGTAAAACTAAAGGGGCTATTAGGATGCCGGCCGGAAAACCACCCCGACCGCCATGGTAGCGAAAATCAACCGTCCGCTGGTACCACGTCAAAACCGGCGGACCGATTAAAATCAACTGCAAGAAATTTAGGACCGCTGCAAAAAGATGTCACGAAAGACATCCGGTAATGGGCGGAGCTGATGAAAACCAATCCACTGTGATGCCAGCGGAGTCACCGCACTTAAAATTAGGATTCCACTGAGGTGACAGCTGTTTCCGACCGCCACGATTGTAAACAGTGATGAATGGGAGAGCCAGCGGAAGGGCTGTTGCATACCCACTGCCGCGGACGCTCTGTGACAAATATGACGGTCGAAAAAAGGAAACACACAACAAGGCCACGAAGTGCACACATCAAACTAGCTCTGCCCCCAAAAACACCTAACACACCCCAATGACACACCCCCATGGTAACTTAAAAATACAAATTCCAAGACAACCCACACAACACACCTGACAGCAATACTTCATTCTGACACACCCATATAGCTGTGTATAAAACCAGCCCATTGCCTGACCAGAATCCTTTGCACTACTCCAGCACTGAAAGAACCAAACCCTGCAGCACATTGGATAGGCAAATACCACACATCTCACCAGCACAACAACACACACATACCACCTACACCACCCCACCACCCTCACATCTGCAATTCAAACCATTTGTACATCATACACCATGGCACAAAAGAAAATGCCCAAATTCGCTGACAGGGAGTTGTCAGAGTAGAACCACAATTGTTTGGTACCCTGGTCCTACAGACACCATTAGCCACCAGAGAAAATATGTGGACAAGGACATCTCACCAGCACAACAACACACACATACCACCTACACCACCCCACCACCCTCACATCTGCAATTCAAACCATTTGTACATCATACACCATGGCACAAAAGAAAATGCCCAAATTCGCTGACAGGGAGTTGTCAGAGTAGAACCACAATTGTTTGGTACCCTGGTCCTACAGACACCATTAGCCACCAGAGAAAATATGTGGACAAGGATAGTCAACAAGTTCAATGCAGTAGGGACTGTCCCGCGCACCAAGGAGGAGATTGTGAAGCAGAGGCATGACTTTAAGAGCAAGGTGACAGAGAAGAACAACAAGAACCATCAACTGGCTCAGATGACTTGCGGTGGCCCTCCCATTCCACCAAGAACATTTACTGCATGGGAGGAGAAGATGCTTGCCATACTGCATCCAGAGAGTCTCACAGGAATACCCGGGGGAGTGCAGGCTGGTAAGTACAAACAAATGTATACCATTACACTGCTATGTACTGTCTTGCACAACTACACAGCTACACCTCCTAGGCCCAATTCCATTCATCTGCACCAAAATACCCAACGGAGGTTGCACAGATGTACCATTCACTCTATCTGAATCACCCCAAAGGTAGCCAGCAACATTCCGATGGTTGCATGTGTACAGGCATCCACCCCTACAACTCCCACCAGGCCCACTTGTGCCACAGCTCAACAAGATGGAGCTCTCCCCCCACCCAGAAGCATGTGGCAGCCATTGCATTGTTTACCTTTACCAAACAGGTAGGTAGCCATCTTCTCAGGGAGGGCTGTTTGCGGGTAGGAGGCCTGCACTACAACTCCTAACAGGCACACCTGTCCCACCACTGAGCAGGATGTGGCAGCCATTGTATGACAAGAACCAAACTTACAGGTAGGTATCCATCTTAACAGAGGGAGCTGTTTGTGGGTGGGAGGCCTGTACTACAAACAACTCGCACCAGGCACCCCTGAGCAAGATGGAGCACTCCACCACACCCAGAAGCACATGACAGCCATTCCATTGTTCTCCTTCACGTAACAGGTAGGTAGCCATCTTCCAAGGGAGGGCTGTTTGAGGGTGGGGGCACGTGATGGGGGAGGCCATTACAGATGCCTCTACCACAACTCTCGCCAGGCACTCCTGTCCCACCCCTAAGCAGGATGGAACATATCACCACACCCATAAGCATGTTTGCAGCCATTGCATTGTTCACCTTCCCCTAATAGGTAGATAGCCATCTTAACATGTAGGGCTGTTTGTGGGTGAGAGGAGTGCACTACAACTCCCACCAGGCACCCATGTCCCACCCCTGAGCAGGATGGAGTACTCCACCACACCCAGAAGTATGTGGGAGCCATTGCATTGTTCACCTTCACCTAACAGGTAGATAGCCATCTTAACAGGGAGGGCTGTTTCGGGGTGAGAGGCCTGCTCTACAACTCCCACAAGGCACTCTTGCCCCACCCCTAAGCAGGATGGAGCACTTCACCACACCCAGAAGCATGTGGCAGCCATTGCATTGTTCACTTTCACCTAACAGGTAGGAAGTCATCTTAACAGGGAGGGCTGTTTGTGGGTGAGAGGCCTGCACTACAACTCACACCAGGTACCCCTGTTCCACCCATGATCAGGATGGAGCACTCCATCTCACGGAGAAGCATGTGGCTGCCATTGTATTACAACAACCAAACTTACAGGTAGGTAGTCATCTTCCCAGGGAGCGGTGTTTGGGGGTAGGAGGCCTGCAATACAACTCCTTCCAGGCCCCCTTGTACCACAGCTCAGCAAGATGGAGCACTCCTCCCACCCATGAGCATGTGGCAGCCATTGTATTGTTCACCCGCGGCTGACAGGTAGCTAGCCATATTCCTAGGGAGGATTGTTTGGGGGTGGGAGGCCTGCACAACTCCCATCAGGGGCCCCTGTCCCACCCATGAGCAGGATGTAACACTACACCACATACCCTGAGAGAAGTCCACCCAAATGTGACAACAGAACAGGTAAGTAGGCAGTGCATGCACCCCACCCTTCCTCTCAAAAAGCATGGAGGCATATGACATCAGCCCTCACCCCCCACCAAAGTTTACACAGATCCAATAACCACTTACAGTGTGTAGACAGCTAAGCGTATGTCACTGTCATACCAATCAAAGTGTGACTCACCAAACCACATGTAGAATAAATTCAGGGAAGATTCATGCAGAGCACTGAATGCCATCTGTAAGTTCCATGGGGGCAGAGCTAGAAGGACCATTTGAAAACAAAGCTAGCTTGGCCTGTACAACAAATAAAGCAATGCACATGACATGGCAAAGGTATGCATGAGATAACAATGGCTGGTTCATGCTCAGATGTAACATTTGCCAGGCAGAGTATTCAACAAAGTTGCTTCACATAAAGTTGTTGTGCCCCTAGTCATTAGATGACACATGTACTCGTAATTATAAAATCTGCACATGGCGCATGGTATCCATTGACATGTCACACCATGGACAAGTAATTTATGTACCTCCACATCATGTCATGATGCTCAGTACTGTGCAGCCATACAAAGTGATGTCAATGTAAACTGTGTGGTGTATAAAGTGTAACATCTAAACATCTAACACCAAGCATGTGGGATACACTTCAATAACCATTTCCCCTCTGTCCCACAGGTGACCAAAAACTGACAGTTTGAGGATGACAACACCAACCTGCAGAGCCAGTCTCCACCCCCAGAACATGGACTCACTGATGATGACTCCCTGGATTTCGAGGATGCGGAGCAAGATGCCGGCCTATCAGGCAAGCCAGTGCGCTACAGGTTCCACGACCCCACTGTCCCCCCGCTACCACATCAGAAACAACAACTACACTGACCCCTGCTGTAATGACCTATGCGGCCTCCACCACCATCACCAGTGCTGTTTGCAACACTCTCCCTGCCCCAGAGGATAATGACCTCACCCTACCAACTGAGGAGGGCAGGGAGAGCATGAGGCTGTGTAGAGTGATGAAGCCACAGGTCCATGGCAGCAGGGCAGGATGGAGGGCAAGTGGGAGTTAAATACAACCGGACACTGGAACCGAAGCCCTGGCCCACATCGCCAGAGTCATTGGGGCCTATGAATGAGCCCAGGGACATACGGGCCTGGCTCGGGAAGTTTCCCTTGAGCTCTGTCTGCTGCTGAGGTCCATAGACACCCGCATGGGCCAAATCATGGACCTCCTGGGCCAGCTAGTGGCGGTTCTGTGAGACAGGCCTGTTGCCCAAACAATACCTTCACCTCCCTTTAGTGGCTCGCAGGATGACAGTTCCCCAACCTCCCCTGCGGCCACAGAGAGGGGGGAGTCCTCAGACCCCACTCGACCCGCAGCAGAGGCCTTCCCTGCCAAACGACCAAGGAACCTTCCAAAGAAATTCTAGGGAGGATCCCGTGGCAAAGCACCTGCCAAACACTAGTCAAGGAGCCAGCCATGATGGCTCCCCTCTTCACCTTGCCATTGACTGTGTTGACTGTCCTTATCCACACTGACACATTGTTGACATGCGTCTGTTGAACTGGGTCACCACATCAATGTGGTCACTTCTCGATTGTCAAGTCTTCCATCACTGACAAGTCATTGATTCACTATTCATCTTTTTGCAAATATTCACTTCCCTTTCACATATACCCATTGTAAATAAACAACCCTTTCACACCTATGTCTTCATGTCTGCTCCATGTTTATAACAGGATGTACAATGTTGACCATGATTACAATGTATCAGAAGCACAGATTATTTGTAGGCAAGGAGAGGCTGATGGGACCAGGAAAATACTTACTAGTAGTCCATCCGGCACTCTTATTTCAATAGATTGCTTGATTTTTACTCTTCACTTTTTTTGCGTGCTGCTCCCACCTAGTGTTTTGTCTAGAAACACTGTTCTAATACTTTGGTTAGGGGAAACCGGTGTTACCGCTTTCAAAGGTGGTGTGCACTATAGGACAATGACCTTAGAGGTCAGGTTCTATAATCTGACACACCTTTTTGGGCGAGTCCATTAGTGCACCTCCAGACTTATCCAGGCAGCAAAATCGTGACTTCAGGAGACAAAAAATATTCTCCACCACACGAGTCCTCCCATGGGCATCATTGTAGCGGACTTCAGCCGGGATCCTGGGATTCTGCAGTGGGCTCAGCAACCAAGACCTGTTGGGATATGCCGAGTTACCTAGGTGTAAGATACACATACCGAATAGGTGATATAACTGTGGCAGAGGACAGCATGTCACACACAGCACGCTACATGACTCTGAGTACTCACCCACAGTCCATTTACGCTCCGGAAGCAGATTAGCCATTAGCTGCTGCACAATGCTGTTACGCAGGATGTGCTAGTCATGGACAGAGCCGGGAAATTTGGCACAGACATGTGAGATGATCATATCCGCCTGGCACACCACTTGCACATTGGTGGAATGGAAATGTTTTGTGTTCCAGAAGATGTGCTCACATGCTTGTTGTGGAACCAGGCCAAACCACTTGCACATTGGTGGAATGGAAATGTTTTGTGTTCCAGAAGATGTGCTCACATGCTTGTTGTGGAACCAGGCCAGCATGTGTGCAGTCAATGGCACCAACAACATTAGGGATGTGCCCAGGGGCATAAAAATAACCCTTCACAGCTGCCAACTCATGCATCCTAGGGAAATGGATGTGTTGGTCCTTGTAGGTCATCATAGCGGACAACACATTACGTAGCACCACGCTGAACATAGGTTGCGACGTCCCACCGGCGGTGTACATCATGTACTGGAATGAACCAGTAGCAAAGAAATGCAGGGCTGTCATCACCTTACATGTTGGTGTCAAAGCAGTTGGATACGTTCTGCGAGGCTGCAGGTGGGGCTCCAACAGAGCACATAGATCTTGTAGGGTGGGTCGATCCAGAAAGAATTTCCGTATGACGTCCTCATCCTCCATATCTGCCAGCACTGTGAAGGGATGATGCTCATTTGGTCGCCTCCTAGATGAGGTGAATGTGGACACATGTCATGCAATCCCCACCATGAGATGTGTCCAACATCTTACGTTTTGACTGACACAACACCAACAATGACTGGCATCAAGGTTCAGCTTACAGCACAACTTACATATAGGGACAGCGTCAGCTACACTAGACATACTCTTGTCCACTTTCCACACAGTGAGTACTGCCAAAACAAAATCTGACCATGTGAATGCCCAAAGGTATATGTCCACATCTTGCATAAACAGCCCTGAGAGAAGTTCACAAAGCATATGTGTGAAACTGCAACACTACTGGCTCCTACCTAGCTGCTGTCCCGGCCACACCTTCTTGTGTAAGTCGAACAGGGCACACATAAACAACACAATAAGCACAGTCTGTGCATTCAGATCTTGTACGTACATGAGCAAAGCAAAATACACAGTGAAATATGCCCATTGTGTAGTCAGACATTCATCCCTGTATGTTGCCTAGCCATATCACAAATTGACATGTGTACATATTGGAGAGTCCATCACAACACTGATCTATGTACTTGCCCAGCAATATCACAAGTGACATGTAAGTGAGTACATGCCAATGTTTGCAGTCAAGTGCACCAACATGGTATAGTCAGCAGTGGGCCAAATGTTACTTTGGCATTGTGTACACAATCTTTTGCCATGAATCAAGTATCTACTGTACACTGGTGGGATATGGCCATTGCCATTGACAAAGCATGATGTGTCCATAGGGCCAACACAATCACAGTCATAGGTACAAATTTCAAGCGGCCAAATCACAGTAGTGACCGCTTGGCCTCTGTGGTGTGTCACCGCCAATGCCCAAACCCTTACAGCCAATGGAAACCACAACTTTAGGAAGCCTAATTCAATTTTGAAAGCTGCGGTAGGCGTGCTCCGCCACCTCAGGGCCGCTCATTGGATGCAATTGAAAGATGCACGACTGCGGTAGCGATTGCCTAGCCCCTGCGGTGTGTCACCGCCAATGCCCAAGCCCTCACATCCAATGGGAACCACAATTTTTGGAAGCCTAATTCAATTTTGAAAACCGCGGTAGGCGTGCTCAGCCACCGCGGGCCAGTCAATGGATGCAATTGAAAGTTGCATGATTACGGTAGCGATCGCCTAGCCCCTGCGATATGTCACCACCAATGCCCAAGCCCTTACAGCTAATGGGAACCGCAATGGAGGTAGCCTAATGCAATTTTGAAAATCGCAGTAGGCGTGCTCCCCCACCGCGGCATCAGTCATTGGATGCATTTTAAAAAAAATCGGACCTAGAACACCAGATGTAGCAGCTTAGAACCGCTGAAACTACCCCAGGGTGCTATATATGTGTGGGAGAGAGCCTCACATTTCCACTGCTTCCAGACACTGCTGCCTGACACACTTCACCACCAACTGCTGCAACTCCTGTCTCCTGGACCCAGACACTGATGCCTGACACTCCCCACCACCAACTGCTGCTGCTCCTGTCTCCTGGACCCAGACACTGCTGACTGTCACTCCTCCCCACCAACTGCTGCTGCCCCTGTCTCATTGACCCAGTGATGGCGAGGACTGAGAACATCAGGGCCCGTCCCTTTACCACTGAGGAGCTGGAGGTTCTGGTTGTTGAGGTGCTCACACAGTATGGGAAGCTACATGGTGCTACAGATTTCATGGTAAGTGTCTCATATTGTTAGTGAGAGTGCAGGGAGTGCACACATGAAGTTGATCTGCTGCACTATGTTCCTGAGAGTGTGGCTTCGTGTGTTACACTGCCTAGCATGCTGACTTCAGGGGAAAGGGGTTTGTAGCCTATTTTACATGTTTCCCTGGCTGCATATCAGAATGAGAGGGACATGCAGTGTTTTGCAGCCATACAGTGACACTGCAAGTTTGGTAAGCTGGAGTCAGGAAAGAAATTGCCTGTGCTAATGGATGTTTGGGTCCATGAGGTTTTTCTCAGGCTCATCTGTGACATTACCAAGAGTTTACATCCAGTGGGTACTGATGGAAGTGTGTCTGCCACCATGGATGTGTCAGCATTAAGCACAAGAGTGAAATGCCAGAGGGTGACACTCTTGGTGGGAATTCGCCTATGACACAGCAGATTGTTGACCTCTTGAACTGACCCCCTTCCATTTTCATCATTATGTGTACTGACTTGCATGTATAGGCACTTTTTGCCCTCTCATATTGTCCCAGCATATGACATTTCTGATGCCCCATGTTGAACCTCAGTGTGAGCCCCCCTGGCCTGCACAGTCACTGCCCAATATGACAAGGACATATCACTGAATGGACAGAGTGAGACATAAAGGTTGTCTGCTACACTATCCATCAAGGAGCTATCTCAGTCCTGTGGATTGCACAAGACAGACCTTGTGAGAAGGGTGTGAGATTGTAAGATCATGTCCCTAAATGTGACCTCCATGACACAGTGAGCCATTCACAGGGCAAGGACATTGAGGGGTGTACAGTGTTGGAAACAGTGAGTCTGCCATGACACATTTATCCCAATGTAATGTATGATTATCCCATGCGTATGTACTACGTGTTACGCTGTATTGACTCTGATAAACATATCTGTGAAGTAGTGCTGAGTTCATTCATACTCCTGTACTGAGAAATAGTGGTACATAACCCAGTGTCACTGAAATGTCCTCCTCTTGTCTCCTATGCCTGCAGCTCAAAGTCTACCAGCAAAAGGCCGTATGGAGGGCCATTGCATGAAAGGTGTGGGCTCTGGGTGTCTCCAACATATAGCACACACACTGTCAAAAGAGGTGAGATAACATCTGCCGGCTGAGAAAAAGCGTGGCAGAGATGAGGCTGTGGCTGCTCCCTCAGATTGGCATGCTGGAGCATGGCACCACTAATGGCCCGCATCTTATCTGTGACACAGACTGAGCTGGATGCACATTTGAAGGACCATCAGCAGAAAGCTGGGGGTGAGTATTCTTTGAAGGGTGACTTTGGTTGTGAGTGACTGCATTTATTCCAAGCCTGAGCCAGTGCTGAGCTCTGTGATATTGCTAGTTTAATGCAATGGCTTGTAAATGGCCTCTGTGTTGGGTGCAGCTGTCATACATTTTTGCTAATTGTACTTTCTCATGTCATTGAAGTAATTGCCCTTGACATTGCATTCTGAGTTCTGGCCTTATGGCATCGGCTGCATTGGGGGGTCAGGGACATCCTATAGAAGTGAACGGCAGTGTGCCTCATCTGAGTGTGCTTTCATCAACGTGTGCAGTGCCTGCCCTCAAAATTGTGATAACTACACATCTGCCACAAATATGCAACTGTAGTTGTGCCCCAAAGTACAACATGGTGAATGGCATGAGCTCATGGCCATTGCAAATTTTTTTTGGGAGTATGTATCTGTGTTGTCCCCTTATGCTGACTCCATATGTGACTGTGACTACATGTTGGGAGGTACATCTTTTCCACCCACCAAGACATAGGTTTGCTCAGAGGCATCTGTAAGTTTGGTAACATGGAGGCACGGGCAAGCTATTTGGCTGTGTGGACATCACTTGGGTCAATTATACCAAATGTGCATGATACCATGCAATTTTTGACTTTGGAATTAGGCTTGCACACTGTGACTGCACAGGGTGGTGTGCAACTTGGGGTTATCATCATCTTGTTGTATGCTTTGCTTGCATATGATGTTTGTGCGAATGGCAATAAACTGAACCTTCGTCTCTGTCATTGCAGCATCTACAGCGGGCACAGAAGAACAATGGACGGAAACAAGTGGTGAGGTATCAGGCACGACTGCTACACATGAGCACACTGACACTTATGTGACCAGCACTTCGGAGGGGGACAGGAGTATGCTTGAGGAATCACAGCCAGAGACCAACCTCAACGTCATTTGACCCCAGCGGTGACTCCTCTATGTTGGCCGGCACAGGGAGTGGGAAATCTGCCTCTTCTTCTACCACACATTGTCCAGTGCCCAACCTCCCAGCTACTTCCACTAGTGCTGCACATGCTCCCACCAGTAAGAAGGGAAGAGTGTCCTTCCCCCAGGCACCACTGGCCCTGTCTCCCCTGCTGCCCTCCGTGTTGAGGCTGTGGACCTTTTGTGCCAGCTGTATGTGGGTCAGACAACTCTCCTTAATGCCTTCCTAGACCATGACAAGAGGTTGGCACAGGTAGTTGCCTTCATAGAGGGCATTCATTCAGACGTGGGTAGGCTACACAGGACTGCCTAGTCTTTGTCCTCCACAGTGACAGCAGCCATTCAGCTGTCACAGGCTCAGAGTCCAGCTCCAGTCTCTTCGGCCACCCCGCTGCCAGTGGCTTCATCTGATGAGAGTGACCACACACCTCAGCCCACAGGCTCAAGATACACTACACGCAGCATACAACAGCAGCACTCCAAGTGGGCCCGAGTGCAGACACCATCCCCCAAATAAACCAAAGTCACCCTAGAGCGCAAAGGCAAAAGCCCTTCAGGTGACACTCAGGGGCATCAAGCCAAGAAGCAGGCCTCAGGCTCACATGCCTCAAATGCATCTACATCCAAGGGCACTCCCATCCCAAACGCGTATCCCAAAGACAAGCAGACAGTGGCCGTGCCTGCTATGAAGCTGGTGCCTGCTAAGAGTTCAAAGTAAAAGCCCTCTAAGGCAGATTCACCCACAACCTCAACTCCCATCTGTACCCCTGTGAAGCTAGGTAAGGGGGGGACTGTAGGGGGTTCACCTGGTCAATACGGGGATGGAGGGGAAAAGGCAAGGCCAGGCCACGTGTACCGCCTAAACCAGCAGATCCCCAGAGGGAGGGCCACCACTTGCACCTGATGCACCTGTGGTGGAGATTGAGTCTGTTGTGCCAGCCCATATTACCCCTCCTCCCAAGACAGTTGTTCCCTATCGAGTCCCCAGGAAGTGGAAAGGCACCCCTCCACATTTTCCCTTACAGCAGCATTACTCCACCTCCATGTGCCACCACATCACCCAGTCCAAGCAGCCCTCTGGCTCACAAAGCCACTGATGCCTCTGCCTCAGCTGGTCCTCTCTCCCAGGTACAGTCCGCCAATTATCTGGATACTCAGCCACCTCTCAGTCTGACTGACAGCCAAGTCAGGGTCAAAGTCCCCCTCACACACCTGTCTCTCCCACAGCGGTGCCTGGACTACCTATTTTTATCCCCCTAGCTGTGTTGCTGACCATGGCAGTGTACAGTCTCAGCAATTCCCTGTGCAGCCTCTCATGCATACATGTGCCTACTTTGAACTGTGGACTGGCCACTGGTCTTGCTGTTCATCACTGTTGCTGCCCATTCCCTGTGCTGGTTCTCATGTACCTAATTTGAACTGTGGACTGGCTACTGGCCTTGCTGTTCATCACTGTTGCAGTCCATTTCCAGTGCAGATTCTCAGGTACCTTATTTGAACTGTGGACTGGCCACCGGCCTTGCTGTTCATCTCTGTTGATGCCCATTCACTGTGCAGTTTCTCGTGCATACATATGCCTACTTTTAACTGTGGACTGCCACTGGCCACTGGCAATGCGGTTCATCACTGTTGATGCCCATTCCCTGTGCAGTTTATCAAGCACACTTGTGCCTACTTTGCTCTTTGTGCTGGCCACTGGCCTTGCTGTTCATCACTTGGGATGCCGTTCCCTGTGCAGGTTCTCATGCACCCAAGTACTTTGTTGTACATTGCACTGGCCAATGGCCTTGCTGTTTATCGTTTAGGATGCCTATTCCCTGTGCTGTTACTCTAGCACACATGTGCCTACTTTGCACTTTGTACTGGCCACTGGCCTTGCTGTTGGTTACTATGCATACCCATTTCCTGTGCAGTTTCTCTAGCACACATGTGCCTACTTTGCTCTTTGTACTGGCCTCTGGCCTTGTATTGGTTACTATGGATGCACATTCCCTGTCCAGTTTTTCTAGCACACATGTGCCTACTTTGCACTTTGTACTGGACACTGGCCTTGCTGTTTATCACTTAGGATGCCCATTCCATGTGCAGGTTCTCATGCACACATGTACTTCGTTGACTTTGTATTGGCCACTGGCCTTCCTTTTTGTCACTTAGGATGCACATTTCCTTTTTTTTTTTTAAATATGTTTATTATTGCAAGAAGGAACAAATTAAATTCACATATCAATAGGATGACAAAATATAGTTAATAGACAAATCAGTTGATATAAAAAATGACCAAACCAGAGGGGAGAGCAATACATTATAGAAACACATATGTAATATTAAACAGATGATAGAAAATCACAAATAAGTTTGGCCTCTTTTTTAAGTAAGACTTATATAGTAAGTTTTTCAAAATTCAAGAAAATGTTTCCACATGTTTTCCTTTTTTTGTACAAGCTTTTGGACCTCTATGTTTTGCTAACGTAAGTTCCATTATTCTTATTTCGCTTACCAAAGTACACCATTCTGATATATTTGGGGGTTCTTTAGAGATCCATGATCTTGCTATCACTAACCTAGCACAAGCAAATAGTATAGTTATGAGATCTTTATTCTGGCAGTTAGTATCTTGAATGTCTAGAAGAACCAAGTGTGCAGAAAGCACCAGAGTTATAATTTGTTTGCGCTTTAAAACATCCATTATTCCTTTCCAGTATGTGAATAGTTTTGGACAAGAAAACAACATGTGTTCTATTCCAGCTGCAGTCAGATCACATTTCGGACATTTTGTTTTATCAGTTACAAAGTTGCCCTGTGTCCAGCTAGATATTCTTTGTGGGGTGTAGTAAAGTTGTGTAATTGTTCTATATAATTGTAGTCTTAGATTGGAGGAGTGTACTATAGAGTTTATATGAGACAGTGAGGCTGCAATCTGTGCAGAGCTAATATTCATGCTAAGTCTCCCAGACCATTTAGATGCAATTTTAGTGGTATCGTCATATTTGCCACATGTTAGCTATTGATAGCCCAAGCTAATAAGTGATTTTGTTTTTTCCGAGTATAGACAGGCTAATAAGTCTGATTGGGTTACTTCCAATATTTTCATTTTACGGAAAAGGTAATCTCTTATTTGCATATATTTGAAGTACATATCATTTGTTAGACCAAATATGATTTTAAGTATTTCAAAGTCCAGAAATCCATTTGGACCGTAAAGATCTCCCAAAATACTAATGCCATGTCGGGTCCACCGATTTCCTGTCCCGTCTGAAAATATATCTGGAAGACCTGGATTACCCCAAAGTCTAAGTTCGGCATTAAAAAAGGAACTTTTATCAATAATCATAATTTGATCCCAAATTTTTTTAATATGTCTAGCCGTCTTGAATTTGACACGTTTGAAATAGTTAGGATCATGTAAGCGAAACAAGAATTGATTACTGTCTGGCCCCAGCATGTACTGATGGTAAAATAAAGGACTTTCATTTTTCATCAAACTTCTTATGCGACGAATAAAAGTTGCTAGAAAATATAAATTAAAATCAGGAAAAGAAAGACCCCCCTTTTCGATCGGTAGTTCCAGGAGTTTCATAGCCCTACGAGCTTTTTTATATCCCCATAAAAAGCTACTACAAATGCTATCCAATTTTTTAAAGAAAAGTTTTTTTGGATGTAAAGGTATAGCCCTAAATAAGTATAGTACTTTAGGTAATATCTTCATTTTTACCAGGTTGATTCGCCCTATTATACTGAGTGGGATCTTTTAAAAATTAAAGCAGTTTCTTTTAATAAAGATTCATAGTTCATATTTATTATTTTCTCAGTATCGGTTGCTAGCTTAATTCCTAGATATGTCGCACTTTGACATGTGCCGGGGATTGGTTCCTCTGGGTTATAGTTAGCAATAACTTGTGTCTTGCTCACTTTCAATTTATAGCCTGATACATTGCCAAATTGTGTAGCTTCTACAATTATCTCGGGTAAGGCTTTCACTAGGTCTGTTGTGTATACCGCGATATCGTCTGCAAAAGCCATTATCTTTAAGCTCTTTTCACCATGGTATGTTGGAATAATATTAGCCTGTTCAGTTAATGCATTTAAGAAAGGCTCCAAGGATAGAGCGAAAAGCAGAGGGGAGAGAGGGCAGCCTTGCCTAGTTCCTCTTCCTATCTTGAAATTAATTGAGTCCTTTTCCCCATAGCTAATCTTGGCTAACGGGTTGTCATACAGTGAGCTGACCCAATCCAGGTACGGTCCACAGATGCCCATTTTCTTTAGTACTTCCCACAAATATTCCCACCCCACTCGATCAAATGATCAAATGCCTTTTCCGCATCCAACATGATCATTCCGAGTGGGGTGAGAGTAGTTTCAGCAACATCGAAAGCTGTAATTGCCGTATTTACATGGGCTGTAGTATCTCTTCCCATCACAAAACCATGTTGTTGTAAATTGACCAGGTCTGGCATGATGGGAGCGAGACGATTAGCCAAAATCTTAGAAAAGATATTTGCATCCGAGTTGAGCAAAGATATTGGCCGGTAAGAGCCACACTCTTTCTGGGGTTTGCCTTTTTTGAGAAAGAAAATTATCTTAGCTATTTTCCATGATGTTGGAGCCTTCCTAGATTTGAGTATTGAATTAATCACTTCTTCTAACAAGGGTAGCAGTTCCTGAGCACAGATTTTATATAATTCCAGCGGGAGACAATCCTCTCCGACTGCTTTTCCTAGAGGTAGGGCGGAAATTGCTAAATTTATTTCAGTTATTGTTATTTTTAAATTCAATTGTTGAGAAATTTCTATATTTAAATCCCTTTGTGTTGGTAGATATTTGTTGGGATATTGCAATATTGTGGCTTTAGGAGGTATATTATCTGGGGTGCACACGTTTTGATAATAGCTAACAAAGTGGCTTAGAATCTGATCCGGTTGTTCGTACTCAAATTGATCTGGACCTATAATTGTCTTAATTTTAATTTCGGCTTTTTTATCCGCTGTCTTATAAGCCAGCACTTTACCAATTCGATCTCCGCCTTCATATTGAGCCAGTTTATGCTTATGAATTTTCGCACTATATCTTTCTCTAAGAGTTTTTTTAATAGATGATTGCAATTCAGCCAGCTTTATTCTTAACTCATCAATGTTTGTTTTTGATTGTATCGTAGCTTCGGCGAGTTGTTGTTCTACTTGTAATATGTTGGAAGTGGTTGTTTTAATAACTCGATGATTCTCAGCATTTGATCTCAATATATATTGCTGAGCGAATCCCCTGATACTACATTTACAAGTATCCCATACTATATTTATATTGGCGGAGTTAATATTAAGTGATATGAAGTCTTTGATATGTTCTTTCAATAGTGTAATAAATCCAGATTCTACCAGTAGATATCTCGGGAATGTGAAGTTTCGTGTATCCCTCTTTTGGTCTCTAATTTCAAATTCAAGTAGCATCGGATTATGGGCGGATGTGATTCTTGGGCATAGTTCCAGATTGCAGTATTCTGCGATATGAACCAATTGACAAAAAACAACCTAGGCAACCTGTACAATGTATTCAAAGACAAATGGCTACAAAAAGTTTAAGAAAGTATATGTTTTTTTATTCTGAAGTTATATTTTTAAAAAAATATACATAACATATAGTACAATTAACAATGGACATCAATAAAATTTAATATCACACAAGTGAAAGTTAAAAACGTTCATATACTAGTAACAAAATACATGAAAATTGAGTTAAAAAGAAAACACAGAAAGTGGCTGATAGGGTCAATAGTGTAATAAATCCAGATTCTACCAGTAGATATCTCGGGAATGTGAAGTTTCGTGTATCCCTCTTTTGGTCTCTAATTTCAAATTCAAGTAGCATCGGATTATGGTCGGATGTGATTCTTGGGCATAGTTCCAGATTGCAGTATTCTGCGATATGGTCAAATGCCCAGATCATGTCTATTCTAGAACAAGATCTATGAGGCGCTGAATAGTAAGTATAGCCTGCTATTAGGGGGTATTTAAAGCGCCATATATCTTTCAAATTATTTAATCTTGCCAGTTCAAGTATTGCAGATCTGACCTTTCGCATCCTATTTGAAGAACCTTGCCCTGTAGAATCTATTTTGTAACTAATAACACAATTGAAATCCCCCATGACTATAAGTTCACCCTCCCATTCTAGTAGCTCTATGCTAAATGGCTCATACAATTTAGGGTCATCTATGTTAGGCCCATATATCACACAAAAAAAACTATTTTTTTATTTTCACAATGTATCTGAGCTATCGCCCACCTTCCCCGTGCATCTGAAGCTGTTTTAATAGTTTTGGTCAAAATTCGCTTTTGTTTTAGGATGGCAACCCCCCGAATAGAAGCACCTAAAGTAGAGCATACCACCAATTCATAACCCATTTGGGATAATCATTTTCTTTCCTGATAGCTAATATGAGTTTCTGAAAGTAGCACGAAGTGGGGTTTATACATTTCAATCTCTTCTTGTACTAATCTTCTCTTTAGTTTACTATTGAGACCGGCAACATTCCAACTTAATAATCTTAATTTAAGCATTTTTATATCTTATATCCCTTTCAATAGTATTGATTCTCCTCTGTTTATAGACTTTATTGTACAAGTATTTTTTGTTATTCCTTAAAACATATCCAATTCTTGCAATAAGAGTTTTTTCCCTTTCCCCCCCCACCCTTGTCTTCTACCTTCACCCACCCTCTCACCCTCACGTCCCTTTGGGGGGAGCACCCCTCTATCCCTTGCTGCTGCTGGATGGGCAGCACAGTAAAGTAACATGCATGGAGACTACCCCATCCGCTTCTAAAGTATAGCCGTGATTCACCAAAAAGGAAAAGCAAGAGAAAGAAAAAAAACATGAATTTTTAAGTGGTTATATCAACAAATTTAGACCATAGATTTAATATTAGTTCATTTGTCTCTTTCTAGAGTAAATCTCTCTAGAGCCTGAACCGCCTCTTCCGGTTCAGTAAAAAATAGAGATTGACCATTTCTTATAACTTTAAGGCGGGCAGGTTCTTGTAGGTAGACTGTACACCCTATGGCCTTGAAGGAATCGATCATTTTACGAAGTTCCCATCGTCTATCCATTGTGCCCTTGCTCAAATCTGACCGCACAAAGAAAGTAATGTTATCAATAGTTACAGGGCTGTTAGGTTTGGCCTTGAGTGATACTGCTTGTCTCAGTAGGAAATTCCCAAAATAAATCAAGAACGGTCTAGGAAATTTGTTGTTTTTAGTTTTTTGGGAAAAGAGGCAGTCTGTGTAATCGCTGGAGTTGGGAATCCCAGTCCCAATCCGATAGATCGCTAAAGGCTCTTTGGAAAAACTTCACAACAAAAGATCTGGGATCAGCCCCCTCCGTGCCTTCAGGAATTCCAAAAAGTCTGAGCTTCTGTCTACGTGCGCGATTCTCCATATCTTCCACTTTGGCCTTCAATTTAGAAACACGTGTAGAGTTAGATCTAGTAGTTGATTCTGATTTGATTGCACCTTCTTCCACTTCTACAACTCGTTGTTTTAAATCTTCCATCTCTTTTGTGACCCCTCCAAGTTTTTGACAGACTTCGCTCATGAAAGCCTGTATTTTGGTATTATCCTCTCTTAATTGTAGATATTGTTGTTAACTTTCCTTTCTTTGTGTTAAGAGAGTTTGCATAATTAGGTCCATAGATATAGTATTTGAGAGATCTAGTGTTGTATCCTGTATCCGTTTTTGAGTTTGCAATTGGTTTGAGGAGTCCGTGTGATCTGTCATTGTAGGCGAATTGTTAGCCTCTGAGGAAATGATGCCCCTATCTGATTCCTCTATTTCAATGTTTTCAATATTAGATAGTTCCAGTGGGTTTTTCTCGAGTGCTATTTTAATTGGTGTTAAACTGGGTGTCAGATTAGCCGGGTCCTCTAATGTTTTATTAGGGTTATTGATTATAAGGTGACTCCCCGCGTTCATAGACACAGTTGTTTCTAGAGTATCATTTTGAATAATCTTATTGGAATCCGCGTCTCTAGATTCAATATTTGTATTAGTTGATGAAGCTATTAAATCATTATTTAGAAGCGTTGGTATCTTTGTAGACCCCATTTTGAGAGATATGTTTCTTCCTCGCAGGTTTAGCTCATATTCAGGGCTTGTAGCGGAAAGTCTTAGAGCCATACTCTTTACTCCCCCCTTAGCTTCGATCCATTTTCTCAATGGGCTATCATCAACTATACGTCCTTTCTTACTTACAGCAGGTTCTTTAATCAGTGGTTTGCGAGTTGCGTTTTTTTGTTTGGTTTTAGCCTTCATTCTTGCTTTTCTTAATCCAGTTGTTTTGCCAATATTAGATCTATTATTTGAGGCTCCATCCATTTCAGCTTCGTCAGAGATCTCTTCATATTCAGGGTTAGAGCTCTCCTCAGCTATCTCAATGTCATCTTCGTGCAGGCGGTCTACAGTTTTCTTTCCTGGTAAGTACTCGCAGTGTTGTTTATCAGGTATCGTTCTAGGTTCAACTGTAAGCCCGTCAATTTTTGCCATAGTGGTTTGTGTTGTTTCGAGATTAATACACTCAATAGGAATATTGACAGTAACTTGAGAAGATTCCAATAGCATATTTATATCGCCTGTATTTGCACTCGTCTCAGAAGCGGTAATGGAAACAGTCACATCTTCGTATAGCGCTACAATGTCATTTTGAGTCCCAGTTATTGTTACAACCTCAGTGATAGAATCGCTATCTATACAGGGTATAACCTTGTCCACTTTAGCAATTGTATCCATGCCTTTGTTTTTCCCCTTAGATTCTGCCTTTTCTGTTATCGCCACTGCCGTCTGGGTGCTGTTGGCAGTATTAATTGTGCTTATATTATTTCGTTCATTGCCCTTTAACTCTATCACAGAAGGCAACTTCTGACCGGTTAAAGTAGCTCTTGCCGTCTCGCTACACGGAATGAATGTTTCAATTATGTTGCTAGCGCTTTCGTCAGACATAGCAGGATATGTTTGTTTATCCACCTTAGCCTTAATTAAGCCTTTGCCGATGTTGTTAGCACCCGTGGCCGTTTTGACTTTTACAGTACGATCCCCCAATGGAATTTTAGCTTCGCCAGTTGCCATCGTACCTGAATAGTCCTGCTTCGCTGCTTTCCCAATCTTCCCGGTTCTTGCGGAGCGGGTCTGCCTCGATGTCATCGACTCCACGAGAGACTCCTGGCTGACTGGCAGCTTAGTCGATGTTCGCGGCGTCTGGTCTCTTTGCAGGGAAACACACAGCTGAGAGGCGAGTGAGGCGAGTGAGCCGAGTAATCCAAGACCCGCCCTGCTAGGCGTTCGAAGGGGGTTAACCCTTGCGAGTTTCCAAATCGCCAGAACCCCTCTGCTCTGGCGAAGAACAAATTGCAGCATCTAGATCCTGCCGCGAGAGAGCCCAGCGTCGGCAAAAATTGCGGAACGTCCAATGCAAAGGTTTAGTAAATCCAAGTTTTCTTTTTGCCCTTCGATTTCAGTCTCGAATGATTCTCGTAGTCAGCCAAGTTTTTCAGTAGTAGTATCACTGAGTTTCTTATTAAATTAAAGCGCTTTTGCTCATATTCCTGCAAAGCGGCGGGGAGCTACTCCATGCTGCTTCCTTCACCTGGCGGCATCAACCCGCCATCTTGACTCCTCCCCCCAGGATGCACATTTCCTTTGCAGCCTCTCATGCACACATGTGCCTACATTTAACTGTGGACTGGCCCATGGCCTTGCTGTTCATCACTGTTGAAGCCCATTCCCTGTGCAGGTTCTCATGTACAAACTTTGCACTTTGTACTGGCCAATGGCCTTGCTCCTGTATGAGTATGGTTTAATGTGACACATGCTCTGTATGCCACATTAACATTGCCAATGGCTTGTTTCACTTTTTCAGAATTTGGCAAAGGTGACAGGCAGTTCATCTTGACTCTGAGGCTTGGGGTGCACTGATGGGTGTTTTGATGACCTACTGTCATCCTAATCATTCTATGGTCAGGTTTGCTGAATTGTATACATGTCATGTTTAGATGCACTGCCAGCACAGAGGGGGATTCTATCTACAGGATTGCAGGCTGGCTGACCAGGGTCCATCATATCTGTGTGATCTTTCTTGATATGTGGACAGGAGTGTTGGCATATGGTCATCTGGTTATGGCCTGTCTTCTTAGTCACATGGTTACATTTGAATGTGTGCACTTGAGTGGTCATGAAGTGTGCAGTGTGAAGGGGTGACTTTGTCAGTAGTGTTGATGTGTGTGTGCCCCTGCAATGACAACTGCACACTGCACACATGTGTCACCCAGGAGCTGAGTGCCTGTTAGTTTGAATTGTCAGCCCTGTGCCCTGTGCTTGCGATTGTGTGCACACGTGGTAGTTGTAGGTTGTGCACTGTGCCGTGTGTTGGTTTGTCCTTGCACTCCTGGGGGACACTAACCTGCTGTTGCTGCCAGTTGTGAGTATGCAGAGTGTAGTATGTGGGATGTGGAGTAATACCATCCCCTAGCTTTGCTTCTGATGCCAACCCTTTGTGAGTAACTCCTCCATGTATTTGTGTATAGTACACTCCTGACCTGTCCACTACTGACGTACATACCACTTCACTCTCATGTCACCTATCCCCTTGGGTTGGCAGTGTGTGTGCCTCCCCACCACTTCATTTGTTACACTATGCTTTGTGGTGCTGATCTGTGCTCAGGACCAACGTGCCACTCATGATAGTTTACCAACTAGTAATGTGTGATTTTCTTGTACTGTTTTTCAGTCCTGGTTGCTCATGTGCAGTGCAACTGTTTGTGTTGCATAGTCCTCTGGTCATGCTGTTTGCTCCTGGGTGTCCCTGAGTTGAGCATCTGTTGGTATTGGGTTAGCTGTCTGTGTGTATGCCAAGGTACTACTACCCTCCCTGAGTGTGATGTTGTCTGTGTGCTATGCTTAATTGTGTTGTGGGAGTACATGTTGAGGCACTGAGATGTGTGTGCGACTGATTTGTTTGTGCACACACTGCTTGTTGTGCATGCAGTGCTGTGAGTGTATGCTGCCTTGTACTTGCTTGGTGTGCATCTACTGATGTCCAGCTGAGTTTGCTATGTCATGGATTGGCATGTGCCTCTGTTGTGGTTTTGCTGTGGATGTATGCAGTGTTTGGCCTGTGTTGGCTCCTTCAGCTGACAGATGCTCTGTGTGTGATGTTCTATTTGCATGACATTGTGTGTGAATTGTTTGTGCATAGTGATACATTCAGATGTGTGTTGCAGGTGTACTGTGCATTACGTGTGTGTCTGTCACATGCAGCAAGGTGGTTTCTTGTTCCTGAGCTTGTTATGAGTGCACATTGGTGGTTTGTCCTCCTATTTTTGACCTGTTACTTGTCAGGATTGTTTAAGTGGATGCGTGTGTTACACTAGGACCCCATGTTGACTTCATGGAGGGTGTGGTATGTCTGTCTGAGTTAGCCTATTGTCCCATTGATCCCAGTTTGTGTCCATGATTGTTTTGAGATGCTGCACTTCTTGTTTGTTTTGGGGGTATGGTGTCTGTGCGTTGGTCCAGAGTGACAATGTTGTGTGCTCCTGTTCTGTCTGGGTTCCCATTGTCTTTTCACTGTTTGGCTGGCCATATGTGGGCTTGTTTTACTTCTGCGTATGTTGTTTGTGAGGTTGTATTTGGCTATTGTTTTTGTGCCAACATTAGTTCAGGCATCCCTAAGTGTGTGTGTGTGTGTGTTTGTGGAAGCACCCCAGGGAGTGTGATTGTTTGTCTGTGTACTGACAGGGCATTATTTGAACCATTCTGTGTGTTTGACACTGATGCTGAGTGGTGCAGGTATGAGGTGGGTGGAGGAGGGGTTTGTGTGATGGATCCAACTTGTGTTTGACTGTTATGGAGTGTGACAATGAGCCATGTGTGTTGTGCTGATGACATACACATGTCAAGTAAGTTGAGACAAATGTGTGGCTGATAACTGTTTGACTTCCTATCATCCCTGTGCCTATGCATGGCTTGCTTTGCTATCTCCCTGAGCTGATTCACGGAGGTCACTGTGGTTTAATTGCACTCACTGTGCCAGCCACATATGATTTGATGGTCTAAGGGTGTTGTTATATGTTCCTTCTCTAGCGTGTGATGTACACATGCTTTGTGGCTTGTTCCATGGCTTTCCAGTACTCTCCACCTCCCTTTTGGCTAGCCCAATTATTGCACTCCATTGCTGCTGACATCAGGCATTTGTATGTGGTTGTGTGTCAGTGTGGGGTGTGTCTGGGTGAATTGACAGGCAGTGGTTGTTCATATTCAGTGTGAGTGTTAATTGTGTGATTGGACTCAGTTTACTGGACATGAGTGGAGGGTAGGTACGGAGAGGAGGGCTCCCCTGCCCCTGAGCTTCTGTGTAGGATGTTCCTCTTCTCCCCCACCTTCTGAGACGGGCTCTCTGGTTGTTTGATGTGTGTGGTACAGGGTCTGGGTACACCTGGCAGGTTAATTGTGCAGGGGGGCACAGGAGGGGCACACTTCATGCCCCTATTGGGTGTGGGGGGCCTAGTGTGTGAAAAGTGGAGGTGTGGCCCTATGATCTCTGTGGACTGCCCATGCCTGGCGCTGGCCCTGCCTACTACATTTGTTTCAGGTTTTCCAGCGACTTAACCACTGCTGTGACGTGACCCAGAAATTGAAGTGATTTCGCGGTTGATGGGTGACCTGGATGCGGAGGTGTGATTTAGTGACATGTGGGACATGTGTGGGTACACTTGTGGATGTTATACTGTCCCCATCAGGGTGCTTGGTGTGGACAGGAACCATATATCAGCCTTGGAGTAGTGTGTTAAGGTTGAGTGCAGAGTTGTGTGATTGCCTACCTGCGACGTTGTCCGTGACGGTGCATTACTTGCTGGTAGTGGATCAGGCACAGCACCAGAAAAGCATGTAAAGCTTGATCCATTGTGGTGGGGACTGGAAGTCTGGTTTGGCACTTGGGGGAGCTCTTCAACATACCGGCAGTCAGCAACCAGCCGTGATGGAAACGGCCATTCCAAATCCCGAATCCTGCCATGAGGGGAACGGCTCAAGGGGCTCAGGAACTTCATCCCCCTGCTGCCCCGGCACACCTGTGACGCTCCCATGGCGCCTGCTAGCACCATAAGATCGCGGATCGTCGAGCGGGCAGCGGGGAGCTCTTCAACATATCGGCAGTCAGCAGCCAGCCGTGAGGGAAACGGCCATTCCAAATCCCGAATACTGCCGTGAGGGGAACGGCTCAAGTGGCTCAGGGACTTCATCCCCCAGCTGCCCCGGCACACCCATGATGCTCCCGCTGCGCCTGCTGACACCATAAGATCGCGGAGCGTCGAGTGGGCAGCAGGGAGCTCTTCAACATACCGGCAGTCAGCAGCCAGCCGTGAGGGAAACAGCCATTCCAAATCCTGAATCCTGCCGTGAGGGAAACGGCTCAAGGGGCTCAGGGACTTCATCCCCCAGCTGCCCCGGCACACCCGTGACGCTCCCGCTGCACCTGCTGGCGCCATAAGATCGCAGAGTGTCGTGCGGGCAGCTCTTCAACATACCGGCAGTCAGCAGCCAGCGGTGAGGGAAACGGCCATTCCAAATCCCGAAATCTGCCGTGGGGGGAATGGCTCGAAGGGCTCAGGGACTTCATCTCCCAGCTGCCCCGGCACACCCGTGACGCTCCCACTGCGCCTGCTGGTGCCATAAGATCGCGAAGCGTCGAACGGGCAGCGGGGAGCTCTTCAACATACCGGCAGTCAGCAGCCAGCCGTGAGAGAAAAGGCCATTCCAAATCCCGAATCCTGCCGTGAGGGGACGGCTCAAGGGGCTCAGGGACTTCATCCCCCAGCTGCCCCGGCACACCCGTAACGCCCCTGCTGCACCTGCTGGCGCCATAAGATCGTGGAACGTCTCCCGCCTCGCAGGACGCGTGCGGGCAGCCGCCGGGCTAAGCCCGGGCAAAGGGCGGGCCGTCTGTGGCCGTCCAGGGCAGGAGGAGGCAGGGCTGGGCCAGCCCTCCAACAACTAACTATGGGTAAGCACAAGAAAGTAACAAATGCTGAGGAGGGGGGAAGAAGGCCAAAGTGCCGAGACATTCGGAGTCAATCATTTCCTACCTCTCATCAGCTGTGGGGGCCCTCTCAAAGGAATCGCTAATGCTGAGCAGTAGTTAGGCTTGGTATCCCTTTCCCCCCACAAATCGAACACACGCTACTGACATTGTCGAAGCACCGCACGTCCCATTAGAGCCGGAGGTGGTTGTGCTGAACTCTAATTCCTTTGTTGATACTACTGCTCGTCTTTCCCCTGGTAATTCCCCCGCCCTGCCTCCATTACAGCAGACCGACGCAACCGGTCATGAGTCAAAGACGAACACAAAAAGGAGAAAAAAGGCAGAATGTGTTTCAAATTTAGCATCTGTGTTGATGGATAACCTTGGTGACCAGCTAGAGGTTCTTGTTATTGCCCGCATCAAGCCTCTGCTATTGGGGATAGCAAAAGACATTGTGGAGACTCTGAACACCTGCCTTGCTGACCTATTAAAAAAATGTCCCCTTATTGATACATTGGTCAACAAACAGGCACCAGTTCAGGAAGCCCATAGGGCGGGTGTGGACCCTTTATGCAACAGAGTAAATAATGTAGCTGGACCCTCAAAACCCACATTGATTAGTAAGGGGGTGGCCCTAGATAACTCCAGGAACCGGGATCCCAGCACAGCTCCTAGTCGTTCAGACATTACCCATCCCAACCTAGGTCCCATAGACAGCCTCGCACATCAACATTGTCCAATTACCAGTACACGGTTAGGGGGCTGCCAACTAAAATTAGACCTGCCCCCGGAGGCTGCCCCTTTAGCTGCCATATTTATTGGAGTCGGCCACCTAAAAAAGGAAGAGTCTGAACCCGTTTCTGACCTAATATATAAGGCCAGACAATGGTGCGCTGACTCTTGCAGTGGAGGGATGAACATTTCTGATAGGATTATCATGGCAAGAAGGGTGGGTTGGATCGGAAATCGTCCAAAGTTCATAGAGGGCGACTGTGTGGTAGTAAACTTCGACAGCCCTGACTTGTTCTGGGATGGCTCGGGATCTCAGAAACAGGCAAAATGAGACCGGTTCCCCTGGGTTTTTTCTACCCGCCTCCAAACACACTCCACCTCCCCTCAGATACACACTATGGGGCGCGTCGCCCAGCCATGGCAGAGATGGGTTGGAGTTTAGCTTCAGGAGGAGTAAGACCAGGTGGGAATCTAAGCTCATGGCCCGCAAAGGGGAGTCAAGCCGTCCCGATGGCACCCCATTTTCAGACAGTTCACACATCTGGTGCAGGGTATGGGCCGGTTCTGAGTAACCGATTCTCCCCACTCTCAGATATAGAAGAAATTGACTGACAGCTAGCCACGCTGCCATTTGCCACGCATGGTGCTCCCAACTCCAATGTGACAGCGGCCTGTAAAATTATTAGCTGGAATGTAGCTGGGATTACAGCGAAAAGGACAGACACAGCTTGGGTTGACTATGTTGCCAGCCATGACATCATAGCCATCCATGAATCCTGGGACCCTTCCCCTAGCTTCTGGCTGGACGGCTTCACTAGCTTTGCCGTTTAGGCCATCCCAAGTATTGCGGGCAGAGCAAAGGGTGGCCTCATTTCCCTCTTTTCATTAAAACTAAGGGGGACATTAAAACTGATTGAGGCGGGCTCACCAAACCTTTTAATCATGGAATGGGAAGTTTCCCCGACCCGCAAAATTATTCTAATTAATTTTTATAACTTTTGGGAAAGGGACGATGGTAATGAACACATTGCCTCCCTGGAAAGGTTTTTATTCACCTTCAGTCTAAATAATTACACTAACTTCGACCTCATTTTAATGGGTGATTTTGATATTCATCCCTGTAGAGCTTTATGCTACTTAGGAGAGGATGAGGGACCATCAGGCGCGATGGCCCCTCATTTCGAGCATACAAAGGCAGGAGAGGCCCTTGAAGAGTTGCTGGCCAACTTTAATATATTTGAACCAATTAATGCAGAGAGGGGGGGCAAGAACATGTACTTACAAGGGTACTGACCATGGTCCAGTTATAGACTATATTTTTTTGACCCCTGGTATCCTACATAGGGTTGTGACGTATAAAGTAATTGCTTCGATATATAGTGATCACAACCCGGTGTTGCTTGAGTTGTACTGGGGCGACCCTATGGGTATTAAGTTTTTCTCCTCTCAACGGGGGCCTGCCCTATTACCCACTGATCAAGGGAGAAGGCTTAAGTGGGCAAAGGTGGTCCCTGAAAGCTTTACTGAAAAATTACTCCCCGAAATCGAGGTTTATATGGCAATTTGTCAGGACCAAACAACTTCCAACTTAGAAATCTTGGGGGCCTTTGAGTTAATTTGTGCACAAATCTCAAATGACCTGACGACCAATTCTAGCCAGGGAGGTAATAAGTCTTATAAATGGTTTGACTCTAATTGCTCAAAAGCCCATAGGGCATTGTGTCTTGATTTTTCCTTTCAGATGTCTTGATTTTTCCTTTCGGACGGCGGGCGATGAACAGGTGACGTGAACCCACGCACGCCGCCGTTGTGCTTCCTGTTTCCTCGTAGCCACGCCCCTGCAAGCAACGCCGGTCCCTCGCTAGATGTCGGAGCCAGGAGTCGGAGCTTCAAAGCAAATTTGCGGGCGATTTTGGAGGGGATTTGAGCGGATTTGATAGGAGTGTGTCCGCCGGCTATTGCCGTCTTCTGGGGCTGAATACCTGCGTTCCCGCTCGACACCCTGCTGATGTGACTGCAGCTCTGGTGCTTGCTGTGACGAATTGCTGGGATACCGGGGGGCGTTGGACGTTATACACTGGTCTCATTTTGCGAGGTAATGCGCGCTGGGCAGTGTTCTACCCAGCTCGTGCTCGCACCGATTCCTCTTCTACGTCTCCTCACCTGCCGCCACTGCTAGCGCGCTGAACTCTAAAGCCTTTCTGAAGCCTTTCAGCTTACTGCTGGTCTCGCTGTGTTATTTAAAAAAAAAAAGGTAAAGCTGAGCTTGACTCTTACTCTGACCCTCTTGCCTCTGGAGCCTTGCTATCCCTTACTACCCCTTGCGTTTGGGAAAATCGGATACTGGTAGTGGAGTTTGAGGAAAGGCTGAGCCAGGCAAGCCCATCGGTAGAAACCAGTTTGGGTGAAAGAAGCTCCTCTTGAATAACTACGAAAATTCAGCGCACAGTCCCGAGTATCTGATAGGCTCATGTTTGAAAATTCTCAGATGGCGGCAAGAACAAGGGGCAAACAGTATAATAAGGATGGGCGAATTTTGCGAATCTGACGTTCGCGAATTTGCGTATTTGCGAACTCGCAATCCGCAAAATCCGCGAATTCTCAGATTTTTTTTTGTGTTCGCAAGGGTTTCTGCCAGTTTGCGAGGGTTTTGTACAAGTTCGCAATTGCGAACTTACTTGCCGGCTCGCAACGGTCGCGACTATGTTGTTTCTACATCTGGTTCATCATCACAGGTTCCCATCACCCTCTGTTTCACCACTGCCACCCTCTGTTTCACCCATGCCACCCTCTGGTACATCAATGCCACCCTCTGGTTCATCATCACTGTAGATTATGGAGGGGAAAAGCAAGCACACCTGCCCTGCTTCAACTGACATGAATTAATTTGGGGTTGATTTATTAATGTGTCACTGTTTTAAAATTCCAGTCTGGCACCTGCTTCCTTATCTGTAATTTGCTTTCTGTTGCAGTGCAATTTTTTTTCCCAGGACCTATGAGCCTGCTGTGAGGGTCAGAGCAGGGTCATACAATTGTTGCAACTAGCAACTGAACTCTGGAGGGGCCCCAGTCAGGAAGCACTACAGGGAATGGTTACTAATGATGAGTTTGAACTTTTGCACCTGCTGAGTGCTTTCAGTTTTGCAAAACTCGTTTTTCTGCAATTTTGCGGGATTTGCGGGGCCCGAACGTGCGCGAGATCGAATTCGGAAGCCGCAAATTTGTGCGAATATGCGATTTGTTTTTTTGCGGCGTGTTAGTTCAAAAGGTTTTGTACGTTTTTGCGAGCTGCTTGTAGCGCAACGGCGCGAAGTTACCCTCACGGTCGTTCACGGGCGCGGCCATCTTGTTTGCATGACGTTTTTCCGTTTCCGGGCGCGATGTGTAATCTCGCAAAGTGTGCGGCTCGCTAGTACAATTTCGCGTGTGTTCGCGAGGAAAATCTTGCGCGAACGTACCCACGCGGTCGTGAACGGGCGCGGCCATCTTGTTTCTCATTCATTGCTATGGTTCTGGGCATGCTTCTTCTATCCTCTCTGAATCTCTGCCATCCTTTGCTTGTTTAAAGTTTTTTTTATCTATTTTACTTATTATCTATCCCTCTACTTTTCTAGCTCTATATTTTTGTGTTTTCTGCTACTTTTGGTTAATTTTAAACTACTTTTTTAAACTCTTTTCTTTTCTTCTTCCCTATTCTATTTTCTTTAATATTTAGCTTCCTTTCTGCCCAGACCATGGGAAAGGGAGCCGGAAAGCATCCCGAGAAGGGGAAGGGTCCCGCACCTCGTGCCCGGCTCCCTTACGGGCCTTTGAGGGGGGAGCAGGTCGCACCCCGGGGGGATCTTCAGCCCGGAGGAGGTGGCCGCACTAGTTTATTATGTTCAGCGCCGCCTCCCCAGGACCATCATGGCAGGCGGCAAGATCGCTCGCGGGTACGGGATCCAGGAGCGCCGGAAGCGGTGGGAGAAGGTGTGCCGGGCCATGTACCAACACTCTCGGGTCCGGCGCACCTACAACCAGGCCACCCACCATTGGACGGATCTCCTGGACCGGGAACGCGATCTGCTCGACCTGCTCGGCCTTAAGATCCCCGGGCTTGGTGAGTAGTAGTAGCTATTTCTTTACTACTCTGTTTTCTCCTGCTCTGTGTGTTATTATATTGCAAATTTGTGTTTTTTACCAAGAGCATTAATGCTGCTGATTATATTGTAGGTAAATTATATTTCAAAATGTTCTGTGCATTTCAGGTGCACTGCTCTCCTTCTCAGTAGCGTTGCTACTATGCTTATTTGTTTTCGATTTGTGTTCATTTCATTGGCCTGTGAAATTATGTATGAGTGTAGTTTAAAGAACTGCGTAATGCTAGACACTAAGGGAATTAGATTTTTAATTACTGGCACATCCCTCCAAAGTAGCAGGTGAGAGGAACATTGGTAGCATTTTGATGTCCTAGGAGAAAAATAACCCCTGATGAAGAGCGTAATGCTTGAAATGCATTGGGACTAATCATAATCATGTAAAAAATGATGAAAGATATATGAAGTAAATGAACTGAAAAACTCGCAACAAAAATGATTTGAAAATGAAAATAAATTTTCAAAGGAAAAGTATTTGAATTCATGGAGTAAAAATTGAGTGAAAGAGAAAGGAGTGCAAGGAAGGAGTGGGTCCTGTTTCTACAGAGCACACATGTCAAGACTTTGTATCACTGTTCACTCAATAAAAAGCAAAGCACCTAAAGTCATCCCATATGTAATCAAATACATCCCATGTGAAGTGATAGATAATCATATTATTTAGCTTATTCATTTTCCTTTTCTATTACTCATTTGCACTGTAGGGTGAAAGTTAAATTAATTAAGCAGTAGCCCTTTTAACAGAGTATTCTCAATGCCACCCGTAATAGAAAAGTAAGAGCTTCACCACCTGCATGTACTGGACGGGTACAGTAACGCAAGTCTGTCTCACTCATCATGGTGTGGGTCTGTTTTTCTTGGGTGCAAGTTCACTGCGCTGGCATTATGCCGGCTTGCATAAGATAACGTACCAATTTTCCTAAACAAGAGAGAAGAAGAAGAAGAAGAAGACTGGTGTACTGTCATAGTCGACTGTAATGGAAGTCCATAGTGCTCGTAGAATTTGTTCCTTAAACTCCCACTAATGTTAGAGCAAGGATGAAGAAGTGGGAGGTTAGATAGATACTGACCTCAATAGTTATGTACTGTGCTTTCAAGTTGCTAGTTGTACTGTGACACAACTTTCTGCTCAATCATTTTGTGTTAATCTTAAGGAGCATTGGTTACAGACTATGTCTTTCTTTCTTCATATAGTTGCTCCTTCCAAATCAACAACACCAACAAGGAAGGAGCGGGCTCGAATGGCCCGGCAATGGAGGCTGGATGCCACTGTCGCCGAATATCGGCGGCTTGTGGCCCTGGAGGAGGAGGACACGCAGCCAACTGGTACAACATCCACTGGGACAGCTGCATCCTCCTCCGGGCCCCCACGGGCTGCCAGCCAGCGCAGTGCTCCAGTGGTACGGAGCCGGCCTACCAAAGCCAACCGCCACTGCTGAGCAGCAAAGACAGCAGCTGCCCCCCACAGGAGTTGCAAGGCACGCCAGCACCGCTTATGCCTCAGAGTGTCCTACCTGGAGCAGGAGGTCCTAACTTATAAGACCTTGGTGGAGGGCCTCCGCTCCGACCATGCCACCCTCCACAAGGAGTATGATGCCCTGACCGCTAAAGTGAACAGCAGCCTGCCGTAGTGTCCCTTGCCCCTTTTTAGAGACTTTTGGGGGTGGGAATTGGGAGTTGGGTTGTTTTTGGGACTTTTGAAGGACAATCGTTGGGGCTAGGGAGAGTCTTGCGGGAGATTATTTTGTTAGGGCTACACAAATATACTTTTTGAAACTTTATCTGAGCATACCTGTTTTTTACTGCTTTTGAGTCTGGTGGGTGGGGGTTTAACAGTAAGTTTGTTTTCCTGAAACTTAAGTCTGTGTCATTTTCTTCCTTTAAGTGTAAATGGCTAAATGTTTTCAACACTAAGTGCCTCTCACAGAGTAAGTGAATTCAAGAGTCCTAGGACTTTAGTAGTACTACCATCAATCTCACGTCTCTCCTAATACTCCATTATACTACCTCCCACCAAACGCTTATCTTACCTGGAATTTGTGTTTGAAAGTAGGGCTAGGCCCAGGGCTTGCTCCACGGGAAATGGCGGGCAATTAATGTTGGCAATCCTGGGCGGATGAAATGTCCTCATTGCGGTGGTACTAGTGGTGTGACACAGTGGCAGCTGCATGCCTATGGAAAAAAAGAAAATGAAACCTGGTTTGTCTCTTTACTGGAGCATTACAACTGTACGATAGAGAATATAGCAGGTGACAGTACACTAGAACAGTGCCACAATGTAGCCTAACAAATGGTAAAGTATTGAAAGTATAACTAGTACTTGCGTTGAATTTCTTTGACATTGGCTACTACTTCAAGAAATAGTACTGAAGCTGAGTAAGTCTAGAATATATCCTCGGATTCCTTCACCAGCCTGTTGCTATGACCTTATCCTCCCCAGCAAGTGTGTGGAATTATTGATGTCATTTAGTCACACATCAATCAAAACCACACAGCCCAGGGGAAGAGGGTTAGGGTTTGGAAAATGGATGGGAATGGGGGTTTCTTTTTGGGTAGGTTTTGTTGAGAGAAGAAAAAAAAGCACAGCATGGACAAACAATAATTGAAGATAAAAAGCTAACCATAAATCTTTTGAGTGACATAAAGGAAGTGCATGCACTACTGCATGCATTGTTACTGAAAAGTAAGTAGTACTTTCGACAACCGTGAATGACAGAATGCGACAGTACAGGGCTGCAGCGTTTTCACTTGCCTATCTCTGCACTCAGAGAAACACTTCTTACATTAAGTTAGGTTTAAAAAATAGCCGAAGTAAAACCTATAGAATGGCTGTAGGGATCAATTTAGAAGCAGAGAGAGATCCAAGAAATGCAGAGTCACACTCATAGAAGTTCAAAGCAATAACATTACTTAAAAAAACATTACAAAAGAATGGATACTGTATCTGTATGTTGTTGTAGTTGTCCTGTTGAATTTGGTAAGTAAGTTGCACGCATCAAACCATTCCTCTTATTAGCGGCACTCCTCCATTTCAGCTGACGCTCCGTCCATCAATGTTGGTGACCAGAAGACACCCTGTCCACTGCCTGCCTGGCGGATGCTGAATTGTGGCTCGCGAATGTGAAGCCTGACTTCATCCTTTTTTTCCCATTGCACAGACTGAAACCCGGCCTGTAATTATTGATGGAAAAACAGGAAGTGATATTAGAACACCACTGACAAATAAATATAAGGTATGTACGCTGTATAGTGTGAAAAGTCACACTTTGAGTTTCCTAATAGACAGTACAATATTTTTGAAAGTGCGTACTCTGTCTGAGTCTCCTTTTGAAGGATAAATAAGTATGGGCAAATTAATTTAGAGGATCTTTCCCCTCAAGCTAGGTGTACTGTAAACTGTGTTTTAGAACAACATTAGACCTTCCCAGCAGTGCTCCCACACAGACCTTTACTAAAGCCAGTCGCAAAAATGTAGAAGACCCCCAATCAGATCTCAATAAACGAGGCCTAGTAGAAAACTGGTGAGAAAACGTACTTTGAAAGTAAAAGTAGGCCCAAATACCCCCTTACCCACCGTGGATTGTATTCAAACCACTTGCAAGCAAGCAAAAGTATCCATACCCAGCATCGCTCCAAGACTCGCAAACCCCACCACAAATAGCCCCCCACCCAAACACATGCAATACAAATACTGCTATCCCTAACGAGCCCTAAGTTAAGAATAGTGGAATAGTGGAAAACGCTTTCTTTAACTATGCTCAATACCCCCTTTCCCACCATGGATTTTCTTCAAATCACTTGCAACCAAAATTTCACATTCCCACGAGTGCTCTAAGAAGACCCCAGAACTCAGTTGCAAAAATCTAGAACACCCCGAAACACATGCAATCCTGCTACTAGGTCTAACCCTAACGAACCCTAAGTTACAAAAAGTGCCAAAAAGCTTTTCGGCATGGATTTTGTCCAAACCACTTCTATCCGGTATTAGAACTTCCCAGCAATGCCCCAAGACCCGCCAACCCACCCGCAAAAAAGCACAACACCCCCAAACAGCCAAAAAGGAAAATCTCATACTTACAATATTTAGAGCTTCCCAGCAATGGCCCCAGAGCCGTCAACCCAGGCGAAAACTAGTAGAAGACCCCCAAACAACCAAAAAGCAAAAGTACAAAAATGGGGACTTAGTCATTTTCCTGGCAATTTCCAAAATCACTCCACGTGCGTTCTGCAGCTAGGCACTAACTCCCCTCTGCCACCATGGATTTGCTTCAAACCTCTTGCAATCAAAACTATCCATACCCAGCAGTGCTCCCAGACCCCGAAACCCACCCACAAACACCAGGAAGCCCCACAAGCAGGCCCCCTAAAAAGCTACATTGAGCAAAATGTCAGAAATAGCAGAAAAAAATTCAGCATGGATTTTGTCCAAACCACTTCTATCCGGTATTAGACCTTCCCAGCAATGCCCCAAGACCCGTCAACCCACCCGCAAAAAAGCACAACACCCCCAAACAGCCAAAAAGGAAAATCTCATACTTACAATATTTATCGGCCTTCAGTCCAAACGCGCTGTGCAGCTAGGTCATAACTCTCGTTTTCCACCACGGATTTCCTGAAAAGCAAATGCAATCAAGATTAGACTGTCCCAGCAGTGCTCCCAGACCCCAAAACTCACCCACAAACACCCGGAACCCCCCCAAAGAGCACCTCAAAGGCAAGCAAGTCAGCAAAAACGCAAAAAAATGTTCACCTCCGATTTGGTCCAAACCACTTTTATCCGGTATTAGAGCTTCCCAGCAATGGCCCCAGAGCCGTCAACCCAGGCGAAAACTAGTAGAAGACCCCCAAACAGCCAAAAAGCAAAAGTACAAAAATGGGACACAGTCATTTTCCTGGCAATTTTCAAAATCACTCCGCGTGCGCTCTGCAGCTAGGCCCTAACTCCCCTCTGCCACCATGGATTTGCTTCAAACCTCTTGCAATCAAAACTATCCATACCCAGCAGTGCTCCCAGACCCCAAAACCCACCCACAAACACCAGGAAGCCCCCAAACAGGCCCCCGAAAACGCTACACTGAGCAAAATGTCAGAAATAGCAAAAAAATATTCAGCATGGATTTTGTCCAAACCACTTCTATCCGGTATTAGACCTTCCCAGCAATGCCCCAAGACCCGCCAACCCACCCGCAAAAAAGCACAAAACCCCCAAACAGCCAAAAAGGAAAATCTCATACTTACAATATTTATCGGCCTTCGGTCCAAACGCGCTGTGCAGCTAGGTCATAACTCCAGTTTTCCACTACGGATTTCCTGAAAAGCAAATGCAATCAAGATTAGACTGCCCCAGCAGTGCTCCCAGACCCCAAAACTCACCCACAAACACCCAGAACCCCCCCAAACAGCACCTCAAAGGCAAGCAAGTCAGCAAAAACGCAAAAAAAATTTCACCTCCGATTTGGTCCAAACCACTTTTATCTGGTATTAGAGCTTCCCAGCAATGGCCCCAAGACCCGCCAACTCACCCGCAAAGAAGTAGAACACCCCCACAAGTGCAGAGTCTTTCTTCATTGGGCGCAATCCAGCCCCCTGCTTTGAGGGAAATAGGAGTCTGGAGGAGGAGGATAGAGGAGCATGTTCTTGTGAACCTGAGGAATGCAGACTGCGGCACTTTCAAATCAATAAGCAAACAAGTGAAGACAATTCTGCTGATGGGCTTGTTTTTGTGATTAGGTGATTAAAGTGTTAATTATATTAACTGTGCAAAACAAAGAAAGACAGACACACAGGAATAAAAGTGAAAAAGGACGAAAAAGAAAGTTATTGATTCATTGGCTCATTTTCAGGGCTCGGTGTCAGGGAATAAGAATAAGAATTAGTCCTCATACTCTGCGAATTTAGGCAGGAGTAGGTCAGTGTCAACTTACAGAGAACAAATTCCCTCATCTAAGTTGCTGTCCTCCTTGTCTTCATCTAGAGTTTGTTCTCGTACGTTGTAATCTGGTGGTATGAGGTGCTGATTCATCTTGATCATTGTTAACCTCTCCACATTTTTGGGCGAGAGGCGGGACCATTTGGAAGTTACAATGCCACCAGCAGCACTGAAAACATGTTCAGAAGACACACTTGCGAGTGGGCAAGACAAGTAGTTTATAGCCAGGTTGGAGATCTGTGCCCACAATTCTTTTTTCCCATGCCAATACGCCAATGGGTCAGCATTAACATAGACCTCTGTTGAGTCATTCAGATAGTCCTGCACCATCGACTCAAGGTCCTCCAAGGTTCCTCCACTTTGCTTACTTTTTGCTGTGACCTTTTGAGAACCAAACCCAAGCCGAGTTAGCCAATCCTCTTCTGCATCCAATGTTACTGTTGTGTCTGGTGCAGATGATCCGGTTGCCGGTGTCTTTAACGGCTGAGAGGTCACTTGTGCCACAGCCACAGGTGCAGAAGTGGATTCTTTTGACTGGGGATGGCCTGCTGATGCTGATGTACTGCCTTTTCCTTCAATTTGCTGCCGTTCTCTTTCAAACCTCTTGGCTGACAAGGCTAGCCAACGTTTGTACTTTGTAACATCTTCATCCCCAAAAGGAAAGAATGCTCTGCCTGCCAGCGCCTTTTTGTAGCCTGGATCCAGAATCGTAGCACAAATGTAATGCTGTTCTGAGTGGATCATTTTAAGACGTTCATCACCAAGTAGGCGCTCTAATAATTTCTCCGCCAAAACAAAAGCGTCTTGCTTTTTTCATCTTTTTGAAGCATAGAAGACACCGCCTTCAGTTGGTGCTCCAGCAGGCGCAACAATGGGATAGCTTTTCCCAAATTACAGTCCTCCTTGCTGACTGCACGCGTGAAGACCTCAAAAGGACGAAGCATGTCTGTCAGGCTTTTAACTAGGTTCTATTGCGCCGCATCTAGCCTCAGGTCCTTCTGAGCTGTACCCAGTGTTAAGAAATAGTGATCGAGTACCGTATACTGCTCATACAGACGCTAAAGCATGAAGAAGGTTGAGTTCCAACGTGTTGCCACCTCCTGGATGAGTGCTATCACTGGCATTCGATGTTCATGTAGCAGGCTCCTCAGATGCTTCCGGGCCTTAAAAGAATGGCTGCAATGGTTACACATTCTTCGGCAGGTGGCCAGTAACTCGCACGCTGGACTGTCTTCATCACTCAAGAATTTTTTAACAACCAGGTTTATACAGTGCGCCCAACACGGCACTCTGAAATATTGACCCAGTTCCATGGCCTTAACTACATTGGCGCCATTAACCGTGGAAACATAACCAATTTTGCGTTTTTTTGGGGACAGCCAGTGAAAGACCTTTATGTTAAACTCATTCAAAATGTTTTCTGCTGTATGACGTTTCTCCAAGCCAAACATGGCTAGTGTTGTATGTTTCCGAGCAGCTTTAAAAACTTGGTCCGGGTCAACACCTGCGTTTAGCTTTGCTTTAACCCCTGAAAAAGAGACCCAGTGTCCAGTGATGCACATGTAATCAGCACCTGCGCCACTGGTCCACATGTCTGTTGTCAGATGTATAGTGTGAACAGCACTCTTCTGCAAAGCTACCCCAATCACCTCCAGCACATCTTCATGTAGTGCTGGAACCGCAACAATGGCAAAATAGAACCAGCTAGGAACCTTCCATTTAGGGCAGAGCGCTGCCACTATTTCTAGAAAACCAACCCCTTCTACAAAAGAAAAAGGGAGAAGGTCCAGAGCTAGCATTTTAGCCAGCTCAGTGTTATACAGACGCTTCAGTGGGTGGTTGCGATCATATGGCACGTATGAAAACAACATGGTTCTAATGTTGCCCTGGACCAAGCATTTACAGGATGATGATGATGATGACTTCTTCGACCCAGTTACGCTCGCTGATGAACTTTTTCGCATTGGTGTCTCACTCTCTCCCACACTCTTAGTGTGGCTCGCATGGGGTGTGCTGCTGACAGGGGTACTGGGTGTAAGTGAAGTGTTTGACACGTCTTCTTCCTCCTCCTCATCATCAGATGAAACATCCACGTTTTCTTGACTTGCAATTCGGGCTTCCTTGATCTCCTTTAGGTGCGCAAACCATTGGACAGCGTGATGTCTCTTAAGATGACCTCTCTGGCCTTCGGTACCATAGTTGGTACAAACTTACCACGACTAACTGCATGCTTACAAATGCTACAAATGGCGAAGTTTTCCTTTTTTGGGCAAACACTAAAGAAGTCCCAAACTGCGGACTTGAAATGTCTGTGGGGGCCGGAGGAGGCGGCGATACTGGTGGTGGTGGTCATGCTGCTAATGCCAGATGAAGTGGAGGATGTGGATTGCCGAACTTTAGTACGTTGTGCACTTTCCCCACCACTAATTGAGGTCGAGGTGGATGGAGGTCCATTCTGGCGAGGAAGAAATATGGAAGCGGTACGTGTTGGTGTACTAGTTAACTCCAATGATTGTTGTGTTTCCATTGCCTCCTCGTCGACAACATCATCACGCTCAGCAGCTTCTCGGGCTAGGGTCAAAATGTCTGTTTGCTGCATGCCCGCTGGGGCTGCAGTGACCTTTATGATGACTGAGTCGTCGCCGTGAGTGTCTTCATCAGCAGCAGTATCCGCCACTTCTTGTTGAGCCTCATCACACTCCATAACTATGAGACTTTGGACGAGCTTCCTTTTACGCTTAACTACCTTTGTCAGATCATGGTGTGCCTCCCTCTCAGACGGCAGTGGTGCTGGTTCCCAATTTTGATCTGTATCATCAGAAGGAGGTGTGCTTGAAGAAGATGTAGACACCACCCTTGATCTCTTCCTTGCTAGGGGTGTGGAAGACAATGATGATCATCAGGAGGAGTGGCTTCCTCAAATGATGCCTCGGCTTGATTGTCGATTTCCTGATGTGCCCCTACTTCTGGAGGAACAACAATTGGGGGCACTTGTGACCCTCCATGCACCTCTGCTTGCGCATCTCCTTGCGCTGCCTCTCCTTCCACAAGTACTTGGGCTTGTACTTGCACATGTGGTTGTTGTTGCGGCTGTGGTTGTTCAACACTCGTCAGATGAGTTACAACAACCTGTGTTGATTGAGGGACATTGCTGCTACTTTCTTGCGATGAACCAACATCACTGGTTGATGGTGATTGAACAACTAGACTAAGTGCCTCTGCAGCACTCAAGGGTTTGGACTTAAGTTGGCGTGGTGGTGGTGGTGGCACTGAGCCCAATGGAGCGGGGGTGCTGCTCCCAGCTTGGTCCCCAGCAGATCCCGCTGCTGCTGCAGGCGTACTTTTTTTTTACTCCCAATAAATGTGGCGGGCGGCACACCAGTCTCCTTGGTAACTTTCTTCTTCTGCTCCTTACTTCCAACTTTCTTGCTAGAGGAGCTATGGGGAAATTGTTTTGGGGTCATCTTCTTCAGAGGTCAGAACAGCAGGCCGCAGTTGCACGAGTTGCAGAGTTGTCTGTGGCCAGACGTGACGTCGCGGACGTTATGCTGCACACACACACCGCTGCAGGACTTCTTCCTGGCACTGGTGGTTCTCTTGAGTCTTGTGCACCTAAAAGCAATGGAAGACAGAGGAACATCAGTTTAGTTATACATCCCAAAAATCGAAAAACACAGAAAAATCAGCACAATCCCATGCCATCCATGCCCTCCATGATGTTTGAATTCAAGACACCCCACAGAAAGACTAGGCCCATGCACCACTCACTACCCCTGGTGAAAAGGCTACAACAACAGCCCAAAAAAACGAAAAACACAGAAAAATCAGCACAATCCCATGCCATCCATGATGTTTAAATTCAAGACACCCCACAGAAAGACTAGGGCCATGCACCACTCACTACCCCTGGCCATAATGGTTGAAACTTAGGCAAAATGGTTGCAGACCTAAAAACACTGCCTGCATTCAAAATGGCCCCCTGCCTCCCAGCACATGGCCTGCCTGTACCAGCACTAAAAATGGCCCAGCCCACATGGCCTGTCCCCATGAACACCCCAAAAAATCGAAAAACACAGAAAAATCAGCACAATCCCATGCCATCCATACCCTCCATGATGTTTAAATTCAAGACACCCCACAAAAAGACTAGGTCCATGCACCACTCACTACCCCTGGTGAAAAGGCCACAACAACAGCCCAAAAAATGAAAAAACAGAAAAATCAGGACAATCCCATGCCATCCATGATGTTTAAATTCAAGACACCCCACAGAAAGACTAGGGCCATGCACCTCTCACTACCCCTGGCCATAATGGTTGAAACCTTGGCAAAATGGTTGCAGACCTAAGAACACTGCCTGCATTCAAAATGGCCCCCTACCTCCCAGCACATGGCCTGCCTGTACCAGCACTCAAAATGGCCCCCACCCACATGGCCTGTCCCCATGAACACCCCAAAAAATCAAAAAACACAGAAAAATCAGCACAATCCCATGCCATCCATGCCCTCCATGATGTTTAAATTCAAGACACCCCACAGAAAGACTAGACCCATGCACCACTCACTACCCCTGGTGAAAAGGCCACAACAACAGCCCAAAAAAATGAAAAACAGAAAAATCAGCACAATCCCATGCCATCCATGATGTTTAAATTCAAGACACCCCACAGGAAGACTAGGCCCATGCACCACTCACTGCCCCTGGCCATAATGGTTGAAACCTAGGCAAAATGGTTGCAGACCTAAGAACACTGCCTGCATTCAAAATGGCCCCCTGCCTCCCAGCACATGGCCTGCCTGTACCAGCACTCAAAATGGCCCCCACCCACTTGGCCTGTCCCCATGAACACCTCAAAAAATCGAAAAACACAGAAAAATCAGCACAATCCCATGCCATCCATGCCCTCCATGATGTTTAAATTCAAGACACCCCACAGAAAGACTAGGCCCATGCACCGCTCACTACCCCTGGTGAAAAGGCCACAACAACAGCCCAAAAAAACAAAAAACACAGAAAAATCAGCACAATCCCATGCCATCCATGATGTTTAAATTCAAGACACCCCACAGAAACACTAGGCCCATGCACCACTCGCTACCCCTGGTCAAAAGGCCACAACAACAGCCCAAAAATCGAAAATTCCAAAATTGTAGTTGCAACAACTGTAATGCCCCAAACAAACTTACTTGTGAAATTTCTAATCCAAAAGTGATCCAAAGAAAATCAAAAAGGCCTCAAATCCAAATATCCAGCAGCATCCACAAAAAGTATCCTTCCAGGTCAAGAATCCGAATGAAAGTGAGCAGCACATGAAGAAAGCACTGGGAGGAGCCTGCTGGACAGGAACAGGAAGTTGGAGACTGTGGGGCACTTCCTTCCTCCCAACCCCTTCCCCCCCCCCAAAAATGGACTCCTTGCAAAAAAAAGTGCAGGCAAATGTCGTTATTCTGATAAAAATCATCATTTTCAGAAGGTTTATGCTGCTTGCTGGTGGATTTCTTGCGCAGAATTTCAAATTTTGTAATTTCGCGCGTGCGAGATTGTTGCTGTTCGCCGCATCTACGTGTTCGCAATTGCGAACTCTCGCGATGCGTGCTGTGCAAGGTGGCAAGCCGCGATTACGTAATCGCGGTCGCCAAACTCCTGCGGGATCCCGCAGCAAGATCCAAAATGGCGCAGCACTCGCAAAATATCGAGAAAAACAACTCGGCAAATGCTGAATGAAGGTAAGTGAACGCCGCACGCCGCAAAATTGTATCAGCAAGAAAAAAAATCCGCTGCGTGCGAATTTGCGGATTTTCGGTAAATTTGCGAGCGTTCGCGGATTGCGAATTTACCAAAAATCCACAAAATCCGCGAGCGGAACGGATTTTCTGCCCATGCTTACAGTATAAGCCAGAGCTGGGAAAGGAGTTAAAACTCCCAATTCCGATTAGATCCCCACCAACTGCAAAAGGAGAGAGAAAAAACAGAAGGAAAAATCAACAAAAGGAAGCCCTTAAACAGAAAGCAATGGAATCTGCTGAATCACATAGAAAAAATAAATATAATGTACTAAGGAAACAGGTAGTGGAAGACAATGATGATAATGAAGAAAATGATCCAGAGGAGGGCGAAGAAGATGAAGATGTAGAGAGCTTGACCCTATCTGAACTATCAGCAGAATTGAGCTTACTTGCTGTTGGTGACAAAGGAGAGGAGGGTGGGAAAGACAAGGGAACAAGAACGGACCAGGGGGATAAAGCTATGGACAAAACGGTGAAGGCTGCTAACATGCCTCCTACTATTTGCCCTGAGAATCGTTCTACCCCCAAACAATACCCTCTCTTTTCAACATCCCTTCTCCAGCAGGGACAACTTTCGAGCACACCTACACAGGGCGATGTGAAGCAAGGGAGTGCAAGTGGCGTTTTAGAACATGATGTTTCCAATGCTGGAGGAAAGGCAAGCAGCCCTACAACGCACAAGACACCAATGGCAATTCCCGCAGCGTTGGCAGGGTTAGAAGACGTAGCACAACCCGCACCAACGGTTTCAACTACGTCCTCTCCCATTACCGCCGCCCTTCCCTCCCACCCTCCGCTACAACCGGCTGTAAGCCCAAGCAACAAGCAAACTACGACAGTTCCAAGTCAAGCCCTGAGTCTCGAAGCCTCCCTGATCTCCCAGGAAGATGGTTTGCTCTCCCTCCCGAGTGCTACAAAAGCGAATACGATTGAAGATATCCTAGATATCCTTCAGGAATTAAGAGACTTTAAACTCTCCCAGGCTCAGGAAATTTCACTTTTGCACAGCAGGCTTATGAAGATGGAGGAGCGCCTTGGCAATATCCCTCTGAGAGTTTCTGAGACTGAAGTCCGGATATCATCTTTTGAGGATTCTTTGACTGCAGTTCAGAACCTTGAGAATTATAATAGGAGGTCTAATCTACGACTAGTAGGCATACCAGAGGGGCTTGAAGACAAGGTTATAGTCAGGTGGTCAGAGTCTCTACTGAAAAAAGCCATTCCTGAGCTCCAAGGCGACCTGACTATCACAAGGGCGCACAGAGTCCCTGCACACAAACCTAATAACTTGAAATACCCCCGTACAATCCTGCTCAATTTCTCAGACTTTAGGGTAAAAGAAAAGATTCGAAACACCGCATTTTCTAAAAGAACTTTCAATGTGGAGGGGGTGAATAATTTTTGAATCTTTGCTGACATGTCGGCAGCATCTGCTCATAGACGCAGGGACTTTATGAAGCTCATCGACTCCTTTAAGACCAGGGGAGCCCAAGCCATGATAGTGCAGCAATCGAAACTCAAAGGTTTGGCCAAAGGAATTTTTTAAATATTTTCGGTCTTGCACGAAGCCCAGACTTTCCTCGACGGCCTCGGGGCATAATTAAGTTGCTGAATCTACTATCACTCTACGGCGGGCCTATGATGGAAACAGGAAGCACATAAGGATGCAATGAGATGGCATCCAAAAAGAAGAAACACCAGAGAAGGAAGCAAGTGGGACACTGGGGGTCTCCGTCCACTCAAGGGAGGGAGGGAAGGGAGGTGAAGGGGGGTGTCTCAAGGAGGAAAAAAGAAAGTTCAAATGCAAAAAAAAAAATAATTATATGTTTTTTCACACTTTCATAAGTATGGTACGAGCAATGTTATATTTAAGAAGCTTTTTTTTCTTCTTTTTCTCTCTCTTTTCTTTCTTTTTTTTTCTCTTTTTCTTGCACAAAAAAGGGCAACCTAATTCTGATATCTTGCACTTGCCACTTTAGCTCGCATGGATTATGTCAAGATGATAAGATTCTATGAGCGCACTTGTGTATTTTGCAATAGGGGGGGCCATAATCCTTCAAGTTTTGCTGGTATTGTACAAATTTGCTGCTTATTTGCATATTTCCACAGAGAAAGGCAGTCCCTCTATGATTATTTGTTGATACTATATATTCATGCTGCTTACTTCTATTCTTTTCAATAAGATAGGATTACATAATGTGTTGATTATTTGCGTGTTTTGCATAATGAAGGGAACAACTTCCCAAGCTCTACTGTCACTTTACATTCTCGCTGCTCATTTGCATATTTGCACAGTGAAATTTAGCCTCTCTATGAATATCTCTATGAATATCTGCTGCTATTATTTATATATTATTTATTATTTATATATGCTGCTGATTGCACATTTGCACAAGCCGAGGGTTGCGCCCAATATTTTGAACAACAAATAGTATGGTGAAGTTTATCTCTTTAAACGCAAATGGCCTGAATAACGTTCGCAAAAGGAACGCTATTGAGTGCTGGCTAAAAAACCTCATCCCAGACGTCATCTATTTGCAAGAAACCCACCACAAAGATCAGGCTGAGTCAGATAAACTCTTCAAAAGTTGGGCGGGCCATAATATATCTGCTACTGCCGGGATGGCTCAGAGAGGAGTTTCCATATTAATAGGGAGACATGTAGGTTTTCTTCTGGAAGGGACGTTTATAGACCCCAGAGGTAGATGGGCAGTTGCACATGGTAAACTAAACAATGTTAATGTCATTCTTGCCACAATTTATGCACTAATTTTGGACGAACCCTCTACCAATTCTACAGATAAAGCAGGCATTAACAGGTCTCTCTGGGCCAATAATTTGGGGGGGAGACTTTAATCTATTACAGAACCCCCGATTGGACTCCTCCAAGAAAGATCGCCGACAGAACAAACCCCAAGTTGCCTTGGCTGTCCAAAGTTGTAAAACAGACCTTGACGTTATTGATCACTGGCAAATTTTAAATCCCATTAAGCGTGATTACACATGTCACTCAGCAAAATATAATTCTGCATCAAGGCTAGATTTTTTTCTATCATCCCACGATCTAGAGCTGTACAACTATGCCCATCTACCTAACGCTTTTTCAGACCACGCAGCACTTTGCATGGAGGTCAATTTGGGGGCTTATGAAGCAAGGCCTCCAAGAAGATGGTTTTTTTAACAAACGTAACCTCCTAGACCAGCAATGGTGCACAGATATTGATGAAAAGATAGAGCAGTTTTTCGCACAGAATACAGGCACAGCCCCATTAAATATAACCTGGGATGCATTTAAAGCCGCTCTGCGTGGGATAATTACATCTAAAGAAATACCTAAGCAGAAGGCAAGAAGTGAGGAGAAAATCAAACTCCAAACTGAACTCTCTCAGGCAACCCAAGAGCACTATAGGGTCAGATCTATGATCTCTGGGCATAAACTCTCCAAGGCAAAGCACAAGATGAAGGATTTTTATTATGACCTAGGCGAGACAAATAGTAACCTTTATGCCCAAAAGATATACGAGGAGAGTGAGTATACAGGAAAGTCCTGGCCTGGCAAACTAAAGAAAAGCAGGTCCGAAATAGAATAGACCAGTGAACAGACCCCATTACTAAAATACAAGCTAAGACCACCACTTCCATCAGTGAGCTGTTTCTGAAACATTACGAGGGGGTATATCAAGCGACTGAGGGGGCTACACCTGACTCTATCAAGGAATTCCTACAGCCACTTGAAATACCTAAAATAGATGCTGAGGGTAAGAATTATCTCATACAGGATTTCACACTACTATAACTAGATGAAGTGATAGAGTCTTTCCCCAATGGCAAGGCCAATGGTGACGATGGCCTTCCAATTTAATTTAAAAAAAAATTGGGGGGAACTCTGCGCAAAGAACTTTTGATATTAGTTAATTATTTACTTCAAGGAAGTCCCCCACCGGATTCTTTTCATACAGCGGTTGTGGTTAGCATTTAAAAAAAAAGGAAAGGACAAGGAAAATATAAATTCATACAGACCGATAAGTCTCCTGAATACAGACTATAAAATGTTTACAAAACTTTTAGCAAACCGATTAAATAAAATAGTAGGATTACTGGTAGCCCATGATCAGTGTGGTTTTATTGCAGGCAGGCATCTCCACTCCAACACTACATTTTTACTGGAGGCACTAGATTATTTTAAAATTAACAAGGTGAAGCCTCAAATTTGGTTTTTAGATGCGGAGAAAGCCTTCGATCTAGTGTCTTGGGACTGCCTGTTTGCAATTCTGTGTAGTTTTAATTTCCCGAATGTTTTTATCTCTCTTTTACGACAACTTTATATGAATTCTAGGGCACAGATTATCGTCAATAATACTAATATTGGGACTTGCCAGGTTACTAGAGGCACGCGACAAGGATGCCCCTTGTCGCCAATTTTATTCGCACTATTTATTGAACCTCTGGCGATCGCTATCAGGAATATTAAGACCTATACTGCCCCAGTATTAGGAATGACAAATATAAAATTATATGCAGATGATATCGCCCTTTTCTTAGACTCTAAACCCTCAAGTCAACTGAAGATTTTAAAAATCTTCTCTGACTTTCAAAAGCTAGGGGGTTATAAAATTAATGTTAACAAAACGGAAATTATTTTAGCCAACTGCACTGTAGATACTTTAGTACCAGAATTCAGGCGGACATACAATACGGATCCAAAGAGATATCTTGGAATATTTATATCGGATAGTCTGGTCGACCTTTTTTCACTTAATTTTCTACCTCTATTAAAAAAGGTGGGCTCACTTTTAGATCGCTGGAATTTGCTACCCTTGCCTCTCATGGGACGGGCATCACAAATTTGCATGTCGGTGCTACCTCTTTTTAATTTCCTTTTTAGCGCAATACCCTGCGCAATTCAGGCCTCCTATTTTAAAAAAGTAGATGCATTGATCTCCTCTTTTTCATGGGCAAAAAAATCCCCCAGACTTGCACTGAGCACTTTATATTTACCATCCACACTAGGAGGGCTGTCCCTTCCAAATATCAGAGAATACTATTTTGCGTCTTTTGCACATTATAGTTACAGGTTTTTCGTTCTAGATTTTCATGAGGCAGATCATTTTTTATGAAGAAGATGTTGTTAGAATTAAAAATTTCCGACCCGGTCAGAATCATGAAAGATCCAAAAAAAGTACGCTATAAATCCCTACAGTGGATTTTTAAGCTGAAAACTCAGTTTTTTAAATTTTATGACTTACCTAATTTAAGTAATAAGACAAATTTAATAAATTTTAGCTTGGGAGATGCTGGTTGCATGGACAAAAATACATTAACTCTTTGGAAGGAGAATGGCTTCGAGAAAATTGAAGACTTCCGGTTGGGAAATAGATGGAAATCTTGGGATGAAATTTCCAGCCAGTTAAATCATTCCCATTCAAGTTTGAACTGGTCCTTCATCATGCTAAATCCAAAACTTAGAGAACTCGATATGGGAAATGTATTTAATAAAGAAAATATTTCTACTATCCCTAATAACAAAATACAAAAGAAAATGCGTATTTGGATTAAAATATTAAAAGAAAGTAAAGACCAGGACTTTTCCAGCAAGATTATTGAGAGATGGAAAAAGAGGGAAGATATTGCAATTAACTGACAGGTATGGGATAAAACAAATAAATTCAACAAAACCATATTTCGAGGAGCAAATTTTAAACGTATGCAATTTTATAATAAATGGTTAATATACAGAACCCCCTCCTTTTTACATAATATTTTCCCCCAAGTAGCCGATAAATGCTTCCGGCGTGAAGAAAAAGGCACTTGGAAACACATTGTCTGGGAGTGTTCAAAAATCCAGGTATTTAGGAAGGAAATAGAAAAATATCTCTCAATCGAGCTCAAAACCAATATAATATTTGACGACCTAATCCCCATTTTAGGCTGTTCTCCTAGTCACACCCCACTTGATGAGTCCCTTTTTATAGCCTCCTTAATAGCTAAATCCCTTATACTACAGTCCTGGAAAACAGACCTTGTACCAACCTTTCAGGCATGGAAGGCAAAATTGCTTCGAATCCAGGGTAGGGTAAGAAAATATGCTTTAAGATCAGGGGCTCTCAAAAATATGATACATTTTGGAGTGTGTTTGACTCTTAATTTCCCAGTTATCATTCAATCCGACCCACATTTCCCTGAAAATATTTATTTGTCTGATAAGACTGTCTTGATTTTGCACGTTGCACTTTACAATCAAGCTATGAAATGTTAACTGAGAAGACGCTTACTGTATTTAAATGGTACGTACTGTATTAATTCTAACAAAGTCTTTTGAATATCATTGTCAGCCTGATAGATTGCTTTCTCACGAACTCTGCATTTTATATTTCAAGCTTTGAAATGATAAATTGTGTAGACGTCTCTTATATTCTTTTGCCTCGTACTGTATTAATTTGATTTCAATCGTGTCTTGTTTTTTTCTTATTTGTTTTATTTGAACTCTCAATAAAAAAATAAATTGAAAAAAAGCCCATAGGGCATTGTGATGGGGGCGGCATGCCACTGGGCGCCTCGATGGCCGCTACCACCCCGTGTGGGTATTCACCTTGTGACCCCCCTCCTGTCTTTTCAGCCTTCCCAACCACAGGTCTGGTTGATGCCCGAAGAACACTACAGCTGCGATGATGAGGATATAGAGGACTGGCCCTTTAACTGGATACGTAACAGTGAAGAGGAGGAGCTCCGACACGCCTTAAATCCGACAGGTGAAGGTAGTCAGGTGTGCTTGTACACCAGAGCGGAGGACGGCGAGCGGAGTGAAGTGAGTTGGAGAGAGAGGATCGAAGACAGAACGGAGAGAAGAGAACCCGGTTTTACATCTACCGAGGGAGTGGAGGTGCAGAGAGCCCCGTTGACGGCGCGGGAGCCTGGAGGCCAACGGCAACACGAGCCGCCCAGCCGCAAGCGACCTTGAGGAGTGTGGCTCACCGAGGTACGTAATCGTATCACGGGCTGGGTTAAGAGGAGAGGAGGGAATCTAAAGTAACTCGAATCCCGTTTCCCCTCATTCCCGCAGAGAACCCTTCCTGCACCCCCTCCCCGACCCGTCACTTGATGTAAATAGTCACCGGTGGTGCCCTCTCACCCCGTTCCCCTCACAAGCATGTCTGTAGAATACCACGCACTGACACGTCCTCTCTTGTGTCTTCTCCCGAGGCGGCAAGCACCGTAATCACGGAGATGGGCCAGGTGGAGACGAGGCGGAGTCCGATTTGAAGGAAGGAGGAGGCAACCAGGAGAAAACAGCGACCCGAACGGGCAGATCGCCGAGACGGACTCTTAGTAGAAAAACATGTACTGATATCCTGTTTCAGCATTTAAAACCTTCACGTACAAAAACTCGCCTGCTGCCCATTTCTCCGCACCCCGCTTCAGGCATTAAAACAAGCATTGACATCTACCCGAGAGATAAGGCGGTTATTGCCATTTTGAGGAAGGAATACAAGCTAACTATTAGCGGCAGGAAACACGCCATAAAAAAGGAAGCATGGGAAAAACTACTTTCAATTGACGTAATGTGTGACAGCAGTCAGTTCTGGGCTACAATTAATCAGCCCTTTTTCTCAGACCTAGATAATATGGTCATGGACTGTGTTATCTCTGACGATAAATGGCTCCTTCACTTTAAAGAAGTTTATGGTGACTTAGATTCTGGCGCTCAATGTTCTTCACCGGTGGCCCCCGAGTCTGCCCCTCTACTTTTCAGTTATGATGAAGTGGAGAAAGCAAATTTAGAGTCCTCAAAAAACAAAGCCCCGGGGCCGGACGGAGTACCGGCAGACCTTTACAAACATTCACCGAAACTTTGGGCAAAGGTGTTAACAAACGTCTTTTGCACCGCCAATGGTAAAACTTTTCCTACCACCTGGGCCACCTCAATCATTGTGCCAATCTTTAAAAAGGGGCAGTGTAATGACCCGGCGTGCTAGAGACCCATCTCCCTCTTAGATTCTGCGATTAAGATACTAAGAAGAGTCTTATTGTTTAAATTAAGGGCCAATATAGAGAGAAGTGGGGGTCTTTCAAACATACAGTACGGGTTTAGAGAGAATAGAGGCACCCTGGACCAATATTCTAACCTGCACCTTTTAATTTCTAAATATACGGTAGCCAAGGATGGGTCTTTATTTTTGGCCTTATGGACCTCTCCTCAGCTTTCGATTTAGTAAACAGGGCTAAGCTGTGGTCAATCCTACTGGAGATTGGGATCGACCCGTCACTTGTCAACTTCATGGCGTCCCTTCACCAGGAGATGTTTGCCACGGTTAGGGTCACCAGGGAGGGCAGGTGTACGAGTCATTTTAAATCAGAGAAAGGAGTGTACCAGGGCTGCATTTTGGCCCCCTTCTCTTCATCATTTATATTAATGGTTTGAGAAATTATCTAGAGACAGCGGGAGTGGACGTTCCGCGTGTAGGAGATGTTATAATACCTGCTCTCCTATATGCGAATGATGCAGTCTTATTAGCGTGTACCGGTATCGGACTCCAGAGACTGTTGAACCTATTTGGGGCATTTATGGACAGGCTAGATCTAAAGATTAATGCCAAAAAATCCTGTTCGATGGTGGTTGGCCATCATAGAAGCAATGCCAAATCTAAAACCTTTGTGTGTAAGGGTGAGGTGGTCTCCAGGATTGCTGGTTTTCCTTATTTGGAGGTCATTTTTGATGAGAAGGGGCCCGTGGGCCCCTCAAATTAAGGTTAATAGTATATCTGTGGCTCGATCAACATCATCCCTTATAGGTTTTTCAAAAAGATTAGGGGCCAGACCCATGGAGGCACTCCTAAAAGTTTACAACACCAAATGTATCCCAATTGCCACTTATGGCTCATCCTTGTGGGGTTACGTATCTCAAGACAAGATTCAAAGAGCGGAAAACTGGTTTTTGAGATACCTCTTGTCTGTTCCCAAGTCCACCCCCACCTTTTCGATCCGTTCTGAGGTGGGCCTGGACTACGTTACAGATAGGTTGAAACTGGCCTCGCTTATATTCTGGGCCAAAACATGGCTTAACCTAGAATTAACACTAAACCACGCTATCCTGACTGATGTTATGGCACTAGATCACGCAAAAAGAATAACCTGGTCGGAATATCTGAGAAATGCTTTTACACAGTTAGGACGCCCGGAACTCCTTCTGTTACCATCTTGCATTAGGAGGGAGGACGGTAACTGGATCAAGAACCATATTTTAGAGAGGGCTAGATTGGCTCGTGAGGAGCAGGAACTGGTGAAACCAACAGATTGCACTTTACGTTCACAATTTCACCCTCACTTGAGCCATATCTCAAAATTGTAACCAAACCCTTTCACAGATTCTTACTGACTCAATTTAGATTTAATCTGATCCATTTTTCTTTGGGTTGTTACCAATCATGGGCTAAACCAGAAGGGGGTCCACCTTGTAACTGTGATAGATTCTCTCAACAAGATACCATGCACTTCATTTTGTTTTGCGGGTTCTACTCGGGTATAAGAAAAAAATATCTGTTACCAATCCTGAGAGAGGCCGGCTTTATTCAATTCAGGCCTGCATTAACTTACCTCCAGATGTTGAGTAACACCGCATCATTTATTGTGTGGCCAGTTTCTTAGTGGTGGCAATCAGAATTAAGACAAAAAATGCACCGCTTAATGTTTTACCCTGATCAACTGTATTTTCTATGCCGATTTTACCCGGACGAACTGTAGCGTATCTTTTTTAAGGGCCTCGCACTGAGTTTGTAAATATAGCAATTGCCTGTTTTTATGTATGTATGCAAATTTCATGCCGTTTATGATTTTAACAAATCGAATAAAGTGTATTTGACTGACTGACTGACTGCCCTCCATTGCTGCTGACATCTGGCATTTGTATGTGGTTGTGTGTCAGTGTGGGGTGTGTCTGGGTTAATTGACAGGCAGTGTGTACATTTAAGTGGTTGTTCATATTCAGTGTGAGTGTTAATTGTGTGATTGGACTCAGTTTGCTGGACATGAGTGGAGGGTAGGTGTGGAGATGAGGGTTCCCCTGCCCCTGAGCTTCTGTGTAGGATGTTCCTCTTCTCCCCCACCTTCTGAGACAGACTCTCTGGTTGTTTGGTGTGTGTGGTACAGGGTCTGGGTACACCTGGCTGGTTAATTGTGCAGGGGGGCACAGGAGGGGCACACTTTATGCCCCTAATGGGTGTGGGGGGCCTAGTGCGTGAAAAGTGGAGGTGTGGCCCTATGATCTCTGTGGACTGCCCATGCCTGGCGCTGGCCCTGCCTACTACATTTGTTTCAGGTTTTCCAGCGACTTCACCACTGCTGTGATGTGACCCAGAAATTGCAGCGATTTCGCGGCTGATGGGTGACCTGGATGCGGAGGTGTGATTTAGTGACACGTAGGACATGTGTGGGTTCATTTGTAGATGTGTAACTGTCCCCATCAGGGTGCCTGGTGTGGACAGGAACCATATATCAGCCCAGGAGTAGTGTGTTGTGGTTGAGTGCAGAGTTGTGTGATTGCCTACCTGCGACGTTGTCCGTGACAGTCCATTACTTGCTGGTAGTGGATCAGGCACAGCACCGGCTGTTTGGTGCATCCTTATTTTTACAGCGGTCAGGACGTCATTCCATATGACGGTGGTGGGCGCATTTTTATAGCGGTTCACGTCGCACCGCGGCAGATGGGACATGGGCTTTGTTTGGCCATTGTAATATGGCGGGTGTGACGATCGCTACTGGCTTGCGGAAAATTACATTTTCCGCAACCGCCAGCACCACGGAGGAGCCTCCACCAGCCATCATAATGACCCCCTAAGTATTCTGTCAAATGCAGAGACATAAGCAATGACTCCAATACAATCTTTACTTTGGAATATAAAATTATTGCAGCATTTTCTTTCTGTTGTATCATCACAAATATGTACTTAGGCTGTTCAGACTTAACTCAAGAATTTCTTCAGTCTTATCTCAAATCTTTCTCATGTGTTTTTGACTGGTCATGTGACTTTCTCCTCTGTAAGTAGTCTGTAGTGCAACAAGGTGTTGCGGGCAGTTGGCTTATTGAATAGATCTACAAATAATTGACTTCCATCATGTTTTATTATTATGTCAAAAAACCCCACCTGAACATTACTCATGGTTGACGTGAATTTTAAATTTTCGTCACATAGATTAAGCCATGTGGTGAATTCTTCAAGGGTGTCTTCATTGTCATTCCAGATAAAGACAATATCGTCGATATACCTCGACCAACAGAACACAGACTCAAAAAATGGAGCCACTTCATTAAATATGTGCTGTTGTTCGAAGTATGCGACGTAGATGTTGGCAATTGTGGGCGCACAAGATGCGCCCATACTCACACCCTTAGTCTGTTTAAACAGATCGCCCCGGAATTCAAAGATATTCTCTTCGAGAATGATGGTGAGGCACTCAATGATAAAGTCATGGTCACAATCTACTTCATATAAGTTCATTAACCATCTTACTGCTTGTACAGCTCCATGTTTAGGAATGTTCGAATATAAACTTTCCACATCGAGTGTGACTAACCATTGTCTATGTGGATTAAAGGGATTGCCTTCCAGGGTGTTTATTTTGTGCCAGGTGTCTTTAATATAACCCGGAATTTTATGAATATGAGGACATAGGACGGCATCCAAGTATTTGGAGATTGGTTCTGTAATAGATCCAATTGTGGTGACAATAGGTCTTAAAGGAGGATTGTCTGCATCTTTATGGGATTTTCTATGTTCATATATTTATGTTCCTTGTCACATATGATACCATTGCCTAGTGCTCTAGTTGTTAGTTTCTGGATTTTAGTTTTTATTTTGGAGGTTGGATTCTTTTGAATTTTCATGTAGAATCTATCATCATTGAGCATTTCTTCAACCTTTCCGATGTAAGTGTCCTTTTCCATGATAGCTATCCCACCCCCTTTGTCACAGCTCTTGATAATGATCTCAGAGGATCCTTTCAATGAATTGAGGGCCTCATGTTCGGGGAGAGAGACGTTGAAGGGGGTTTTGGGAACATATGCAACTAAATGGGGTAAATCTATTAGCTCTCTGATCAAAACTTGGTGTCATATTATCTCCTTCCGAGTCTGATGAGTCTGAAAAGGTAATGACCCTTCTATTATGGAATCTAACCGGTGGTTGATAACTCAAGGTATCATATCCGCTAGCGTATGTTTGTTTATAAAAACCATTTGCTAGGTAAGGGTATGTATGTTCTTTACTATAGTTGTTTATATCCTTTTAGAGTTTATCTGCTTTTCTTTTGGTTAAGTAATCGCTATATGAGTTGAGTTCTTGCTCTAGGTCTTCTAATGCTTTTTTAGAGTCGTCTATAATTGTGGAAGTTTTAATTTTTTCCTCTAGTTCAAGAATTTCTTTCATTAATTGTAATAGTAGATCTTTGGCTGTCTCGACTATCAACATCATAAGATCCCTAGAACACCTGTTAGCGATGAAGGACCATTTTTCCAAAAACGCCTTGATATGTACAAACAGACCCGGTATATTCTTAATTGTAAACCTTGGGGTATAATACCGGCCCGTAAATACTGAAGCATGAAATGCCCATGTAGTTCAATTCTTTTTGTTTTTTTCTTTAAGGCCAAGAGCTTAACTAATTCCTCATTAGAGCCGGGTTGTAGTGTGGACCTAGTGTCAAAATTAGTATTGGATTCCACCATTGATATAAAATCTTCTTCAGAAAACCCAAACGTTTGTTGATTTGCCATAATTTAGAAAGGGAGAATCGATGTATAATGTAACAGTTTTCAGTCAACATTTTGAAATAGTGCAGAAAAAAGCACAGTGAAAAAGGAGGGGGGATAGATATAAACAAGAAAAGACAATTAATTATCTAGTTAGCCATAATAAATAAACAGATAAATAACAATTGACTACAATCATTCAACAGACATGGAGGTGACTAGTGCAAGATAAACAGACAACTTAATATATACAATTCTACTTGAACGTGGTAAAAACTAACCAGTCCCCTCATAGACAGGCTATGAGTATTTTTATTAAGGAAAACAAGGGACCCCTACATGAATAGCTAGCTAAAACATAGGGAAATTAACTAAAGTAAGGAAAGTTATAGCTAGAGAATGATATCTATCTACATATCCATACCAACTTGCTAGTGAACTAAGTAATTATCATAGGAAACAAGGGGCACCCTATTAACACAATATGGACACTGGAGGAGGATATAGTGATATATGTATTAATTTAGAAGTAAAACATTTTATATTTTATGTTGTTTTTCATCAAGTAACAATTGATGATTCATATACAATCGTTTTATAAAGCAGATATTAACAGTCAATATATACAAATCCAATAACGGACGGAGCGTTGATTCAGGCAGTGCGGCAGATGTCTACAACGCGCGTTTCGGCATACACGCCTTCATCAGGTAGCCGTCTATTGCACTATAAAATATCCAATAGTAATTTTGTTAGTTATTGTCAGGGTGTCTACAATGGATGTCAATCAAAATACTAGCAAGAGGTATATACAAAAGACAACAACAATTAAAATAGTTTGTACTTGCACTTTGTGAAAAACATAACCATTAAAAAGTCACCATATATACATAGGATGTGCTTGAAAAAGGTCATGTTAATAAACAATCAGTACAGTTATATCCAAAAAAACTGTTCTATGTACATATATTTTCATTTATATACAAAATATTTTATGTATTCTACAATCCTCAGTTTGTGCTTGCTTGTGTGCAAAACATATCAATTCAATAGCACCTGGGGCATACTTAATTTGACGGAATCTAATAACCATTACATATGCGAATACACAGAGGCACGTCTTCTTACCAAAGTAGCCCATTTCAGAAGAAGAGTCAAGATGTATTGCGGCTTCAAATATCCTTCATGAGAGGTATAGCGACTGCAAAAGAGTAGACACTGGTGGTCTATGAACCAATAATACTTATTGTAGATGCCAGATATGCCACCCCTTAATTTTTTTATTAAAAAAAATACAACTGTTCTATATATCACTAAAATTCAGGCAAGCACTGTAGTATCTACAGCTCTAGGCATTTGGTTGGTTACAATTTTAGACAAGCCATGTAGTGAAGTCAACCAAAAAAGATCATATATCATGATGACTCATTGAAGCACAATGAAGTGGTAAACTAATGGTCACTGAAAGGCACTCGATGAAGGTTGGCAAATGCAATGAGACCTCATACTTTTTCCAGCCATGCTGCACTGGCATGGAAACTGCTGGTACGCAGTATAAACAATTTATACAGTACACAATATTGGTGGGGTGGACTTAAATGTTAGAGCTTGAGCAGGAAAAATAGATCCTTCTCAACAAAGTTACATGGTAAATCTTATTTATAATACTAGCTTGCTTGGGCCTGCAATCTTCACGGTAGACAGTACAATACCAAAATGTGTTCCTAGTCTTACTCTTACAGTACCACAAGATATATGGGAGAGAGGGAAAGATTACCAACAAAGCAGAAGATAAGTGAACTAGTGACGAGAGACTGGAAAAAGTCAGCTACCAAAAAAGTTAACAATGTATATAAGAAATATGCAGGGATAACAGGAATGAAACAAAAATTGAATAGGGGAGTTGGAAAAAGGAGACAGTATAAACAAATAAACAATTTAAAAGTAACACAGTGGGCAGAGGAAAAAGAGCAAAACCATTGTGCTTTTCACAAGTGGGTTCGCATTCTGTCCTCGTCAGCACGTGAAAGGAAGACAGCAGGTAAAGGTGGCGGAGCAACTTTATTCCTTGTCAGCAATACCAGCACCCAGGCAGCAACTCCCAACCTGGAACACCGCACCAACATTCCAATACCCTAAGATTCTACTCTAAAGCCCACAGATACCATAACACCCGCTTTAGGGAAATAATAATAATAAGTAATAAGACTTACTAGGATGAGCACAGCCTCCTCCCCACTCTTCCCAAACCCATCCCAGCAAAGTCCCTCTTCTTGACCTTGAATGCTGATGTAAGAAGAAATGCAGAAGGAGTCGGGCAGCAGGCACTTTCATTCAAAGGAAAGATGTTACTCACTGAGTGCTGCATAAGGTACATAGAGTGAGCTATTTGTTCAGTCCCTGCTTTGTATGGTTTGTTCCTCCTCTCTCTGCCCCACTATGTTTTTCTCCTCCTCTTTCATACTTCTGTGTTTTCCCTAGTTCAAAGTTTCATTGATATCTACTGATTTTTTAAATTTATATTTGCTGTTGTTTTCCAAATACCATTACCTTGGACAAACTTAGCTAAACATTCTCAGTAAACTCAAACGGATGGCTTCTGATCACATGCTCTCCTCTTCTCCCATTTTATTCACAACAATTCCATCAAAAATCAGAATTGGACACTTTTCTTTTGCAAGGCTTATTAGCTTTACCAATGCTTGTTTTATAGGTTAAGTAAACCTCTATGGTTTCAAGCCTTAACAGGTACTGTGAGATACAAAGTAAACAATGCTTGACAGGAAGATTTTGAACCTCAGCCTTGACACCATATCAATTTATTTCTAGCAGGCAATAAATGCTTACCAACATTATGCCAAAGGACCACAGGGACCATACTACATTACGTTAGTTCCATCCTAATTCATTCGTTATATGCGCTGGTTTCATTGCTATGTTATTACTACTTTATTTCATTGTGAGATTATTTCATACATTTCTAATTTTCCATGTCTCTTTATTTCTTGTTCCAGTGGAAGATAATATACAAGACATAGCTTCCATTACCATTCCCTCCCACCTCCAGAAATCAAACTTTCCTGTAGAACATAAGGCAAGAAACATATGCATTTCGGACACATTCTTTCATTCTGAAGTTTACTCTTTTCAGTAAGATTTTCTCTGATGTTCCAACCAGTTCTCTGTCTCCGGCTGGTTATCTGAATGTGATTCTACCGTCTTCACATGCATGATAGTCCCACCTCAATGACATCAGGCAAGCACACTTTTATCCCTGTCCCTGCATGATCTTTTTATCCCGTCCAACTTCTCTGTTTTTTTTGTTTTTACATTTTGTTATGTGTGGAGGCTGGGATGCTGTACTGTTTCTCATAACCCATGACCCCAGCTCTCAATTTGTCACATGATCCGATTACTTCACCTTCATAGGCAGGGTACTGGCCTCACAAGAGCCAACACCAGATGTACCCCTCTGACCAGTACCCAATGACCTAGTGTCACTAGCAGGCACTCTGACTGCTTTTGCTAAGAAACCACTTTCAACATTACTACCCAGCTTGAACAGTATCCCCTAAAGGCTCTCCACATATCTCCTAACCCTCTTTCAGCACTGACTCTTAACACATTAATCAAGTACTTGCCCCCATCTGTTTTAGGGTACTTGATCAAGTAATAATAACATAGTTGCAAATATATGTAGAACAGAGACTAGTCATAAAGCTGGGCATTTTTATTGGTTGCAAAGGTACTGTTGCCAGGGAGTTACCTACCCTTTTGTTTGTATGTGAACTTTGTTTTTTGTTCGGTCAATAAAAAAGTACTCATGGCTGAACTCACAGTTGGTGCATCTTTCACAGGATATTTCTTTCAATAGCCAACATGGTCCTTTCGAGTCTCAACACTCAGGGGCTTAATCTCAAACCATATCTTTGAGGCAACACATAGCCACTTTGCGTGGGTTAGCCTTGACTCATAGATATGAATTAAGGCAAGGCAGCACCAGTCGCTGCGTTGCTTTACTCTGCAAAATGGATGCATTCCATAGGTGTTGTCATGAGTTTCTCCATGCAACACAAATGGATTTTGGCGTTGCCCAGATGTACTTAAACCTATGGAAGCTCCAAAACTTTATGCTCCTCAGAGCAGACGTAAAGACGAGAAATATTTTTATTTCTGCAGTACACATAGAAAGAGGAAAGCTCCTCTCCGGATTGTTTTGTGCAGGAAGGTGCTCCTTCCAGGCAAAAAAAAACCTGCATGCAACACAGACACCCTTGCATTATGTTGCAAGGGTGCCTGCGTTGGCACTAGGAAGCAAATTGTGTGCCAGCGCAGGGGGAAAGGACAGAAATGCACCTTATTTCATAAATATGGAGAATTCCTGCCCTTTCACATTGGCGCTGGGCAGTGTTGCAAGAATACATGTGGCGGTACCATACGCCGATTCCCCATAAATGAGGCCCAAAGTGCTATGACAAAAAGTACTGTTGGTGTCACCTTCCCGTAATGGCCATCTTAATCAATGACAGTTTTCATCTCTTTTTGGTCTCAACTCATCTTAGGCCTGTTTGCCTTCATAATACAAAAGCACATTTACGTTGTGTGCTATCCATGAAATCAGTATGTGCAGATCCCTTTTAGAGTTACGTAAAGGTATATACAGTCTTTTTGGTACTGAGTCCCACTTCATATATAAAAGTGGCGCAAAAACAGAAAAACCACTTGATACAATCGATTGATGTCCTGTGAACGCACCGTTGAACCTCAGCATTGCGTCCTTGTTTTCTCTGGGATTTGTCCTTCTTCATCTCCAGAGAACAAAATAATAAAGTATTCATTCTGCACTGTTTTACCTTTTAGCTAAACTATGACATGCTACGTCAGAGACCAATAGCTTCATGAACTGAATGAATTGAATTAAATCATAGTAAATTATATTGCCCCCCCCCCCAATTGCAATGGATTATGATACAGACTGGGCTGGGTGTTGGCAATGTTTGTAGTACCATCACAGAAATCAATCAGCTAAACCCATCCCACAAGGCTGTAAAACGGGCCAACAAAGAGCAAAAAAACAGCCACACAGTGACCTGTTAGACCATCCCTTCAGCACTGAATGATTGCCCTACAGGCCAGTCTGACCCAGCGAGTCTCCCAAATAAGTGCTGGTGCCCATTAACTGAAACCACCTACATAAATTAGGAACTGGTAGAGTCTGGGTTAGGTGACAGATACTTCACTGTTTGCTCTAGTTTACTGTTTTTTCAATCATTCAAAAGAAACTAACTGCTCTGATGTACAGTCCTTTACTAAAAATCATATCTGCTAAACTATTACCGACCTTAACATACGGTGCCGAAGTCCTAAATGGTAAGGATGCGGACTTAATTAACAAAGCAGTGGCAAAAACCTACAAAATACTGTTCCAGTTACCACGCAATGCCTCGCAGGCACAAGTAAGGCTGGAGTTTGGGATAAACAATCAGCAATATGCCCGACAAGGCCAAATTCTGAAAGTCTGGAACCGTGTAAAAAACGACCAGGATAATCAATTATCTAGAGCTTTATGGCAAGAAGCAAGAGACAATCGTAAACTTCAAGCATGGGCTTATCTAAATAAAGCAAAAGAAGAATTTGGAATAACAGCAATTTGGAAAAATACAATCACCCAAGGAAGCTTTAAAAAAACAATTAATAAATTGGCTATTCACCCATCACTGCTAAAAGACAAAGAATTATTGGTGAAAAGAAAGCATGCATGGCCAATTATAAACGAATATAAAAAAAGCAAGTCCAAAAATACCTGGAAACTCCATTGTCCCACCAAAGTAAGCGATCTTTTATAAAAGTACGCTTTGGACTCTGGCCAGGCTCGTGCCATCTTCCACCATGGAAGACTAATGAGGGCAATACGACATGTAGGTTATGTAAACGGGGACAAGAAGATATTTTGCATTTGGTATGTCTGTGTTCTGTAATGGATACAGAAAGGAAAGTAATCCTCAGGAGATTATTTAATGCCCGAGGTATAAGGACTTGTAGACAAGCAGTAATGGCTTGTCTAAACCCGAAAGATCTACCAATGAATTCAGCTTTTGTAAATTTTTTATCTGTGATCGTGAAAAATCTTAAGGAAAGTTTTAATGAGATTTCGTTTTAATGAAATATGAGCATAATTATGTGCATGACGTTTTTAAACTACTGATTACTTAAAGATATTTTAAAATGTATTTGTTTTGTAAGATTTTAATTAATCAAACAAATAAACATGAACTTGAACTTGAACTTGAACTGTTTTTTCATTTAGTGGCTGCTCAAATTGGGGGCCATGTTAATAAAAACTTTGTTAATGAAATAATGTATGTTAGCAAATCATATATCTCATTGATATGCACTGGTTATGTGATCAAAACTCCTTTGTATAAAAGATGGCAGTTTTGCCCCCCATACCTCCACTAAATTGATGGTTACGCCTGAAAATAGTAGATGAGGAAGAGGTCCATGCAGTTTCTAGCTTTTAATTTTAATTTCAGGCTTAAAAGTGAGGAAATGATTGATTGGCTTGCAAAAGATTATGGTAAATCATGTCGGAAGAGATCCATTTGACACAGAGTGACTGTATATATGAATCCAGGAGAATTGTTTGGATATTAAAAATGTTTTGAATGTTTGTAAGTGTTATCAAATTGTATCTGACATGGGGTGGTTAGTTTTTTTTCATTTCACAAGGTTTTTTATTGGGAGTTTCAGCAAAAAATATAAGTACAATAAAAGATTGAATGAAACAATACAAAAAGTAGAACAATCAGCGAATCAAGACTAGGTACAGGATTGTGATGTGTTGATATCGCCTGAACAAAATCAAAAGGCAAGGCAATAATAAGCAACAGTCAGGCACAGTCAAGCAAATACATAATAAGACATTATAGATGGTGATTCTTGTTCAGCGGTCGCGACACAGAGCTATATGGGGAAACATGGTAATATGTAGAGGAAAGTGTTTATGGACACAGTGAAGTCAGGAAGGTTGGGTACTACAGAGTCTAGGCGCCAGGAGTCTAGGGAGGAGAAGAATTGCAATAACTAGCAGTGTTAGGGTTCACGGGGGCTTGTGTAAATTGAAGTAGGCGTCAAGTGAGGACCACAACCTCCTTCGAGGGGGACGCCAGGGAGTGTTCACTAGTGCAATGTTGTCAGCGCCTCTAAGGTTGGCGATCCAATTGAGCCAGTGAGGGAAGGAAGCCTTATGGGTATCCTTCCAATTGTTCAGGATTATTTTAACTGCAGCAGTAAGAAGAAGATCTATCAAGGCCCTGCCCTCATCAGCCATCTCCGAGGCCCTGGAGAATCCAATTACTAAGGTGGAGAATTCTCGTGGTAGAGAGGTGAAAAACACCTTAGTGATAAATTTGAATATTCTATCCCAGTAGTTCAAGACACATTCGCAACTGAAGATTAAGGGTTCTAGATCGCCTCCCTCCCCTTTGCAATTCCAGCATGTGCCGTCATCTCTGATGTTATGCAAGAAAAGTCGATGGGGTGTCCAAAAGGCTTTGTGGAGGAGCCAGAATTTAGTCTGGGAGAGAGTTGGGCTAACTTTGTGTCATGTGGTAGACTCCCATGTACTGGCCCATTCCACGTCTGTGATCGGTGTAGAAGAGTATGAGTCCCAAAATTGTCTAAGTGGGTCAGTGAGCTTGGGTTGCTGTGGTCTCAACAGTTTATACAGCTTAGAGACCTGGTGACCTAGCTTGTTAAGGGAAGCAAGGAAGGTAGAAAGGGAAGGTGTGACATTGTTAAGTTTTGCTTTGGAAACCGCCACTTTGATGTTGAGAAAGTAGTAGAAGTCTGCCTCCTCAATATCATATATACCCTTGAATTCGGCAAATGATAATAGCCTGGCTTCGTTATAAAGCTGGTGTGGGAAGAATATCCCTTTTGCCCCCCATGAAGGGTTGAAAAGTGGGATCCCTTTATATGTCAGAGCCGGATTGTGCCATAGCGATTCCCATCTCGAGTGTTTAAATTGGTGTGGCAGAAGTTTGCTGACTCTCAAGAGGGCAGCTTTTGTGTTCTTGAAGATGGGACCGGCGCAGATGGAGGAGCGAAGTGCCATGGTAAGGAAGGCAGCGGGATCGAGGGACTTAAGGAGGGCTCTTTCAACAGAGAGCCGCACAGGAGTGTAGCCCAGTTGTGGCGCTAGCCAGTGTGACCCATGTTTGGCCAAGAAGGGAAGATTTAAAATTTGCTAAGTTAACCCCCCCCCCCTTGCGATTTGTCAAGGCGCAGTTTTTTAAGGCTGATTCTGGCTCTCTTTCCTTTCCATAGGAAGGAGGACATCAGGGTGTCTAGTCTGTGGTGGAAGTCAATAGAAAGGGTGAGGGATAGCATGGTGATGAGATAGCTGAGCAGGGGTGAAATCATCATTTTGATGGTTTCAATTCGTCACCACCAGGTGATAAAGCGGGGGGACCAGCCATCCAGTAGCCATTTAATTTTGTCAAGGGCAGTGGTTTCATTATGGCGCAGTGTTTTGATCAAGATGTCCGCAAACTCGATGCCCAAGTATTTGATGAAGCTAGTTTGCCAAGTGAGGCCAGACGTGCCTAGGACATCTCTGATAGTGTGTACATTAAGGGGTTTGACCTCTGACTTATCCCGGTTCAGTTTATATCCAGAAAGGGCTGCGTATCTATCAATTGACTCCATAAGTTCTTTAATGGATCTTTCTGGGTCTACAGATGCAATGAGGATCTCATCTGCGTATGCCAAAAATTTTACCTGTGTGTCGCCGAACTGCACGCCCGCTATTTCATCGTTGCGCTTGATGTCAGTCAGGAGGGGTTCCAGAGCTAGGAGGAACAGCGTGGGAGAGAGGGGGCAACCTTTTCTAGTGCCCTGGTACAGTCGGAATGACTCAGAGAGGGTACCATTGATGGCAATCCTGGCAGACGGCGCGGAATAAAGGGACATTACCCTGGTAATATATGAGGGACCTAAGTTGAAGGACTGCATACATTGTCTTAGGAAGGTCCAAGAGACCTTATCAAAAGCCTTTTCGGCGTCCAGGGTTATGGCTACTGCAGGGGATGGGGAGGACTTGGCTTTCTCTAGAATATGGCACAGGAGCCTGGTGTTATCGTTTGAGAGACGATGTTTCAGGAAACTGACCTGGGAGGTGCTGATCAATTTGGGGAGCAGGACAATAAGTCTTGCCGCCAGGATCTTTGCATAGACTTTGCAATCTAAGTTTATCAATGAGATGGGGCGGTAGTTCTTGGTTAAGAGAAGGTCCTTACCATCTTTTACTATAATGGTAGCCTCGCTCATTGAGGGGGAGACGCTGCAGCTTGCAGCAAATGAGTTGAAAAGTATTTGAAGGGTGGGAGTAAGCTGCCTGTCAAAGGCCTTATAAATGGATGCAGAGAACCCATCAGGGCCTGGCGCTTTGTTATTTTTCAGGCCTTTGATGGAGGATAAGACTTCAGAATCTGTGATGGGTGCGCCAATGTGCGCACTTTCGTCCTCTGAAAGCTTGGGAAGATTCAGGGAATCCAAGTAGTTAACACAGGCTTCAGTATCTAGGGACACCTCATTTTTGTAAAGGTCCTCATAATAGGACTTAAAAGTGGCTAGTATTTGAGCCTGCTTCGTGTGTGTTTTATTCATGGGGTCCTTAATCGACGCAATGGTGGATAGCCTCTGTTTATGTTTTAAATAAGAAGCGAGAAGTTTCCCCGCTCTGTTACCGCCACAAAACTTTAGAGCTTTGAATTTGTTAACCCCGACCCCGGCCCGTCTGCTAGTTATTGCGTTGTATTCATATTTTTTCTTCATTAGGGGATCAAGGGGAACTGTGGTGCTGGGGTTTGCTTTGTGGATTACTTCTAGGTTCTTGATTTCCCATTCGAGTTCATCTACCTCCTTATTCAGCTTTTTGTTCGTCCTTGCTCTGATATTTATGATGACCCCGCGGATTGTGGCTTTGAGTGCGTCCCACAAAGTGGAGGGAGCTGTATCAGGGGTAGCGTTTATCTTAATATATTCTTCCATGGCTTCAATTATTTCTTGTTTATGTACCGGGTCTGTCAGGATTTCATCGTTAAAGTGTATATTGCAATGTAATGTAGTGATTCCCTAAGCCTATAGAGCATTTTTAGCAGTTTGCTAATTTGCAGGGTATAGCTAAACGCCAAGGTCACAAAGGCAATGTTTTTTAAACGCCTGACGCCTGAAATATGCTATTTTCCCGAATCTGCAAGGTTGGTGAGGCACCAGGCCCTCAACACGTAACAATGTTTTTGTACATGTAAGCATTACTGGAGCTTTTGAGAGCTGTAGAATTCCTCATAACATCATAGAAAAAACACATCACTACTACCTAGAGGCTGGTGGTAACAAGGTGTAAAACAATGTAAATTCAAAGAGGCGCTAATGCCAGCTATTCTTGTTTGACTTACATGAATGGGAAATCCTGTGACATTACAATGTTGTGTAGTTCCTATAAAACCTATACAGGATCTGCACGTTTGGATAACATAAATTGTGGGTTTGGTGGCAGACTGGTTCCGACCACCTCCACCGGATATGTTAACCCGTTTGCATAAGCTAGCTCACAGTGCCACTAGAATCTCCGCTTATTGGGGCATGAATAGTTTATGGCAACCTCAGAACATGACAACCCTGATCCCCCAGGATAGTGGAAACAATATACTACTTTTCACTCAGTCACTCATGCTCACTTAATCGGTCTCAGAGATACACAGAATAAACGGTCTAGTCGTTTCAATAAGGATTTATTGAACAGTTATTATTCTAGTGTGAAATAGATGTGCTGTAACAACCATTAGACAGTTGAAGAGATATATGATTAGCAGTACTAGGAAGGCAAAGGTATGGTACAGTTCTACCATTTTGCGGTAATTATGAATATATACAAGTACATCAAATAGATGATAAAAGTGCGTACTCCTACAATGCCTCCCTAACTAGATGTACCTAAATATACCTAACATCTATGTAGGCCAAGAATCCCTCTAGGACCTAGTCAACCCCATTACCTGAGAAAGGAGAGAATATGGGAACCCGTCCTGCTCTCGAGTTGGACAGCCTGCGAGAGATGTTAGACCACTCTGAGATGGAGTGTCTGTATGCAGGAACCTCAGCGTCTCTGGTCAGTGTGTCCGCCGGGAAGCCACGGTCTCCTCTGTCTTACAAGACATGATGTACATATACCCAGAGGTCTCCCCAGGTGTCCTACCATTGTGTTACTGTGTTGGCCTAAAAGATGACGTCGGACCTGAACTTTATACAGAGATATTATACAGGAGATGTTTGTCCTGCTGTCAGTTCTGCTGTGCTTCCAAGAAGTCTCATGTGTTATATATGAGTTTCGAAACTAGGGAAAACACTGCATTTTGAATGCAGTGTCATATCTAGGTAAAATATCAGTCCCTATGAACCGTTATGTATGTAATGTAGGGAAGGATATAGATGAAAGGTTGCAGTGTTACCTGCGCATATATAGGGTATCTATATGGAATATAACAACACATTAACATAAAGAGAAAAAAGCAAAAGAGGAAAGAGGAGTTGGTGAGAGAGATAAGGGGGTAAGGAAGGAGGCTGTAACTCAAGGGTCAAAGTTTAAGATTATCCCCTCACTTAGAACGGTTTTCAAGGTAGTACCTAAAACTCTGGTGCTGAAAATGGAAGGGAAGCAGAACCAGGGAAATTGGAAAGAACCGGTTAATAAAGAGAGTGAAGATGGATATCCTCAGCTAGCGAGTAACGAAGCGATAAACATTTCAGACTTTGTCAGTATAAATAGATTCCAAGTTTTGTCTGCTGAAGAGTGCAACACTGTAGAGGAGGGAATACGAAATGGGGGAGGTGAGATTGATCCAGAATCTGGGACATTAGATACTGTACAACACCAGCTGGAACAGTGTGGAGGACTTACTGTGGAGACTCAGAGGGGCAGGGTAGTAGCGAGCAAAGTGTTGGGACAACAGAATCTCTGCAGATACATACAGGGTAACATCCAGTTACATATATGATCCAGTTATTAACAGTGGAGATAAGATGCAGGTTTGAAACATCAGAAGCAAACCAAAAAGATATAAGGAAGGCCTGTGGTAATCTAATGAAAAAATGTGATTATCTCATTGTTATGACTCAAATGTTAGAAACTACAGTTAATGACTTTACTTTGCAAGCCAGAATAAATAAAAAAGCATTAGATTGCTGAAGGAAAGTGGGGCAAGTATGCAATAAAAGTTTGAATCGCTTGAAAATAGTCAAAGGAGGAATAATTTGTGACTGCTGAAAGTCCCGGAAGGGGCAGAAGGAGAAGATTTCAAAATGTCTGTTGCAAGGTTAATTTAAAAATGGGACACAAATGGACTGTGCTGAGCAGGATATTAATAATGATATCCAGAGGGTGCATAGGGACCACTTCAGGAGGAACCCGAAGCGTGAGAAACCCAGAAAAATTCTGGTGAACTTTTTGACATATAAATCAATGGAGGAAATTCTTGCAAAGACACTAAAACTGAACACCCTTAACACTGAAGGAGTGAATTTTTAAATAGGGTTGGATGTCTCCCAAATAACCGCAAATAGGCAATGGGAGTTAGGGAAATTGTTGGAGCCTTTGAGGCAGCCTTGCACTACTGCACAAGTCAAATTCCCAGCCTTCCTGCAAGTAATGTATAAAATAAAAATGCAGACTTTCGGGAGAGAGGAGGGAAAGTGGAGGATGTGGAAGAATTTATTAAGTCTATCTTTAGTGCAGTGGCTACGTAAAACTGCAGAAACGCAGTAGATCTGCCTGTATGATTTTGGTCACCCCTTCCCAAATAAGTAATAGAAAAGCCGCAATAAATCTTTCTTGTGAGTAACATTAGTAAAATAAATTGGCTTACTTAGTAGAAGCCAGTGCCAGGTCTTTCCTGTTTTGATAGGACTTACTACAATTTATTTCTTGTTTCTTGTTAACAGATGTAAGAGACACCGTTTGGTACAGAGGAACACGATTTTGGACTATTTATGTATATCCTTTACAGATTGTCGTTACGTTCACTTTATGTATGCAGTAGCTAATGCTTAGAACTCTGGCCCTGAAGAAAGCCATGGGATCTTGTCCCTACCGGCTGAAACATGTTGGCCTTGTAAATGCAGTTATATGTTTAGACTGCTTCCTCTGCATTGTTCTTGTTTGTTAGAGGGAAAGGACAAATTACATTAGAGTTTTTCGCCTATTGATCCTTTTACCCCTTGTTTTTAACTCACACATCTTTTGATTTTTTGCACTGCACTCGATCCCAATTTTATCATTTGTTCATGGGTACCTTAGCGATTGATGGTGCGACCCAATTGAGTAAGGGCGATGGATGGGTCTCATTGATCAAGAGACATACCACCCCATTTTTGGATGACCAAATAAGAACACTTGATCTACACACCTATTTGATGGGAATCCAACACATCTCTGTACGGGTCTTACCAACAATCTCAGTAGGTCCTTCGACAGGTTTGTCCTGGCACACATTCTGATATAGAGACTTATATAGCTCTATTAGCGCCTAACTCACTTATGTAGGAGTTTGGCAGCAGCTCGGAGTACTTGAAGCTCCGTTATAGACCCCCGGTTCTTCTTTTTGTTGTTAGGATTATAGTTAGGGGGATACGAGCTGGGCAGGTCTTTAAATTTCCCTCAGACCCTACTTCAATTGTTTGTGTTTTACATAATATTGATGATACAAGGCAACTGGCAGGATTACTGATGGAATTATTGAATTTTACTGATCTGCTTATTTTGGATATGACTTTAATGTGTTTTTAAACGATTCAATGAACATGGAAACAGAAGAATTTTCAACTGTGAATAGGCTGAGTACGTCCCCAGGCGCGGTATGGAATACATATAAAGCTTTCTGAGGGAAAAATTACTAGCCTTCAAAAAATTAAAAGAAAGGAATTTATTACAGAAGTCAGCTTGATAGAAGGTTGTATACAACAACAGGGCCTGGAGCTTTTAGGGACAACAGAAGAACAGGAGAAAGTGGCATTGCAGAGCTCTTTACTAGTGGAAAAAGAGGGCCTGTCCAGTTTAGTGGAGGAAAGACTAAGGAAGAGATAAAAGGTGAGTAAAATTGCTTATTTTGAGTACGGAGAGAGTTGTGGGAAATTGATAGTGTGGAAGGCAAAGTCAGACCAAACAATATCTTTCATTAAAGTCAGATGTGAAACAACTGACATCATCCTTACTGAAAGTAAAGATATTGAGCAAACTTTTCAAAATTATTTTGGGGACTTACATAGAGAAGATCTGGTAGATACTCAGGGAGATGTATAAATATGGCTGAGGGAGGATTCCCCCCCAATGAATCTCAGAGACAAGCAGTTCAGTTAAAAACAGCAAGATAGTGGCAACAGAGATAAAAAAAATGCATTAAGGGTAGGGAAGTCGGGGATAGGGAACTATATAAAAGTTTAGAAGAGGTCCGGGTGCCACATTTGACCAAATTGATTGCTGAATTTTTTGAAAAGGGTGCAGACTTGTCAGAATCTTGGGATGAGGCCACTGTCATATTAATCCCGAAGCCAGGCAAAGCCTTAAACCTATGTGATTCATGTAGCCCTATTTCCTTAATCAATTGCTACTAAAAGATCTTTGCCAAACCCCTGGCAGAAAGACTCAATGGGATGGTACGGGGTCATTTACATCAAGATCAGAAAGGCTTTGTCATGGGGAGAGGGATTCAGGAATTGACTTTTAATGTGATAGGAGCTGCTGATATACCTACCACTTATAAACTTCTTTTAGCTGTGATCGCATTAGATGCTACTAAGGCGTTCGACTGGGTTAACTGGGCATTCCTGCAGGTGATGTTCATTGGAAGAGGTAGATGCACTCCAATAAAGTCAGTTACGCAGGTAGTTTGTGTGAAAGTTCTTTTCTTTATTTATTCTCTTTGTGAGAAACGGCAAAGCCTGCAGCTGATATTGAAACTCTGTAACCTGGGTGAAATTTTTTTTAGAACTCTAGCTATGATATACAGGAAACCAAGGGCGAGAGTCCTTGTGGGGGTGAGCTTTTTCAGAGGTTCACCGGTGCAGGAGTACGTCCTCTTTGCGCACTAGTCCTTTAGACTGAGGAAATAGAGATTGGCATGGAAGCTGTAAAATAAAGAGATAGTTTATTAGACTCATGAGTGGAACTACATCGATACATAACCCTCAGGCAATGTATGAGGCAGCACATGGAGTACAGAAACCATTGTGCTTTTATTCTGAAATAGTTGCAGTGTAAACATGGAGGCTCAAAAAGAGGCATTACAAGTGTACACACAAGTAGTATTTTACATATAAGGTACATGAGAATCGCTTAGACAACAAAAAAGAGTGGAGCTACACAACTGTTGACATCAGTAAAAATAGCCTGACAGTTAAGTTTGTAACTGGTGCATTCCAACAGAACAAAAAAGAGAGAATCCCTTGGTGGACCAGACTTTCTTACACTACTCTGTGTGCTCTTCACATCAAATGTAGCCCATGTATTAGAATAACCATCTAATACTAACACCATAGATTGCAAGATAACTAGTTAATACAAATTCTTTATTTTTTGATTAAAAACAACATCTTAAGTATTAGACAAATCAATCTTAAATATACATTGTCATTAAAAACATATACTGTTATTCCGCATTTGTGTACACCTGAATTACATACGTCTGATAAAAATACTATGTTCCAAAACACAGGTTTTTTTAATTAAAAAGACAAAACTGTTGCCAAAACTCAAAACTCAAAACTCATGGACCTCACCACAAAAAAGAGAGACTGAAGGCCAGACACTATTTTGTCATAAAAACCACACATCAGGATTAGAAATACTTCTTGGCCTTTCCTAGATATGCTCAAACATTCATACCTACAGGATCGGCTGTTTCCCTTAATTGTGTGTACTAGAGCGCTGACACGTTTCAATGGTTTTAAAATTGATAAGCCATCTTTATCAAGACCTTTGTATATGTCTCTCTTGAAAAGGGCACTGGTTGGTTGCCATTTTCATTTGTTTCCTTATTTCATGTTAGGATCTGTTTTCATAATTCTCCCTAATTCCATTTGATTGCTAACCTTACAAGTTTCCTTTATATCAGCACTAAAGTCTCCACTTCTGCGGAAATGTTGCTCTCCCTTCAGGGTTTTGTCTTGGCCCAGAACGGAGGTGGAAGAATTCGGCGCCGGGAGGTTATGATCTTGTAGCGTGCTATCTCCCTCTGGGTTTTGCCAATCCTTACTCGTAAAACTTGCTTCCTCTTTTCACAGATGCCCGCGCCGACCTTTTCCAAAAACACTGTCCATTCCAACAGCTACACGTCTTTCTGAGCATTCGCAAGGCTCAGGCTCAGTGCTGCAGGAGTTAACTATAGATGATGACTCAGTGGTAATAGAGAAGCAGGCAACAGCAAAGACGGAGAAGCACATGGCAAACACATGGCTAACTAAAATGGATGCTACAAACAAAATGGCTTCAACTCATGCTAAGTGAGAGTCCTGATAAATGGTAATCTCACAATGCCTTTTAATATTACAAGAGGGACAAGACAAGGATGTCCTTCATCCCCCCTTATATTCATCTTGTATATCAAGCCTTTGGCGACTAGGATTAGGAAGGACAGCTGACGACCTCCTTGTATATACATCGGACTTGGAGACCACAATTCCTTTGTTAAATGATTTACCTTACTCAATTTGTCCAGATAGCAGGGCATTCAGTCAATAGGGCAAAATGGAAGTTATGGCTTGGAATCTGGTGACAACCCTTAACATTAGTAAAAGGGAGATGAGCTACTTGGGTATAATGATCAACCAAAAAATTGGAGCTCTTCTGGAAACAAACCTCCAAAATGTAATGAAAGATGTTAGGAAGTTGTTGTTAATCTGGTCTCATCTCCCTTTGATGGTTTTTGAAAGAATCAATCTGGTGAAGATGATAATTATGCCGAAGCTTACATTTCTTTTGCAGATGATCCCATTGTGTTACTTAAAGCAGAAGAGCTGCAGAAATTTCAGGGCAAAATCAACAGTTTTATTTGGAATTCAAAGGGCGTACGAATCGCCTGGAACAAATTGTGTAGGAAGAAAGAACAGGGGGGTTTGTGTCCGCCAGATCTTACCTATTATGCTGGGGCATTTTTTTTTGAAAAACTGAAAGAGTTATTAGCCCTTCCTGATAATTCAGATATTAGTAGAATGTTTAGGTGTATACTTTCTGACACTGAAGGAGGCATGCAACGTTTTATGTATACATTTGGAGACCCCAAATACTTTAAGAGAGTGGGTCTTAAGATTTTACGGGGAATGGCATAACTCCTAGTCAAGATCAGAAAGGAGGTTAAAATCACGTACTTTAGTAAGTGGGCGCCAATATGGAATGCCCCAGGACCACCTGAATGGACAAAGGATTCGTTGGCTAAACCACTCAAGGAGGCAGGGATCCAGAGAAGGGTTGACGTGGTGGAAGAGGGAGAGTTCATAGCCTGGGACCAACTTACTAAGACAGCCAAGAATAACATCTCTAAATTGATATACTTGCAAATGAGAGGCTGGTTTCAGTCATCAAAGGAGGAAACAGAAGCATCTAATGACTTGGAAGCTGAGTTAGTGAAAGACGCACAAAAGATGAAGGAAGTGGCGAGATGGTACTGGCTATCGGTGGAGTTGTCAGATGGTGTCTTCAATCTGCCGACTGACCTGTGGCGGATGAGCTTGCCAGGGGGACAGCTGGAAGACTTATGGCAAGTATCTTTTAACTTGTTATATGCTACAGTGTAACCTGCCAATTAAAGAAGGAACCACCTCTTCACTCTTCATAGAGTATATTGGACCCCATATAGACTATCGAAATTGGGGAAGGGAAGAACAGCAAGATGCTTAAAGTGTACCCATGAAAAAGCTGATGACATACACATGTTCCTGGAGTGTCCTGTGATCCATAAATATTGGGTGGATGTAAGTAGAGATATCTCAGCTATACTGGACACAGAACTCCAGGTAAGTCTATCACTTGTTTTCTTTGGGGGGTGTCATCTGTACATGTTGATTTTACCAATGAGGAAAAGAAACTGGTATTTTACTTGATCCTCTTAGCACGAAGAGAGATCTGTAAGAAATGGGTTAGTAATGTGGCCATCTGAAATATAATGGATTAGAGCAGTTAAAAGTATTATCAGTTTGGATAGAAATGTGGAAAAGAGTAGGACTAGATGTTGGTCTTCTGCTTTAAAATGGTTGGATATAGAGGGTTAGGGAAGGGTTTTGTCCAATGATTACGCCTTCTATGTGTCTTCAAACTCCCCGATATATTCTGCACGCCGGCTGGTGTCTTCGGCTTGGGCAGGGGAAGTCCGGGAGAACTATAGAACACATTAACATTCTTGGTGTAAAGAAATATCTCTGGAAAATGTTGGACCTGTGGGGCCTCGGAGCTTTCTGATTCCAAGGTAAATGAAGACAAAAAAAACTAAAAACCCACAGTAATATTTTTGGCACTTTTAGGTTTGAAAGAGTCTTTCAGGATGAGAATTTTGAAGACTTCAAAGTCCGACATTTACTTGATCTGCCTGCACCTCAGTACTTAATTTGTGCCAGTGCTTTTGGGTGCTTGGCACCGGCACTTAACTGCCAGCACCGGGACTTATGACTGTCTGTCACATGGTAGTGGTGTCTGCCAATTTAGGTACGAGCACAACAACTTTTGTTTATTATTTCTATTTACATTTCCAAGTATTAGTATTGGGCTCCAAAGCCATTCTTATAGCTTTGGGGGCCTGTATTAGTACGGATTGTCACACTTTTAAGAGTGTGATGACTAGTTGTGTGTTGGTGCTGTCAGGGGCAACGGATGGTGCAAGAAATAGTGTCCTCCTGTCGAGGGCCCTGGCACTACGTTTTTCACAAATTAAGCACTGCTGTACCTAGGAGGCAGGCCATATTTGAATAAAGAGTGAATTGAATGGGCAGTTACACCTTTTATATAATACACGTCATTTCTTTTCAAAATATATGTGTTTTCTTGCGGACATCATTTATGCATGTCACAATTGCATTGTAGTTAACCGCGGTGCAATGAGACGCAGCAGCTGAGCTTCGAAGGGTTAAATGTATGTTTTTGCAACAGAAACAAACCTGGGAAGAGATCTGCAGTGCTGGCCTCCTCCGTTCATTAAAGCAGCTTCAGAAGGTATCTCATTTCAGTCTGCCTTCATATATTGTGCTGAGAACAGTGGGCACTTTTTATTACTTTAACTCAGGGCCAGAAGCAGCAGAAGGTGAAAGGATATGATATTAATGTGGTTCTTTAATTTACCGCACTGGTAGCTTCCTCCTCACCACCACTGCGACAGAAAATTAATTAATTCTACATCGTCAAGTAGTATTGCTCTTCAGAAGGCAGAATATCTAATCATGGCGTTGGGTATAGTGCGAGACGGCCATAGAATCAACGTGAAAGTTCACGTTGGAAAGTCTCAAAAGAAAAAGATTAGTTTTGCACATTTAGCGTTTTTCAATTTATAATTCATACGTGTTAAATTAGATGGTGGCCAGTTATTGCAAGAATGTTATGGAAAGGCACATGAATTGAGACAGTAATATCTAGGCTTGCTTTCCTAAACTGTCTGTATTTTAATCTGCTTGCAAGTTGAAGTTCACTTGACTTATTCGGAGCCCAATGTGGTCTTCTCGGCCTGCCATCCTACGGAAGCACATTTAATTGTGTACCTTTGGGTAATATTGTGTTTGTTATTTATAGTACAATTTAATAGCAGCAATATATAATAGGAAGATCTATATTGGCAGAGGGATACAACAGTGTACATGGAGCAGGTCCATATGTATGTATCAGACAAGAAGTGATTAACCGGGGGGAAGCCAGGAAACAAAAAAAATCACTACTCTGTCAAGGACGAATTTTCACTGTTGCTATTTTATCTAAACGGAACTCTCTTTGTACTGTCAAAGCTGCAGATGTGCAGATATCGTTGGAGTCCATGTTTTATTATATTTTTACAAATTCCGTTCAAAGATGGCAACCGAGAATGTGCACAGGTGGCGATCACTGAAAGCGTTTTATGTTTGCAAATCCCACTTAGAGATTGCTACCAATAATACACGCAAACGTTACAGCCATCTATGAATGGGGCTGGTAGAAATAAAAATAAATTATTGAAGTATGGGTACCTGGAATGTCTGCTCAAGTGAACACATGGACGGCCATCTTGAAATACATTTAAAAAAACATGTTGCACAGCGGGCAGCTAAGAATCAGCTAGGAGGCTGAGGGGCAAGAAGAAGCTGGTGTAGGGGTGGAAAATGGGAGGGAGGACTTACATGCTTTGCAATATAAAGTCTGACATCAGCAGTGGAAGAACACCTCAGACAATCAAGACACTGCAAGTTAGAAATGCTGTTGGGAAAGGCAAATTCAAGGATATGGAGGAAAGGTGTTGAATTTAGAGATCAGGAAAGTGAAATGGCAACTAAGCCAACCGATCATGTGCAAGAGACGAAAACATATTTATATGTAATGTATTGGAAACAATAGATCTCCAGCATACAACTAAAGCTGTCTGTCTATGAGTAATATATAGCGCATCACCCTTCATTCTCTTTCATCCACTCACCAGCCACTTCCAACTTGAACAGCCCCATATTACTCTAGTCAACTTCAAGGATTTGGTCTTATAATCGAGCGGACCTTTCGTTTGAATACTATTTCTCATCATGTCTCAGAGGACTTCCAGAGATTAGACCTGCTAACAAACTTAGGGGGATATTCACAAAGACGGGCGTTAACTACCGTCATCGTCAGTCATTGCAAGGAAAGTTAAAGCTGCCTAACCCTGATTAATATTGCCATATTAGGGTAGTATTTTCAAGCCTGTGGTACTTGGCGATAGTAACAGGGAAGGGGTTTCAAAACCCATGTACTAATCATCGCGATCGTGATTTAAAATCCTGCGTTAGCCAGCGATACGTTGTGAATGGCCGATAATCGGCTGAAAAGTCCCATCATCGCTACTTTTAGCTCCCGGCCCAACACTGCCCCTGCTGGAAGCCAGGTGCCACTGTGTGACTGGCAGCATGGTGACCACGGCAATCAGCTTCCTCGAAGTCTGACCATTTGTTTTATCCAAAGATACTGTCATTTTAGTGGTGCTAACTTAGACAAACACCTTCCATCTGGAATACCTTCATCTTAAAAGACTCCTGGCATTCCTTTACCATGCATTTCTTCAATAAAACTTTTTGAACTGAAAAAAAAAAAAAGAAAGACTCCTGGCTGTGTTACCTTCCATGCTGTAGGTAGTCGTCCTGCTTAACACCAGCAAAAGGCAGGTGTAAAATCCCTGGTGCTAACGTGGGTTATCCCCTGTTTTTGCTTCACTTCGCAGATCTGGCAATTCATTGTGAATGCAGTGTTGTGGTTTTCTCGTGTGTTGTTGCATGGGAATGCCTACCCAGCATCTCATTAGTGTTAGTTGGTGGTGTCCACCGTGGAGACAAATTTGGGGGCAGAAATCGCGGGAATACTGGTGTTGTCTGCAGTTTGCACCAGCTTGTGAATGGTGTGTTAATTCTATCACCACTTTTGATGGGTTAAAGTGGGGATAATTCGGAGATAAATCCTTGTAAATATGCCCCTGAGTGTGTTTATAAATTTAAGAATAAAATATTCATGAAGTTGTTAATTATTTTGTGTGCTCAACCCAACTTAAAGCCCAGTTCCCAAGTCTTAAAAAACACACTCAGCTAACGACTCTCATTCTTCATTCCTCACAGCTGTGATAAACGAAACGTCACACTGAACTGCATTACTTGAATTGTGTGGTAGAATATATGTACTCTATTAGGGTTCTTAAATTGAATTGCATCATCTTTTGTCAGTCTCACCCACCTCTCCCAAGTATTCTCAATGTGTGTCCCTGTTACTGTAACCCATATCTGTTCACATGTACCTCTATGTTACCAATGTAAGCAGATATCATTGAATGTTATCATAACCACTACATATAAATAGATTTTTTATGAATAAACCTAATATCAACATATTCTGGTGAAGCTACACAATACAAGTTAGCACATCAATAGGACTGAGAAAAATGTCAACATAATAATGTTGTATAATTTAATTATTGTATAGATTAATTGCTATGAGAACGGTTATACATGTGTAAACAATTAATTAATATAGTTTCTATATCCTCAGCACAGTGACCTAACACATTGGCTATAAGTTAAGTCTATCATGAATGATGAGAAACATAGTCTATGTATTGTTAATATAGACCAATATTATAAAATCTAATACTACAGGACATTGAATTTCAATGTGTGATTCTGATGACTGATGCATAGGGAAGATACATATATATATAAGAGGATTATTTGTCAAGTGTTTTGCTCCAGGAGGAACCTTTTCAAGCCTTTACAAGGTTGTAACAATACATATGATCAGTAAGGAATGAGTTGTAAGATACAATGTAATGTAAAAGGCAAACAAATTCAATGTAGGAGGAAAACATGAGTTGTGGACCTTGTTTGAATGGTGTAAGATGTGGCACACAATGTGAAATATAAACAAGTCTGTTGTATGAAAGAAACCAAAGCCCACATACATTGATTATTCTTTCTACACCTCTCTCATTTCAATGAATCCATACAATCTCTTTGTCATAATTGTTTAATCTAACCTAGGGTTGTGTTACTTTGCAATGGAAAATATTCATTTCTGATTAGTGAAATGCTGACACCTTTGTGCCATATGATTCACCTTTAGAAGTAACTCTGCCTCTTCAGGGTGCATGGATTTTCTTAAGTCTAGCAACTCATTATATAATTGTGTGTAATATTATTGCCTATTTTACAAATGGATTAGTGATTGCTTGTGAGTGCGACATTTTAAGTCACGGTGATCCTGTTGAAATTTGGATCTTCTAATGAAACCATATGGCTACTTTGCAGACTTTTAACTGTATATGTTGTCTATATATCCTCATTAGATATGGTATCCCTCCAAAATCTATATAATGTTACAAGAACCCTAATATAAAAAAAATGGTAACACCCATTCAGGAGTAAACTGTAGGATACGTATTATAAAATATGCAGCTAGAGAAAAGTGGAAATAAATATTTCAAAGTTACTTCCAACTATTGTCCAGAATCTGTTCCAGTCAAATGCCTATTTTATTTCATAATCCAGATTTCAAATCAATACCTTGTATACTGTGGGTTAAAAAAATATTAAAATGCATTTAACCTTTGATTGAAGTAATGAAGAAGACCCTTAATATAAAAAGATCTGGATAGCTAAAAATAAAGAGATTATTTTTGTAGACGCAGCATAATTTGGTCTATTCTGACATTATCACTATGAAAGAAATAAGGTGAAAACAGTTGATTTATCAAGTAAAATATGGACTGGGATACAATAAACTGTGAACATTAGAGGAAGTATCACAGTTTTATTGGTACTTTCTTTTGGGACTATGTAGTCACTGTGAGAGCTGAAACCATTGAGTTTAGAAATATTTTGGCACAGTAAGCAGCTGAGGGGCAATCTTTCATCAAAATTAACCAAAATAACCTTCAAAAGATACTACTGGGCATACATTTGGATCAAGAAATAGGAGTTTCTGAACATGAAAACATTATTATTTATTCACAGAAGTCTACCTGCAGCTAAATAAAGTTGTAGAACTCTTTCCTCCGCTCCACCCAAGACTGAAGAGGTGCCCACCAAAACTGAAATATGCCTGGCACTGTGGCCCAGGAAGGATATTATAAGACCCTTTCCATGCTTGCATCAGCCAGCAGGACTCCCACCTGGTAGACACAGCATGAGTTGAACCCAACAAGCCCAGTGGCTGACATGTACGCGTACCGGGTGACATGGATCAGCCTGTTGTCCTCCGGTTCGAGGAGTAGATACCCTCGCAACACCACCTGGGACCAGGCGGGAGGGCATGGGAGGGCATCCCCCACCTCCATAGGCCCATGATCCAACTCTGGGCTGCCCATGTGGTCCACTAGCAGGACGTCCTGGGCCAAGCACCTGCACTCCGACTTCACCCATAATAGGCAGCAGCAACCACTGATGAAAGGTGAGGAAAGGGGAACTAGCACAGTAACCTGTCAAGCCATCTGGTCTCAGGACTCCGGGGAGGCTCTCCCCATGATACACATAGATAGCTGCCGACCTCCCTCTGCCCTCCATACCCAGCATTAGTTCCTACTGACATTGCTGCACCAGGGGTGAACTTTGTCGCCTTTGTCTGCCCCTGGAGGGCCAACACCAGTGTATGAAAGCTTCTCACTAGGGACGCCAAGACCTTCAATATACGTGGGGGTGAGCGATGGCGTGTATCAGGACTGCCGCTGGGGGAAGACTACAGGTCATATAACCCCCTGCACTATCCAGAGGTGCTTTACAAATCATTCTGGTGCTGGGAGGGAGCTGATAGAGCCGTGAACTGCACCGCAAGGGAGGGGGCAAACCATAACCCTGATCAGTTGCGCCGGCAGGACTGTCTGACAGCATCAGTTCACTGCCAGAGGTGCTTTACAAATTATTTCTGGGGTCCCACTGCGTGAAGACTGGGTCAAGAGTCCGCAACCAGATGAGAGTGGGCTAGGCCACCTCTCTTGACTGTCACTCTGAAAAAGTCTACACCCCACAAGTGTACCGATTCTGATCATTTCTAAGCCTGTGAGGTTTAAGAACCTTTTTAAAAAAAGGAAAACTCCAATGCACCGGAGAGGAGCCTGCTGCCAAGCCACCTGCAAATATAACTACAATTGACAAAATGCTCCAGAGGGCCATAGGCATTATAGTCACTGAAATGTAACTCATCAAGAAGAGGCTCTCTCTTGGGAGAATGGTGAATCCCCATTAGGTACAGCAGGTCTAATACCTTTACTACCTACCCCACGCGAGAGATCCCTACAGAATGTGTAGCTGCTACCCAACCTGCAACTTCAAGTAACCAAGACTTCAGCACGGCCAGAAGCATTTTCCTCTCGCAAAGAAATGCCTCCAGGTGTAGTAATGCTTGAAATCACAAAAACCTTGCTCCATAGTAGTTATGCAGGCATGCCCCAGGATCTGGATAATGTAGGGGTCGTTGGTCTAAAAAGTACCAAAGTTCATCTAACACCACTTACCAAGATCTTAGAGGCTCTTCAGAAAGTACAAAAGAGGCTGACTTACCTCCTCTGGAAACCAAGGACATTGTGACTATTAATCTGCCTGTGTAAGCATGTGGTTGTGATGACTGGGATTCCAGTACTCATGGATTGACTAAGAGAAACCCACGTGCAATTGATCAACAAAGATCTCAATTGGTTGGGGAAATGTAGGAACTCTCCTACCTTGGCAGCAAATAATATTCTGTATACACAGCATGTGGGTTGGCATGTGAATGGACTGAAGGATCAACCTGGCGATTGTGGGGTTATTCGTTTTAGAGATGCTCTTGTTCTCCATAATATCTTATGTAAAGGTGGATTTGGACCTATGAGGACCTCTAGGGTGAGACTACTTCCCCTGAGTTAATTTTCTAAGCCTGTCCCACAACCCTAACCCCAACCAAGGTTCCCTCCTTTGAACCTAGCTGACCGAATCGATGAAGGTGATAGATACACCCATGACTAGAGTGTGAAAGTTCTTAGTAGGTCTAGTCCTAAGATGAAGACATATGATTGTTTTAATGACTGTAATTGTGTTGCAAATTTAAGATCGGGACCTCTAGTACCCACACAACACTGCCAGATCCCTACAGTAATAGGAGCTCCCAAAGAATTGGCTAGTGAAGATGAGGCTTCTTAGGACCTTTACAGGAGGATCAGAACCCCATCCAACATGAATCCTCCAGATATTAATGTGCTAGATCCCCCATTTGTGGACAAGCCACCAGATTTAGCGGGTGGGAGCTGAGTAAAGTCGGCTCTTCCTGGTGAATTATAGGAAATTAAAGATCTTGGAACGCTGCTGGCCTGGGCACCAAATTGGGTGATCCTGACTGGGGCAATTACATAAACATGTGATATTCATCTGTTTTAGGAAACGTGGTAGAGCAGGGGAAATCGATAGTCCCAACTTTGCCACATACTTTGTTAATGCCAGGTCGCTAGGGAAAGGAAGGCCTATTGGGGGCCTAATGGCATGGATTGGGGTACATGTGGGGTGTGAGGTGTTGGGGTCAGAAACAGTAGCTGTAGACATTCAATGTGTATCCATGAAACTTACCAATAGATTCCTAGTTAATATTTATAACATCTATCTAAGACCGCCTGTTAAGAGTTAGGAATCCACCGCTGTAGAAGGGCTAATTTCACATACAGCTGGTCTCCATCCTTATATAACAAAGACATTGGGGGGTGATTTTAATTGACTTTTTGAACCATTGGACGTGGTTAACCCTCATTCCCTGGCAGAAGAGGATAAAACTTGGTTAATCCCTGCACTCACCAGAAAGTGGTCCCCTAGGCAATACCATTAAATGCCCTATCCCTGAATCGAATGATCCTTGCTTGCAACGGAATAAGTAAATCTGATAGTAAGGACACCCATACCTTTAATAGAATAGGCAATCCTAGCCCTATTGATTACTTCTTTTTAGACTATAAGCTTTGGCAATTTCTAGAGGATATGGTGGTGGTGCACAGGCACGATAGGGATCACAATGGACTCAAGGTGGAGCTGGAATTTTCCCACTAGCACAAGCTGAGCTAACTCTCTCAACCTTTAGATGTGAGGTGTAAGTTAACCAATAATAAACATAGAAGTCATCGGTCTGCAGTGGTCAGTTCAGAGAGGGCCCTGAGATCAATATATACCAAGGTGGGACAAGCCCTGGAGACATTTTGCACAATGAAGCCAAGGACACTTGAGGAAACAGTTATAGCAAAGGTTGAAGACATTTATAACTCCCTTACTAGTAGCCTAAAGGTGAAACTAGCAGCCAAGGGCCAAGGAGAAGTGCACCAACCAGGTTTAACATATAATTTAGCATGTCCAAGAGCACAACGATCACAGCTATCAAGTCCAGCAGGAGGGAAAGCATCTAGGAAAACAGAGTTGTTTATATAACAGTTTTTGCTAGGGTAAAAAGGGAATGGGATAGTCAAAACTGGGGACTACTTTTAGCAGCTGCAAGGGACAACAACTTCACCTTATTTCGGAACTTAATAGCATCTGGGAATAGTGAAGAAGATCTAAAATTGACAATATTGTTGCATCAGAGGCCTGGATGGCCCACTTTGTAACTTTTTACCAATATAAATTAGATAAGGACGCAGTTTCAGAACATACAGTCAGCACCCGTATTTTGGGCAACAGAGGGACACAAATGATTTTCCTTTGATAAAGTGTATGGAGGTAGAAGAGGCCATAAGAAAGATAGCATCATGCAAAGATCCTGATCATCCCTGATTATCTGTTTTTATCTGAATTAGACACCCGGACACCCTATTGTACTGTGTTTTTAAATGCTATTTTAAATAGAGCACGTATTCCCCAAACGTGGCCTGCGGCTGAGATTTTTCCCATTTACAAGAAGGGTTGACCCTTGACCCTGTCAACTATAGGCCAATTAGTCTATTAGATAACAACCCAAAAGTGTTTAGCATGGTGATTTTAAGTAGGCTTCAACTCAGGCTTGAAGAGAGTAATACAATGTGTCTCTTTCAAGAAGGCTTTTAAAACAATACTTCTATTGCTGACCAGGTTGTTAGACTCCAGTTGATTTACTGGAAGGTCGTGACTTTTGAGAAGAGTAGGCTTTATGCAGTTGTTGTTGACTTTAGAGCTGCGTTTGACTTGGTCTTCAGAACTAAATTGTGGAAACGTCTAGCTGAATGGGGCAATCCAAGCTTACCTTGAAGCTTAATAGAGAGACTGCATCAGAATAACTATGCATAAATTAGATGTGATAACCTTGGTGAAGTCACTGAGCCCATTCCTGTTAAGCGTGGTGTTAGACAGGGTTGTGTTTTGGCCCCCACCCTTTTTACCTTGCTTTTAAATGATTTAGAGGATTTTTTAAATAGTAATAATAATGATGCCCCTCATCTGGCATGTGTGAGGGTTCTGGCTCTCATGTTTGCTTACCATATTCTTCTGCTTTCAAAGTTGCCTATGGGGCTTCAAAATTACTTGATTGTTTTTAGCCGATTTTGCGGGATGAGGGGCTGGAAATTAATATATGTAAAACTAAATTTATGGGCTTCTACACCTGTCCTTCTACTCGCCCAAACCCCAACTTGGACAGTGTTGACTTACAGCAGGAACAACATTTTGACTATTTAGGGATTACATTAGATAAGAAGTTAATTTGATCATCGCAAGTCTCTAAAAGAAGACCGAAATTGGAGCAGCAAAGTGAGAAGTTGTTGAAACTATACAAAGTGTCACTTTGTAAATTTGTATTGTCTGTTGTTTAACTATACTTATACCAGGCACTTGTGGTGCCCTTTATGGTGCAGATATTTGGGGCCACAAAAAACAAAAACTCTTGACAATAGTAGGCAATAGATTCATAAGGCAGCTTTTGTGTTTACCGGTCACCACTACTCTACTCCCATTGAGACTTGAATTGGGACTCAGGCTGATCACTGAAAAGATAGAATTTCACCCATTAATTTTCTGGAGATGCATACGCTCCATCCCTGAACTTTTGCTATATCGGAGAGGGTTGGAGGAAATTCTCAGTTACTCAAATTCAACCAAACTCCCCTGGATCAAATTTGGCAAAGAGTCCTTAAAGAAGATGGGCTTGGCTAATCTCTGGAATGACCGACTGTGCAGCTGTCCATTAATTACGGCAAATGAGCTAAAACAATACTTTAATGCATGCACAAGGCACTATATCTACCTAGTTTTAATGAAAAAAGACAACTATCATCTGGAAAATATTTGGGATGTAATAGACCCACATTTAGCCAAAAAAAACTCTATGTCCAGTTCAGACATGGAAACCTGCCCCTCAATTGCTTCAAGTCAAAATAGTTATTACTGATAAATGATATACATATTGCATGTCACATGTGTGGTTATAAAAGTGAGAATGTACCTCATTTGCTATTCTTCTGCCCAGCTTACAAAGGACCACATGCAAAATGGTTGATCCATATTTGCAGTAAACTAGGCACTACATGGAATGAGGAAGCATATAGAATCCTTTAAGTGACACAAAACCCTTCTTGGTATTCGCTCATAGTAGATTTTAGTTTCATGTTTGCTTGATAAGAAACAAAAACCAAGTTGATTCAAACTAAACTGGCACTTGGCATAATCCATGCACTCATTATTTATTGTTTTATTATTTCTTATCTTTGGTCTGATTGTATTTATGGATGTGTAAGGTTCACACATGAATTTTATTTGTACTCTTATGCCCTGGCATATTTTTAATTTTTTTAACTTGTTCATGTTATTTTTAACTTCCTGCAGATATTGTATTTTTTTTGTGCTTCTCTTTTATGGTATAGTACCAAAAGATAGGTTTTTGGAATTGGAAAAAAATGATTATTGATGATGGCAGAGCCAACATTTTTATCACAGTCAGATCATGCTTTTCAATAGCATATGAGTGGTCTATCAATCCTTTAAGATAACAGGGATGAACTAAAGGTGTTTTTAGAGTTTGACTGAAGCCAGACATCCACAGAAAATTGGTGAATTTCTCTTCTGTTCTATTTACCATGTATACATGGGTATGAAGGCTAAATATGGCAGACCGAGTATCCGTCATTATTTGACAGATATCCTGATTATCCAAACTTCTAATAACCCATAAAGTGTTTATGATTCTGGACGGAAGGGGGAGGTCAGAATCAGAATAATAATTATTCGTCTGCAAACAGCCATAAAAGCAAACACAAAATGTGCAAAATTGGCAGTAAAATGCATATCCCATCATAGGAATTACTGACGCATAAAAAATATATAAAATCATTAATTTTAAAATAAAAAGTGGACATCATTCTGAATAAAACTAAGAACCATGTGCTGAATCATGAATCTACTTAAAACAACAAATAGTTCAGTCTGGAAGCATCAACCTTCTAGAGGAGACTGCTGCTTGAAGAAATAAGGTTATGCAACCACACGTTTCATAATCTGGCAGTGCTTGTAAATATTAATAACCCTGTAAGAAAAACCATTGATTTCCAACAAGCCTCAGAAAAGGGTACAAGATACCTTTTGGTGTAAATTCTATAATATACGCAAACAAATGTAACATTTATCACAGATTGTTTATACAAAGTGTTATAAGGACATATCATGAAATCTAGAATTGAGCTTACTCTGATGTCCAGTAAAAAAGGGGAGGAATCAATAATTCCTGAATTTTTAAGGAATAACTTGCCAGTACAAGTTATTTCTCGCAAATTCTGAAATTATTTTAGTTCATAGTTCGAACTTCTATTTAGATACTAGTTAGGTCACCAATCATAGCCTATACTTGAATAGATCTGTGTAAGTAAGAGGCATACCATTCATTAAGAATTTAACATTTTAAAAAGTGAAGATCTTTCCATGCAAAAGACATATTTTATGGTTAGAATGATCATGATTGGGTGCTGATTTATTGAAAAAAATGTTTGCCCTTAGAAGGTTTTACTGTCCAATCACAGCCCTGAAACCCAATAGGTCTATCTTTAAATAAGTCCGCCTTGTCACTAAAACTGCAAGGCAGGCCTTTACTAATGCTTGTTAACATTTCTTGTTCAGTGCACCTAATTTCTGTTTTGGTACTATGCAACTGCTACAGACACATAATGTGGTTTAGATTAATAGAAAATACTAAATACAAACCTCATTTTACAAAAGAAAAATCGAAACTGAAGAGAAAGGCTCTTTTGCTTGGAAATATTTACAATTAGGATCTAATAATAAAGTGGTCTATGTTGAGTCAGCATTAATCACTCTAATGATAAAAACAGTTAAATATCAAAACTTATCTTAAATGATATATCCACTTATCAAATAAATCTTGACTTTAAAATATTTGATCATATATTAACCTATATATTTACATTAAGATTGCAATATGTGGTACTAAAGTGAATTAATCACAAGTTACACTAAAGGGTGATGCTCTACAGTACAGAAATGTGTACATCCTTCAAAATGTAATAGACTGATAAATTAATTCAGGAATCCTTAAATAACAAATGCATTATTGGTTGAAAAAAAGTAGCTGTTTAATTTCGAACACATATATGTTTAGGAGTGCCCTCCACATTTAAACTTGGACATAAGTTGTATTCACCAAGATACTGTGCCATGTGACAACCTCTTATTATCAGAAAGTAACCCTACTCGCAGAAAGCTTCTAACAGGTTAACATTGTCATTTGTTTCAAAGTATTATTGAAAAGTTTCTAAAAAATGTTTTTTATAACTGCGGCATCCAAACAGCTGGTTTGTTTTAATTGTAGCACGCCCAAGCATATCCTTCCAGGACACCACCACAATTTTCATTCAATTATACTAGTGTCCAAAAAACCTGAAAAACAACAGAGTAACAATTTGGGGCTTTTTTTCGAACCACTTTTAGAGGCTTGCTGTGCTTGTCCGAAAACAATCGTTTGATATTCGCAACTGATTAGAAGAACACCCTGATGTAAAGTGACTAGTATTATCATTCAATAAGTTACAAAAATATTAAGGGCAAATGTCAAGATCCCTACTACATGTTCTTAGTGATAACAAACATGAATGTTGAACTGTTTTTATCTACATCTCTTTGGCAAAATGTAATCTTTAGGTATATCAATAAACTGGTGTGAGATGCCCTGCCTGCAAAAGCATGACAAAGCTCAATTTCAAAAGTTTTCTTAATGCGCATACTTACAGGTGTAATTGGAAAAAAAAAATTAAAGAAATTTCTGAAACAGAAATAACAATGTGAGTTTTGTGGGAACACATTACTACCCTTTAGAAACCTTTATGCTTGCTACGTATAACATGTAACTGATGACACGTATTCCCCAAAAATGTAGAAAAACATTTGAAAAGATTTTTTGGTAAGTATTCAAAAACATAATATTTCTGACATAGATATTAGGTATATTGAGTCCAAGGTGACTTTATTTTCTATAGGCTCCAGACCTAGGACTCTTTCTAAGATCACATTGAAATAATGTAAAGACTTAGGGTCTCAATATGGTGTTGGTCGAAGTTGCCTCTGGCCAACATCTCTGTGGTTGTGGAACCAGTCAACCTCCAGTGGGTGGTCCCAAAACAGCAATTACGATGAGGCCGCACTTTGTGCGGTCACAAAATCCAGTTCCTCTATGGGAGCTTGTGCGGCAGTCAGAACCTGGCTGTGGCACAAGACAAGCTCCCATAGAGAAAGTTACATTTCTGTAAATCCCTGCACAGTTTGGCAGGCACAAGGTGCAGGGATCTTTACAGGGACACCATAGGTGCCCTCCAGGACCCCACCCAGAGTCACGTGAGGATAGGGCCCTGCTAGGGGCCCCCAAATTAAATTTTCGACAGCCATTCCATGCCTGAAATGCCAGCATGGAAAGGCTGTCGGAAACTGACATCATAATCCCGACGACAGAAAGGTCATCCTAAAGGAATCATCTTCAGTTTCCGACTGGCTGATTGGTTCTTTGAGCCCATCAGAGGCCAGTCAGATTGGCTGGCCGGTTTGGACTCTGACCACCATCATTGAAATACGGCGGTCGGAGTTCAAACCAAGGATGTTGGGCTTAATCCTCAGATGAGCGGTCAAAGACTAACGACCAACATCCAAATAAGGCCTTTCATCTTATTTCGCCCTTCAAGGGTGTATGATGTAATTTTAGAAATATGTGGCAAATTAATTGTGATGGTTCAGACATTATTGACAGAAAGACAGAGACTAAAAGGATGCCCTGGTTGAGGAAAAGTGGTCTACAAGTGAAGCAGCACAGACTAATAAGCATGGGTGGTGCTTCTGCTATACACTACTGGTCTATTGCTGAACAATGCTTCTTATGTGTATAATAGCGTTAGCTGGAAAACCACATATGATTAGCATTTGGAGTGTAATGGGACTGGGCCTTCTGGAATAGAAGCATGTTGAAACTGGATGGGGGAGCTAAAGGGGTTGAGTACAAATTTAGTAGGACAAAACCACTGGTACACCTTGAAGAGAAAAGTAAGAAGCAAATCAAGCCCTTCTACCAAATTAAGGGCTCTACTTTGAGGGTGTAGGTGCCAAAACACAGAGAATATGAATTGGCCATGAGGATCCTTAGTGTTGGGGTAAGCTCTGAACTTTACTGATTGAACTCAGAATCGCAGAAAGCTTATGGCATAGAGAAGGATTGTGCAGAGGGTTGTACCATTTACCTTAGGTACTCCAGGAGTGTCTGGTGCCCAAACCTTGTGACAGTACTTATTGTGATTGTTGTATAATGGAGTCCTGAAATAATAATCTCCACACTGTCTCTCCTGTCCAGCACCAATCAGCTTCTGTGAGCCCTTTGCAGCCAAGAGAGCAAGGCCAAAGGAAAGGTGGCCCGAGTAGACACTTTCTGCTCTGCAATTTCACTCTAAATTTGCTATTTTTGTGTATGCGTGACTGCTTATATGTCTTTACTTGTTTTCTATAAACTTTGCTAAGGCTTCTAAGGGCCAAATACCTCTCCCCACAAAAATAAAATCAGAAAAGGAAAAACAACTAACCTCTAACATAAGTGTCTAGAAACTTCTTAAGGTGATTTCTGTGATTTAAATTGTGTTTGGCAGTGTGTTTAGCACTCATTTTTGGTGTGGTAATAGAAGGCTTTTTTAAGCGCAGGAAAAGCATTATTTAGTGGCTTTCCACTTGACCTTACCTGCAGGGTTGAACAGAAAATGCAAAGTGTGTGTTGGGCCAGTCTGCATCCAAGAAGTTTGGGAGCTGAACAGTAGCAGTTCTCTTCCCCCTCTGTATACCATTTTCTGGTTAAGTGATTGGGCCAAAGTCATATGAGCAGGCCTTCCTCCTCCCCTAACACCTTGCACAGACCCTTAGGTTTGGGAAAGAAACCCTAAGGTAGCCATCTCCATTTTGTATCCCCCAGCTTCTGTGAGGCATGAGTAGCCGTGAGAGCAAGGCCAAAGGAAAGGTGGCAAAAGTAGCCACTTTCTGCTATGCAGTTTCATTCTACATTTGCTGTTTTTGTGCTTGCATTTATTCCCCGTTTTCCCTAAACTGCATTAAGGCTACTAAAGGCCAAGCCCTCCTACACAAAATAGAAGCAGAATAGGCAAAATATGAATCCCCGAGCCCTAACTTGAGTGTGAGGAGAATGCTGAATCTTTTTCTGTGGTGATTTAAATTGAGTTTGAGAGTGTGTTTAGCACTCGTTTTTAGGGTGATAAGAGAATGCTTTTTAAGTTTGGGTATGATCCAAAAACACAAAATGCTGTTGAAGAGGTAGTTACAAACCCAAACATGACGACAAGATTATGCAGAGCCACACATTACATGGCGTCTTTTCCTAACAATTTGAAATAGGTGGCAAGATAAAATTTGTGACTCAAAAATATGCGCACTTATCGCGTCCTGAGAGCAGGTTACCATATACACGTGGAACAGGATCATCCATTAAATATGTCCAGAGCGGTACACCATTTACTGTGCTCATTTTTGCAATAAGGCCAGCACCCCAACGCAGCGACTTATGCCCTTCATTAATCAATGGCCCGATTAATTTGGTAACCTTCACTCGAACCTTAAACTTAACACTTAAATATAATCTGACATTGTCCCGGCGGTACAGGATCCAGTTACTGGTTACAGATGCACTAGGAGCACCTAGGCTCACAGGCTACCCCCATTATATACAGGCTCCTCAATTCATTGGGGCCCCCCATGAATTAGCTACAGGTATTACTCACCTGAGCTGCTATATGCACCTTGACTATCCCGCCACTAACCAGACCCACAGCTATCCCCTTTTCCCCCCCTGACTACGAATTGGGCTCCAATTTCCACCCTGTCAATTGGACGCTACCATGAAATAATTTTAATTAATTCCTATCCTCCTTTATGCGCTTTGGACACCAGATTCCCACGGAATTGACAGGATCACCACTGATCTATGCACTACGTTGAGTTACTCCAGAAACTAATTCCCACTGTTTCACTGTTGTGACTGACCCCGCTGCCATTACCTCCCACTGTGACTAATTCAGACTACTCACCTATAGCCCTGAATATGATCTCAATGTCTAGAGATTGAAACACCTTCTACCCCCCACAACAGGATCTCCATGCATTTTGTTAAATTGTGTGGAGTTCCATTTCGTGTTGTCATTGCGATGTCAAGATTTTAAATCACCCTCACTTTGTCACTTCACGCTTTTTTTACTTATATGTGAACACCTGAATATTATTTAAGAATTTTCATTTGTGTTCTGGTAATACATACCCTTCCTTACAAGATATTTTTGCCCCTGTATAATATTAGATATTCCCAACGTGATTAAGTGTTGCTGTATAAAGAATTTCCTGACAGTGTCCCCCTTGGGGAGCACTAATTACATATATGGACCCTTAGGGCCACCTCTGAACCATTGGGTGAAGACCGGGCCAAGAGCAGGCCCGCTTGCGCCCATCAGAGCCTGGAAGAGGAGGGGCTGGGCCATCCCTCTTGGTACCCGCTTCTGTTACATGAACTCCTGTTTAAAGGGTTCGTTATCTGTTCAAGGTACTGTGATCTTACTGTCTCCAGAGTTTATACTGTTTTCATCGCAGTCCAGCATCCATTGGAATAGGCCATCTACATCCAATCTAACCTGGCATCAGTTTTGTAGATGCCTCGGGTCCATTTCTCTTTGCATAATGGGTGAAAGGAAAGCGGAAGCTAAAAACTACACCAATAAATGCCCCTGAATAGGCAGTTCGATTTTGGCGTTTTTAAACAGTGCAGTGGGTGCCCTTGCAGAAGAAATTTTGCATGTAGAAGAACTATTTTTTTATTGCCATTTTATCATAGTGTACATAACATACGATCAACACATATCAATTACCAACAGTACCCATCACAATTCTGTTACTGAATCCAGATATATTTACGTTCCGTTCTGGTTGTCCCACAAACCACCTTTTACATATCTAGTCGGTCGGATGTCAAAGTATACATCACAATTGTAATATCAATGCCTATTATTGCCATATCCCTCCATGCCCTCCATTCCCCATGTTTGACTGCAAATGAACTGTGAGAAGTTGGCCTGGTATATGATGTTCGCTGTTCTAGTGAGCACCTTGAACCAGTCCAAACAACCCTGGTGATGGTTCTAAAGTCAACATTATAGACCAGTTATCCTAGGGGTAGCATGGACAAAGCTGTCAGGCTAAACTCAAGAGGGCATGTGAAGCCAGCTGTTTTACCATATGTAACCCCTTTAAATACCAATTGAAAGGACACCACACAGGATATATATATATTATATATGTATTTATTTCTAGATAATCCCACTGAACTCTTTATGAGGTCAGGGGCACAAGCACATTACAAGATACTTAATTAAAATACAATAAGTTGCACAAAATACAGTAGGGCCCTAGGGGCACGCTAAACCATGTACTAAAATAGTGGTATAAGGACCACTACACGGAAAGTGAATAGGCCTAGGGCCTAGGGAATCGCTGGGGCTACGCTGTACTACCAAGAGTTAGGAAGCAGGAGGCCAACGGGAGGCGTGTGCAGAGTCTTTACTCACACGCAAGTTACCATAGGGAATGAATGGGAATGTAAAAGATGAAAACTAGTTCTTTTAGGGCACTTCTGACTAGACTCGATGAAAGTTACTTGAAACCTAGACAGTTGGATAGTCAATACCCACAGGAGCACCCAAGTACTCGCGTTACCTCACCCACATGAAGGGGGTGCATAGGTGTCAAAGTGTGTCGGGTTTCGTCACTGAATCCTATGGAGCCTTGAAGAAAGATACTGCAGGCGACCAGGAGAAAAGAGTCCGGGTGGATCCAAGGGCGGATCGAGGATGAGGAGTACCTAAAATCAGAGGGGACAGAGTCTGGGTCACTAGCCAGTGACCAGGAAGGAACTAGGAAAGAACCAGGCGATGTCACGAAGCAATCAGGTGATGTTGTGAAGCTTGTCTCTGCAGTCACGTGGACCAGGAGGCATCGACGACAACCAAGAGTGAAGCACGGACTGTCCCACTAAGGCTTTCGCTGTCGGCGGTGTCGGCTTCCGGATTGGAGTCAACAAGCCTTGGCAAAGGCTACCCACGCAGGAATCAAAGTTGGCTTCTTAATCAAACCAGCAAGGTCTGATGGGCTGCTTCTTTTCAGGAAAGCAGGGGCCAGTCAGGAGCAACCAGACCAGCAGTGTAAATTCAAAGGTTCGTCGCCAAGATGGCCACTAGCCAATGGGCAAGTGACTGGGCAGATGCGTCAAGCAGGAAAATGCAGAAGGGCCCCATGCAGAACTCGTGTAGTGTGCAGGGCTGATCTTCAGTGCAGATGATGCTTGGTGCTGGGGCTTCTCATTCCCCAATGCACAGCTTCGAGGATGCCTCGGAAGCTGCACAGTAAGCAAGGCCCTGACTTTTCAAGATGGCCGGTCCCACGTCTCGCGTCACCTCGATGGGTCCTCAGCTTTGCTGGGGCTGTGGATTGGGCTGAAGCGAAGTGTGGAAGTCTGGTTCTCATAAGGTTCTGTGCTCGGGCTCCGGCGGGAGCGTCGACAAAGCAAGTCATTGATCGCTTGGATGGTGCCTGCTTGTGCAGGGTGGTCACTCCTTGACCACAAGGGCGATTCTTCAGTCGTCTTCTTGTGAAGTAGATCGTTGAAGGTCCAGATTATCGTTTCAGAGTTTCAGTCAGGATAATCTAAAGTCTTGGAACTCAGCTCCTACCTATATACCAAATCTAGGGGCCGGATTACCTGCTAGGTCCCTCCTATGGGTGGGGCCAGGGAAGGGGGTGGTTACACCCATTTCCCTTTGCCCAGTTTCATGCCATAACTGGGTCTGGAGTGCGCCAGCACCGGTTTCAACGAGACCATGCATGGGACACCTTGTGTTCCCCAGGCAGTGTCTCCTTTCTTTCAGCCCTCACTGCCCTAATACACAAGAGCCTGTCTGGGGTGGTGCTAGCACCTCCCAAGACAGGAAAACTATTGACCAAACCTCCCTCGCTGGAAGGACTCCCAGCAGCAGGAGGTCAGAATTGTGTCTGAGGCAGCAGCATCCATTTTCTGATGCTGAGGCTCTGGTTAACTTTAACCCGGAATAGTAGGAACAACATGTCTTCTCCCTCTAGAAGGGTGGAATGCTACCCCCGTCGCCAGAACTGGCGAGGGGGTAGTATTTCAAAACGTATGACACCTTACTCAACATGTTTTGATAAAGCCAAACCAGAGTTAGCATTTAACCGCGAGGTTAATAATGCACTTAAGAGTATATGGTATGGCAATATCCTAGAACAGCTATAAGGACATGGTTCCGAAAGCTGCAGACATGCTCAGCTCACGCTAGAGCACCATCTCACATAAAACCAAGCACTATGCCTCCAGGACTGTTAAGGCCTGCCATAGGAGTGACTTATAGGTATATATGTGTCTAGATATAGGGTTAGATATAGGAAAACTATATCTAAGCAAGGGGTGATTACATGACCTTGCCCCAGCTGAGTGATCAGTCAGTTGTGTCAATGTGAGTGGCCAACCAGGGGTGGCATAATACATGCTGCAGCCCCTGGTAGGCCTTGGATGCACCTATGCCCTAGGTACCTATAGTACACTGTACAGGGGCTCATAAGGTGACCCAGTATCCAATTGGTAATGCACCTAAAGTACATTGTAGTGCATTTAGAGAGAGAGCAGCTTGGCTGTGGGTCTGATTAGCAGGCCCACAGCCACATTAAGTCGAAAACCAGTGAAGCAAAAAGTGGGTGACCATAGGAAAGCAGACCCTACTCTCCTACATGAACCATCAATGGTCCCCAATAGTCTTTTGGTCTTGATGTCAACAGTTGTTCCTCAGAGTACAGTTCCAGTTGAGATTTACAATGCACCACATCAAACAGCCATGCAGATTTTGTAGGGCTAGTTTTAGTCCCCTAGTCTAGTTCCACTCTACGTTTCGCCATCAACAAACACACAAACAGTAGTTTCTTATTGAGCGAGGTCATCTTTCAACAATTCCAGCAGATAGACCTCCGTTGTGCATGCCATAAGTGCTCACACCATTTCAGAGAACACATCTGTGACCTGCACACAAAAATAACCCACTTGTGGCTGGTCCACTTCAGATGTATAAAATCAGCCCCTTCAGCACAAAACAGGCACAGTTAGAGTCTCCTTTTAACCCATACTTCTATAACTGCATTGGAGTGTAATACATTTGATGTATGAATTTAAACTGGATTATCTGTAATTTACAGTTTGATGTCAGCATGCTTAATTGCGTACATCAGACCCTCCAGTCCCCTTCTCCCAGAGGTTGTTCTAGCACTGCATTCCATTTTGCCAACGGTTTCCCACCACCCACATTCTTATCTTTTTGTGCAGCAACATATAGCTTGGTGATAAGATGTTGTCTAGTCATGCTAGACAGCAACATTTGCAGTGCCATGAGAGTGGGGGGTTCACTGGGGAAATGAAGGTTGTGTGTCCGGACCGCTGCTCTAAGTTAGTAGTAAAGAAATGTGAATAGCAGGTAATTGCCTCTTGTTGCAGCAGCACCTCACAGTGTCAAGAACTTGCCATTGGTATATAAGTCACCCATAGTGTGCAAGCCCACCTCCTGTAGTATATGGAGTGATTTGTCTTCCTCTGTCACTGCTATTTCTGGGTGTTGTAGTAGAAGCATTTCTAGGGCATATAGCACTGGTTTACCCCCCTCTGGTTAGTGCATGCTAGGCAGTCAATGTGGTGCGTAATGTGTTTATTTCAGTTTGAGGGATCATATCACGTTTATGTGGCTGGATAGGTCTGAGGAATATCAGGGCAGTGTCATCATGTTAGATTGCCACATGAGGTATAAAGTCTTGAATCATGTACCGTGTGCAAAGAGAGCTTGAGCGGGCAGGTAGCATAACTTAAAATCCGGGGCACAGAACCCCCCATCAATGTATGGTTGGGCCAGCACATCCCAGCTAATTCTTAGTTGCTTCCTTGCCCATACCAGTATGACTAATAGGGGCTGCAGCTGAATAAAAAAAGGCCTCGGTCAACACTATTGGGACGTTAATAAACAGATACAAAAATTGTGGCAAAATTACCATTTTAAAAACAGTTAGCCTATCTGCCAGGGAAACTGGGAGCGCAATCCAGCACACTATACGATCTTCCAACCTGGACATTACCCTACCATAATTGACCCATAGCACAACATTAGAATCTCTGTGCACCCAGGCCCCCAAGTATTTGACAGGGCCAGCCACCCACTACAATGGGAATTCGATCCCGAATGGCTGCATAGTTGATGTGAGTGGGAGAATTATCGATTTTGTTCAGTTGATACAAAGGCGAGAATAACACTAAAATGTTATATATTCTCAGTTTACCGAGGCAAGGTGGGTGGCTGGTTCTCTTATATATAGTACCATATTGTCTGCGTAAAGTGAGATGATTGACGGGTGCAGGTGGAATCGAAGAGCTGCAGTGGCATATTTTTGCCTAATAATGCAGGCCAGTGGCTCATGGTGAGTGCAAACAAGAGGGGCGACAGGGAGGAGCCCTGTAGTGTCCCTCTATAGACACTGAAGGAGCCTGACATATGCCAATTAACACGCACCCAGGTTGATGGGCATTCATATAGAAGTCTGATCCATCTTAAGAATGTCTCTGTCATCCCAATACTGGCTAGCACTGTGAACATATAGGTGCATGCAATCAAATCGAAGGTCTTGGCCACTTCTAACAACACCGCCGCCGTTAGACAGGGGGGCTCTATTTGATGTAGTAATGCGAATATGGTACGCAGATTATGTGTAGTCGACCGAGTAGTTTTAAAACCAGATACATCTGGTATTACCATTTAGGATATCAGGGGCTGTAACTACATTGCAATTATCTTAGTTAAGATTTTAGGGCCAGATGTAGGTCGGTCGGTAAGGGCCGAAAATCGGTATTTTCGGCCGTTACCGACCGGTCTTGAGCGATCGGTATGTAGGTGATAGAAATTGGGCGAAATCGGTAAATTTACCGTTCTGGAAAATGTACCGAATCGGTAAAATACCGAATTGGAATATTTACCGAATCGGAAAATATTCACCAAATCTGAAAATATACCGAATCGGTAATATACCGAATCGGAAAAGTTACTGAATCGGAAAAGTTACCGAATCAGTAAAATACCGATTTGGTAAAGAAAAATAGGAAAAAATGAAGATTGAGATGTAGGTAAGCTCTGAAATACCGAATTTGCTCCAAATTCGGTATTTCAGAATCGGTTTTTACCATGGATTCAAATCAGGTGGTAACCAGGTGCAGCCTATAAAAATTGACCCAAAATGCAATGCTGTTTGCACAATGGCAGCATTTTATGTCATCGCAAGACGGCTACGGCTACAGGAGGAAGGAGAAAGGGAATGGCAGAGACAGGAGCAGGTCTACAGGCAGAGGGTGACCCTGTTCATGCTCACAGACGCAGAGATACTGCAGAGGTACAGGTTGGAACCAGACACCATATTGGAACTAATTAGGGACCTCCAACCACTGTTGCAGCACACCACCCCAAGGGCACATGCAATTTCACCCCATGTACAGGTGCTGTGCAGCCTCCACCTGCTCGCATCTGGGAGCTACCAGAGCATGGTTGCTGCGGTGGGTGGGGTGACCCAGAGCAGCCTCTCAAGGTTTTTTCACAAATTCCTTGACGCCATGTTGCAGAGGATGGAGCATTGCATGTCTTTTCCTGCCACCCATGCTGAACTGGTGCAAACCAAATCTGAATTATACCTGATGGCTAGATTTCCCCATGTCATCGGCTGCATTGATGGCACGCATATCCCCATTTGTCCCCCTGTTGCCACGGAATACATCTACAGGAATAGGAAGTCCACACACACCATCAATGTCCAGGTGATCTGCAATGCAAAGTTTGTCATCACTGACCTTGTAGCGAAATTCCCTGGGAGTACCCACGACTCCTATATTTTCCAGAACAGCGGCATCTATGCACGGCTGTCTGCAGGGGAATTTGGCGAAGTATTCCTCTTAGGTAAGACACAGTGTGCGACCCCACCCATACCTATTGCAGTAAGAATTACAAGTATGCATGTGAGTAATGTATTCCCAATTCCCTTGTAGGAGACAGTGCATATGCCCTACGTTCATTTATCCTCACTCCCTACCTCAACCACTCCACACCCAGCCAAAGGAGGTATAACCGGGCCAACAAAAGTACACAGAATGTGGTAGAACTGACCTTTGGCATCTGGAAGAGTAGATTTAGATGCCTTCACAAGAGTGGAGGTGCAAGGCAGTATACCCCCATCACCTGCTGCAAGATAATTGCTGCCTGTGCCATGTTGCACAACTTGGCTGTGAGGAAGGATACTAAGGTGGAGTTGTCTGACTACGAGGATCATGACGACAACAATGCTGTGCCTGAAAGACAACCTGCTGGAGTGACAACACCAAGTGATGGCAGATACAGACGTGAGGAAATTACAAGCAACTATTTCTGAGTAAGTAATGGGACAGAGACAGGTAGTGTATGGCACCAACGTATGTTTATGTAGCCACAACGTCAATCCACATTAGTGCAACAAATCAAAGTAAAGAAAGATGGGGACAACATGTCCTGGGTTACATCACCCACACTGGCCAAGTTATTTGCACACGCGCTTTATGTAGCCACAACGTAAATCCACATAAGAGGTACAAATCAAAGTTACGAAAGATGGGGACTACATGTCCTGGGTTACATCACCCACACCGGCCAAGTTATTTGCGCCCGCGCTTCCCAGACCCACTGGGGTGTTGCTCACTGCTTCCCTCATGACCTGCAGGCTCAGCTGGGCTCCTGCTGCTCCTACGGGGGTGAACCACAGCGCTTGACATGCTGCTGCGGCTGCTGCTATCATCTCCCTCAGCCACATCCAGGGCTGGATCCACTGCAGTGTTGGATATGATCATTGCCTCGAGGGCAGTGGTGATCCTAGCCATGCCCCTTGTGACCTCAGCCGTGTTCTGAGTCAGGCTTTCTTGCATGTTAATGCCTCTGCAGCAGAGCAGTGATGTGGCAGTGGCTAGGCGATTCATTGCCCTATTGTTTACACGTGCAGTGGCATGGGCCTCTCCCTCAGCTGCCTCCATCAGTGGCAGTGTGGCCACGACTCGCCTCCTGGCTGGTGACGTTGCAGGTGCAGGCTGTGACAGTGTTTGGGAGGTCTCAGGAGAGAATTGCAATGAAGGCGATTGCGAGAGGTGTGGGGAGTGGGGAAACTCGGGTGTGTGGAATGTGTCCTCATCCTGGGAGGTGACAGTTGTGTGTTCTTCCACAAGCGAGGCATGGACTTGGCATGGCCCTGGCACATCACTCTGCTCGCTCGCTGCTGCAGTCCCTGCTGTAGCTGTGGCTTGACTGGCTGATGTTGCCCCTAGGTATAAATAAGCGTATGTCAACTGAATGCTACTGTGTCACAGTCACTTAAATACATGCATTACACATGTTACTGTCATTATTCTGCTTTACTTTCACTGCCTTGCTGATGTCTGGGCAGTTGCCCATGGTCTTATGTTAGCTAACTACATTTACCATAATGCATTGCTCCTGTATGGTGTTAGCAGTACTGGACTGGGGTTGGCCTGTGCACAAAGGGTTAAGGGAGGCAAGTTGGTATGGGGTGTCATGCTGCGCATGCGTCTTACCTTTTTTTTCCGAGCTCTGGCTGTGCTGTCCACTTCTCCCAAGCCCACCACACTGTCAGGCTCGATGGTAGACACCACCAACTCCTCCAGGTCAGTCAGGGGGAGTGCTGGGTTCCTGCCTCCGCCGGTGACACCAGCCTGCTTATGTAGCTCTGACATCTTTCTCATGGTGAGACTCCTGATGTCGTAGAAGCGCTTTTTGAGGTCATCTAGGCTCCTGCTTGTCACTCCCACAGCATTCATCCTTTCACCAATATCAAGCCACAGCTTGCGTTTTTCTGACTCAGCTACTGTGAGGAAGTGTCTGCCAAACAGTTGTTTGTGGTTTCTCACCACCTCCTCCACTAGTACTTGCTGCTCCATGTTGCTGAACTTAGATTTCCTTCTCCTTTCTGCCTTCTGGCTCTCACTTCTGCTGGCCATTTCCACTGTGGAAAAGTACAACAAATCCCTCCCTGCAGCTCTGTGTCTGTGCTGTGCTTTGACTGCCTCTCCAGAACCTTCTACTTAGTTGCAGCTGCCTGGTTAGCCACTTCCTGGTTGGGAGGGGGAGGGTGGTGGCACCCGATTGGCTGTTTTCATTGGTTTCACTTTTGCTTGCTTCCCGTTTCGGAATTTACCGATTTTGTATTTACCGATTCAGTATTTACCGAATCGGTATTTACAATGCATTCCTATGGGCCTTTCGGCCCATAGGGATGAATGGGAAATACTGATTCGGGAAATACCGATTCGCTAATTATCGAATCGGTAAATTCCGAAAGTCTGATACCGACTTTTACAGATTCGGTAAAAAATACCGATTTTTTACCTACATCTCATTTACCGATTTTGAAATACCAATTCGGTAGGATTCGGTATTTCAAATTAGGTAAATTACTTTTCCCTACATCTGGCCCTAAGTGTCTATATTATTGAGAGATAGCAGCTAATAGGATTTGCACCTCTCTGACGCCTTATCTGGCTTCAGCAGTGTTATTGTTATTATCAGCACCTGTCTGAGTGATGGTGGTAGTGCACCACTAACATATGCCTCCTCATATTCCACGTGTAATTGTGAGGCTAGTAATTCAGAGTACTCAGTATAAAATTCCCCTGTGAACCCATCCATACTGGGGGCTTCACCATTCGGCAAGGCACAGATCAGCACTTTCTCGTCATTAACAGTCACTGGCTTTGTCAGGTATTCTCTCTGCCCTGGCAAAAGCCATGCTGTAATGACCGGATTCTCAGAACAAGAATTACCCTCTCACCTAGATGCAACCAACCCGGCCAAAACGTAACACCATCCCTCCCCGGATCCTATTTACAACAGTTCCTGAGTACTTACCCGGGAATGGGGAATTCGCAATATACAAGCTTATACCATCAAAAAAACAGCTAGATCTAAGGGATTACTAAGAATAATCACTAATAACTACGGAATTCCATGTCTCATCCTATGATTTTACCTTATATGCCCGCAACAATCTGGCCTGGGCTATTCTACCCTACTTCTCATATTGGAGAGCAGCTCACTCTACCACACCAACCACAATTGGTGTTCTCATTAACGCCCTATCTTGAGCGATCTCACTACACACCAATCACAATTGGTGCTCTCATTAACGCCCTATCTTGAGCGATCTCACTACACATCAATCACAATTGGTGCTCTCATTAACGCCCTATCTTGAGCATTCTCACTATCCTATAAATACCTTCTGTTCTCTCTCTATTGGGAAGTTTCTAAATACCTAATATTTATTGGGAGTATCTTCTATCTTATATGAATTGTTATCCCTCATGTGATAGATAAGAGATCCGATCCTCTCACACAAGAAATGCCAAATTGTTATATTTAAGAATTATTCCCTGACATAAAACCTACATCATTCTCCCGCATCAGTTACCTGTAGGAAGGGAATCGCCCATCCTTCCATACGCTAGCACCTGGCTGTAAAGAAAGGTTAGCTTTATCATAGAAATAATACTCAAATATATATATATATGTTTCGTTACAAACTGGGGTCCCTTTATTACACAATAACAGACAAAGAAAACATTATATTATAAAGTCACAATACTACCTAACAATCTAAGCATAGCCTGAAAAGTAAAGGAAAGAGTTAGTATATTTGCACACTATAATAGCAGGACAGACTTCACCTTGTAATTATGGATTCCAGTTCTAGCTGTCATCTGGGTCCCTCTCTCGTCTGTGCCTTGGCTAATCTCAGATTCTACTCTGCACCCACGGATACACTTCTGCATCGCTATGCTTCTTCAAAGCACGGGAACTCTTCTCTCTTCTTCTTCTCTGCTTCTCAACTCTGCATCGATCACTTTGGCTTCTTCTCTTCCTCGAACTGTCTTCACCTCCAGACTTCAATCTAATGATATAGTTTCAGACGCTCTGAAAACCATCTGTTCAACTAACCTCTTTACTCTGATTGTTCTAACTCCGACGTTTAACTATCTCCAACTGCTCTAACATACTGACTCACGATGTAACTTCAGTCTCTCCAAAAGATCATCAGCCTTCGATCGTTCCAAACTCCAACTATCAACTGCAACTGCCAACTGTCAACTGCCTGCCTCTCCTCTCTACATCTCAATAATATAAAGAGCTCTTCGTTCATGAAAATTTCCAGACAGTAACCTGCCGCCCACCAGATTCCTGTACTAGGCTCCGGGCCTCCGACGCTCCCACAGTGGCCAGCTGCTTTTTCGTCTAAAACCTGAGCTCTGCTTACATTCTTCCGATAAGGACCATCTCTGACAGGTTCCTCTCCAGTGAACAACAGCTCATAACTAAAACATCATTCTTGACCTACAAGCGCCTCAAGAAGCCGATGCAGGAAAGTAAATGGAGTCTCTCTCGTTTGGGCCCTGTAGGCCGGAAAAAGGTGAAAGAGACGCATAGCTCTATCAAAATACATAAGCAAGACCTATGAATAGGTAATATGATGTCAGAAATAAAGGATCTACCCTCTAATATAGGCCTTCAGGCCTGAAAATGATGAAAGGGCATATTATTATGCCAAAGTCAGTAGGCTAACCCTAAGAATAGACCGAGAATAGGGATCTATCCACTATACGAAGAAGGTAGTAGACTAAAGTCACCATCATTCAGAAATAGGACAAAATATCCGGTCACTACATTTTACCCTTGACTTTTGTCTACTAACATCTGTCAAATTGAGCGAACATCTGATGAAGAATAATAAGAAACAAAACTAACAGACCTAGACATAGTGTGTGGTATAAAAATTTGAATTAAAGAAGGGACACATTGAATGCAACAACAAATAGCAACTAAAATACAAATAACAATCAAGACACCCCCAACACTTGACACAGGGAGTGCAAATCAGGCAACCAGCTGAAAAGCCAATCAAACCACCCTTGATCTATGTGTTGCCTAACTTCTTCAGTCAATTCATGAAGTTTATCAATATGGGACTGGATGGATCTGGAATGGTCCGATAAATTAAAGCAGCAAAGGCCCTCAAAATCCGAGCAGCCATGACCATGTTTAAGTAAAAGGTAATCTATTGCAGCTCTATTTTGTAAAATGGCTCTACGCTCACCTTGAGCATCTAATAATAGGTCAGATAAAACAACAGAAGTATGGTTAATAGACTTAACCATCCAGCAAGTCAATTTTCCGATTGATTTAGCATTGTATACAGATAATGCAGGAACACCTAAAATAGAAAAAGCTAAACTAAGATACTCAGATTCAGAGAATAAATGTAATGAGGAAACACAATTGGCTCTCAAGGATGGGGCATCACGTATAGTTCGGGAAATTACATTAGGATGTGAAGAAAACATTAACAAACTCAGTCTGGTAATAGCACAAGGACCTCCAGTAATATTTGCAGGAATATAGGGCCAAAACAAATTGCCACATGAAAATAGCCATCCAGAAGGTAATAGCACCATACGATAGTGACTAGGGGTAACTACAAGATGCCTACAAGTCATATTATTTTTAACAGAAGTACATGATTTAGATAGTCTTTCAAAACATAGAGTTCTTTCATGGGCAGTAAATGAAGTGGCATTCTTCAATCTTAACTGAACGCACTTGTCTATGATTTTAGGATCACAGGTCATGAAAAAGCAAAGATCACCCTCGCTAATATTGTAGGTTATTATTTGGGAATTCAAAGGCAGCTGTAAATCTGGCAAAACCGTGCATAGAGCACAGTAATTAAGGTCGCAAAATCACTAAAAATTACATTGGGATGAACATTCGATAAATTAAAAATATGGTCTGGAGTCTCCATGAAAGCTGGGACAGCAACCAAGCAGGTCGCTAGAATATCAGTCACTGAGTGCATAGGGGTCAAACAGAAGTGATTAAAGTTAGTTAGTCTCCTAGCTAGAGAGGTCCAAAAATTGGATGATGAATCCCACGACGCAGAAGAACGACGTCTTCGGTCCAAGGAATTATTCCAGTCCTGGGGGCTCTCCCGTCTCTCGGCGCAGCAAGCCAAAAGGAGTCCAGCGACGACACTTCCGACAGCAGCAGTCCAAATGATGGTCTAGGAGAACAGGATCAAATACAGGTATTATTCATTCTCGCAAATAACATTTATCAGCTGGGACTGCTTCCCAGCTATCTTGCCCTGGCCTCATCACTAGGACAGTATTGTCCTGACCGGTTGCAATTATTTCAGGCTGTTCAGGGGGATTTTTAGGCGACTGAACCCACACTCTTGCTACGGGATTATCAGTGGAGCCAAAACCCTTTTTTTCTCGAACAGATAACAGAGTTGGGGCAGTACCTTTTTGAATCTCACCACTGAAAACAGGCATAATTAGCAATTGAGCAACTCGGCCTGCATTATGCATCAGTAAATCTGAATCACCACTGTTGAATAGGATCACTTTAATCTCTCCTTGATAATCACTGTCAATGACACCTCCGAGCACCTGGACACCTTTTAAAGCCAAGCCAGATCTCGGGGCAATTAATCCAAAACTTTCAACGGGTATTTTTACACCAATGCCGGTCTCCACAATAGTAATGTCTCCTTTCTTTAAAGTAATGGTGTTTATAGAATGCCGGTCCAGGCATGCGGAACCTGGGGTTGCTCTGCATGGAGCCAAGGCTCCAGGGGAAATTTCACAATACATCACTGTACTCTCCACTGTGTTAGGTTTAGCATCAATAGCTGGAGAAAATAAACGCATTAACGGGGAATCAGAATTCAAATTAGGACGATAATTCAAAATTAACAATGCATGAAACAAATGATCTCTCTAGTTCTTATAGTTGCCATTTAATAACTTACGCAATTGATCTTTCAGCAAACCATTCATTCTTTCCACAAGGCCTGCTGCCTGAGGATAATAAGGTATATGAAACACCCATTCGATGTTGTTCTCTATACAAAATTCCTGCACTAGTCTGCCTTTAAAATGAGATGTGTTATCAGATTGTATTTGAAATGGAACACCATAGTACAACATGATTAACTCTAACGTTTTAAGTATATTTGTCTGAGTAGCTCTCTTACAGGGAAAGGCCACCAAAAGACCACTGAAAGTGTCTACAACTGTACAAACGTATTGATAATTTTTACTCAAGGGAAGAGGACCTATATAATCAATTTGCCAAATCTGTGCAGGGGATTTTCCTCAATGTAATTGACCTCTTACAATGTGGGGCACTTCTCGCTGTCTAGAGTGCTGACATATGGGGCAATGTAGTATAACGTCTTTAATCAAATTGAGAGGAATATGAATTCCTCAGTCAGCAGCCCACCTGCTAGTGATTCTTTCTCCAAAATGTCCTGACTTCTGGTGGGCCTATTTCGCCAATCCTGCCAAATCAAAATCTTGTTTGCCCACCATTGCCTCAGAAATTTTATATTTCTCATCTGTAATTTGGTGAAAAAGTTTGTCAAGGGAGTCTACGTGTGTGTGTGTGCATCAACATGAAAAACTGTCATGTTACTCTGAGGAAGTAGTTCCCAAATCTCTTGCCATAAATGTTTACCCCAAAGCTCTTTAGAATGCAGTTTCCAGTCATGGGAATACCATGTGGGTAACCAGACCGCTAGACCATTAGCAGTGGACCAAGAATCAGTAAAAATATGACATGTACCAGGCAGTTCTTGTTTCAAAACTTGAAAAACAGTATATAGTTCAGCAAATTGACTATTTTTTCCTTCACCTGTGGTACATAGCAATTTCTGTGTGATCGGATTGTAGGAAACTGCCTTCCAATGTCTCTTCTCTCCAATGTACCTTGCTGAACCATCCGTAAACCACACATGTTTTCTGTCCTCCTCAGACAAATCATCAAATGGCTTACCCCACCTTACAGGGGATTCCTGTACTATGGGTACGGAGCAATCACTTTCTGCCTCTCCTAAAGGCGCCAGCGCCACTTGCTCATGTAACGTCGCAACACCCTTCGGTCCTACACGTGCTCTGTCCTGTATATACCATTTCCATTTAATCACACTTGCTTCTTGAGCGTGTCCAATCCTATGAGTTTTTGGTGAACTTAAAACCCATGCATAATAGGAATTTCAGGTCTCAATATTACATCATGTCCCAAAGTCAGTTGCTCGGTATCCACCAGAGCCCAATAACATGCAAGTAACTGTTTCTCAAATGGTGTATAACGCTCACCAGCATCGAGTAACGTTTTAGCCCAGAAACCTAATGGTACTTTTGTTCTACCTTGTTTTTGCCACAGACTCCAATTCACATAAGGGCCTTGCACAGACACATTCAAATCCACATCACCATCACGTACAGGCCACAAATCCAAAGCATGCTGAATCGCTCCTTTCGCCAAATCAAACGCATCTTGCTGCGGTTTATTCCATTCAAACACATTCTTTTTAATGGTAATTTTGTACAAAGGGGCTAATATCTGACTCAAATGTGGGATATGTTGACGCCAAAAGCCAAATAAACCAATAAATCTCTGCGCTTATTTTCTGATTCGGGGAACTGCAAATTCTGCAATTTTCTGTTTTACCTGCGGAATCACTTCTCGATTCCCTTCATGCCAATCAATGCCTAAAAATTTTACACTTTGTGCTGGACCTTGCAGTTTGTCTGGATTAATTTCCCAACCTCTTCTTTGCAAATGAGCTACGGTTAAGTCTAACTGGGTCTGAACTTGTTCCTGTGTTTCACCTTGAATCAAAATGTCGTCAATGTAATGACACACCTGTATTTGTGAGCTTATCGGTACTTCAGTTAAATGTTCTGCCACCAGCCGGTGACAAATCGTAGGACTATGCACATAGCCCTGGGGAAGACTTCTGAACGTCATTTGACGTCCATTGCATGTAAAACTGAACTGTTCTTGGCACTCAGGGGCAATCGGGATAGAAAAGAAAGCATTAGCAATATCAATAGAAGCATACCAAGTTCCTGAATGTTTTTGAATTCTTTCAATTAAAGTAATAATGTCAGGTACTGCAACAGTCAAAGGGGGTGTATGTTTGTTCAATTCGCAATAATCAATTGTCATGCGCCAAGAATTATCACTCTTACGCACCGGCCATACGGGATTATTCCAGGCAGAAGTAACCGGGGTTATAACTCCTGCATTCACTAAATCCTGAATTGTAGCACTAATCTCTTCATGCCCACCTGGAATGCGATACTGTTTCTCCGAAATTACTTTTGTAGCTTGAGGGATTTTTACAGGAGGAATTCTCAAACGACCAACTCTCACAGATTTTGATGATATGTATTTCCTGTCTCCAAATCGATAACATCTGTCATCTAAATATAGTGTCATACCTTTTAAAATATCAATTCCAATTATATATTCAAGAAGGGGTACTACTAATACAGAATATTCTTATCGGGGAATTCTACCTATTTTCATTTCAATATTAGCTTGCAATGCGGGAATTTCTTTACCACCTAGGCCAGTAATTGTGAAAAATTGTCCTTTAAATTTCTTTGGGTTCTCATAAATTAAAGTGGCCTCAACTCTTGTATCTACCAATGCTCGGGCCCTCTGTATGCTACGATGTCTCCAAAAAATTCAATATCTACATAGGGTCTATTATCCCTGTGAGCCCAATTGCGTACCGGAGCTTGACCTATTTCCTAATCGTTTTTATTGCGTTTCAACGCCCAGGTCAAATCAGGATAGAGACTTTCAAATCTTTTATGCAGGGTCACCTCTCGTTCATACTTATTCCCCTCATGAAATGGATTTTTATCATCCGCAAAATATTGTGAATTTCGCTCAGAAAACCTGTGTCATCTATCTCTCATTCTCAATTCAGGAGATTCATCCCTCTCCTCTCTATGTCTGCTTTCAAAACGCTCATCTCTCCCCCTCTCTCTCTCCCCCTCTCTCTCGTTCACGATAGGGAGACACATTCCTCTCAGTCCATCGTCTGTCATTCCTGTCAGATTGACAACGGTGTCTGTCATCCTCACTGTCATCAGAATGATAATGATCATAATCCTGTTTACGCACTCGCCTAGCACCTTCCTTTCTGTCCAAGCCTTGTTTGCGGAACATAGCCCACAATTGATTATTCGGTTCACCATCAATATCTTCTCTTTTCACACCATCATCCAACAAGGCGAGAAACATGTCACGTCTAGTAAATCGATAATGACCACCAATACGACCCTGGGGTCTAGATTGTCTGTCCGGTTTAAGCCACTCACCCAATTCACCAAGCTGACGCACAGCCTCAAGCACAAGAGACAAAGGACTGCTAGCTTGATTAATCAACAATGTCATCATAACTTGCTTATCGGCAACAGGGGCGGAACAAATAATTCTATTCCGCACAGAAGAGGTCAACAAGCCATCCATCAATCTGTCAGATGTATTCAGAAAGATTGCAGTTTTCATCACTTCCTCTTTCAGTCTCTGCGAGGCATCTCCTAAAGTATACACAACTTATCATTCAAAGGCCAATCAGATTCAGTAGGATATTTATGATTACAACCCTCCGTCGCTAATTGAAGCAAACTAATCTGACCAGCAGTAATATAATTCAGAAAATGATCTTGTATAGTAGAATCGGAACTCAGAGAACAGAACTTCAGCGCATATTCCATATCCAACATGATGCCAGCAGCACCCAATTCAAAAAGACGCACCATCCATTTAAGTAAGGCCTCACCAGGCCGTTGTCGAAATTGGTCCAAAATGTCACTAACTTCCTGTTGTGTAAAATCTTCCAATCTATCCAAAGGAATCCCATTGGGATTGCCAGGAGCCTGTTGTAATTTCCTCCGAAAGACAGGATGCGCAGAAACCTCCGCACGATCATCACATTTACACTGATCGTCAGGTTACAAGAAGCACATGATTTACAGTCACGTACAGTATGAGAAGGTTCACGCCTCTCATTCTCCTCAGCCGAGTTGCCAAACTCATTTGAGTCCAGATATTACCATCTCACTCAGCAGGGTTCCAATCGAGCCCTGCTTTCGCCACAACCAAACGCACTTTCCTTTTACTGACTCGACCACGTCGATGTCTGTATTTGTATTTAGCAATACGAACTGCAGCTCTTTCCGCAATAGTCTGGTATGTATCCAGTTTGTCGGCAAGTATTTTATTCTGACATCTCAAAAGAGTACAAGCATTCTGCGCTTCAACAAACTGATCTTCAAAGTCTTTGCATTGATGCTGCAACTTCACATATTTCTCATGTACAAGCCTGTACGCAGACAACAAAATCCAACTTCTCCGTCCTAATATAGGAAGCTCCTCGCCCTTCACAATCGGCGCTTTCTGTAAGCAAGCAATCACCTGAGCCGGATCTGCCGTTTCCAGACAAGAATTCCAGCTCTCACTCAAACCAGTACAATCAGCCCGTTCATGAGCTAGCGCCTCATAAGGCGTCGATTCCCATCCGGGAATTTTAACAGGTAATTTAAAAGTAGATTTTGACTTTCTCAAAAACATCGTACCAAAAGTAGATATATATACAGAAATAAACAAAAATATACAAAATGAATCGCCGCACATGCCGAGCGCAAACCAACAAGATGAAAACAAAACACGCTACAAGGCTTTCATAAACGGTTTGTGACGCCAAATGTAATGACCGGATTCTCGGACCAAAAATTATCCACTCACCTAGATGCAACCAACCCGGCCAAAACGTAACACCATCCCTTCCCGGATCCTATTTACAACAGTACCTGAGTAATTACCCGGGAATGGGGAATTCCCAATATACAAGCTTATACCATCAAAAACACTGCTAGATCTAAGGGATTACTAAGAATAGTCACTAATAACTACGGAATTCCATGTCTCATCCTATGATCTTACCTTATAGCCTGCGACAATCTGGCCCGGGCTATTCTACCCTCCTTCTCATATTGGAGAGCAGCTCACTCTACCACACTAACCACAATTGGTGCTCTCATTAACGCCCTATCTTGAGCGATCTCACTGTCCTATTAATACCTTCTGCTCTCTCTCTATTGGGAAGTTCCTAAGTACCTAATATTCACTGGAAGTTATTTCCTATCAAAACTACCATGTCTTCCATTTCTCAGTTACCTGCAAGAAGGGAATTGCCCACCCTTCTATACGACAGCACCTGGCTAAAAAGAAAGGTTAATTCTGTCTTAGTAAACAACTCTCAAGTGCAAATACTAAGTATTGGGACCTCTTTACACACTAATGGGATGACAAGGAGGAATAGCAATATAGATGAAAGGGAAAATAATTAATCATGAGAATGCACACATACACACCTAAAAGATAAACAGATCTGACTAATGCATTTGCAGTTATTCTCTGATCAGAAGCAGTACACTTCATTGTCTTCTGTAGGTCAACACCTGGCTATGAAAAGCCCACTTACTCCCTCCCAAAGGAAAACATACAAATGATACTAATGCACATTGGGGTCTTTATTAGAAAGAGAACAAGACAAAAAAAACATTGCAATAATACAGTAGGGAATTATTGATGCAAACAGGAACCTAAATATAACCTAGAAAACAAAAGGGGATGAATGATTATATATAGTGCAAACTAGCTAAGAATACCTCACCCTGTTAAGAAGGGTCCAACTGTCTGTTCCTCTCTCTGGTGGAATCAGGACTCTCTCTCCTTCACCATCACCAACGTACTAACTTCACCCCAACTGCACTCCAAATGTAACTTCATCGTCTGCTAACAATTCCAACTCTTCCATCTGCCTGGTAACTGCTCCACAGATCAGCTGTCCAACTCACAGCTCCAGCTCTCAGCTCCTGCTCTGCATACCAACTGACTCCATCTGACCAAACTGATCCAACCAACGTCTTCAATTCCAAAAACCATCTGACCTCTCTGCTCTTCTGTTCTCTGATAATATGGGAGGCTCTCTGCTCATGGAAATTTCCAGCAAGCACCCTGCCTCCCACCGACTTCCTGTACCAAGCCCCGCGCTCCCTGCGCTCCCACAGTGGCCTGCTGTAGTTGTGTCTAGAGCCCAGGGAAGTAAGCACATTTCTTTGATAAGGGCCGGTCCTCACCAGTTTCTAACTAGTGAATAACAGGCTCAACTCTAAACATCACTTCTGACCTACAAGCGCCTCAGAAAACTGAGGCAGGAAGATAAGATGGCTGCTCTCTAGTTTAGGCCTTTGGGCCCGAAAAGAGGCAGAAGAGACATAGAATCATGCCAAAGCCAATAGGCAAAAACTGCAAATAGATAAATACTGCAAAGGAAAGATGGCTACCCTCTAGTTTAGGCCTCTAGGCCCGAAAAGAGGCAAAAGAGACATAGAATCATGCCAAAGCCAATAGGCAAGCCCTACATATAGGCTAAAAATAGGGATCTAACCACTGTACTAGGATGGTAGTAGACCAAAGTCACCATTTCTCAGAAATAAAACAAATTATCCGGTCACTACACATGCCAGAGCCACAAACTCAAAAAAGTAGCTTAGTCCAGTCAATGATGCTGTGTTTTGTGGTCAATGTAGTCTTGCATAGGCTTGCTGGAGGGTCTTTGGTAGCTGTGAGTTTGATTAGCACAGAGTGCCATCCTCATCCATTAAGTGGACAATAGGATCCGTGCCTTTTTGAGATAACAAATTTGGTGTAAGACTATGTCCAGGCCTCCCACCCCCACCATAGGCTCAAGCAACATGGCGCTTTGACATGAATCATAACTCTTGGTCTGCCAGAGACTCAAAGTTTGTCAGATGTCCCCTAATTGATGCCAAAATTGCCCCTGTTGGCTCATGTTCATTTTCGCTCTCTAGGGAGTGAAGTTTATCTTCAATATAGTTTAATTTTGTCCTGACACTTTTCAGTACCCCAGCTTGGGTGTCTATGCATTTACCTCATATTGTTACTTTAAAGGCTTTCCACAGTGAGCTTTGACTAGCTACTGAGCCTGTAATCAATGTAAAGTATTCGACTATCACACTTCGCACCTCTTCCTTAAAAACCATGTCAAAGAGAGCCGCCAGGCAAAAGTGCCAGGTAGGGGTTAGGGTCGGTATTTTCAGCCGTAACATGACTAGTGCATAGTCGGATAATGTCCTAGGGAGGTGTTGTACTTTATCCATACTTTATCTATCCACCGGCACACCACAGTGGAGATGTGCCAGTAATCTAGTCTGGACCATATGCCGTGGACCATGGAAACAATCATTCCCTCCTACTTTGTTGGGTGGCTCAATCGCCAGGCATCCACCAGGCCATATTCTTCCATCCTGCCACACAGTACCGTAGCTGCTTACTTCCCGTGCCACCCCCGTGTCTTCTGACCACAGTGCTTAGATATATATTTAGATCACCCAGCCACATGATGTGTGTCAGCGAGATAGCGTGTATTTGTCTCCAAACCGCGGTGAAGAATTATGAGTCATCTATATTCGGTGCACGTGTTGACAATGTGACATCAGTGCCCGCCAGCGTCCCTCATGCAATTAAGAGTCTACCCCGATTATCCACTTGATGAGTTATGAGCCTGAAGGGGATCCCACGGTTCATTTATTTAATATTTTAGTTTATATAGCGCGAACTAGACCCGAGGTATCCGGTATTGCAGCGCTTTACATGAGCACCAGTTTTGTTACAGATAGACATATTAATTTATGTTAGGCATGGGGAGATTAAGTGACTTGCCCAGAATCACAGGATGTTGAGCGTCATTGCGGAGACTCGAACCCGGTTCACCAGCTTCGAGTTGACAGCTCTAGCCATAAGGCTACATCCTCTCCCTAATAGCAGAACCCTCTGTGAATATGTGGAGTACAAGTAGGCCAGATGATATGTTGCCCAGCTGGTGCCCATGGCATAATCTAGGCGCTTATCCAAGTGTGTTTCTTGTAGTAGAGCCGCATGTATATTGAAGCACTAACCTCCCCTTACGGGGGTTGTTGAGACCACATGCATTCCATGTGATGAAATGTATAATGTCACCCACACATGCTATTGTGTTTTTTCATGTTATGGTACTGATGTACATTTTGTATATTTGAAGAAAAGTGTGACCCGGGGACTGTATATGTTATCTGAGGGTAAACTACATCTACACAGCCCAACCTCCTCCTCTCCCACTTCAGCAACCCCAACCAGCCAAATACATCCCCAATAAATAAAAATCATACATAAAGCCAACATTGACTTTACTCTAGGAAACAATAAATTGCAGCACAATGAGCTAGCTTCATTTGGGGTGCTCCCTCGTTGGGGTTCGCCAGTGTCCCAGTCACCCTCCAGATGGAGGGAGACGGCCGGGTTCTGAAGCAAAAAGGTTGGCCTTTTCCAACCAACTGTAGCTTATAGGCATCCATTAGACTGTAGAGCAACCCCCTTGCCAGAGCAGTCAGTCCCATGTGGCTTCGGGAAGTGTCCAAGGTACATATACAAGCCCAGGTCTTCCCAGTGCTCAGACTTGACATTCAATCTTCTCCATCCGATGTGTTCCGGGCCAGTTTGACAGATAGAATCATCTTCAGGCAGTGTTTGGCCACCTTGCTTGTCAGAAAAATCTGTTGTTTGCTGCGATGATCCACACGAAGACATGCCGGTTATAACATAGCATGTGGAATATTTTCCTTTTGTAAATGGTGTTTTACTGGTAGAAACTCTCTCCAAGCTGACTGTACTGCAATTGTGATATCCACGTAGAAAGAAATATGATTGCCCTGATATTAATCTTCACTTTTTTCTCTGGCCAGTGTGAAGACGGTGTTTCTGTCTCAGTAGTTCAAACGTTTCACTATGATGAGGCACAGGGGTCCCCAGCAGAAGCCGCGCTATGAGTGCATGGTGTACACGTTCCACCACTAGCATTGGAGACAGATTCATCACCAAATAGTGTCGGCAGCATGCCCTCAATGTAGCTCTCCATTTGTCTAGTTTTAGTTGACTCCGGTACACCAATAAAACGTAGATTATTATGGGAAGAGCACGCCACAAAATCTTCATTCTTTGCATGTATGATCGCCAAGACCTACTCCATATTCAGGCTTTTTAGCTCACTGTTTGCAACTCATCCTCGGCCTTTGACATTCCCTGTTCTGTCTCTGCCATACATGCAGGATGCTTGTCCATTTTCGGCATCATGTTGTGTATTCACACGTTTAAGGAGTCAATTTTGCCATCTTTGGATTGCAAGCTGTTTTGCATGCCTAGGAGCGTTGTTTCAAGGGTGCTACCCCCTGCAGTCCCTGTGGGCGACCCAGACACATAGCTGGGGGGGGGCGGTTCACCCCAGCTGGCACAATGTCGGGGGCGGCCGCGTGGCACTTGTGGCCTGTTGTGGCCTTTATAATTTATTTGGGCCTTTTTGGGGACACTGTGTACTGTCCACAAATAAATTAGAAAGGCTGTGCACAGCTCAGTTTGGAATTGCGCGCTGCGTGCACCTGAAGTGTACTGCCGCAGTTATAACAGCAGCAGCAGGTCAGGTCAGCAACATCCCGGCCCCAAATTTGCTGCTGTCCATCCGTCCCAGCCTCCAGGGCCGTCAATCAGACTTGTAGCGCACGAGCGCTACCAATGACGGCCCTGGGGCGGCCCTGGGGCGACATTAAATAATTTATTATTTTTGCCAGCCCTGCCCCCGCGTCGCGATGAGTACGACGTAGCAGTGAGCGTCTGGCCCTTCAACGCTATGCGCTCATGCACTCATTTGGTATTCACCTGTTACAACGCATTTTTTACAACGCACTACCACTACAACGCAGGCATTACAACGCATACCATTACAACGCATAGCGCTGGGGGGCGCTCTAGGATAAGAGGTAAGTTTAATTTACTATCCAACACCTTCCCTAGGGTCCACGGGGACTGGAGTTAGAATAGTAAATTATACTTACCACTATCCAGCACCCCAAAGCGCTATGCGTTGTAACGGTATGCGTTGTAAATACCGCGTTGTAATGGTATGCGGAGTAAAAGTATGCGTTGTAACGTCATACATCCACTCATTTTGGCCTGAGGCAGTAGGAGCGGTGCTGCTCTCTAATCAACCACCACTGGCTGCCTGGTGTAGCGACTTTGGAGCGAGTCACTCACGAGTGAGGTAAGAGAGCTTTCAGTGGGCAGCATGGATACCAACAGGGCTTTAAGTGGGATCAAAAAAATGGTGTGTCAACTGACTTGTTTTTTGCTGTTTCTGTCATTGCATTCAGATATGTGATACGTCATGCTCACTCTGTCCAGGAGCGCTGCTTCTTAGCAAGAGTTTCAGAGGTCCACTGCTTGACCTGTGTATGATGTTTCCCTGGGATTGCACTCAGATGATTGGCCATCATTGTTTGCTCATTTTGGATTCAGTGCATTCGATTTGTGGTTCAAAGGTCGTTCAGTCGATTGCTTTGATCTGTTTATGAAATTTACATGGGGGTGCATTTCAATTTCTTCTTTTTTTATTGTTGCTTGCATTTTAACATGCCACCTTAGTGACGGCCATAAGGCTATTCAGATTTAAAGATGGCCCATAAAATTTGCCTTGTAGTCATAAATTCAGACCCAGGTCCTTGTGAAGGAAGCTAGTCTAATATAAATTCTGCACCTGATGAAGATGGAAGAATTAGGTGCGAGTTTCGGCAGGGAGGCTCAACAGACTGTGATTCTGGGCAAATCACTTAATCTCCCTGTCCCTAACAAAACAAGCATTTGCAATTCTATAGGTCTCACATTAATGAGAGTTTAGGCTAAGGGCAATGCAATAGCATAAACTCTCGTAAATGCCGGACCTATTGCATTGCAAGTATTTGTTTTTTCACTAGCGGCCCTGCTTACTTATTTCTATTGTTTACTTGTGCCCATGCAGCGCTTTCATATTCATAAAGGCTGCACCCCTTTCTTTAAATAAGCCATAGGAAGGGGCATATCCAACATTAAAGTTTCTCAAGTTGACAAACAGATGTTTTTTTTTTTTTTTGCTAAAGTGCCAATTCCATGCTTTCACTTTAATGTTTGCTTCATACCATTCTTTGGACGCAGTTTGTGTAAAGAAAGGGGCGCAATAAATAAATAAGCGGCCGCTAAATGCAGACCACGCTGCCAAAATGTATAAATAAATAAACACAGCCCCTGTATTAAAAGCACACCAGCATTAGTAAAAGTTTAAATAAAATTGGCCGGCGTGCTGCGAGTTAGTGGGTAGAATAGGGGAAGAGCTTTAAAAAAAATAATGCTCACTGACCTTTAAAGCAGACCATGCAACAACACTAGTAAATGGTCCAGTTATGGAAGGTAACAAATACAAACTAGGCGGTACCAAGGAGGAACTAACAAACCGAATAATGACTCGAAAGCCAGCATTTCGGAAGGGGAAAGACACAAGTCAGTTACAAATATGGGCGGAGAGTGAGCGGGGCTTCAAAGCCATACTCCACCACTGCATGCCTCGCAGCAGCCCAAGCGCTGCCCAGGCTCGACCTAAAAATAAATATGTCAGTCTGTAACGCAACTGGTGCTCATGTCGAAGGTTCTGATACCTTTGGGTCTAGTTCGCGAGATGTGACACAAAAATTAAAAATAAATGTGTTTCTTGGGGACTATAAATCTACATAAAGTGATCTTGCTACTTTTTTGCATAGGGTTTGGCCCGACGCACAATTCGCCTTTGCTAATTCGCACCAGTATTTCTAGCAAGTGTAATACTTCTCAAATGAAGAAATATCACAGAACGTTTCACTTTGTAATTTGGAGAAACAATCACAGTCCCACTTTCTCATAGCATTCCTGATACAACAAGTATCCTTTTGGATCTGTAAAAGATATTGGCAGCGGAAAAGGAAGGGGTGGGATGAAGATGTGCATCATTGATTGTAGCTTTTTGATGTTTCAGTGGTTGATGTTTTAAATTGACTTTTTTATGGAAATAGCCTGAGCGGTTGTTCGTGGGAAACGGGAAGTGACTGTCATTGAAGCATGGAATATATTTTCCTAATTCATGTGATATTTACCCTTATCCACTTTGGTTAGTAAATGGAGAGTCTAAAGTTATATTGAGAGTTTAAGGATTTCCTTGTAGATCTTTGTTAGCCCATAGAGTGTTTGGTAGTCTAGCCTTTCTCCAACTCATTTTTAAGCAGTCCTCCAGTGTCTCCCGTTGAGTGATATGTTCAAAAGTTCTTCAGAGTTTTTGTTATGATAAGCTTCACAAGGCCCTGTCATCTTGAAAGCATTGGTGATGGTGATAATGTTTTGTCAGGCACTGGTGAAATCCTGAATCTCTTTCATCTTTGAGCTTCACTATATTCATGGTTCTAACAGCAGATTGTTCACCCTGTGACTACTCCCCAGCACCAGACTGGATCCAGAGATTTTTTCTCAGCTATTCCCTTGCACATTGATTGGTTCCATCGTGCAGCTCTGTATTTTTACGTTCCATCCTGAAAGTAATGGCGGGACCCTACATAGCTACCACCTCCATGCACTGACATTAGTTCCTTTCTTTCCATGGAACGGATCCCGAGCTCACTCCATTGATTTCAGTGGCAGACCTTCCAAGAGCCTTCCTAGCCCTTTAATAAAGCACTGATGGACACACTACGGGCACCTGGCCAATGCCAGGAACTTGCACGCCAATTAATAAACAAATAACCAGAAGGCATAAGCCAGCCTCGGGGTCCCATATTTTCTCCTGTAACACCCAACACTGGAAAGTTTAAATGTTCAGGCCTCCACCAGCAGGCTGAGCCAATCACCCCACAAGACACGGAGTTGTACCGCATGGAAGTGTTAGGCTGATGTATATTGGCAAATGGCCTAGGGGTTATTCCGGTGCAGATAAAAAGTGTCTTAAGAGTGTGGTAGGTGATTATAAAAGAGAGGTTGGTAAAGCCATTTTATGCTAATAATATTCTTGGAGCCAACAATGGAGCAAAAAAGGTTTTTGAAATTCTTCGGGGACTAACAGACTTGGATTGCTCAAAGCAAGAAGTTACATCTTCCTAGGAACTCTGTGATGATCTGCCTGATTTCTTTGATTAAAAATATCAGCAAGATTTTGGAGGACATAATTACATCTGTTAAGACAGCATCCCCTGATCTGAGACACTGTTCAGAGCTACTGGTGACCAGAGCTTTACTGAACTATCGGTGAACGTATGACCCTAAAGGACTCTGCTGACAACCATGATGGCAGGCTTAACCGGTCATGCTATCTCAGAGACCTTCTTAGATATCACCTGGTCCACTACCTCGGGATCTCCCTTGGAGCCCCTAACCTCCGAGGATATGGAAAGACCTGGTCGATGATCTCACTCTTCCTACACTGCAGGTGTGCAATCAATCTTTGAAGAGGGGTGTGGAACCTCAAGTCTAGAAGAAAGCAGATGTCTGTGTTCTCTTTTGTACTGCCAGTCACCGGTGTATTCAACTGTGTAGCTTTGGACCGCGTCATGTATGTGCATGTAACTTGCATGATCGAGGTAACTATTAGCGGCAATACTAGATGTCTCTCGGACCTCTTTCAAGTGCTCGCCGTCCTTTTTCCCCAGCACCCCCCCCAGGGGCGGCAATCCGAGGGATAGCCCCGGGCGCCACAAGCTCCAGCTATGCCTCTGCGGCTACCCCCTTCCGCACCCACATCTGTTGTTTGCTTCACTGAGCCTCTTGTTTCAAGTGTAAGTCATGCTTGCGTTTTGACTGCCTTCCCCATGATGAACTCTATTTGGAGCACTGCACCCTTCTTTGTTTCATCAGCAGTTATATATTTTCCTTCCCTCTTTTCGGTAGCTATGAGAGGATAACAGATAGTGTGAGACACCCCTCGGAATGCTATTATTACACCAAGGCAGGCATTCAAAATGCGGTCCAAGCACCCGGGAGCACCTCAATCATGTCTGGCCATGTGCTGCCCAATGCTATGATTCACTGTTCTCAATCCACAGAAACTGGACTTACAACAGGAGTGTGCGAGCAGTAAAGTGTCTTGTTCGAATGCCTGTGAGGGCAGAACCACACACAGCAGACGCTTTCCAGTACTGCGTGTCTAAGGCCCTGTAATAGAGTTCCTTCACAGTGTCACAGTGTCTGGGTTTTGATGATTGTGCTAATTACCAGTTGGTGCTCATTAGCACGTACCATGTCTCAGCAATGTCGGCCTTACTTCAGCAGTATCATGCAGCCGGCTCCCGCGTGCTCTGGTTCTCTGCATGCCTGATGGGAGTCGTTTCCAGCCTGCAGCGCTGCTTCGCACCCTACAGTGCGGCCCGCCACCGGAGGGCCTGTATCACAGTCCTGTGCTGTGACCTCGATTCACTGGTGAGGCCCACAAGGGCAATCCTGTTGTTCACTGCGCAGCCAGGGGGTCGCGCCCAATCACCTGCACTCTCCCCCACTGCTATCTGGTGCCAATGGCTCACCTGGCAATATCCCAGACTCCCACTCCACTGTCATGACTGCAGTCTCAGCCGTAGCGCTGCAGCACAGTATCGGTCACGAGCCGGACGTCCAGCTCTCGTCTCGCCTGGATCGTCTCACTGTCTCTCTGCAATGATGCACGCCGAGCAGCAGGTCTTTTTCCCCCCTAACAGTCCTCGCCAAACAATTAGGATCAGCTTAGGGGGTGTTCCCGCACCAGTTGGTTGAGTATGGTCTGTTTGAAAGATGGAAAGACGGAACTCAGCCAGCAGAGCTCTCTGGTGCTCCCGTTGAAAACAATTAACCAGTTCTACAAAGTAGCTGAACACGCTGGCTGTATCTGGGGACTCTGTACCTACAATTGGGGACTCTGTATCCCCCAGCTCTGAAAACTATCCTGGCATGGACCTAGTAGCTCTGGATGCGACGCCTATCATTCACATTCAGGCAGTATCCCGGGAAGCACTGGGGCTGAAGCCGGTTGGAGGGGGTCTAGGTCCAAGGGTAAAAGTAAGAAGTGGGCATCCCTGCTTTCTCCACACCCTAGTTGAAGCAACCCATTGAAGTAAAAAAGGGGACAAGTGGTCTCTAAAAATGAGTTTGCAACCCGGAATACCTGTGGTGCCCTGGAATCGATACTACTACTGGCCCTTTAAAGTATTACTCCTAGATTTGAGGGGTTGGAAAATAAGGTGGGCTCCTAGGTAAGCTTTGTTGAGTTCCTTAGGGAACAGAGGAGTATAGTGACTCATAATTTGAATACTCCGACCAACATCATCCAGGCAAACACACCTCTTTCAGATATACCTCAATGTATGAGGCTGTCCTCTTCGATTATCACAGGGGCAAATTAGTAGGTTGCCTCATCAGTTGCAGGAAGCCGTATCTGTAACCCCCAGGTATTATTGCCATAGGTAAGGACATCCCACTGGGTAATTGTTAGAGCAGGCCCAGGGGCAGGACTCAGAACAGCCTGCGCATATCAAATGTAGAGCAGGAGGGTTCCTCGCTGTCGCAGAAAGTTCCAACAGAGGCTTGATATGTTTGTTTTTCTTCTACTGCTACTCTGCATCTCCCCCCTACCTGCACCTCTTATGTCTTGGTTCTTGTCAATGCCCGGCCTGTATCGTACCCTGCCAATGAAAATTACCATCAACTTAAGGACAAGGCTGTTCACTCGCTTGCTGGAAGGGTTACCCACCGAAGTCAGACAGCTGCTATTTGATAAAATAATTATGGTTCATAGGGTGGGAAGGATAGGCAGCACTCCTAAATTATTTGGGGGCGACTGCCTTTTTGTCAACTTTTGTAACACCTGTAGAGCTGATTCTATGCTTTCGAACCTTGGAACTGGCACAGTATTTCCCAGTTGTATCGCAGTTCTGACCCTGGCCTACTTGTACAAACCTGTGATTACAGGGTCATTTGTTCAGGGGGTCTCCTTTTCAGATGTCTCTAAGGCCACTTTTAGAGGGCATGCTCAGAAGTCGGGGTTGAATATGGTTATGTCCAATCGTTTAGAACCTTTAGAATGTCTCAATGATCAATAATGACTGGGACCGGTCTTTAATATCAGAGTTTCCACTCCTGGGTCACCCTTATCCAGGGCCCTTCAGATCATGTGTTGGAATGTAGCAGGCTTCCTGAGAAACTTAGTGAACCCGACAGGTCAAAGACACTTGCCCCTTTAATATTATTTGTCTTCAGGAGACTTGGGATATGAGGTGGGGATTTATTTAGATGGTTATTTTTCCTCTGCAATTAATGCCACACCCGCACCCAGTGGGAAGGCTAATGGGGGTCTTGTGACTTTTGATAAACTTGACCTGTCCTCTAAAATGAAATAGATCATGGATATTTCCCTCCATATATTAGGAGTTCTACTCTCCTTTAGGAATAAAATGAGGATCTTGTGTATTTATATCTACAACATGATTCATGGGAAGGAGTCTGAGGATTTCCTGAACTCACTTAGCACTTTCGTGCATTTCTTTCAAACAAATTACCACAGTAAATACACAGTTTTATTGATTCTTGGTGGTTCTTATCTTCACCCCTGTGGAGGTTGCTATCTTTAAGAGGAAGGAGTGACCATAACCATCTCTCTGACAGCTTTCGCTAGGATATATAGCAGGTAGATTATCTCTCCCGCTTCACAGCCCAAGCCAAAACAATCACACTTGGGTGCAGATCAAAGTGGGATAAAATTATCCGAGAGTCCTTAACTACTAACGTAGTCACATTCTGCTTCCTGGAGATACAGACGTGTCTGACGACGGAGGCCCTCAACCCCTCGATCTCAATGGCATATGGTAAGATATGAGAGGACCTTCTATTTGTATGTACCCAGAAAGTCTGCACCTTGTTTGGGAACGTGGTTAAACATCCGTTTTTTTATGTTACTGCCCAACTCAGGGAGGATAATTTTTCAGCCTTATATAAGGGAGAATATATTGTCTCTGCTTTGATCTTGGATCGGGGTGCAACACTGACTTTACAGTGGGAGGAGAACAGAGGCGCTATTGCATCCGTGCAAGTAGGTAAGGCTCCCGGGGCAAGCAGGTTACTTGCAAACCTGCTTAGATCCTCTTTGGATGTTTGGGCTCCTCTACTTTTCCTATACATCAATGCCGCTATAAGTAGCTCTCTATCTGAGGCTTGGCACCAATCTATTATTGTAGCTGTGTTAAAGAGTGGGGATACGAATGACCCTTCCATTTATAGGCTTATCTTATTGATGTTGAGGTCAAGCTCATAGGCAGGGGTATATCACCTTCAACTGAGCTGCTGTGGTGGTTTTGTTCTGTTTATCGGAATGATTTTGTCTCTTAAAATCAAATAAAGATTTTTGATTGATTTATAGACAAGTAAATGAATAAATACTTTGATATAGTTCTAATAAAAGGGCCTAGAAAATACACGTTTAAATAAACTTTGCCAAATCAACTACCAGCTATTAGCGTAAGGGACTCGGAAATCAGTATTAGACTGTGGTGTGAAGATGATCGGGATTAGACTTGATCTGCTAGCTAACCTCTATGGAATATGGCAAAACTAAAGTTTGCACTTAAGCCAAGCCAAAATATTTAGAATACCACTGTGTAGGCACCCTTTGATCTCAATCAGCAGTAGTGGTGCTTCAGGGAGGAGTTGGTGTTTCCCTCCAGCCAGGTTTTAATTTGTGGCTTTGTTCAGAGGGGATGTTACAGTTGCATCTTGACTTTTTCTTTTGGGACTGACCCAAAACTGAATATAATATGAGTCGTCAGAGGGCCAGAGTAGCAACTAAACTGGCCTTAGGAAAATATTTAAACCTGCTCCCTTCCTTTTACAATCTCTTGCTGTTTACATCCATACAGTCCATTCTCTGTTTCTCTCTCTCTCTCTCTATCTCTCTCTCTCTCTCACACACACACACATTGTGCCCTTGCTCTCTCCTGAAGCTCCAGACAAAGCTACATTATTTGACTGCATGTGATTCCAATAGTGTTGAAATTATTTGCATTTAGGGCACAGCACTATGTGAAAGGTGCAACCAATCATATTGTTTGTAATTGAATAGAGATTAATATATGCAAAACAATGTTATATATGTTGATCACCAAAAGATATAAAAGATAAAAGATAAAAAAGAAAAAAATGAAATAAAATGTGTAAAGAATAAATTATCATTCTGTGTGGAGAAGAATATTATGCCCCTTGTTAGAGCTCTGATGAGCTACTACTCAAAGAAATATAGGTCTTGAGGGAATGCTATTCACATAGCTTTGTCTGTTGTTTTTCCCCATGCTCCCTGACCTTTTCTAGTTATTTTTTAAGGGGTTGCTTTGCTACTTCTGCTCTCTCCTGAAGCACTACGTTGCCTCTTGTAATTACAGCTGTCGAAATTGACGTAGACTCCAACGGCTCAAGTCCTCTGGGACATTGCCAGGTGTAATAATTACCCGTCCTGGCCCTGAGTGGTGCCTGTTTGTAAAAGAGAAGTTAAACAATTGTACAGGGATGATTTTCTCTGCACTATTGTGGATATTATCTGACATGGGTATTGAACCTTAGTGTTCTTGATCTCTAAACTAATTTGTCGCTAGAACCTTGGCCACTCCCCATCTCAACAATGGCAAAGAAAAGTAATAGGGAACAACATGTTTTTATTAACATTTTACAGTTTTAATATTGCAAATTTAGTGGATTGCAAATATAAAAAACACTAATTTCATTCAAGATCGCAAACAGGATCGCCAGATTTCTCATATGCAAATGAAATGTGCTACATCTAGCCCCCAATGTTACTGCAGTACTGTGTCCCATCAGTAATAATGTATCATTCCCTAATAAAACCCATAAGCACCACGTGTGCCCAGAGACCACAGCACTGTTTGCAAGAGGAGCTGTTATATAGTGTTTCTTGAGTGCGATTATGCCTGGGCTCTATTTGCTTCTGAAATTCCAAATTGAAAAACAAAATGTCACTAGTTCATCCACTTCGGTGATGTTTACAGTTTTCTTTGATAAGGATGGAATGCTTTTGCTAGTGCCTAATGCATTTTGTACTTGTTTTATTCATTACAATGTAAATGCCCATGAATAGGAGAGTTCGCTGTGACATATCCTAAAATAAGGAATAATT